>NW_028292580.1:21859080-22589080 GCF_029948245.1 Actinia tenebrosa | reverse complement strand
CAGGCCAACACCACGAAAATAGACTTCATGTTCATAAGCCTTTTTTGCTCCTTTGGTTCCTTGTCCATGGGATGCAATCTGGGCAATGATACGCCTTCCAAAAGCAGGTTATTTTATAACGACGTAAGTAGGTAGTCAGAGCAACATCTTTCTATTCCAAACAGCTCAAATAATGGTTTATTATTTAATATTTGGCTAGAAAACAATTTGGTTTATATATCTTAAAGAATACTAATTTAAAATACTAAATACATTTAAAAAACCGTCGAAGCACAAGAGAGAAGCAACCAATCTATATGGGATAAAACAATTTATCAATCCTTAAATTAACCAACTAATCTATAATGGGACATAACAATTTATTAAACACTAAATGAATGGTTTTTCGCTGCTCGAAGACATCGACTTCGGTGAATAATCCTAAACATTATTGATATTTTGTTAGCGCAAACAAAATAAAAATAAGTATTCGTTTTTTAATTATGTTTTGATCAGTATAATATCAAAGCAAGTAGTTTTTCTCGGTGACACGGTCGGTTTTTAACAAACTTCTATTGAAAGGTAAAAAACCTTTTTCTCGTGAGAATCGCTAAGAAAACTCAAAACCCTTCAGTATAGACAGCTTGAGTACAGTACGACGTTCACTAGAAAGGACTGAGCGGCTAGTAAACGTTGAAGGAAAACCCCTACGAACAAGTTGATTAATTTTTCGCAAAACGACTCCCAAACACACAAAAAGGCTTGTCATAATAGTGTTTGTTTTCAGTATATCTTTATTTAGGGCGGAATCTTTTTTTGTTAATTGAAGTAAATACGTATTCAGAGCAACATCATTCTATTCCAAACAGCTCATCTAAATTATTATTATTAATTGTTTGGTTTAAACATCTTAAAAACAACCGAAAAGAAAAACTGATCAAAATTAATATTATTTATTTGAGTTTCACGAGTAGATAAAATCGCCATAAATCGTCCTTGTCTTACGAGGGTAGCTCTAAATAGTCAGTGGCTAACATTAACAAACCTGTGGCACTTGTGGAATTTAAAAGTCGAAATGAGAATTTCACTAAGAATTTTAAATAACAGTATTTGTTTGAAAACAATTTAATTGAGCAAAACTAATTTTAATTAATCCAATAAGTGTTTGTGCGTGCTAAAGTTAAATGTATCAGTTGCTAGGAACGCGCGTGTTACGAAGGGAGAATTAATTGCGCGCGCTATTTTTTTTTTTTTTTTTTTGTCTATTAAGATACGCTATATGATCTTAATTGCCTATCAAGCTACGATAGCTATCAGGCAATGTTCTTCCACTGTCTCTATTAAAGAGAGCATGTGATTCATTAGCAATCTTCCATGCCTCCAGCCATTTCCTCTGGTGCCATCGTTCTTCTTTATAAACTACAAAACTACCAAGCCAGTTAATGCTGTGGCCAGTCTTCATGGCGTGCTATGCTAGAGCTGACTTATCCGGATGGTTCAGTCTTAGAGCACGCGCACATTGTTATGTTGCGTGTTTTCTTGTAAAATTGTCACAACCGTTTGCCCTGATGAAGAGCAAGAAGCTCGAAAGCTTGGCTTGATTTATAATTAAAAAGCTGATATATCATAACTATCATTAATTTTAATTAGTTTAAAAACGTCTCATTCAAACATCTATCATTTATTTTTTTGCAAAAGGGCACAGAAGAATACTTTGTCTTACCCTACCGAATTGTGTTAGCCTTGATCGATTTAATTTAAGGTTGACTCAATGGGTTTCCCCTCGGCTCGGTACCTTTGAACTCCAAAAGTTTAGAACAGAGCAGAAAATATAGGGATTTGTAATGATAATGATTTATGAATTTATGTAGCGCCTTTTCTATATGAACATAATCAAAGGCGCTTTACATTGAGAAGTGAATGACAGATTGTTTTTATGCAATTTACAAGCATGAGAGATGGTTAGTATGAATTGTAGACGCTGAGGGTGGTCACTGCCAGGGTTTCTTTACTTCCTCAGTGGTTCTTTTACGTCCCTCCTATGTTGGTTAGTAATGATGAGTGTGGAGAGACGGGACCACCATTTAAAGTGGTCATATCCGAGCCACGTGAAAGTCTAACCATTTGTAGATATAATTACAACGGCAGCACTTTCTCCTCATTTATTTTAATAATTAAAATAAAACCTTTTGAATTATTTTGCGAATAGAAGGGATTTCGGCATAAACAGTTATTTACTGAAGTTGCCGTAATAAAAATATAATACAAACAAACAGGTTTATTCAATTTATTTTTCTTGACAATATTTATCTTGGATGAAAATATAGCTTTTTACACTTAACGATTATTCTCTGAAGGCGAAGTGAATATCGGGGAATATTTACCGAGATGCGAATTTTTTTTTTTCTAACACAAGTGATTTTAACTAACGGTGAGAGAGTTTTGTTTTTTTTTTCTATTTATTTATTTTTTGTCTTTTCAATTATTTTACTATTTTATTATTTTTTATCTTTTCAAATTTTATTTATCTCTGCAAGCGGCAAACATCGACAAACGAGCGTGCGCGAGTTATATTCACTTGTAGGCGAATACACGTAGTACGAGTATTTTTGTAGGGAGGAGATGACGCAGTTTAGAAATCATTCCTATACCACGTTTTATTTTGCTACCAATATAAGAATTATAACGTGATGCTTCTAGTTTAAATTTTCATCAAAGAAGACCCCTAGATATTTAATATTAGTTACTTGTTTGAGGAGGTTGTTGCACAACTCAACAACTTTAACTTGAAAGAAATTTTCTTTTGAGGAAGATGGAAAATAACGAAGTTTGGTTTTTCGACATTTAATTAAGAGAGTCTATTTAATTGTAACCAGCTTTGTATATGTATGAGTTCATTATTAAGGGTAAACTCAAGGACATCAAGTTTTCTGTTCGAGTAGAAAAGGTATGCATCATCAGCGAATAAGTGGAAGTTTAGTCAATACACAGCAAGAATGGAGCGTTCCTTATGGATAGCGGCAGATCGTTCCACAATATAGGCGCACATATGGAAAAAGCGCGAGATCCGTAGTTCTTAGTTCTGAACTTTGGTCTTGATAGACGTAAGTGGTCGTTAGTATTAGATCGTAGGACTCTGTTTGGCTTGAGTAGGGTGTCAGCAAATCAACCAGGTATCCAGGTGCCACTGCCATCATCTAAACGATTCTAAGCGATTATTTCTAAGAATTTTCAAACTTCATGCAGAGATAAATTGTTTTGGTTAACTATTTATGATTCAGCTAGTCGAGCAGTACCATAGTTAACAGAGAGGTTAGCGTATAAATACACGATTTTTAGCGTCATTCAAAGCGGTTCAAACTCGAATTCAATACCTACACTATCAAATGGTTGTATGCATTATTCTTCGAAATCTTCTTCGTTCTCCAAAATGCCTAATATAGCTTAAAAATCGTCTCCAACAAAAATATCTCATTCACGTCCGCCATATTTGTTTTTCTTTGTGCAGGGTCATTGTCACGTGACAGTCCATTCCAACCTCAAGCGTGAAGTTTGCCGGATTTCCTAACCGTTCCCCTCTATTAACTATGTCTGCACGAATTAACAAGTGAAGATCGGTAAGGAGAATCAGGGTTTCAAGAAACAGATTTACGATAAGCGATTGTAAACAAATTCATTCAACGTGACTCGTTATTCACGAAGTGCCAATATAGATTTTCTTATAGCCTATATTTATGTACTTATATTAACTGTTTTGGCTCTAAAGTCTACTACAAAGGAACATGAGGTACAACTAGCAACAATTATTTTAAGATTCTGTTTGATTAAGGAAGAAAAATATATAATTTGCTACACACATTCCAGGGTTTCATCTTTGTCTTTCGAAGCGTTATGATCTCCTTTAATTCTCTTCAGAACTAATGGCGATTCATTAAATGTAAAAAAGGTAAAGGATGAATTTATATAGCGCCATTTCCAGGAGCTCGATGGCGCTTTACAATATCAGTGGAGGACTTTACGGGCTGCATATTATAAGGCACTATTGGCAGATTGGGATTGGGATAGGCAGTTGAACCGGGAGACAATCCCCTACTCTTAACGAATAATTCAACAGGTTCTTTTATATCCCCCATTTTTACTGCAGGTTAGGAAGGGTTGGGAGACGGAGCCTACGGTTTTAAGTCCTTATTCAAGAAGTCTTGAAGGTCTAACCATTTGCAGATTTAATTACAAAGGCAGCACCTTCTCCTCAGTTATTTGAAGACCCTGAGTGTTGGTCCGGCCGAGGCTTGAACCACGACCTCCCGCACAACAGACCGATGCTCTTACCAACTGAGCTACAGGGTGGCGGGAAAAAATATTGACAAATTATAAGATCAAGAAATGCGGTAAAGCAATTCTGAGAGAGGTCTTGATCAAATATTAGCCTGTATTTACGTTTTAAATGAAGCATTTCAAATTTAAAGCAAATAATAAAATGTTCGTGCGATCATGCATGTTCGTGAAACCTCGTCGCCACAGCCTAATTACGTATGCCAAAATCTGCACCGGAATTGGAATTGGAGTTTGGAGTTCCAGATGAAGTTATTCGAGGACCGAACAGCATGGCATAAACGCTCTGCCCTTTTTGCAACTTATTTCCTAAGAGACTCACATACTATTAAACCTTCCCAACCAGGTAACCCGGTCTACCCTGCCACCAGGGTTTTGTTTTTATACAAGTCAATGAAGGACTGCATGATGGGAGGCTTTGCACCATCACGTGATTGAAGCCATGGCAAAAGGCACAACAATAGTCTTTTTTCCCCAGGGAAACTGAATTCTTGTAAATCAGATTAGACCAGATTCAATTGTTCCTGCCTCCTGTCATGGCTGCCATCACGTGATGGTGCAAAGCCTCTATTTCTAAATGTATTTACGTAAGCAACAAAAACGGTTTCAGTAAGGATTAAATTCTTAACTTTTATTGATCTGATATTGTTTTAAGCAAAGTAACCATAAACATCAACACAAACGCGACCAACATTATCGGTATCGTGGTAATTCAACAGATCTTCACCGTACCAAATCTTAAGGTGGGATTTGGGACCGAGGTAGTAAGGAGCGTTGAAGCTGTGTAGGAGGACGAGAGATTCGGACCTAGAGTCGAATCCTTGAACGCTGTACCACTTGCCGTTCTTATGGACGCCTTGAGTAAAGCTGTGGAAGGAGGGAAAAAATATATTCATTAGTAGCAGTAGGAGGAGGAAGAGGAAGAAAAAAAAAGAAAGAAAAAAGAATGGAATGAAGGAAGGAAGGAAAGAAGGAAGGAAGGAAGGAAGAAAGAAAGAAAGAAAGAAAGGAAGGAAGGAAGGAAGGAAAAAAGGAAGGAAGAAAGAAAGAAAGGAAGGAAGGAAGGAAGGAAGAAACAACAACTTAATGGCATCATGCAGCTTACGTTGCTCCAGTCTTAGGAAAGATGACATCATTGTGTTCATTGGTAACCAGGATGTTCAAAGGGCTGTTTTTGAGGTCTGGCCAAGCGTGACATCCCCAGTTACTAGTATGAGAACCCGCCAATTGTCCGCAGACAATGTTACCACTACGGTGAACAAGTTTTATAGCGGCGAGAAATCCATCAAGACAAGGTTGGAAGATGCCCGGTTTGTTGTTTCTGCCCTCGAAACACACAGGTATGTCGTTTAGCTTTGACCAGACGACTGAAAAGTAAACCGACACTGGGATGGTGAGTCAGGTTTTAAATTATAAACTAAGTATGTGAGCTCTTGTTTAGCAGGCAGCACATTAACTAACCAAGCCACACTTGCTCATTTAAAATAAGTGTGTGAGGTCACTGAAGATCAAACTATGTACCTCTTTCTTAGCAGGCAGCACACTAACCAACCAAGCCACACTTGCTCTTAAAACAAGTGTGTGAGGTCACTGAAGATCAAACTATGTACCTCTTTCTTAGCAGGCAGCACACTAACCAACCAAGCCACACTTGCTCCTTAAAATAAGTGTGTGAGGTCACTGAAGATCAAACTATGTACCTCTTCCTTAGCAGGCAGCACACTAACCAACCAAGCCACACTTGCTCTTAAAACAAGTGTGTGAGGTCACTGAGGATCAAACTATGGATCTCTTGTTTTGAGGCAGCACACTAACCAACCAAGCCACACTTGCTCTTAAAACAAGTGTGTGAGGTCACTGAGGATCAAACTATGGATCTCTTGCTTTGAGGCAGCACACTAACCAACCAAGCCAAACTTACTCCTTAAAACGAGTGTGTGAGGTCACTAAGGATCAAGCTATGGATCTCTTGCTTAGCAGGTAGCACACTAACCAACCAAGCCACACTTGCTCCTTAAAACGAGTGTGTGAAGTCAATGAAGATTAAACTATGCACCCAAAACTTGCTTAGCAGGCAGCACACTAACCAATCAAGCTAGTACACTTTCTCCGTAAAGAATGAAAGTGTGTGTGAAGTCAGTGAGGAACAAAAAAATTCATTAACTTACGGCATGTTCCTTGCTGATGGCAGGCAAGTGAAGACGACACCAAGCAGGCCAACACCACGAAAATAGACTTCATGTTCATAAACCTTTTTTGCTCATTTGGTTCCTTGTCCATGGGATGCAATCTGGGCAATGATACGCCTTCCAAAAGCAGGTTATTTTATAACGACGTAAGTAGGTAGTCAGAGCAACATCTTTCTATTCCAAACAGCTCAAATAATGGTTTATTATTCAATATTTGGCTAGAAAACAATATGGTTTATATATCTTAAAGAATACCAATTTAAAATACTAAATACATTTAAAAAACCGTCGAAGCACAGGAGAGAACTAATCTATGTAGGATATAACAATTTATTAATCTTTAAATTAACGGTTTTTCGCTGCTCGAAGACTCGCGTGTCGGTAAATATTCTCTTATATATAATCACCTCGCCTTCGGCGAATAACTATTAAGAGCGGATGTCCACTAATATTTTGAGCATAAACTAGTATGTCAATTTAACTTTATTTTTCATATAATGTGCTTGGATTATCCTAGATTCTAACAGTGTATTTCATTTTAAGATTTTTTAAATGTTTAGCCTATTACGGCAGAAAATCAATTTATATTTATATATTTTGTTTTTGTTTTTGTCTCCACATCCTCAGGTACGATTTTTCTGAAATTTTCAGAATCTTATCATCTAGTGCTATTGCAGCCTGTGTATAAATTTGGATAGTGGAAAGTCTTGGGCAGAAAAAAAGTTATAACGCCGCTTGAAAACTCGATCCAAAATTTGAAGCATATGAAACATCGCGCTGTAGAAACATTATTACCATTGAATGGATTGCCTTGATGTTTTCACATATCTATTTTCAAGCATTGCGGTTGAGCCTTACGAAAAATCAGCATCAAATCTTAAAAACTCATCGAATAAATGTTTTTATTATATAAACTCCAATGAAATATCTATTTTTCTCCTTTTCGAAAAATTGATATCTTCACACGTGAAAATAACATGTTATTTTCACGTGTGAAAATAACACCATTGCGATAACTATTCAAAAATACACGGAAAGAATGGCCTGAAAAAGCCAAAACATACTTCATTGATAATTATATAATAAACAGAATATTACATGGGCGCTTGGAGATACGAAATTTATCTTCTCGTGTTGAAAATCTCTCACTCGTTCGCTGCGCTCACTCGTGAGAGATCTTTTCAACACTCGAAGATAAATTTCGTATCTTCGCGCGCCCATGTAATATCCTCTATTTTTCACTATAATTGTCGTCATAAACCTCAAAAATGAGAGTTTTGCTAAAAATCACATTTTCGCTGTTTTCTTCAAAACGGCTCCAAGTTTTTTCTTTACACTTCCTACATCAATAGACCAGAGCTTTATCTAGATGGTAGTGAAATTTCTACAGCTCGTCCTATCCAAATTTTGGAGAAAACATTTTTTAAAGTGAGGTGTACCTAAAGAGCTCACCTCGAGGCTAACCCTGTGCAAATGAGTCTGTAATCAAGAAACACAGCGGTAATTTGGAATTCGAAACTGGTCTATTGCGAACAACACTTCATTTTACAGTTCCGTTCAATGACCATGAATAATAGTTCCAAAACGAGGTTGGAGTTGCCGCGCATGATAAAAAGTATAGTTTTGCTATGCGCGGAAACTCCAGCCTCGACTTACAACTATTATTCGTGGTCACTGAACGGAACTGTAAAATGGAGTATTCGTACGGGAGTGAAAAATGTTGGTAAATATTTGCTGAACCGACTCCCGTACCAATAACAATTGCGAATAAATTCGTACGGGAGTGAAAAATGTTGGTAAATATTTGCTGAACCGACTCCCGTACGAATAACAATCGCGAATAATTCGTACGGGAGTCGTCAGAAATTGTCTATTGCGTGACACTTCCCGCCGTGACACTGACATCAGACTACACGAAAAAATTCTAAATGTCGCGAAAGTAAGTTTCTCGCTGCTGAGTACAGATTCGTCAAATAAGTTTTTGAATCAAAATAACATCAGTGTCATGAATCGACTAACTGGTCTAAACAAAAATATCGTTATTAGGTTGGCAAAGAATACAGAGTTCCCAAGAAAATCGACGAATAGCCACTCGGTTATAAGTAACGTATTTTACACCAAGCGGGGTACTGAATAGTCTCCCCCCACAGCCGCTTTCAGTGTCGTCACGCAACGCTTTCTCCCCTGAGTAGCGGCTGCTTACCCGAGCACAACATTCCTTTCCTATGAATTAACCAATCACGGCTTAGTTCTCGAAATCCAGGAACCATTCGCGCCATATGGAAAACAAGATGCGTCGTTAAAGGGCCACTTGGACGAAAATCGCTCCAAAATTAAAACTCTTTCATTCGAGCTGGAACTTTGCTGAAATAATCTAGAATACAGTAAGAACCACCCACTGGAATATCTTTTTGATATTCGAAAGGAAAGGGCCAAAATTTTACGATTTATTTTCGTCCGCCATTAATTTCTTTGAATCACAGAATTCGACTCAAGAAGACTGGCACGAGTACTTATGACGTCATTTACTCAACCCAAACCAAAACATTGGTGGGTAATGTATGTGCCATGTTCGTAAAACTCGGTTTATTTGGTTTATTCAGAAAATATATAATGTTTCATTCGGTTTCCTAACTACTATATGACCAAATAATGTCTAGGCGCTGAAATTTTTCAGTTTCAATAATACTGACGATCATAATTCGAAAATTGAAATACATCTCGGCACGCCAAGAATCACAACAAAGTAGGACGCATGGACGAGATTCTAGCGGTTCCATCGCGCGAAGTGACTGAGATATTCGGGATTTATTCGAATCATTTTAAGGATAACAATTTTTCAAGGCATATTTACATACGAGGGCAAAGAGCAACCCCACAATTTGTGTCCGCGAGACATCCGACACAATGAAAGAAAAATCTACGAGCTGAGTGACAGACGCCGCTGTCGCGCGAGTAATAAATAAGAAACCTTTGACATGTTCTATTACAAAGATGATATTAGATAATCGTATGTTTGTACCTATTCAATGCATAATAAAAATAACCGTTCTGTAGTAAATCAGCTAGGAGAATTACGAGCTCACATTCTAAATTATTCGGCACGTAGATCTAAGTATATTGTCACAAATCTTTATATCACAACGCAGAATTCAAAAGGCAATCGGTTGTTTTCATAACATCAATCACTATTAGATTACATTGAAACTTCAAATTTAAGATCTTTATATCATGGACAGTACGTAGCAAATACAAATAATGAAATGAACGTAAGGAATTTTTATGAAAACCTCTTCCCAAGCATTGCTTCTTCTTCTAGTTCGGCTTCATCTCCATACATTATAACTTATGGTTCTAACTCTTCAGGATTGACAAAGCGAGCGTCCAAAGGAGTTTCCATCATATTTGAAGAGGTATCAAAGGTTTAAAAAAAGTCTGTTTAGAGATTCTTTTCACGATAACGCGTTTAAAACATCAAATAAACTTCAGGTAATCTAACAAGAAATGTATAGTCAAAACGACGCTAACATGACGGTGTTGAGTAAATGACGTCACAGCGTAAAACTGCTGTACATAATGACTCGTTGGCCGTGACACAAAGAAATTAATGGCGGACGAAAATAAATCGTAAAATTTTGGCCCTTCCCTTTCGAATATTAGAAAAATATTTCAGTGAGAGGTTCTTAATGTGTTCAAGATTACTTCAGCAAAGTTCCAGCTCGAATGAAAGAGTTTTAATTTTGGAACGATTTTCGTCCAAGTGGCCCTTTAGAGAAAGGCTTCGAGATAGCAGCTAAGAAATTTCGCATCAAACAGTTTAATGATCACCAGAAAGACGCTATACGAAAGATTTTACAAGAAAAACAAGATTTCTTTGAAAATCTGCCTACTGGATATGGGAAATCGCTCAAAGGAATAAAATATTGGCGCTCTAGAGCATAGCCCAGTAATTTCTTTCGAGACAAGCTCGAGGACTTTTTGAATAACAGGAGTTCTAAGTTCTTGGCATTTCATATAAACTGCTAACGCGACGTTAGAACTTGGCCATAAGATAACGCTTTAGCTGACGATTCGTGTTCACTTTTCACGACTTTTCTAACAGTGTGAACAAAACAAAACAAAACAACTTTTCTAACAGTGTCAAATTTGAGCTAATACTCGCAGTATACGTGAAGTAAATACCAGAACTGTGAGCGTTACCCAGAAGTTTACAATGAATACCCGTAGAAGTCAACGGTGTGACAGTGTCAGATTTAAAAGTTATCTAGTCTTTTTGCGATTTTCTTTAGCTTTACACTGCATTCGTTGTTTAAAATAAGTGATCTGCGCGGCTCATCTTCTTCGTTTATTAAAATTCAGACTTTATTTTCGAATTCAATGTCTTAAATCTTGAGTCGTCTCGTTTAACTTCCATGAGTCTAGATTACGCTTTTTAAAAAAGTTTTCCAGTTTCTTTTTGCTTCTAATATTTTGGTACGAGCTCGATAGCAAGTACAAACTCGAATTCACTATCGGCCGATAAAACAATGTCGATAGCTAAACTTATTAAAATATAAATCTTTTCTTTCTTTATGAACAAAGAAAACACTTAGTTCCGTCTCCAATAACTTTTTTTTTTGGGGCATTAAACATTTAACAAGAACGAATTCAATTTTAATTTCTCAAAGATTTCCAACTTCCACTCAAATGCGTCTTAGAATTATTTCTCTCATGAATGTTTACAAGTTGTCAAATTCGAAACAATTGGTTCTTGAAACACAATGAGACTTATCTGATTGGTTGAACACAAACAATAGGAAAGGAATGTTGTGCTCGGGTAAGCAGCCGCTACTCAGGGGAGAAAGCGTTGCGTGACGACACTGAAAGCGGCTGTGGGGGAGACTAGGTACTGAAGGACCTGAAGCATGTTCATTTATAGCTTTTAGTGCGATTTTTAAAATTTACAGCATCCATGACTATATTTACTTGATTATCTGGACAATCGATGAGGTTTTCAAGTTCAGAATCTTGCAATAGATGTCCGAATCAGACTGACAACTTGACAATTTACTATCTACCGGGCATCGTGTTACTCATCTGCTTCGTTTTCTTGATAAACTACGGCATATAATCAAGGTGTTTGAGATAAAAACTGCGATTTTCCGAAGGAAAAATGCTCAACAATCCTTTCCTTGTCCGCCATTTTGTCAGAGCGCCTGCGATAAATTCAGCATTAAACCACATTGCGCACTCTCAGTTGATATTTAAATTAGCCAATCAGCGGTTTTTTAGCCACGTCAACGTCCTATATAACCAGTGGAGGACTTTACGGGCTGCATATTAAGGCGCCATTGGCAGCTTACATGCAGCTTACGTACAGACTCCCGTACGAATAACAATCGCGAATAATTCGTACGGGAGTGAAAAATGTTGGTAAATATTTGCAGCTTACAATCATGAGTATGAATTGTTAGTACATTAGCGTTATGTCTCCAGACAGGGATAGGCTGTTGAACCGGGAGACAATCCCCTACTCTTATACGAATAATTCAACAGATTCTTTTATGTCCCCAATTTTACTGTAGGTTAGGAAAGGTTGGGAGGGTTACGAATTCGGAAAAGGTCTTTTTGATGTAGTGTCGTACGAGACTACTTTTTCAAGAGAATGTCTCTGGTGATTGAGTCATCATACATGCCTACGTAATCCACGTAATTGTCACTGACAGCGAGAAGAAATTTCTAAATGATGGTATTAAATATAATTGCGCATCTTTTGTTGAAGCTCAACACCTTACAAGTTTATTACCGTAAATATCTTCACTAAAGGTGGTGTTACACGGAACAACTTGCAACACCGATTTTTCGTGCAAGGCTATTGCGCCATTTGTGTGTCAATTTTTTTCGACATGTTACACGGGAATTAACAACTTTTCGCGCAACATTTACTTTAGTATTCAGTCCACGCGCTGCCAACTCACTCACGGCTATCTTTTTTCTTCTTTTCTTGCTTTTATCATCTTTTATCAACTACAAAAGTTTTATCATATCCGTTTCATTAGGTTTAGACAATTGTTGCACTTGCTGTACTGTTTAAACTTACTTCTTCTACAGTCGGCGCCATTTTATTGCGCGTCAAATCGGCGATGGACATGTTACACACATCGATTTGCTGAAAATTCGTTATCTTGCGTTGCAAGTTGTTGAAGCCAGATCAAAAACTTGCAACGTGCTGCAGAGTGGAATTTGCGCGAAAAATTGTCCTCGGCGCTATGTTACAAGACAACGATTTTTCGTGCTACAGTGTTGTGCAAAAAATCGGCGTTGTAAGTTGGTCCATGTATCACCACCTTAATGAGAGAGCAGAGCAGAGCAGAGCAGAGCAGAGCAGAGCAGAGCAGAGCAGAGCAGAGCAGAGCAGAGCAGAGCAGAGCAGAGCAGAGCAGAGCAGAGCAGAGCAGAGCAGAGCAGAGCAGAACAAAAGAGAAGAGAGCGCGCGGAGGAAGTCAGTCAGAGAGCATAAAAAGTAAAGAATACGAAAGCAAAGCAAAGGAACTAGCAAAAATTAATACGAATCTAATTTTGGACGAAATTAAGCGAGAATAATTGTCATTCACATCAAATGCCATACAACATTGGTTGTCACTTGTTTAATGTAAACAGCTGCTTGAAGTAGATTCTCTCAAGTCATAAGGAATTATGTATATATTGTATTAACTTAAGGCCGAAAGCTAAGCAAGAGACGTTGAATTCGATATCCATAAAAAAGACTTCATTTGACTACTATTGATAGTTTAATGGAATAAACTTAGTTTGGGCTTTGTACGTCCTGGTTATTTGGCTTATTGTCAAATATGATATACTTTATGCTCAGTTTTATGATAGAAACAAAAATGTACGTCCAAAAAGTAATTCATTTATCGATATGTCATGCCTTAAAGCAGGTGTAATGCCAAGATAATTGATGTCTAGGCGTTATAAAATGGCAAAAAAAGCTGGCATTGTACGCTACTTGTGAACCACTGAAGTCGCTATTCCTCGCTTTATAAGTATAGTTATCTTAGTGAAAATATGAAGAAAACTGTGACATTTGCTCTGCTTCTAGCTGTAGTTGTGTCATGTCTTGTGGTAGAAATCGTTGAAGGATTTCCAGATCCTTTCACACCTAATCAACCAAGACCAGGAAAAAAATCTTTTAGGAAAGAGGTAAGACTTTAAAAAATCATAAAAAGTAAGTAGCAAATATTTTCAATAGTAATACAACTAGATTCAAGTCCCAACCCCAGAGACTTTATCATGAAATGGTGTTCAACTTCAAAGCTTATTTTATGTCAAAAAGATTATTTTTGGGTCCGTAGCCTGCCCACACTGCAGATCATTAAGGCAGGACTACTGTTAGCTATGAGCTTATTTTTTAATGTATTATTGTCGTCTAGCAATTACTGTCAATGTCATTAACGTTGTCCACCGAAAAAAGACATTTACACATTTAGACATTTATAGACATTTAGACTAAAAGAAATATCACGTGTTTCCTTATGTATTCTTTGCCTCGTGTGCGTCAGCCTGAACTTTAAATGTAAAGTTCAACTCGTGAATCGAAAATCCAGAATGCCCTGACCATTTAGAGTGGATTTAAGATGGAGAATGGTATTCCAGCATTTGTTTTATGCCAGAACCATCGAGGAAACACGTGATATTTCTTTTAGTCTAAATGTGTGAATGTGTAAATGTGTAAATGTGCGAATGTCTTTTTTCGGTGGACAACGTTAATGACATGCATTGACTGTATGTTGTTGTTGAAGTGTTTATGTGATGTTTACCACTTCTTCCTTTACCATTAACACCGAATAAGTACATCAATATTGGTATCATTTAAAAGGACATGCTCTTTTAAAGCGAATAGATTATTCATAAAGTAAATATATGCTTTCATGTTAATTTTTTTAACATAAATATTTTTTTGTTATTCGTAGAGAAGAGGAGATCTTTGCAATCGAGCAGGGCTCTCATGTAAAGACGAACCAGACCAGAGAACCTGGGAAGACGACGATAAATAAGTCATCATCCAAACATCAAAACTCCCGGCTCTCCAGTGTGATAAATATTCAAAACTTGAAAATCGGAAATAAATACAGCAAATCAATTCCTAAAGTTTAAAATGTTTAAAATGATAAATAATCTCTGAAATAAAGGTCTGTTTTAGGCGACGAAACAGCCGCCATCTTGGAAATATGCAGATGACGTCCTCTAATACATCCCCACAATGCACTGCAAAACCAACTTGACGAAGTATTTTCCTCAGACTTATTTATCTTTCAGAATTTGTCTACAAGCTTTTTCAGTGTTTTAATGAAAACGTAACGTAAAACCTCTGTTAAACGACCAAATCTCAAAGTCCGAGAAAGGATTTTTCACTACAGTAATTTTGATTTTAGTGCAGTTTTCGTATGACTGTGACAAGTTCACGACACGAACACGGTCGTGACACAGCAAGGGATACGCCAGACAAATCACATTGCACGAGAAATTACTCTCCATCCAATCAAATACCCGGAACATGGCATAAACACGGCGCGGACACGGCCACGTCAAGAGCACGGCACTTTTAGACCAATCATATTGCGCGTGAAAAAAATCAGCCAATTAAAATTCTAGAAAGTATCACGGTCACGCCACGTCACGCTTACGGCACTGAGCTTTTCACAGTCATACGAAAACTGCTCTATCAAGCGCCAACTCTATTATAACTATTCGGCTACTAAAGCCGAAGTTCGAATGTTTGGCTATAAAATGATTTTAGGGGAGATTTCTTTAATAGGGTATTTTTACTTTTATTAATTATAAAAATGTTCTTTCAAAGCAATTACACTCGAATTTGAAACAGTAGTAAGTTCAGATATTAGGCAGATTAAGATTCCCGTTTTTCCTTCCCGCAAACTTCATACGTGACCACGTTTTTATCGTTTCCCTACATTTCACTTTACCTTTTGTAAACCTTCTCGACAAAGACAAGTATTCTTTTGTTTATCTACTACTTGGAGATTTTTGCGATTCCTTTTCACTAATTTTAAAGAAATTTTTAATGGTCAACCGACGTTTCACGTTTGCCGTAAACGAGAAACTTAAGCTCTCCAATAACCTGAAAAAACTAGAAGTCTTCACGGTTCGAGTGTCCCTACGCATATCGGTAAATATATTCATTCGAAAAAGTATAATTTGCACGAGTCAATCGAAGTCAAAGCCAGAATCTTTTTTCAACCGTTATTCACAGAGAGGTCTTTCTCCTTGCTTTTCTTTGATTGGCTGATGCTCGTATATTAACTTTCAATAAGCCTTTTCATAGTTTAAGAATCGATTCCACTGCGCATGCGATTTTATTCCGAATTTCTCACCTTCTTTTGTCTAAACCTTTTGTTCTTAATTAAACAAAAGGTGAGAATTCGGGATAAAATCGCATGCACATTGGAATCGATTCTTAAACTATGAAAAGGCTTATTGTGCAAATCACAAATGAGAAGCTCTTTGACTTCCGACAAATAATTTTACTCCGATATTTTGCGGTACAGATATAGTTTAAAACTCGATTTTATGAGATAACTACCACTGAATAGTTTAGTGTATAAATAATCGACTTGGTCGTGCATTTACGCCGGAAGTGTACGAGTCATTTGATGACTACTTCCGGCTTAGAAGTGAACATAGGACAAAAAATAAGACTAATAAAGATTGGAAAAGATGCTACAAATAATTTTAACCAGAACTCGCAATAGAAACAGTTGGCCGGGGACTGGGACGAGTTGGGGAGACTAAAGACGAAACACGGCCGCAAAGTATGACGCATATGGAATTCAAAAGTCCGTACCATTTTAACTTATCTCCTAGATCTATTCTTACAGTAATGTACGAAGATGCCTTGCTTGGGCTTCCTGTGGGAAAACATAAAATATCGGGAGCCAAAATCTTTGCACTATGTCTTCACAGCGCATGCACACTCTTCTACACAGACCAGTACTGATTTCACGGAGATCTCCGGCTCTAGGAAATCCTAAGAACTGAAAGCCAACTCATGTAATGAGGTGAACACAGCGCTTGCTCAGCTGACTCGACCCAGTCTCTTTCCTTCCATAAACTCTTTTCAAAAATTTAAAAGCCTAAGATATATTAATATTCATAATTTCGGTCTATTCAATATTTTATAGATCATGCGCAGATAGAAGAATTTTGTGATCGCCCTGATAAAAAATCTTCACCTTACGCATGCACAAACATTTGACACCGCTATGCCGGGAATTAGCGTATCGCAGTTGCAAACAACATATCATTAGTACCCCAGTTTCGCATTCGATGCAAACCGCTGTTTTTGAAGACCACAGACTCATTTGCACAGGTTTTGCCTCGTTTTGAAGTCAGCTATTCACAGATATCATTAAATAACCGTGTGATTTCAAAGCATTGGTATTGTTCAAGCTGTACATACTTTACATTAAAGTTGACTTTTATAAATGATTTGCTCTTAAACGAGGCTAAGCCTGTACAGACGAGTCTTCAGTAATAAAAATAAAGAGGTATTTATCTAATAAGTAAGGGGAATTTTATCCACTAACAGGCTGAATGGCTTTGGTTTTGCGCCATATATAACGTCTATAAGCATCCTGAATCACTTCAACAGCACTTGTAACTTGTCGAATGCGCCTCGCTCTCTCCATCTGTTGCTTCCGGGCACTAATAACAGTAGGGGGCACGAGACGTTGAACCATAAGTTCCCTCTTAGGCTCATTGTCATTAAGGAGCTTTTGTGGAGTGTCGGATTCCGTTCCTTTAAGAAATTCCTTTTCTGGAGCTTTTTCGGAATCCATTTGAGTTCTTTGACTTTGCAAATGTGACTCCGTTGTTTTTTCCTCGTCTTTTGCTTCTTCAGAAACAATAGGAGGCAACCTCTCCCTATCATGTGATATAGAAATGACGTCACCTTCCTGTTCTAGAGCCAGATCCCTTTTAGGACTGACAGGAGAAGTGCCTCGTGACGACTGTTGACCAACATTTCCTTTAATGTCAAGAAACTGGACACCTAGGTCATCTTGGACGGGCTGTCGAAAGTTCGAAGCGCGATACACGTCTTCGTTTGTGCGGACAATGAAGCCCTTGCTGTGATCAAGCTGATAATGAAGACTGCTTGAACCAGGTCGAGGAGATCTTTTCATTGGTCGCTTGTTCGTCACGAGGGCGGGAGAGCACGTGGCAGGGCGGCGAGTCCGTAAACACCCAGGCCCAATAACAGTTGCTCCGTCAATTCTTTGTACGGCGTCTGGATTTCCAACTGGTCTCAACAGCCGTGAGCGATCCACAGGATTCCCGTAGGCTTGATTTCCTCCAGATGGAGAAGTGCTTTGGCTGTTGCTAGGAGATACCCGGAACTGCCGACTAAACCTTCCGTTGCTAGGTAACACATAGGATTGTCGACTGGTTCTCCCGTTGCTAGGCGACGCATGGGATTGTTGACTGGTTCTCCCGTTGCTAGGCGACGCATAGGACTGCCTGTTAGAATTCATGTGTGATTTCCTGGCAGATCTTTGGGAATTTACTTGTAGTCCTCTGGGTTGCCTGTTTGATCCAGATCTAAAATTCAAAACACCAAATTTGCTTTTTCGCTTATTTTCCGTCGTTGTTGTTGCCTTTGTGCTCATGGAAGACTGGGCCCGAGCACTAGGGAGTCTTCCACGTGACCTAAAGGACGGACGTCTTTCATTCCTGGACGTGACGTCGATCACTTTGGCAGATACAGATTCATCCGATGAGTTCAAGGGGCTTGTTTCCCTCGTGTTTCTTTCGCCTCCACATGACTCAGATGGATTGGATTCTGTCTCTTTTGAAACTGTTTGTGGGCTTCCTGTGGATATGAGCCCACGATCGAGTTTTTGCCTACAGGTCAGCAGCCGAAGCCTCGTAGAATGTTCTTTAAGCTCTAACTTGCGACGTTGGTAAACTTGCGGATCAATCTGAGATCAATAGCAAAGCTAGCGCATTAAAATACCTTTAAAGGTCTTCTGTGAACTGAATGATTAATTTTCGTTAAAACTGACGTAAAAATCACCATGAAAAATAAGAGGCACGAGCCGCCCAATTCCACCCTTGAAAACTTTAATCTAATTTAAAAATAGGCAAAATTATTTCTCTTGAGGGAGGGGTAAGGGGAAACGCTTGTATTACCTCAGAACTTTGACCTTGAATCCCCGATCCATCGATATCCTGGTCAGCGGTAACACCATTAGCGGTATTGATGGCTTTAGTATCAAGAATGTTCTTCATAATATTTGACAATAATTTTTCAACTTCAGCCTGAGAAGAAAAAAACATATACTTTATGGGATACCTGTGTTTTCTTAGAGCGCATCGCAAACTCATTTGAAGAGTTAAACTTTTTACAAAAAATAGAATCTCGCATTTGTAGAATATTATTTACTTATTAACAAAATGCTTTTCTTGAAAATTTTCTTGCCCTTGCACAATCATTGGTTCCTTGGGATCACTTCTATACTGCTCAAGATACTGGTTGGTTTACCTTTGTCATATGATTTAAAATACTGGTTGGATTACCTGTGTCATATGATTTAAAATACTGGTTGGGTTACCTGTGTCATATGATTTAAAATACTAGTTGGGTTACCTGTGGCATATTATTTAAAACACTAGTTGGGTTACCTGTGTCATATGATATGAAATACTAGTTGGGTTACCTGTGTCATATGATTTAAAATATTGGTTGGGTTACCTGTGTCATATGATTTAAAATACTAGTTGGGTTACCTGTTTCCTTCTCAGTTGCTGCTCTGCAAGTCTCTCATTATCAAGTTCATCCATCGGGCAGCCCTGTTTCTCCATGATGACAACGCGTGCCTTCTGATTTGCAAGTGCTGTATTCAGTAACTTACTCTTTTGACTGAAAAAAAAGACATTCGTCATTTTTGGCACAGAGGATTTTCATTGGTTGAGAAGAAAGCCATGCAAGTATCACACTGTCTGCCAAATGGCTTTCATATGCACCCGGAGTAGTCAATCGATAAAAATCGATATCGATTTTGCCAATCGATAAATCGATACCAATCGATACCGCTGATTTGATTGCATCACTGGGAAGCCAGGCAACAACAATGCAAACCACGTTCGAATCCCGCCTTGCTAGGTGTCATATTTGAGAAGAGTTGTTCCTTGATTCTCTACTGTGCTTCAAGACTTTCCTGGAAATACCAGTAAATTGGAGAGGACCAACTTGGCCCCAGAGAGCGATTTTGGCTTTTTCAAAGTAGTGCTATTTTAGCCCAGGCTCGAGCCAAAATAGAACCATGCCATTTTGGCCCCACAGAAGCCATTTTGGTATAGGTCTATCGGTACTGTTTTTGCCCCCTCAACTAGGACAAATCAGGGGGGAAATCCATATAAGAGGCTAAAACAGTCCCAAAATCAGAGCTTAAAAAATGGCCCCTACCAGTAGTGCCAAAATAGCCCTACTTTAAGGAGGCCACTATAGGGTCAAAATGTTGGCCCCATTTTTGGGGCCAAAACAACCCTATTTTTTTTGCACTGTTAAATCCTGCTAAATCATATTGGGAGTATAAACTTTGATATCATGTATGAAGATGCATCACTCAAATCATATAAGAATATTTAACCATTCAACTATTCACTTCATATAGAATCAATATTGGAAATATTGAGTTAAGACAAGATGACACTTACATCAAGTTCTCTTTCTCGATCTCTAGCTCCAAAAGAATCAATTGTTTGTCTGTTTCCCTCAGCGTGTTAACACTACGACTTCCCTTTTCTGTGTTTTCATTTATTTTCTGTTCAGGGGAACAACTTGTGGTCTCGGTGCTGATCGTCGGAAAGAATTTTTGAGGGGGTTTGAAAGAGGGGGTATTTAGCTGGGCATCTCTGCGCTGCTTCATGACAACCTCAGTTTGGGTGACAGGAAGGGGACTGGGGATTGATTCTTCACTTGTTCCTCTATTAAGTGACAAAGAGAAGGAATGTTCTTTATTATAAAATATAAAAACATCTAAAAATAAGGAAATGCTTAAAAGAAAAATGGTTTCAACAATAGGGATCATCATCATCATCACCATTCATCATTGCCATCAATTCATCACCATCATAATTATTATCATCATCCCCACCATCATTATCACCATCATCATCACCATCATTATCACCATCATCATCACAATTCATCACCACAGTCAACATCATTACCATCATCATCATCACCATCATCATCACCATTCATCACCACCATCAACATCATCACCATCATCATTACCATCATCATCACCATCATCATTATCATCATCACCATCCATCATCACCATCATCATCACCAACACCATCATCCCCACCACCATCATTATCATCATCACCACCACCATCACCACCACCATAATCATCACTATCATTATTACACTTACCCACTATCAGTTCCTATCATTGTAGGACTACTCGGCTCTTCTTCAGTATTATCATTACTGACTGCTATTAAAGGTTCATTATAGCTCATTCCTACACCGCTGTCTTTTTCATCAGAGCTTGTGGGATCCTCAGATAGTCTTGGTGTTCTACGTACAAGCAGGTTCTTGAGGTACGCCAGGCAAGCACGAACTTTGTGAGGGCTGTCTATACCTATAGGAAGATAAATAATGAGTAGGTCGTGTTAAACAAAGAAATGATACTCAAGGGAATGACACGTGGCCTTGAGAATAAGATTCTTTGAGTTGTATCCATATTCATGTGTCTTCTCATGTGCAACTGTTAAACAAAGAAATGATACTCAAGGGAATGACACATGGTCTTGAGAATAAGATTCCTTGTTTGAGTTGTATCCATATTCATGTGTCTTCTCATGCACAACTGTTAAAGAAAGAAGTGATACTCTAGGGAACTACACATGGTCTGTAATGAGAAAATATATTCCTTTTGACACATACCACAAGCAGTTGGATCGACAATCCTTCCTTCGATATACCCATCAATGACTTGAATCAATTCTTTCTCAGTCTCTTGTTGAGGTGACTTGGCTTGGCCATTCTGCTATGGGATATGAAAATGGGCAGTATTGAGGGAAATATGGATGGATGGATGGCTGGCTGGCTGGCTGAATGGATGGGTGGGTGGGTGGGCGGACGGACAGATGGACAGACAGATGGATGGATGGATGGATGGTTGGACGGATAAAGGGATGGATAGAGGGCTGGAAATCAGTATACTTACATTTTGTCTAACATTAGCCAAGTCTTTTGCTAGTTTTGCGACTTGACTTCTCAACTTCTTGATTAAAACTGCTTCACTGATTTCCTTGTTTTGGCTGAAATATAAAACAAAATATCAAAAAATTGGTCTCTGATCTCAATTTCAGAATCAAACATGACAAAACAATGAGTAATAGGAATTTCTATAATTCACAATTCACAGTTGTCTAAATGTCCCCCACTTATAGATTTGGAAAAATTGGTACTTATTCAAGAAGACTTGAAGGTCTAACCATTTGCCGATGTAAAGACAAAGGCAGCACCTTCTCCTCAGTTATTTGAAGACCCTGAGTGTTGGTCCGGCTGATGCTTGAACCACCCACACAAGAGAGCGATGCTCTTACCAACTGAGATAACTCGGAAGCTACTCATCAGTATCTTGACAAGTGTGTTCATTTTAATTATAATAATGTTCACTATAGATAGGTGACATGTAATAAATAAATAAATAAATAAATAAATAAATAAATGAATGAATGAATGAATAAATGAATAAATGAATAAATGAATAAATGAATAAATGAATAAATGAATAAATGAATAAATGACTGATACATACACTGGGTTGTTGGTTACCCTAGCAACCCTTTGTGCAAAGCGACATGTTGAAATAGTTTCATTCAGGTCGTTGGTATCCAGAGATAGTGTTGCAATCATTGTTGTATTGCAGTTGCCTCCTGATAGCAAAGCAAAAATGAGTGTTACTAAAAAATCCATTGCGTGCTCTTTAGCTTTTGTTTTATTTGTTACAGTCAAGGCACGGGTTCAAATCCTGTTCAAGACTCAGAATTTTTTCTGAGTCTTTCAATTTGCAGCTGCATAAGTTGCTTCATATACTGCGAGGATCAGCTCAATCTGATACAGTCAAGTATTTTGTCACTGTTAGTCTAGTTCCCTACGCATTTTGTATGCCTTTATATACGCCTTTTATGTTAATCCTTAGTCAGTTGGTGTTCGCAGTCAGTCCCGTCACACACAAAATGTAAGTTCTTTGTTTTTCCTTATTTCTTGATCGATTTTGCAGTTTTTTTGTAGCTTTTATTTTTGTTATTTCACTTTGCACATATCTACTAAGCGACTTGTAGTCTTTTGCCTTACACTATGCGTATGAGTTTAGATATCATTAAGTATGGGACATGTAGTACTAACAGAGAGGTTAATATATTCATGGATGAATCAACTAGACATAATTTAAAATAAACAAATAAACAGACAGAAAATTAAGGAAAAGCAACAGACTAAACATATATATTAAACCATCAACCAAAAAATAAACAGACAGACAGACAAACAGACAGACATACAGACAGACAGAGAGACAAACAGACAGACAGACAAATAGACAGACAGACAGACAATTACATAGAGACAGACAGACAGACAGACAGAGAGACAAACAGACAGACAGACAAATAGACAGACAGACAGACAATTACATAGAGACAGACAGACAGACAGACAGAGAGACAAACAGACAGACAGACAAACAGACAGACAAACAGACAGACAGACAGACAATTACATAGAGACAGATAGACAAAAAAATGCCCAACAAAGCTTACCAAGACTGTCTTGTAGAATCATTGTCAAGAGTGAGTTTCTGTACGGAACATATGAACTGACACTGCTGAGAGAGATGCCTCTGCGCTTTACTTCAGCTATGCTGAGCGTGCTTTGTGCACTCTTTAGACCACTCCACCCTGATAAACATCAAATTCAAAATAAGGTAAGATAAACAAAGTTTGGTAGTTACAAGTTGCATGCCAAAAGTAGACCTTTCTTTTTAGCTTGCAATTGGGTGTAATGTTTTCTCATTTCAGACCACGTGTCATTCTCTAGAGTATTATTTCTTAGTTTAATGGTTGTATACGAGAAGACACATGAATATGGATACAACTCAAACAAAGAATCTTATTCTCAAGACCATGTGTCATTCCCTAGAGTATCATTTCTTTGTTTAACAACTGCACATGAGAAGACACATGAATATGGATACAACTCAAACAAGGAATCTTATTCTCAAGACCATGTGTCATTCCCTAGAGTATCATTTCTTTGTTTAACAACTGCACATACATACACAGTGTACATACAATCATGTACATGTATAAACTTTATCTTATTCTCAAGACCATGTGTCATTCCCTAGAGTATCATTTCTTTGTTTAACAACTGCACATACATACACAGTGTACATACAATCATGTATAAACTTTATTTATTCTTAAATTAACAGGGTAGCTCAATACCTTTGAGATAAATGAGACAACAATTGAATATGGAATCAATACAACTTAAAGAATCTTATTCTCATGAGAATAACATGACCAGAAATGGGAAAGCATAACTGATTAAGAAATAAATAATACTCAAGGGAATGACATGCAGTCGGAGATGGGAAAACATTACACTCCATTATTCCTTGAATGCTCCAAGGTTGATAGCATTTTTTTTAAAACGGTTACTGAAAATAGATATCGCAAAGCCTCATAGAATCGAAACGCTGACAAACATTGCAAATAAAGGCTCTGATTACATGGAAAAGAAGATTTGTCAGTCAAAAAACCATAGTTCTTCCATGAGATGGAAACAACAACAAGACTATTAAGCATCGTTGCAGCACATTAGCATGTGCGCCGGGCCTTGCTTGTCCGCATTTCAATCCCATGATGCACAATAATAATAATAATAATAATAATAATTTGTAATAATAAGGATTTATTGAAGCATATCGATCTACAGAGTAGCTCTCCATCTTCAATACTAAGAAAATAATAATTTAATATCATAGTGAAGTAAATAGAAAAAAGATAAATCTAGGTAAAGCTAAAATATATTAAGTAAAGGAATATATACTGTATTCTATATACACAAAAACATATACGCACATACATACACACACATGTCACATATGTTCATTGTGACGTCATCCATGGAAAACGTTATTACCAACCTGAAGAACCGAACGAGCTGTTAAGTCTCTCATGTTCAGGAATAAAAGCACTTTTACATCGTTTTGGTTTTAATTCTTCTCTACTCAGACTCTTTGACAGAGAGTTTTGTGTGCCTCGTACATGGAGTCTCTGCAGGGCCAAAATGACCATCTCCAGATGATGGAGTGAAAGATTAATGCGTTTGGTTTCGTAGAGTGTTTGTCCCTCGGAAGAGTTTGATAATCTTTCAGAACCAGCAAGATCAACCAGATTAAGTTTGGATCTGAAAACAAAATAATAAAGAATGAAATAAAGTTTTGTTAAAGTGTTCAGATTTTGTGGATTTTGCATGCATGACAGCCTAGGTTTGTCTCAGGGTTTTTCTGATTTGTAATTTAGCTGTGCCCTGACTTAGATCAGCCCAGAGGTTGTTTCAGGGTTCAATCTGTGAGTTAGCCGTGCCCTGACTTAGATCAGCCCAAAGGTTGTTTCAGAGTTCAATCTGTGAGTTAGCCATGCCCTGACTTAGATCAGCCCAGAGGTTGTTTCAGGGTTCAATCTGTGAGTTAACCATGCCCTGACTTAGATCTGCCCAGAGGTTGTTTCAGGGTTCCATCTGTGAGTTAGCCATGCCCTGACTTATATCAGCCCAAAGGTTGTTTCAATGTTGAAGCTGTGAGTTAGCCATAGCCTGATATATATCAGCCCATAGGCTGCTCTAGGTTAGATCTATAAGTTAGCTATATAGCCTTACTTAGATCAGCCCAAAGGTTGTTTTGAGGTTGATCTGTGAGTGAGTTAGCTATGCCCTAACTTACTAAATCAGCACAGAGGTTGTTTCAGGGTATTGATATATACATTGTAACTTACTTAACCACAACTTCTGAGCCTTGCTTTTGTCTGGTAAGAAGAACCATAAAAACAGCATGGGATCGTGAGGACCTTTCATTACTTATTGTCCAAGCCATCGTTCTGTTGCACCTTCCCTTCAGATGAAGCCGACGAGCCTCATGTTCGGAGCATACGTCATGTACAGAAAGACCATGCATTATACATGATCCACTTGTGCCATTGGTCACAAGAACCTAAAGGGAGAAAGATTGTCTAACTTCTTCCTAGCATGATATAATAGAGATCTTTAGATACAACAAAGAGTATGAGAACGAGAACAAGAACAAGTGTGAGTACGAGTTTTTAACTTTTAATGAGAGGCACTATCGTCATAGTCTTGATCGTGTACATAGATTGAAACTTTAGATTGTAAAAGATCAGAAATTGACTACAATTAAGTGTTAACCATGTGTACAGGACCAATTTAAAAGCTTGCACTCATACTCGATCTCGTACTTGTCCTCATACCTAAAGGTCTCTAATATCTACATCGTTGTGGATAACAACCGCATTACACAATGGGATTGGTTGAGGCTGGCTATCAATTCCTTTTATTGCTTATTATGGCATCCTCACCAAAAATGTCACAACAGACCATTTAGGAGTTCCAAATAACCAGTGTCTCTTGATTATAGACTCATTTACTCAGGGTTAGCCTTGAATCAGTGTCTAAATATTCACAAATACCAACGGTAAAGTAAAGACTGCACAACTTCAACATTACAAACACTTTGAAATTCCACAGACCTTCACTGGAACACATGAATATTCTATAAAATTGAGGCTAACCCTGAACTACAGAGTACATGCATTATTTTTTTCCGGTCCGGTATCCTACAACATCGTGCGTTCTGATTGGCTGTTTGAGTGGGCGGTATTTTGTAAGTATCTGCCCGCGCTCGCGGTCCGGTATCCTTTGCCGCTAAACAACAAAACAAAATGATTACAAAAACAAGTAAAAAAAATACGGGAAAATATAAATAAGTTATTTACCGTCCTATAGTCGGTCCGGATAGGGAAAAACTGTGCCCTCGGTCTTGAAAACGTATATTCAAGACCTTGGGCACAGTTGTTCCCTATCCGGACCTCCTGGCTGGTAAATTAAATGACATATATATATCCAAATGTGTACTTACTCTGGGTAAATCTTTCCTGTTGTTACTACCATACATTAATGGGCCAAGAAGATCGTATGCCATCTCGTTATACATCTCAATGAAAGATATCTGCACAGTAACACATTCATCATCCATCTTCTCTATCTCATTAAAAATCATGGCTAGAGTTTGCGGGATAAGGCCATGCCTGGAAGATCTGTCACCAAAGAAAAATATTAAATAAATATTTGTGAAGGCATCTTTGAGCTGCAAGGTAAATATTCACCATAAAGAGGCTTTGCACCATCTTGTGCCCCTCTTGTGAAATAAGAAAACACTACAGTCAAGGTAAATTTATTCAATATAAGCAGGTTGATTATGGCAAATAATGTGGGTTTTTTGCAATAGGAAAATCGAGCTCCAACAGATATCATTATGATATTAGTCTTTTTATTTAGACAATAGAAATAAGTTAAGATTGATGATATTATCAACAAAGTTAACGAAACAACAGCTTAGAAGTACTTTTTGGATAATTTTTATGCTCAATTTAATACCTACTTTAATATTTCAAAGACTAGTTGGTTCATTTATGACAATAGCTAAATTTCGTTGCCAAAAAAGTTAAAACATGAGCTTACGTGTCCAAGTTGAGATCTTCCCCTTCGATAGTGTAAGTTTTTCCAGTCCCCGTTTGTCCATAAGCGAATATCGTCCCATTATAACCTTCTAAAAACTTTCCAACCACATCTTTGGCGATCCTATCAAACACTTCACTCTGAGAGGCATCCTGATCGAAGATTTCACTGAACTTAAAACCAATTTCTACAGCATTTTTCTGGCTGTTTCGTCGTCCAAGCTTTGATGTGATAAGACGATCTCCCTCGATCTCAACGAGGCTGGATACAATTGAACATGGAGTTATTCTTCCATAAACTTTGATCGTTGCCATCAAATAAAACTCTGAGCGATCATCGTGGAACTTTACTGGAAATTTTCAAACGTTTGGAATTCGAACGATGGACACCAAAGGTTACAAAAACTCTGAACTTTCCTAAGAAAACCGTAAAAAAATAGCCCTGGATTTCACGGCCCAGGTTTTTAAGGACCCGGTGATGGTTAATTTGGTTCAAGACATGGCTATTAAGTTGTAATGACAGCAATTATTTGCTTTGTTGTCGTTCCTTTGTGTATAATTTTTCAAAACACGAGATACTTTGATTATTGACCGCAAGCTGTTTGATAGACCATGACGACGGGGACCTATATATGTGAGGGTCTCAGGTATCGTTCATAATAATGCACCCTAACCCTACCCTGCTCATTATATGAACCTTATGAAATAGTTTAATGTTAGATTAATAAATATCATTTATTATTATTTTTAGATCAATATGTGACACGCTAAGACTTCAAATTATTTGAAAACGAAACTCCCAATATATAATATTAAATTATGTAATAATTAGCTTAGTAGTAGATAAGATCGAGAGAATGAGAGAGAGAGAGAGAGAGAGAGAGAGAGAGAGAGAGAGAGAGAGAGAGAGAAAGAGAGAGAGAGAATGTGTGTGGGTGAGAGTGAGAGGACTAGTATAGCTTAGGACCTAGGATTAGAACACGACCACATCAGCTACGCTGTATATAACTTATCGTGTATAAATAAATGTTATTATTATTATTATTATTATTATTATTGTTATTATTATTATTATTATTATTGTTATTATTATTGTTATTATTATTATTATAACTATATTCGTGGGGGACTCATGTATCCTTCTTCATAATGCACCCAACACATACTCGGCTCTATTTATGAACCTTAGGAAATAGTTTGATATTAGATTGATAATTATCAATAATTAAAATAATTTTTTTGGAACAATGTATGAAACACAAGGATTTCAATTTTTTTGAAAATGTAACCCCGTCACCAGTGGCGGACCTAGGCAGTAGTGCGAAGTGGTCCTCTTCACCCGTTTTTTTTTTTTTTTTTTTTTTTTTCACCGTGTTTTTTGTTTGTAAGGTTTGAATTTTTGGATATCGAAAAAATATCTTTTGAAGATTTTAATTAAAAAGATTACAGAAGTTTTGGGTTGTGTCCTGTTGTTATATAGCTTGTTTTTGGCGTCGTACTGGTAATTTGCCATCGCCATTCCCCGACCAACTGCATGGACTACCTGTGTCGAAATGCACGCATGCGCAGTCTAGGTCTTGTCAGAAGAAGCAAAGAAGTGAATCAAAATCTGGACCCCGTTTTGAAAAATCCTGCATCTGCCACTCTATGCTTTATACATTTTCTACGTGTTTGCCCCTCTCGGAATCCCATAATTCAAGATGGCCGCCGAATCAGTAAAAACGTATGCCCAGAGGTTCAATACACTCCGGGAAAAAAGTACCGGGGATGTTCGTCGTATCTCTTAGGGGTAAAGATTCGCGATTCGCTATCTTTTAGGGTGTTAAGTGCAAATTTTTGAAAATCAGCATTTTCTGGTATCTTTTAGGGTGTTGGAAAAGGAGAGAAGCGCGCATCGATATGGCTTATCGTAGGCGCTTTTTATATAAAATTGAATATTATTTGTTGTGGTATCTCTTAGAGGTTAAAAATCATTCAGCCACGCCATTTTTTAAAGACTTCCGTTATCTCTTAGGAGTCTTTTTGAAAATTTCCGACGAGCATCCCCGATACTTTTTTCCCGGAGTCCCCCCCGGGCTTTTTGACAGTTCCGTTTTTCAGTCACCACGAACAATAGTGCCAAGTTGAGGTTAAGTTTTCGCATCGATAGTGTGACAGAGTCAAAAGACACTATTTCGGACAGTAATTATTTAGTCATAAATCTATATTTTTAATTAGGAATGCCTCGTGTACACATAGGAATGTAATTCTTTAGTTAACTGTTTGCGTGGAAAATGCGTAAGCAAGAAATAATTTCCGTACGTAATTACATTACAGTGAGTCATGCCTAGGTTTGGCGCTTGTTTACGTAAGTTCGTGTTTGGGACATCCTGTTTGCGCCTAGGGCGTGCAACATTGCATAGGATGTGTAAGGTCTTAAGAATGCAGGTTTTTCCATAAAAATAGGCCCAAACTAAGCTTAAATCAGTGTAGTAAAAGTTCTTGAAGACGTTGCACATATCAAGACAAGGAATTCTCTACGATGTAAAGAGATATCCTGTAATCTCGTTCCCGTTTTTTTTCATGTATTGTAAAGTTGTGTGAATTTTTCAATAAATTCTTTTGTCAAAACCACTTGCAATCTGATTCATAGCTGAGCGCCTTGCCGCCGGTTACATTTTTGGTGTCAGAAGTGGGATTGCAAGAAAGTTGACATTAGTAGTTACTGATTATTTACCAACGGGAACGAGACTGAAATCATGGCAGAAGAAGCTGTGGCTGCACTCACAGAGCAATTGGCTGCACTCAAGGCACAGCTGGATGGCATGCAGGCTGAAGGAGGACCCCCTGCCCAACCTGTTCCTGCACCAGTGGTAAAAGTGACAGTGCCAAGGGAGAAGAAGCTGAGGAAGTATGCTGGTGGCAGAGACGACAAAGTGCTTGAAGACTGGATAGCGGATGCACAGAGGTCTGTGGCTGCCCAGAAGTTAACTGGTCAAGAGGCGGTGGATTTCCTGTACCATAGCTTAGAAGGTGCGGCTCGAGATGAAGTTCGACTAAGGCCTGTGGATGACTGGACAGACCCGGATGGCTTCTTCAGGATTCTAAGAGACGTCTTCGGGGAGAAGCTCACCAAGACCCAGCTTCTCCAGAGGTTTTTCGCCAGAAAACAAGGTGACAGAGAGCCCATCCAGGACTTTGCCCATGCCCTGATGTCAATGGCGGAGCACATAACCAGAGTACACGTAGGAGCCCTGGAAAACAAGGACCAGAACCTCAGAGACACATTCGTTGAGAACTTGCGTGACAACCTGTTGCGCAGGGATCTCAAGCGCTATATCAGAGAACATCCCGAGAAGACCTTCAACGAGGTGAGGCAAGAGGCCTATCGTAGCTCGGAAGACACAGATAGAGGAGCACATCGCCATGCAGCGGCCAAGGAGGTGTTGGTGGAGAGCAACCAAGTAAATGCCATCCAAGAGCTTACAGCAGGACAGAAGGCCCTGGTGGAGAGGCTCATGCAGCAACAAAAATTGCTGGATGAGCAGCAGAAGCTGCTAACCCAACTTACCATGAAGTTAGCAAGCCCATCACCACCACGAAGTCCCCCACGTGGTCCGAGGAGATGTTACAACTGCCACGAGCTTGGACATCTTCGGCCGAACTGCCCAAAGCCCCTGAAAGACAAGGCACCAGCAGCACCACAGAAGGAGTCAAACTCCAGCTCTCCACGGCAGTGAGCCACGCCGTGGAGAGGAACTGTAGTGGCTCTAATTCTCTTTTTCAGAACGAAAAGTTTGTCGGGACAAGTCCCACAGTGGTGGCGAGGATTGGCGGAGTACCTGTGAAAAGCTTAGTGGATACGGGCTCCATGGTTACCCTCATCACCGAGTCGTTCTACAGGGAAAAGCTACAGCCAACCCTAGGAGACCTACACCCTGAAACAAGATTACTGCAGCTGCGAGGAGCTAACGGTTTGGACATCCCTTACATTGGATATATCGTCGCTACAGTAGAGATCGGAGGAGTGGTGGTCCCTGGGTGCGGCATCTTCATCACGAAGGACACAGCAGCCACTACAGTAATGCAGAGGAGGGTACCTGGCCTACTGGGAACCAACGTTCTTGGGCAGGTGCCCCAATACCAACAGATCCTGCAAGATGAAGAGAAGAAGAGTAAACGTAAAACTGGGTTCGTGAAAGTAGCCGGCTCAGACAAAGTCTGGGTCCCTGCTTTCACAGAATCTGATATCTTGGTCACAGGCCCATCATGGGGCACTGATGCTGTGATCGAACCCCTTGGTGTACCAGTAGAAGGAAACCTCACCGTGGCCAGTACTCTCGTGGATACTACCAAGACGTGTTACTATGTCAGAGTTGCCAACCAGACGGCAAAGGACATATGGCTAAAGCCGAAGACGCGGATTGGAATTGTGCGAGAGGGAGAGATGGTCAAGAGAGGAGAGCAGTTGGAGTTCCTGCACGAAAATAACATGGTGACAGTGTGCTGTAACCTTAGTGCTGACCCTCAGATGCCACCCCAACGGGAAGCTGTGGGCAAAGTACGTTGGCAAAGGATACAGACACCCCCTCACGGGATTACCCTGGAACATTTCCCCGGGACGGAACTTCAGAGGGAGAAAGCTCTCCAGATGTTCGAAAGAAATGAAGAGGTGTTTGCTTCATGTAAGGAGGACCTTGGCTGTACAAAGACAACATATCATCGCATCTACACAGACGATGATGTGCCTGTCACAGAGCGTTACAGAAGGATTCCTCCAAACCAATACCAGGAGGTGCAACAGCATCTACAAGACTTGCTAGAAAAAGGAGTGATATGTCCAAGTGAGAGTAACTATGCCTCCCCAATAGTGCTTGTACGAAAGAAGTCTGGAGCCTTGAGGATGTGCGTCGACTACCGGAAGCTGAACCAGAAAACCAAGCGTGATCAGTACCCCCTACCAAGGATAGAGGAATCACTGGAGGCACTGCGTGGCGCAAAGTACTTTTCCACCATAGATCTGGCATCAGCCTACAATCAAGTTGAAGTCCATCCTGATGATCAGCACAAGACTGCGTTCACAACGCCCATGGGTTTGTTTCAGTACACTCGGATGCCGTTTGGACTACAGAATGCCCCAGCGACCTTCCAAAGGTTGATGCAAGGAGTCTTCCGAGAGGACATACTTCGCACCCTGATGGTCTACCTGGACGACATCACAGTCTTCTCATCCACCATTGAAGAACATCTTGAGCGGTTGGAAACGGTATTCAGTAAGCTGAAGCATCATGGATTAAAGGTTGAACCAACCAAGTGTCAACTCTTCAGAGATCGGGTGTCCTACCTGGGGCACGTGGTCTCTGCTGACGGTGTCGAGACAGACCCTGAAAAGACAAAGGCAGTTAACGAGTGGCCAGTTCCCCAGACAGTGCGCGATGTGCGATCATTCCTTGGTTTCGCGTCATACTACAGAAGATTTGTCCCCAAGTTCGCTCAAATGGCAGGCCCGCTGCACAAGTTAGTTGCTGAGCTCGGGAGCGGAGGAAGTAACAAGACCACCCGGAAGCAGATTGGCGTACTGTGGACAGAAGAGTGCCAAAAGAGCTTCAACAAGTTAAAGAATCTACTAACCTCAGCACCAGTGCTGGCCTACCCGGACTACACCAAGCCCTTCATCCTAGAGACGGATGCGTCCAACGAAGGATTGGGAGCCGTGCTGTCCCAAGAACAGGACGGAAGAGTCAAAGTGATCGCTTATGCCAGCCGAGGCCTGAGAGGTGGAGAGCGAAACATGGAGAACTACTCATCGAGGAAGCTGGAACTACTAGCCTTGAAGTGGGCTGTATGTGAGAAGTTCAGGGAGTACCTGCTGGGATCGAAGTTTGTCGTCTACACAGACAACAACCCGCTGACATACCTACAGTCAAAGAGTAAGCTGAAAGCTGTGGAGCAGAGGTGGGCTGCAGAGTTAGCAAACTTCAACTTCACCATCAAGTATCGCCCTGGACGTCACAACCAGAATGCAGATGCTCTAAGTCGCATCAACCGAGATGAGGAACCAACCACAGTTGAAGTAAGAAGTACACTAGCCTACTCTACCAATACTACAGACCTACCAGAAGAGGTACGTCAACATTTGATGGTATCAGCAGCGTTCATAAGCAACACAGAGACAAGTGCACTGGAGGAGCAAGCAACCTCATTCCCAACCATACCTCTCACAGAGATCCAACGACTACAGCAGGAGGACCCATGTATCAGTCGTCTCCTCCACTACCGAAACCTTGGACGTCGGCCAAGTAAAAGGCAAAGCCAACAAGAGACAAGGGATACAAGGAAGTTGCTTAGTCACTGGAACAGGATTGAGGAAAGCCATGGAGTTCTCTACCGCCGTACAGGAGTCGGACAGGGAAGTGAGCTTCAGTTACTGCTACTCCCCACATCAATGAAATCACAAGTACTGAAGGGTGCGCACAATCAATGTGGACATCAAGGACAAGACAGGACAGAACAGCTCTTGAGGAAAAGATGTTGGTGGCCCGGTATGCAAGGAGATGTGAAGCAATGGATCTCAAATTGTGAAAGATGTGTCATTGCCAAAGGATCCTACCTTCCAGTCAAGACGCCGATGGGCAGCCTACTAGCTACTAGGCCATTGGAAGTGCTAGCGATGGATTTTACCTTGCTTGAGCCTGCAACAGATGGAAGAGAAAATGTCCTCGTGTTAACAGATGTGTTCACAAAGTTTACAATTGCTGTACCTACCCGTGATCAGAAAGCTACAACCGTAGTCAAGACCCTGATTAAAGAATGGTTCCTTGTGTATGGAATCCCCCAAAGAATACACTCTGACCAAGGCAAGTCATTTGAGGCAGAACTAGTCAAGGAGTTGTGTGCAGTGTATGGAATTAAGAAGTCAAGGACAACCCCCTATCATCCTCAAGGAAATGGGCAGTGCGAAAGATTCAACCGTACACTACATGAGCTTCTAAGAACTCTACCAGCAGAAAAGAAAAGAAGGTGGCCTGAACACCTGAAAGAGTTATGTTACGCCTATAATGCTACGCCACATGCAACGACTAGATACTCACCCTTCTACCTGATGTTTGGTAGAGATGCAAAGCTACCTTTGGACATTCTACTTCCTGATGATGACAGACAAGTGACAGTAGACAACCAGCAATGGATTACCAAGCACCAGACTCGTCTACGAGAAGCTTATACCACTGTGACACAAAACTTGAAGGAAGCTGCTACCGTCAGAAAGAAGATCCATGACCAGAAGGGCAGAGCACTGGCCGAACCACTACAAGTTGGAGAGCGAGTACTCCTTCGCAACCGTAAAGTCAGAGGAAGAAACAAGATTCAAGATAAATGGGACAACCAAGTGTACAAAATCGTTGAACAAAGAGACAACAATACATATGTCGTTGAAAGAGCTGATGGACATGGAGGAGATAAAGTTGTTAGTCAAGGAGAAATGCAAGTGTGTCCAAGACCAATGCTGGAGATACGAGGACGACACAAGCAAGCTGACAGGTCTAGACAAACATGTACTGCATCGCCAGAATCATCAGATGAAGAAGATGACATTGGAGGAATGACAATCGCCTTTCAACCAATGACAGAACCAGCTGAACCTGATGATGATGATGATAGTGACGATGCGTCTGAGGAAGAACTGGCTGCACCTGTACTCCGACGTTCCACAAGGACAACGGCAGGCCAACACAGCAACCTCTATAATCTTCCAAGATCCGCACTTCAGCACTGACGAGTCCACCTGCGTATCATTGTTCCTGAATTTGCTCGAGGACGAAGCAAACAAAAAGGAGGGGCAAGTGTGACAGAGTCAAAAGACACTATTTCGGACAGTAATTATTTAGTCATAAATCTATATTTTTAATTAGGAATGCCTCGTGTACACATAGGAATGTAATTCTTTAGTTAACTGTTTGCGTGGAAAATGCGTAAGCAAGAAATAATTTCCGTACGTAATTACATTACAGTGAGTCATGCCTAGGTTTGGCGCTTGTTTACGTAAGTTCGTGTTTGGGACATCCTGTTTGCGCCTAGGGCGTGCAACATTGCATAGGATGTGTAAGGTCTTAAGAATGCAGGTTTTTCCATAAAAATAGGCCCAAACTAAGCTTAAATCAGTGTAGTAAAAGTTCTTGAAGACGTTGCACATATCAAGACAAGGAATTCTCTACGATGTAAAGAGATATCCTGTAATCTCGTTCCCGTTTTTTTTCATGTATTGTAAAGTTGTGTGAATTTTTCAATAAATTCTTTTGTCAAAACCACTTGCAATCTGATTCATAGCTGAGCGCCTTGCCGCCGGTTACAATAGCAAAGCCATATAGTTTAGTGCGCAGTGTGGAACTGATATTCGTGGTCACTGAACGGTACTGCAAAAACGATCGAAGGAGTATTGGTAAACTTCAATAACAGAAGAGCGCCGAAAAAAATAGTGAAATAAATTGTCTTCCAGTTCGTGCTCCAGACAAATACTTTCAGCAATCCTGATGAATCAGGTAAGTGATACTCCAAAACCAAGTGAAGGGATACTCTTAAATCAGGTGAATGGATACTCTTAAATCAGGTGAATGGATACTCTTAAATCAGGTGAATGGATACTCTTAAATCAGGTGAATGGATACTCTTAAATCACGTGAATGGATACTCTTAAATCAGGTGAATGGATACTCTTAAATCAGGTGAATGGATACTCTTAAATCAGGTGAATGGATACTCTTAAATCAGGTTAAGGGAAACTCCTAAATCAAGTGAAGGGATACTCCTAAATCAGGTGAAGGGATACTCCTAAATCAGGTGAATGGATACTCTTAAACTCAGGTGAATGGATACTCTTAAATCAGGTGAATGGATACTCCTAAATCAGGTGAAGGGATACTCTTAAATCAGGTGAATAGATACTCTTAAATCAGGTGAATGGATACTCTAGATCTTAAATCAGGTGAATGGATACTCTTAAATCAGGTTAAGGGAAACTCCTAAATCAAGTGAAGGGATACTCCTAAATCAGGTGAATGGATACTCCTAAATCAGGTGAATGGATACTCCTAAATCAGGTGAATGGATACTCCTAAATCAGGTGAATGAATACTCCTAAATCAGGTGAATGGATACTCCTAAATCAGGTGAATGGATACTCCTAAATCAGGTGAATGGATACTCCTAAATCAGGTGAAGGGATACTCTTAAATCAGGTGAATGGGTACTCTTAAATCAGGTGAATGGATACTCTTAAATCAGGTGAATGGATACTCTTAAATCAGGTGAATGGGTACTCTTAAATCAGGTGAATGGATACTCTTAAATCAGGTGAATGGATACTCTTAAATCAGGTGAATGGATACTCTTAAATCAGGTGAATGGATACTCTTAAATCAGGTGAAGGGATACTCCTAAATCGCGAGTTTCTTTAAGTGGCACTTATAGGAAAAATTGCATGTTCATGATTATGGACTAACGCACATGTATTAAATAGCCGGCATTCTTTATTTTTCGACAATTTCTCAACCTAAAGATAAAAAACGGATTTGGATCGCTTGAAAGTTACGGGGGAAAAAAATCTAGCTAAAGAATTTTCATTAGGCATAAGTATCTGGTCACCCATCCAGGTACTAACTTCGCTCAACCGGACTTGACTTAGAGCCATTATATGAAAGCCCACGTTTTTTCCACTGGACCACGGTTCCAGGTGAATCAGCATAACAATAGCCGTGAAAACAATGCACCGAATAGACAAGACTTTTTGACATTATACTTTCAACCGATTCCGTGCGTGGCAGAGATGCAAGGGATTAGCCGATATGGTCTGGGGGCCGGCTGGTCTCTCCCCTGATGCTTCGGCTAGAACATTTTCTTGCGTAATTCGTACACCCAAGGGCAGAAGGATTTAATTGCCGTCAGGTCCGAAGTCCATACGCCGCCTCAGCTCTGCGGATGTCTCGGGGGTATGGCAAAGTAGAATGGTTTTTTTTTTTTAAATTATTATTTATGTCTAGGGGTTCGAACCCCATCGTATCCAAATAATATATTTTTAAATGCATATTATATTATCAATTTGGCAATGCCTTTTTACGGACGTATATAGGAAGAGTGAACTACCCTATATTCTCTTTTACCAATAATCAGAATGAATAGTTTATGCTGCGTTCATAATGTATAACAGAGGAGGGGGTGGAGGGTGGGGGGTGGGGGGCAGGTGAAAATTTGAAACGTCCAGAATAATTCTTAACACCCCCCTTAAAGTCATGCAAAAAAATACGATCCTCCCGAAGCAAGGCTTGTTGTTTCTTCCAACAATTGTGCATCTCCCCTATTTTTCTGATAAAAAATTGCCCATTTCCCCTTTTCCTACCAAAATTTTCTCGATCCCCCTCAATTTCACCTGACAACCCCCCCCCCCCCCCCCCTTGCCATATATTATGAACGCAGTCTTAGTAAGCCAATCTCGATCAGAAAAAAAAACGTGTATTTTCCTGCAGATTTAATTAGATGCCTTCTGGGAACGGTCTACTGAAAAGAGCTTAAATACTCCAGTTAGGTTTCAGTTCATTCTCGGTATTTTCTGTCATTTTGATTTGCAGCAACGTCCTTATGGGCTTCCATGATACATTTTTGTATTTTTATTTGCATATTTTTCTTTCGGAAATAATAGAAAAAGTCCTTGCTGGATGTAAACTATTTCACATCCACTTAAAGGTCCTTTCGCTGGGTGTGAACTCCATTAGACACGACAACTATTTCACATCCATTGAAAGGGCCTTTTCCATAGTCGTAAAGGTCCTTTCAATAAATGTGAACTCCATCAGACCATGACTATTTCACATCCACTAAAAGGAAATTTTTCATAATCAAAAAGGTCCTTTCGCTGTATGTGAACTCCATTAGACCATGACTATTTCACATCCAGTGAAAGGACCTTTTTCATTATCAAAAAGGTCCTTTCGCTGTATGTGAACTCCATTAGACCATGACTATTTCACATCCAGTGAAAGGACCTTTTTCATTATCAAAAAGGTCCCTTTCGCTGGATGTGAACTCCATTAGACTATGACTATTTCACATCCATTGAAAGGACCTTTTCATAATCGTAAAGGTCCTTTCACTGGATGTGGAATAGTCATGGTCTAATGGAGTTCACAACCATTGAAAGGACCTTTTACACTTAGTAAGGAAGGATAAATTTGCATCGACCAAAACCAAGAGTCCATAAAGTCCTTCATCTTCATGATCTCTTGCCAAAACATATAACTTTTCGATTATGAAATGGTCATGGTCTAGAGGAGTTCACATCCAGCGAAAGGACCTTTTATATTAGCAAAGGATTGAGTCGACAAAAACTGATTGACCAGTTTTTTTGATTTTTTGTTTTTTTGTTTTTTTGTTTTTTTTTTTGAGGGAGGGGCTGGCTGGGGGAGTGTTTTGCTTCATCAGCTGTTTCGTTACCAGTTTCCATCACTTTTTACTCCTACGCATGCGTAGTAAGTTATTATTACAAATTCAAGATGGCGGACGTCTTCGTGTCAAAAATGATTCTCGACTCAAACAGGAATTTTGATCAAATAATATGAACTAAACACTACAAATTTAACCAAATTGAAGCCACTCAGCCTTAAACAATATCTTCTAGATACACTATACGCAAAATTAGGTTGGTCATCGTTGAATAAGGTATTCTTTTGAGACAATGGAAAAATATACTGGTGCTATGTTTGACAAGCTGGATAAACTTAAGAGTGCTGCAATGAATGCTACAGTCACGGCTTATTGTGCTACTAAAAGTGCTGTAGGAGCTGTAGGAGCCTTGATAGGGAATCCTTTGACCAAGGACTATGAAGTTGGCAAGCATGTGGCGAGCTTTGGACCCAATTTGTGTTGGAAGATTTTCGATGGGAAAAGGAAATCTACCGGACAGGTACCGTGTAATCTTTAGCTTTTCGATTTGAAGGCCAATTAAAAAAGTAACCAAATATACTTGATAGTATTATATGAGAATATATATATTTCATAATTCAATATTTTTACCGCATTTTCTAATTTACTCTCATTTACTCTTAATCTACGATATATAACTCTCAGTGTGAGAATGCACCATCAACACAATCTCTTGAAAAAGACTTTCTAAGTTTATATTTATTCATACTATGTAATCACAGCATTGCTTCAGGGTTCCATAAAATTTGAAGGGTATTTTTTGTTTTATTTTTAACTCTAGGAAGTGTCACTCGTAGTCTTTGAGAAAAAGACTCTGGATTCCATCGATAAGCATGACCGACCAGCTGTTCTGGAGGTGATGAAGAAGGGAGCTGTGCAACTGACCAGGCTGCGTCATCCAAGAATACTTATGATACAACATCCTCTTGAGGAATCAAAGTATGGATTACTTTATGGTTATATCTATTTGGACTTGTACTCGTTAAATCTCTGGTGCATCAGAATGATAATATTGATGATTAATGTGGATGATGATGATGATGAAATTGCTGATGGTGTTATTGGGAAAGATGATGATGATGACATATAATTTTGATGTTGATGATATATGGGTGATGTTGACTGATGATGATGATGATGATGACAATGATGGTGATTGTGATGTTGGTGATGATGATGATGGGGATGATGATGATGATGGCGATGATGACAATGATGGTGATTGTAATGTTGGTGATGATGATGATGGGGATGATGATGATGATGGCGATGATGACAATGATGGTGATTGTGATGTTGGTGATGATGATGATGGCGATGATGATGATGGCGATGATGACAATGATGGTGATTATAATATTGGTGATTATGATAGTGATGGTGATGGTGGTGGTGATGAGGATAATATTGATGATGATGATGATGATGATGATAATTTCTTTGCAGGCTAATAAAACCATTTATCCTTGTTTACTATGAGTGACAACTATCAGTACACTAAGAATAATCTTATTCTAATTCTGTATTCATGACTAAAATCTAAATTCTCTTTTCTTACAGAGATTGTTTAGCATTCGCAACAGAACCAATTTTTGCGAGTTTGGCCAATGTTCTTGGACGACATGAGAATATGCCCAACCCTCCTAATCCAGATTTTGCTGTAAGTTATAACCAATCTCATGTAAAAATACTCCACCCGCAAAGGCATAAAAATGTGTTTATAATAGCCCACTTCCGAGATATGCTTTGCTTGTCATCCACAAAGGTTTCAGTATGAGGCTACGTGCTAATAAATTCAATTTATTCTTACCACCTGTCACGAATGACTGAGCATTTAGCACGTACCCTTATACTGAAACCTTTGTGCGTGACAAGGGAAGCGTATCTCGGAAGTGGGCTATTCAGGAGGCATTTGGTATAGTCAATATAAAAAACACCACTTGAGCAGTTGTTTTTTGTTACAAATCTGGATCACATCAGCACTATTCTTCTTGCACTTATACAATACACCTACTTTAATTTGTTTACAGACATTTGAAATGTATGATGTAGAAAGAGTTTATGGCTTATATCAGGTATGTCTGTCTGTCTGTCTGTCTGTCAACAATCTTCAAATTTTATCAATACTTTGAAACAACCTCTGGGCTGATCTAAGTCAGGGCATGACTAACTCACAGATCAAACCCTGAAACAACCTCTGGGCTGATCTAAGTCAGGGCATGGCTAACTCACAGATTGAACCCTGAAACAACCTCTGGGCTGATCTAAGTCAGGGCATGGCTAACTCACAGATTGAACCCTGAAACAACCTCTGGGCTGATCTAAGTCAGAGCATGGCTAACTCACAGATTGAACCCTGAAACAACCTCTGGGATGATCTAAGTCAGAGCATGGGTAACTCACAGATTGAACCCTGAAACAACCTCTGGGCTTAACTAAGTCAGAGCATGGCTAACTCACAGATTGAACCCTGAAACAACATCATGGCCAATAGCCCACTTCTGAGATATGCTTTACTTGTCTCCCTGAAGATTTCAATGTGAGGCTTTGTGCATGATCCTCAGTGATTTGTGACATGAGAAAAGAATAAATTTAATTTCAAGCATACTGTAGCCCCGTACTCAAAACTCTACAGTATGTGTGACAAGCAAAGCTACAGACTATCTTGGAAGTAGACTATTGACTAAAATCAGATCCTAGTTTTGATGCTTGCTTCTGATTGGCCAAGGCCGTCACATAATACTTTGTTTCAATTGGATCCTTCCTTATGATGTGTCAATATTGTAAAACTGGGACTGGATATTTGATATTGTGATTTCAGTAATGATAAAAGGGTAAATCTTACACCGTGAAAAGATGAAAATATGAACAATCTACTACTAATGGAGTAAAAGAGGGGGATGCTAGTCCTTCGTTGGCCTAAAAGAGGAGCTCATTTATTTTGATGATAAGTTTTTTCATTTTTTTTATCTTTTCATGGTGTACACGCAAAATTTACCCTTTTATCATTACTGTTTCATTAGAAACACTGACACAGCTTCCTGTGATATTGTGATTTCAGCTGGTAGAAGGACTCACATTTCTACACAATGATGCAAAGATACTTCAAGGATCTCTGAACCCAGAACACGTCGTCATCACCAAAAATGGACAATGGAAGATTAGCGGCCTCTTCTTTAGCTCCACCCCCACTATTATTGATGGACAGGTAATGATACTACTGTATATTATTAGAGATAAAGGCAAAGGAATGTTATTGGTTAATTAAACAATAAGATTCCTTTGGCACCTGGGCCCGGTTGTACTAAGCCTGGATAGCGCTATCAGACGGATAAATCTTATCCAGTAGATAAATTTATTATTATTTATAACAGCATCCACTTATGCACTGGATAAGATTTACATGTACTGTATTTGTCGGATAGCACTTTCCAGGCTTCGTACAACCGGGCCCAGATATTGTTGATATCAGCAAGTAGTATACCTCCTCGAAATACTTTATACTGGATGTCTGCTGCAATAAGAGGACAGACACATAAAAAACTATATAATAATAATAATAATAACAACTTTATTTAATGAGGGTGGCACTAAATAGTGTACTACACTAATAAACTTGTTGCCCTCAAACTGATGTCTATTTGTTTTTTACAATAACAAAAACGATAAAAACTTCTCTTTTTAATGATCAAAACAACCTAAAGAAAGAGCGCGAGCTCATTGACGTCAGCTTTATCTGTCTGTCCTCTTATTGATGATAAAATGTTATTATAAAAAAATAAACACATTCTACTGCATAACTAGCAACTGACAGTCAACATGACCAGTGACTTACCGGCCATTATTTTAAGCCCTGTATTGGACTAATTTTGTTTTTTTTTGTTGTAGTCGACCTACAGTGGGTGCCAATGGGAGCCACGCCTATTCCCCTACGCTCAACCAGACCTTAATTACTGTGCTCCTGAGTACATCCTCTCCAGGTCATGTGATGTGTCGAGTGATATGTATTCATTAGGAGTCTTGATATATGCGCTGTTTAATGGAGGAAAGACGCCGTACAGTTGCGATAACAATATGACAGCTTTTAAAAGAAATGTTGAATTGGTATGTTTTACATGTGCCTTGAGAGGGTTTGTATATAATTATTGTGTATTACAGAACTCCCCCATGGAGGGGGATTGATATTTCCAAGGGGTAGGGGGTGGGGGTATTGTGTAGTACCAGAAAATATCCATACCTCCCCAACGAGGATGGAATTTCCAAGGGGTGGGGAGGGTCTGAGGAGAGTATATTGTGTAGTTCCATAAAATATCCATACCTCCCTCATGGAGGGGGATTGGAATTTCCAAGGAGTGGGGAGGGTGTGAGGAAGGTACACATTGTATAGTTCTAGAAAATATCCATACCTCCCCCATGGAGGGGGATTGATATTTCAAAGGGGTGGGGAGGGTCTGAGGAAGGTACATTGTGTAGTTCCATAAAATATCCATACCTCCCTCATTGAGGGGGATTGGAATTTGCAAGGGGTGGGGAGGGTGTGAGGAAGGTACACATTGTATAGTTCTAGAAAATATCCATACCTCCCCCATGGAGGGGGATTGGAATTTCCAAGGGGTGGGGAAGGTCTGAGGAGGGTATATTGCATAGTTCCATAAAATATCCATACCTCCCCCATGGAGGGGGCTTGGAATTTCTAAGGGGTGGGGAGGGTCTGAGGAGGGTATTTTGTGTAGTACAAGAAAATATCCATAGCTCCCCCTTGGAAGGGATTGGAATTTCTAAGGGGTGGGGAGGGTCTGAGGAGGGTATATTGTATAGTTCCAGAAAATATCCATACCTCCCCCATGGAGGGGGATTGGAATTTCCAAGGGGTGGGGATGGGGCTAAATTGTGTATAATACCTATATCTCTGACTAAAAATATTTGACTACTAACAGCACTTCTTTTATTACTAGATGTCTAGAGAGAGTTTACCGGGGTTAGGTGGTATCCCCCCTGAGCTCAAAAGTCATGTCACAAGCCTTTTGAGTTTGACGTGTGCTCTAAGACCTGATGTGCATCAAATGGCAAAGGTAAAGAAAAAAACAAAATGATAACTATGTCTTATAACCCGCACAGATCCAGATTTTTTAATAGGAGGTGATCATTACAGGGTAACTCTTGCCAATGCAACAGGAAACCAAAGAAAGGCATGAAAGTCTTGTTTCTGGGCTTAATATCCCTAGCACAGGGTTCGTGCTACTTCTTAAACTCCTTGAAAACTCAATGAATTTAATTCACGTTTTCAAGGGCACTTGAAAAGCTCTGAATTTTATGATTTTAGCGAAACTCCTTGAAAACTCCTTGAATTTTTGCTTTGACCATTACTTACATGGTTCTGAAATAGATCTAGTCAGAAAGATTGGAAAATCTAAAAGTTGGACTTGTGCAACCACCGTGTAAAACCTTGACATAGTTAGCTGAACATACTCCTTGCAATTTCATTTTTGGGTCCTTGTATACTCCTTGAATAGTCCTTGAATTCTAAGTGGCTACCTCAGCACAAACCCTGCTAGCTGTTAACATAAACTGGGTTTCTAATATACATGAAGCTATGTTTCATTAATAATGCTTTTGCTCTTTTCTTGTGTAGATTTCATATTTTGAGAATGTCGCAGCCTTAACCCTCCAGTACCTGGACTCTCTCATGCAAAGAGATGACATGGCTAAAGCACAGTTCTTTAAAAGTCTCTACAAGATAATGTCAAAACTTCCAAAGGTAACAATCTATTATTATTCATTTAGATTACTGTCATACAATTGGTAATAGTAACAAGAAGAGATAACTAGCTAAAAATTAGTGTGAGCTGCGTCAGTGTTTCTAATGAAACAGAAATGATAAGAAGGTAAATTATACTCCGTGAAAAGATGACTGACATTTTGGACGCTAGTCCTTATCCTCTTTTACTCGACGACGAAGGACTAGCGTCTGAAACGTCAGTCATCTTTTCACGGAGTATAATTTACCTTCTTATCATTTCTGTTTCATTATCTTGTTTTTTCATCTTTTCACGGTGTATAATTTACCTTTTTATCATTACTGGTAATATTAACAGTTAATTTGTGTTTTATTTATCAGCGTGTTATCATACAGAGAGTATTACCCCAGCTTTGTCTTCAGTTCAGTAACCATAAACTAGTCCCTTTTGTCTTGCCGAATGTGTTGTTGATTACTGAAGACTGTACTACTGATGAGTATGTCAGGCTCATCCTCCCTGAACTGAAACCAGTATTCAAGATACAGGACCCTATACAGGTTAGTTGATGTTGATGCCGCCCTTCCCTCATGATGATGATACATGATGATTATACATGATGATGATGATACATGTTGATGATAATACATGACGATCAATAATGATGGTCATGATACATGATGATGATGATACTAATGATGATAACAGATGACGATTGATAATGATGGTCATGATACATGATGATGATGGTCATACATGATAATGATGATGATACATGATTATGATACATGATGATAATACATGATGATGATACTAATGATGATACATGATGATAATACATGATGATCAATGATGATGGTCATGATACAGTACATGATGATAATGGTAATACATGATGATATATGTTGATGATGATGATACATTATAATGATGATGGTCATGATACAGTACATGATGATGATGATGATACATGATGATGATGATGATGAAACATGATGATGATGATGATACATGATGATGATACATGATGATGATACATGATGATTGGTGATGATGGTCATGATACACGATGATGATGGTAATACATGATGATGATGGATGATACGTGATGATAATGATACATGATGTCGATGATACATGAATATGATGGTTATGATGGTTTACCCATAATGATGATGTTGATGATGATGGTGATGTTGATACATGGTGATGAAACATGATTGCAATCATAGTCAGATGATGATGGTGATGACGGTGATGATATATGAAGATGATACATTATCATGAGAATTATGATGATGATGTCACATGATGACAATAATGTTATTGGTGGTGATAATACATGTTGATGATGCCATTGATGACTACGATACATTGATAATGATAGTGATGAAATATCCTTTCTTTTTCTTACCTAACTCTCTTACATTTTTTTAACCTGAATTACTCAATATCCTTTTCCAGGTTACAATAATTTTTCTTAAAAAACTTGAACTTCTTCTGAGCAAAACACCAAGTGATTCAATCAGAGATGATGTGTTACCAATGGTCTTCAGAGCACTAGAAGCACCTTCCACTGATATTCAGGTTTGTAGAACTGTGAATATTATTATGAACACTTGAGTTTAAAATTATCTGTTGTTCTGGATTAGCCTCAACTTTATGCAGAACATTCATGTGTTCCATCGTTGAAGTTCTGCATTCTTTACTTTACCATTAGTCAGTAGCGTAGCGGGTGGGGCACAAATTTTTAAACAACTTTTTGGAAAAAAACAAAAAGCACGAACAAAACATAATTAAACCAAAACGAAAGAGGAAAATAAATTATTGCAACCTAGGAAAGTGGGTACCTTTTTTGGGTAGACAGTCATACATGTAAGTTCCAGTAACACATGAACAGAAAAAATACCTGTAGTAAAATAGAGAAAAAATGAGCAGCAAGAAATTAAGTATATTTTTAAAAGTAGTTTTTCCAAGAAAGTATTATCACAGTGGTATAGCTGGGGGCAGGGGTCGAGGGCCCACCCCCCTCCCATCATCAAGCTGTAGAAGCCTAAACTAAGTAGTTATGTGATTAAATGTGTTCTGAAAATGGGTTTTGCTACCCCCCCCCCAGGCAATGTCGAGGAATGGAACAATGTTGGAGATGAAAACAAATAAAAGAAAGAAATCTATCTTATGCATGGCCATTTGTTTCTCTTAATGTAGGAGATGGTTCTGAATATCGTACCCAACTTCGCTCCTTTGGTGGATTACACTTTAATGAAGAACTCTGTAATTCCAAGGATCAAGACTCTTTGCCTTCAGACCTCTTCTCTTGCAGTAAGAAGCATCAACACTACCCCACCCCCCAGTAAATTATGCCCCCTACCCACCCACCCACAGGATTCCCTGGCCATGCCTTCAGATCTCTTCTTTTGCTGTAAGAACCATCAACACTACCCCTTCCCTCCCCCCACTTATTTATACTCCTCCCCACCCACTGCAAGGTTCCTCTCTACCATTCCTTCAAACCTATTCTTTTGCTGTAAGTACTATCATTACAAAGCCCACCCCTCCCCCACTCAAGTATGCCCGTCCTAATGCTGATTCCTCTTGTTGTCTATTGATTATTTTTAAATGATGTAGGTCAGAGTGAACTCCTTAGTGTGTATTGGTAAAATCTTGGAACACCTGGACAAGTATGTTGTGATGGAAGACATCCTGCCGTTCTTGGCTCAGATCCCTTCAAGAGAGGCGCCTACTCTGATGGCCATGCTGGGTAATACTGACTTCAATCTATTAACAGGATTAATCATTTGATGATGATGGTGATGATGATGATGGTGATGATGGTGATGGTGATGATGATGGTGATGGTAATGATGATGGTGATGATGATGGTGATGGCGTTGATGATGATGATGATGATGACTGATGTGGTGATGATGGTGATGATGATGATGGTGATGTTGATGATGGTGGTGATGATGGTGGTGATGTTGATGATGGCAATGATGATGGTGATGATGATGGTGGTGGTGATGATGGTGGTGATGTTGATGATGGCAATGATGATGGTGATGTTGATGATGGTGGTGATGATGGTGGTGATGTTGATGATGGCAATGGTGATGATGATGGTGGTGATGATGTTGGTGGTGATGCTGATGGTAATGATGTTGATGGTGGTGATGATGCATGATCATGATAACAATGAGGAGCATTTTGATAGCCATGTTAGTGATGATGGTGGTGGTAATGATGATAATATAATAAAAATAAGGGTCGTATAAGTATATTGCCAAGCGTTAGCGTAAACAAAGATATCATATACAAAGCATACCAAAACTAATAGATTTTTATTCCATTTTCCCCCCAGGAATCTACAAACAAACGATGATTCACAAGAAACTAGGCATGGATAAAGACTACCTGGCGATGAAAGCCATTCCATTCTTATTTCCTTTATCGATCGAGCCTTCTCTTAATCTTAAGCAGGTTTGTCCAGTGCCTCTTTGCTTAATTTATTGATATCTCTATTAAAAAGACACCCTTCATCAAATGGGCAGCTAGTTGTCCTAGACATTAATGAAGAAATAGAAAACACGATCGCGTGCTGTGTACAGTTATAAAGCACGCGGGGGTTGGCAGAACACGAGAGAAGGTTAGGAGAAGCACGACGCGTAGTGATCTGATCTGCCAATCCCTAAGTGCTTTATAACTCCACACAGCACAGCAAGCAAGTTTGTTAGTTCTTTTATAAAATACAAATTACAGGAATGACGAAACTGAAAGTACGCGAGCGTGCTGTGGGTTCTCATAAAGCACGCGCTCCCAACCAATCAGAACGCGAGATTTAAAACAGTTATTTTATGATATATATATTTTTTCTTCTAGTTTTCTCAGTTTATGGATATTCTGAATGACATGGTGAAGCGAGTAGGTGTTGAGCACAAAGCTAAGTTAGAACAACTCGGTAAAATGCAAGAACAAACACAGTAAGTCATCGATAGTAGGTCGTGGATTTTCATTAAAGAAAGAAGGATAGGAAGGTTATGGAGAGGATAGTAAGAAAAGGAACTGACAAAAAGGAAAGGAAAGGGAAGGAAAGGAAAGGGAAGGGAAGGAAAGGAAAGGAAAGGAAGGAAAGGAAAGAAAAGGGAAGGAAGGAAAGGAAGGAAAGGAAAGGAAAGGAAGGAAAGGAGGATTCCTCCTTTCCTTCCAAGGCTTTCCTCGGAAGGAAGGGGCTTTCCCTTGAAACCCCCCTTCCTTCGAAAAGAAAGGAAAAAGAAAGAACAGGTCAGGTCAGGAGAGGAAAGCAAAGAAATGGAAAGGAAAGCTAAGTAAGGGAATGGAAGAAAAGGGAAGGAAAAGAAGGGAAGTGGAGGTAAAGCAAAAAAAGTACTAGTAGGGAAATGAAGGACAGGATGTTAAGAAAAGAAAACGAAAGAAAACAAACAAACAACAAAAAAAAAAAAAAAAAAAAGAAAGAAAGAAAAGAAAAGAAAAGGTTAAGGAAGGACAGAAAAAGAAATTAAAGAAAAAGGAAGCGAAGAAAAGGGAAAAGAATAAGTAGAGAACTGAAAAAATTAACAAAGTAGCGAGAATGAAAGAATGGATGCAAAGTAAATAACTTATAAAGCGAGGGATAGAATGATTCGTTGTGATAAATAAACTGAATTAAAGGAGAATAAATAATTACAAGAGTAAATGAAGTAAGAGAGCACATCTACCTGCCCTATGAAAGTTTTTTAAAAATCTATTTTTAGCTCCGCGTGCAAGCCTGAGCTATTTTTAGCATGAGCTTCCTGATTGGTCAGATTGTAGTGACGTCATGGGTAGACGTATTCTCTTGATAATTATTATTAATTATCGATTTATTGTTTTCAGATCCTCACTTAAATTTGCAGAGGAGGTCCAAGAGGCTAAAGCAATGGATGACTTGGTTTCTAAGATTGACAAAGCATTTTCTGAAAAACCAGCTTTTTCTCCAAGTAAGTTTCGTTTTTTTTTCCCCGCGGTTCCCCCTCAGACAATTGCGACTTCAAGATTTGCAAGATCTACGACGGCGACGTCAACCAGAAGTGTAAATCATTTCTCTTTGGGGTTCTGTTCATTGGAGATTTCATTCAAAACATTGTAAGTAAAGTCAACTCATCCACAGGGAAGACAGACTTTGAAAGCGCGAAACCCCAAAGTGAAGTTATTTACACTTCCAGTAGACGTTGTCATTGCAGATTTTGCAAATCTTAAAGTCCCTAAAAGAGACCTTTAGCACCACGTTCTTGCTGGGTACCGCAAACCTCAAACTGCAGTTCGACGTCGGGCGTTTTCCTTCAAACTTTCGACATTAGAGACCTTTAGCAGACGTTCTTGCTGGGTACCGCAAACCTCAAACTGCAGTTCGACGTTAGGCGTTTTCCGTCAAACTGTCGACATTTATCAAGGCCTCATAACCAAGGTGTTGCAGGAAGAGCCGCCATGTTGAATTTTATTGATTCTGAGTGTCGTCTCCTGTCAGTTGAGCTGCGCCACTGCTGTACTGCTGTACTTGCGGTATTGAATCGCAATAAGTGTTTTGGTTATTTTTGCAGTTTTATAGCTATTTTTGTCTTTAAATAGGTGAAAATGATAAAAAGCCGCCTGGAGGAACTGGAAACATCGGTAGCTCAACTGGAAATACTGAGGTATTATGAGAAATAAAAATGTGTTTGTACTCTATATTTTGTTTAAAAAAAAAGACCTTTCTTTCCTTCTTCCTTCCTTCTTTGCTTCCTTCCTTCCTTCTTTGCTTCCTTCTTGCTTCCTTCCTTCCTTCCTTGCTTGCTTGCTTCCTTCCTTGCTTCCTTGCTTCCTTACTTCCTTGCTTCCTTGCTTCCTTGCTTCCTTGCTTCCTTGCTTCCTTGCTTGCTTGCTTGCTTGCTTGCTTGCTTCCTTGCTTCCTTGCTTCCTTGCTTCCTTGCTTCCTTGCTTCCTTGCTTCCTTGCTTCCTTGCTTCCTTGCTTCCTTGCTTCCTTGCTTCCTTCCTTGCTTCCTTGCTTGCTTCCTTGCTTCCTTGCTTCCTTGCTTGCTTGCTTGCTTGCTTCCTTGTTTCCTTGCTTGCTTGCCTCCTTGCTTCCTTGCTTCCTTGCTTCCTTGCTTCCTTCCTTGCTTCCTTGCTTCCTTGCTTCCTTGCTTCCTTGCTTCCTTGCTTCCTTGCTTCCTTGCTTCCTTGCTTCCTTGCTTCCTTGCTTCCTTGCGTCCTTGCCTCCTTGCCTCCTTGCCTCCTTGCCTCCTTGCTTCCTTTGCTTCCTTGCTTCCTTCCTTGCTTCCTTGCTTCCTTGCTTCCTTGCTTCCTTGCTTCCTTGCTTCCTTGCTTCCTTGCTTCCTTGCTTGCTTGCTTGCTTGCTTGCTTGCTTGCTTGCTTCCTTGCTTCCTTGTTTCCTTGCTTCCTTGCCTCCTTGCTTCCTTGCTTCCTTGCTTCCTTGCTTCCTTGCTTCCTTGCTTCCTTCCTTCCTTCCTTGCTTCCTTGCTTCCTTGCTTCCTTGCTTCCTTGCTTGCTTGCTTGCTTGCTTGCTTGCTTCCTTGCTTCCTTGTTTCCTTGCTTCCTTGCTTCCTTGCCTCCTTGCCTCCTTGCCTCCTTGCTTCCTTGCTTCCTTGCTTCCTTGCTTCCTTGCTTCCTTGCTTCCTTGCTTCCTTGCTTCCTTGCTTCCTTCCTTGCTTCCTTGCTTCCTTGCTTCCTTGCTTCCTTGCTTCCTTGCCTCCTTGCCTCCTTGCCTCCTTGCTTCCTTGCTTCCTTGCTTCCTTGCTTCCTTGCTTCCTTGCTTCCTTCCTTGCTTCCTTGCTTCCTTGCTTCCTTGCTTCCTTGCTTCCTTGCTTCCTTGCTTCCTTGCTTGCTTCCTTCCTTGCTTGCTTCCTTCCTTGCTTACTTCCTTCCCTCCTTCTCTCCTTCCCATCCATCAATCCACCCATCCCTCCATTATTCCTTCCTTCTACATCTATTCATTTATTTCTATATTTGTTTGCAGTTCAATAAACTGTTTGGATTCTCGGATGATTCTAGTAAAAATGGATCATTAAGCGGAGACCTGCTTGATATGTTCGATCTGGACTCTTTTTCATCCCCTAAAACTCAAGTAAGTAGATATTCCCCTAATTCCCAGTCATTATTTAAGTTGGGATGGGGGGGGGGGGAGGGGAGAAAATGTTTTTGATGCAAAAATTTTTCCAGACCCCTACATAATAGCATTCATGTTTTTCGGATACCCCCCTTAAATCATTTTAAAAATCTTCCCAATCCTCCTTTTGACCTTTCAAGGCCCCCATATTCCCCCATTTTCTCCTCCAACCCCCCTCCCTTCTCCTTTCCCCCTCCTACTGGTCCCTAACAGTCAGTCTCCTCCGCAACCGTCATTAATCTTGTCCCAAATCCTCACGGGCCAGGAGGGGTGAGGATCTGGGACCAAAACAAATAATGGCTGCAAAGGGACTGGAAATAGGGAGGCATAATACATAAAAACACGTCCTTATGTACGCTGGGAAAATTATTTTCCCTGTTTGAGGAGTGTAACACTTTTAAATAGCCAGTGGCGGCTAAGAAACCTGTGGTGCTTGGTCCATGATTAAACTACAATATAGAATTTGATTTTTGCGGAGGGAGGAAAACCGGAGAACCCGGAGAAATAACCTCTATGCACAGGAAAGAATAAACTAGGAACTCGACTCACATACGACACTGAGCCCAGAGAGACTCGAACCCGGGTCGCATTTGTGAGAGGTGCTCTCAATGCTACAACACCCCTGCTTCCTGTAAAGCAGAAGAATTTAAGACTGGGAGGGGGGGGGGGGGAGTTGACAGTAATCTGCCCCTCTTAATTAATATTTTACCACTTACAGTCGCCTGCAAAATCAAGCCCATCCCACTCTGCCAAACCCCAAATAACGTCATCATCCAGTTTATCCAATCAGAGCCCTAGAACTCAAAAGTCCTCGTCAAGTCTGTCGATGTCCGGAAGTCGCTCAATGATGACATCATCGCCTACTTTAGGGGGCTCCATTGGTGGTACGCCCATGGTCGGTGCTAAAAACACCGGGTCAATGTCCGGGAGTACGGGTTCCAAACAAGTAGGATCAAGCACTTTTGGCTCAATGCCGTCGAATCTAACTGGAATGGGCTCATTATCAGGAACTAATATGGGCTCTGGAAAGCATAGTAATATGGGCCCTGGGAACTATTCCAATATGGGCTCAACGAGTCACAGCAATATGGGTCCAGGGACCTACAATAATATGAGCTCGGCGAGCTATAACAATGTGGGTCCGGGGTCCATGAGCTCTAGTTCAATGAATTCAAGAAGTATGGGAGCTCCTTCAGGTACTTGGTCTATGGCAGGAGCTGGGGGAATGGGAACTACTACGTCACAAAGTTTTGGCGCAATGTCTTCTGGGCATAGTATGTGGAATCCTTCGAGTACAACTAGTAGGACTGATCAGAACAAAAGTGCTAGTGCATTAGATTCGCTATATTCGCCTGAGATGAGTCATCTACAGAACAAGAATAAGCCCTCGTTGAGTGTTCTACAGGCCCAAAAACAAAGCTCTGTGGCACCCCAGATGAATACTGGAATGGGTAAGCATATAAATGAGAGATGGTGCACATTTTTGTTCTGCTTTACTGATTTAAACTTACCTGATAAAAGCTCATGCTTACGAACAATATGTATATGTTTATTGTGTAGGAATGATGGGAGCTCGACCGCCCTACGCCACAGCACCTATGACGTCAACAGGAATGTTTCCAATGCAATCACAAAGCATGATGGGTAACAACCCAAGACCTCCAAACCAATATCAAGCCCACTCCTCACAACCTGGAATTGGCTCCTCAAATGACTTGAAAGACATATTTGGCTAATGTATATATATATAGGTTTACAAATGACAGTCCACAAGTTGGGAATGGAGGCTTTGCATCATCACGTGATGGCAGCCATGACAGGAGGCAGGAACAATTGAATCTGGTCTAATCTGATTTACATATAAAGAATTGATATAAAAGACTCCATTGTTGTGCCTCCTGTCATGGCTGCCATCATGGATGGTGCAAAGCCTCTATAGTAGGGTAGTGGATAGCCTCGTTTCCAGGGCCCACTCTCCCCTTCTCCGGAGATTGGGCCCTGGCACTAAACGAGGTTGGGAGTGTGAAGGGTTCTTAAACCGCCACAGTTTAGCCTTATGAAGTCAACATAGTTATAGGCTAGTATAACTGATAGGCAGAAACACATATATTATCGCCACCGGGGTAGGGTGGGGTCAGTCTCCAAAAATTTAAACAGTGGGGTTGTGTGAGATAACAGGAGCTGAAGTGTCAATAGAGAAATTATATAAAATCAATGTCAGTTTATTTAATAGCATAGTAGTATTAGATAATCATTAGATTCTTATTATTTTATTACTTTAAGCAAGACTCAAACGGGATTGATCTTAATCCTACGGTCAATACAGTGAAAAAAATTGTGCAGTTACGTTTTCAGTCATTCTGATTAACAGCACGCAATCTCGTACCAAGAGCCTTATTTCTTACTGCGCATGCGCGATTCGCCATTATTTCTTACTGCGCATACTCGAAGGGCTCTGTGTACAAAATTGAATAGCACTAGAATCTTACAATAGAGGTTTTACACCACCATGTGACGGCAGCCATGTTAGATGGCAGGAACAATACAATCGTTTTACATGAGAAAGAATTCAATTCCCAAGAGCATAGGGATTTTATTGTTCTGCCATCTAACCACAGGCAGCCCAAGCTGGATTATGGCGCCGGCGCGTGATGGTGCAAAACCTCTATTTGTTTTCCTGACAAAATAGAATAAATAAAATAAATAAATAAAGGGCACGTGCCTATGGATTGTCATGGAAACACCTTGATTGACGTGCACCAAAATCTACTCCGTCGAGACGGCGATTTCGTCAGGAAACTAATTGTCATGCAAACAAACCTACTAACAGAAAATAAATAAAAATGAAACGAATGAATAACAAAATAATGATTCCGTCTTAAAACTAACTAGTTTATAAAACACTTATGTTTTGAGGTCTATAGTACGGTACAGTCAAAAAAGACCGACAATCCTCAAGAGGCACGGAAATATTGATTGGGAAAAAATGGCAAAAGAAAAAAAACTTTGCTTGCTTGTTGAGTGTATTATACTTGAGGAATATAAAACGCGCACGTATGTCTCTGTACAGTGATATAAACACGCTGGGAGCTGTAGAGCATTCCGAGAGAAGCAAGCTTAAAAACACGAGGCTTAGTCAAATTTCACATTTTTTTGAAAAGAAAACAAACATCAGGTCGCATTGTATGCACATAATGACAAACTCATAATATAGTTTGCACGGGGTCCCTGTGTTTTTCAACCTTTTGGTCTTTCTTCAGCTGGTCTTCCTTTGTCAAAAGCGAGGTTTCTAAGGTAAGTCTAAATCAAGTGGACAAAGTATTCATGCATCGCTATGATACCTCCAAGTTGTGATTCATCTTTTCCACCTTTAAAAGCTTTAAAGAGCGGGAAAATCACCAAAGTGGAATCCATTTTCATTTCCAAATGAGGTAAGCATTTTCGTTCCCAGTGCCTGCCAAATACGGATAAACAGGCGAATGACTTATTTTCAAAGACTTGCTTTTCCTTTAATACATCACTTAAAATGATTACCAGCTCAGACCTTCGTAAACTTGATGAATGACAACCAACCAAACGTCTAGACTTGAGTTTATCAATTGACATACGCATTTAAAAGTTTCACATTGTAAATTATGAATTTACAACTTTAAATTATGATTATGCAGAAAGTCAGGCTCGGATTACCTCTTTTTAAAAATGGCGGAGTCCCATCTTTTCACACTTATTCACTATGAACCAAAATAAATAAATAATAAAAAGAAATAAAAAACTTGCTTGCTGTGCTGTGTGAAGTATAAAGCACTTGGGGATTGGCAGAACACTCGAGAAGTGTCGAGAAGCACTCATGCTTGTCCTAACACTTCTCTCGTGTAGTTCCAACCCCCTCGTGCACGCACTTCACTTTGGCACTTTGACGATAAAAGCAGATCAGTTTTTTTACCAGCGTAATTAGTAGCAATTAATTCATTTCTAAAATTAACTCGTTTTAAGAAGCAGACTAAAAGCATTCCAAGAGATTTTCAAGTTTGTATAAAACTCTTTAGAGACTCTTAAGTTATTATTTTTTTTACGATATCTAACTGCGTTGCTGATTGGCCTTCCCGAGGCTGTGCGGAAACCTGGTAACCAATATTACGCGCGCTGAACCATGGGTCTGTTTTAGGAGTCACCATTTTGCCTTGTTTTTGGTGCAAAAAATTTTCCAGACCCCAACCTACCTAACAGCATTTATGTTTTTCGGGTACCCCCTCCCATCGGAAATGTGGGAATGTGCGGAAATGTGGGAATTTGAAAATGTGGTAATGGCGAATAGCCAGCAAACATTGTAACTTAAGAATACCTTTTGTAATTGGCATCCAGCTTTGCCATAAAGTTGTTCACGATTTCCATGGCTTCTGTATGTGGCATCTTTTCCGTGTTCCAATGGCCACCGCTCTTAGCGATCTTGTTTTCATCGGGGTAGACACTTGTTGCTTTGAAAAGCCCATACACCACCTGGTACTTTTCACTAATGTTCCTGTGCTGACTAATATAGCTTTTATTTCCTAAATCAACAACTGGTAAAACTTGTTTGAATTCATCATGTTCTGCGTACGTGAGATGACGTCGAAGCAAAAAAGGATTTTCTGTTGTCAAGTTCTTGCAGCTTTCAGCCTCGGGAATCAAAACATCGTAGTGAAAAATGTCAAAATTAGTATCCGAATCTTCTGTAAAATAGGGGGATAAATATTCTAGTGGTATATCAGAAAAGTTTGCATTAACAGAGTCTTTCCACTGGACAACAAGATGCTCGTCAAGACCAAATTGTACATGGATGATGTCGATGAAGTATTTCTTGCCCGCTATGAGTTCTATTTCATTGGATATTTGAGTAGAATATTTCCAGTAATCATATTTGTATGTCCAGGCGTTTTTTTTCTTTTCTCCAAATTTGGCGATAAGAACTGAATTCTCACTTTTCTCATCGGAACTGAGCCAAATCTCCGACGAATCATCCGATGAAATAGAAAACCTATACGAAGCGGTTTTCGGAGGCCGAAGAAAACCAAAGATTCTCTCCGCGTATCTTTTATTTCCGGGCCAAGAGAATTCTGTTCCATTGATGATTGTTCTTTTGTTTGGAGCTTTAGGAAAAAGTGGAACGTTACAAAGAGAATCCACGCATGAGCAGCACACTTTCAGCCACATATGTTGACTTAGTCCACGGAGTTCACTTTTCTGGCCAACATCATCTATCGTACCTTCCCATACAATACGAGTCTCAATTAAATTCAACAAGTTGTATTTTGAAATACTAACTCTAGTTTTAGAAACTGTTAACAAAAATGTGTTGTTAAAAATAATTGTTAGTAAACCGAGAAAAATAATAGACATCTTCACAAAACGTGCAGATAAAGGAAACATTTTGTAGGTGTCTGAGTTGAGTTGCTCAACAGAGATACTTCAAGTGAAAATGAGAAAGTCGTGTTGATTTGACAACCTTTTAGTTGTCAGTCAAGAGAAGCGCCAATTTTTTCAAATCTTAGTGACATTCCTAGCAACGACAACAAGGTTAACACTCTTTTAAAAATACATTCATTTTTGGTGGCAAACGTCATTCACTTTTAACTCGTTTCAGTTTCTTCAATGCTCAACTCAAAACTATAACCATTCAAAAATATTATTTTAAAATAGAAAAGTAATGAAGTTGGTTGTTTTTAAAAAAAATTTGTATGATATTTAATTATCTTTCGAGGAAGAAGATTTACTTGAAGGGCGGGAAAGCCGTTATCTAGAAATTAATTTAATTATAAATACTTAGAAACCATAATGTAGGCGTGTATATTGAGGTGATGAATGGTGCTATTTTCTAATTGTTACTATAGATTGAAAGCTTAAAACTGTCTGAGAATTCGAATTAACATATAAACTGATATAAGGAAGGAATTGGGAAAAAAAGATGATTTTCTAGTTAAAGATCGAGATGAGAGTCAAAAAACGATTGATGTATATTGAAAGTTTTTCGGTTCGTAGAACGAGGAAATTATTTCTAAAACGTTTCTTATAAAAAAATTATTAAAAAAAAGAAATGTTGAAGTATCTTTTTCAGAAGAGGAGGTGGAGGAATCGTTTTGTTAATAATCCTCTATTGTTTTATATGATTAAATAAAGAAATTAATATATTTATGACGTTTGTACTCTGTGACGTGTTCTTTAAATCACCAAAGACAAACAGATTCAAAATCTATGTTCTCATGTTACTAAAAATAGGAAGTCGGATTTTGTAGTGAAAAAACTGAAATTGTGCAACGGGATTGAATAAGATTTAGAAACATTTAGAGTATTAAAATACAAATATAACGTGATTTGAATCAAACCGAACTTTAAGAATCTGTTAGTTCAACAAGTATCTCTATCACCAATTATATATATGTATATATATATATATATATATATATATATATAGCCATTTGCAAAAATTATGGCCGTTTCAAATATAAATACAAGTATATCGAAAGTATATCAGACAGGGCGGGATATCTTTCTTGATTTTTTTTTTTTTTTTTTTTTTTTTCAGAAAGCCCTAGTGATAGACAACGTCCTAACACTTCTCTCGTGTTCTGCCAACCCCCTCCTGCTTTATAACTGCACAACGCACGCACGCAAGTTTTTAATTTCTTTAAGATTCACTTTGGCCCGATAATGACGATAACAGCAAATGAGTGTATTAATTTCTAATATTATCTCGTTTTAAGAGGACGACTAAAAGCATTCCAAGAGATTTTCAACTTTTTACTGAAAACTCTTTAATGAATCTGGAGTTGTTTTTTTTTGTTGTTGTTTTTTTTTTTTGTTTTTGTTTGTTTTGTTTTGTTTTTTTTGCTTGCATCAAGAACATTCGTTTTCCAGATTATTTTCCATTTTATATCTAACTGCGTTGCTGATTGGCCTTTCCGAGGCTGCGCAGAAACCTGGTAACGAATATTACGCGCGCTGAATCACGGGGCTGTTTTAGGGGCCGCCATTTTGTCTTTTTCGTTTTTGAAGAGAGTTTGTTTTTGAAGAGAATTGAGTTTCCTTAGCTTTTCGCCGCTTCAGCTTTTCCGGAAACCGCAAACCTCGAACTGCAATTTGACTTCACAGCTGAAAAAAGCGCGCGAAAAGACATCATTCACTTTGTAACATTTGATGTGATTGGTTTAGTTCTGACCAATCAGATTATCGCTTATATGGCCTGCTTGCAAGAACAGTTTATGAGGAATGTTTTGATTTTGTTAGCGATGTAAAATAACACAAACAACATAAAATAATTGGAATTTTATGGTTGTGAAAGTCGAGTCTCACAAGAAATGGTCAGCTTCGGGGATTATCCAGGAGATTTGAGACTCTAATCTGGAGACCGGGAGATACGGTCCAAAATCTGGAGACTCCCGGTTTATCCGGGAGAGTTGACAGCCCTGCAAGCGTCATCCGAAGTTGTTGCTGGAAAAGCTGCCATATTGAATTTCATTTTTGCTAAGTGTTTCTCCGTGTTTGCGGGTGTGTATCTGGTACTTAAGGTAAAAAAAAACTAGCTAGCTGAAAAGAATCAAGAATTTAAAATAAATTTTGAAAAATTTTGATCACCAGTACATGACAGCGGATGAAACGGAACGTTAACTACAAAGGGCCTATTATAAGAAAATCCTGTAAATTTGGCCCTGGATGCCTCGTTTTCAATCGGCCAAGCGCCATTTTGGACTCAGGTGTATTGTTTATCCAATCAAAATGCTCAGACATGTTTCCGTCAAGATCACGGTACGACACATGCGTATTGAGTTTTTCACGCTCATACAATTTTTTCCTCGATCATACAAAGGAACTCCACGTCACAGTTGCAATTTCACCTTTATTTATTTCAACTTAGACCCAAACAAAATATTACACATTAAACACCAACATATGGCTGCCATGCCTCTATTCTTGGTTAGCATGTGACATCATCACTATCATGTTGATGCACCGTTAACCAAAGATTTCTAGTTAGCTTCTCTTGTTATGTATACCAACATGGCTGCCATGCCTCTATTCTTGGTTAGCATGTGACATCATCACCATCATGTTGATGTACCGTTAACCAAAGATTTCTCGTTAGTTTCTCTTGTTATGTACGCCAACATGGCTGCCATGCCTCTATTCTTGGTTAGCATGTGACATCATCACCGCCATGTTGGTGTACCGTTAACCAAAGATTTCTCGTTAGCTTCTCTTGTTGTGTACACCAAAATGGCTGTCATGACTGCCTTTTGATTATATTCCCAGTGAAACTAATAAAAGCCAATAATGAAAACAGCTTATTAACAAGCGAACTTAGATGGCAACGCTGTTAGGAACTCTTTCGGGCAACAGATAGATGTATGGCCATTCTAGCGTTTCATTGCGAGATTTGATGGAATCTGATATCTTTTGAAGCTTCTCCTGGAAGTTGGAGATCGCCTTGAGTGCATCCTGGTCAACAAACAAACCACCCGAATAATCTCCAAGAAATTTCTGTAGAAAAAAAATCAAATTAGTAATTGGTTCCAGAAAGACTTGCGTGCAATCTTCGGACGGTCGGTCTTTCAGTTGGTCGGTCGGTCGGTTGGTCGGTCAGTTGGTTAGACGGTCTATTGGTTAGTTGGTCGACCAGATGGTCCGGCGGTCGATTGCTCGATAAATCGGTCTGTAGGTCAGTTGCTCGGTCGGTTGGTTTGGTCAGTTGGTCCGACGGTCCATCGGTCAGTCGCTTGATTAGTTAGTCAATATCGTCGGAACGACCGACCGACCGATATCAGTCGGTCGGTCGGTCCAACGGTCAGTCGGTCGGCCAGTAACTCGGTCAGTTAGTGAGAACATATTTAAGGGAGAAAGAGTTTGAAGATAGATACCTCGTCGTCTGCGAAGCGGGTCAGAGTATGTATCGTTCCAATATGCCATGCTGTCTGCCACTTGGAAGGTAAGGTACTCATGATCCTTTTCATATTTGTCTCTCCCTTTTTCGTTGGTGGAGGAAGCTGCATTGTTGGAGGCGCATTAGGAATGAAAGAATAAACTTCAAGTTGGCCAAAGTTGACAGCTGCATGCTGACATGAACAGGTAAAGACTACGCATGTCAGCACTTTAATGACGTCATCACGTGTTTCCAACCTCTGAGGAAACTGGTGATCAACATCATCTTCGACTGAGGGGAAGCCGTTGTCATGGATATCCTTGATCCATGCTTGGAGCTCTTTATCTTCGAGTACATCATTATCACTGTGATAATATACACCCATGATCTCTCGTATGAAGTCAAAAATCGTTTCCCATAATACCAAAGCATCTTCTCTGTTAAAAAATAAATAAAAACGCACTAAAAGTTGAAAACCGTTTAATGCTGTTGTGCCCTTGTTGCTTAAGGTAGCGATACACACTTGTAATTGTAGGCCGATTGCAAGATGGCTTTACCAATTTTTTTTTTTTTTTTCTCTCGCTGATAAATGTTTCCGCTAGAGAATTGTAAGTCAATTGGTGCTAATTAACTGAACAAAAGAAAGTGTGCAAGGGATTCTGGTAGTGGTAGTATTCCTTGAGACATTCGGTGTGAATGAGACGGGAAGTTTTCAAGTCGTTGATGACAGACTTCCAACAGTGCAACTGTTTAGTTTTTACATCTTTTGATGATGTCATTGTTACTATTGATGCAACGCATCAGGTTGATAAAAAGATAAAACAAAAAATTGTTAGAGTCTCACAAGGCCTAAATCTTTTACTCCGACAAAGGACTAGCGTCCGAATCGTCAGTAAGTTTTTTCATCTTTTCACGGTGTATAATTTACCCTTTTATCATTACTGTTTCATTAGAAACACCGACGCAGCTCACACTAGCTTTTAGCTAGTTATCTCTTCTTAAGGCCTAAATCAGCTTGTTGTCTCACCTGTAGAGAAAGTTTGGCAGTTTTTCTTTGTTAGTCAGTCCTCTCCTCTCAAGATCCTTTGGAACATCCAACATATCCCAAGTGAACTTCTTGTAGAATTTCTGAATGAGCTGAATATGGCCACCTCCACCGATACTCAGGGTGACATCAGAGATTCCTCCCTTGTTTATCAGATCCTTTCTGCCCAAAGTGTTTATAGCCATGACTGATCGAATGTGAGGAAACAGTAGTTTGAAGACTGGGTGGATGGAAGGAAGGTTTCGCCACGAGGAAACAGCAAAGCACTCCATGGTGAGATGTGTCCGAAGCAAGTGAGATATCATCTACATTAAAGAATATGATTAGCTCAGATCATTAATTAAGGCATGGCTCTCAGATGAAAAGATGATTAGCTATATCATAGCCAGTTTTCTACGAATCTTCCCCAAACTTGGCAAGTTAATGTCTTTTGTGAAAAGAAGGAACCTTAGGGCCTTGGTTACCATGGAAACTAAGTCACGTGACCACAAGGCCGCCATCTTGGATTTTTAAACAAGCCGTTTGTAAACGTACCGAAACATCTTTAAAAGTCATGAAAATGCAGATTACTATTCATATTTACAATGCCTATATGGATCTAATTGGATATCTTGGAAATTATTTTAACTTTAATTTTTAGAATATTTTCTATTTTTTCCAAAAAATTAAAAATATTCTAAAAATTAAACTTAATATATTTTCCAAGATATCCAATTAGATCCATATAGGTATTGCAAATATCAAAAGGAATATGGATTTTCAGGACTTTTGAAGTAGTTTCAATACGATTACAAACGATTTAAAAAAAAAATCCAAGATGGCGGTCACGTGACCTGGTTTCCATGGTAACAGATATGCGGTAATTGCTTGCCTTGAAGAATTACTACTACGAGCCAAATTTGGGAAAGATTCATAGCAAACTGTCAAAGATATGAATAAATAATAATAATAATATAAATAATATCCATCCATCCATCATCCATCCATCCATCCATCCATCCATCCATCCATCCATCCGTCCGTCCGTCCGTCCGTCCGTCCGTCCGTCCGTCCGTCCGTCCGTCCGTCCGTCCGTCCATCCATCCATCTTTTAATATTTACTCACCTGGTGAACCTGGAGATCCGCAGCTTTTGCCCACATTTTGACAAACATCCAGTCCAGTTTAGAGTCATTTGGCGTCCATATTGGATTGGTTTCACTGGTCTTAGTGTGCAGCTGTATTGCGATGGGTACAAGATCCCCTGCACTGTTCACGTACAACAAAACCAAAGGTTCTGTGACGTAACGTACCTTGTCTGTACCCTCTCCATTACGTCTAATTCCTTCTAGGATTGAATAATCAGCCAGATAAACGTGACCTGCCTTTGAAAACAGAACATGATAGAAGCATTTCATTTACGTACGAATGGGCTAGTATTGGGCTCGTGATCTGGGAATATGCTGGCTCAGAGACCCAGTGTGGGAGATGGATGCTCCTAGTAATGGGCTCCTGATCTGGGAATATGTTGGCTCACAGACCCAGTAAGGGACATGGATGCTCCTAGTAATGGGATCCTGATCTGCTTGGAATATGCTGGCTCACAGACCCGGTATGGGATATTGGATACTCCTATCACATACTTGTAATTCCTGTTCTAAGGTAAGTCCACGATCTAGCAGATTGGCCACAAGAGCATGAGTGACAGGAAAGCCTTCAGGCAGCTTGTCGCATCTTTGAATCATCATTGGATTGACTCCATTCAAGTACTGCATCCCAAAAACACGATCTTCAAGCCAAACATCATTTTCAGCATACTTAGGTCTGTCTTCAACAACCCAACCTGTAACAAAAAACCTGAAACTTGTACAAAATATCGAAATGTGAAAGGCTTACAAGATCACAAGAATTGACCAATCACTGCTCTCTAAATCACTCTGCTCATCCAATTACAACAAGTTTTAATGTATGCGCGCTATTTGCTTCGCTCTAATGAAGGTGTCTTTCTAAAACGTCCATCAGGAAAAATAAAAAAGTCTTTTGGAGTCTTTTGGTCTTTTAGTGTTGCTGCGCCCACTTTATGGGATGCTCTTCCCGCTAGCCTTCGTGATATCAAGTGCATTTAAGACTCGGGTTTTTAAATCAGCAATTATATTTCATAGATTATAAAACAATATAATGTATTGTCATTTCTGAATTTTATTGTATATACAGTCAATGTCATTAACGTTGTCCACCGAAAAAAGACATTTACACATTTAGACATTTAGACTAAAAGAAATATGACGTGTTTCATTATGTATTCTTTGCCTCGTGTGCGTCAGATTGAACTTTAAATGTAAAGTTCGACTCGTGAAACGAAAATCCAGAATGCCCGAACATTTAGTGAGGATTTAAGATGGAGAATAGTATTTCAGCATTTGTTTTATGCCAGAACCACCTTCGAGGTAACACGTGATATATCTAAATGTGTAAATGTGTAAATGTGTAAATGTGTAAATGTGTAAATGTGTAAATGTGTAAATGTGTAAATGTGTAAATGTGTAAATGTGTAAATGTGTAAATGTGTAAATGTGTAAATGTGTAAATGTGTAAATGTGTAAATGTGTAAATGTGTAAATGTGTAAATGTGTAAATGTGTAAATGTGTAAATGTGTAAATGTGTAAATGTCTTTTTTTGGTGGACAACGCTAATGACATTGAGTGTATATATATATTTGTATATTGTATATTTATTGTTGTAATGCGCTTTTGATCATTACATGTTAAAAAGCGCAATATAAATCAATAAATTATTATTATTATTATTATTATTATTATTATTATTATTATTAATGTAGCTGTATCGAAGCACCTTGATATCTTACGAGTTGTGTCTTGTATAATAGCGAGTACCTGTATACATGTCCTTGAAGTCATCCAGTTCATCCCAGTTCTCAAAAAGAGTCATCAGATAAGTAATACCAAGGTTTATCCCAGCATGAATGCGCCCTGTGTTAAAGGACTTGATTGAGGGGTCAGAAAACTGTGAGTCTTTGGGAATCTCATCGTGTTCTGCTGCGTTGATGCATCCAGGGAAATGAGAGAAAGTTTCTCTGCTCATCCAGTGATATTCTTGTTGGCGTTGTTGGGTTTGTAGTTCACGAGTGATACGCACGATTTCTGGTTGATCTTGTTGGGGTAACAAACCTGTTTGAGGTATTTAAAAAAGACGAAGATAAAATAAAGAAAGTTAGAGAAAGTTTATGAAAAAAATAAAATATAATAAAATAAAAAAGACGATAATTTGAAGCTGGTATGTAACAGGTTATAATGGTTATATTCAAAAAAAGTTACAGGTTATAATAAATATATACTCTCTCCTTTCTTTTTTTCTTTCTTCCTTCTCTCCTCCCTCCCTTTCTTCCTTCCCTTCTCTTTCTTTCTTTTTCTTTTTCTTTTTTTTTTTTAAACGCTTGTTACTTTTCTCGTTTTCTTCCGTTTCCTTTTTTTCCTTTTCTCTTTTTTTCTCGATCCCATTTTCCTTTCCATTTTATTTATGACATTTTCCATTCACGCATTACGGGCTTGGTGCAATGTTTACCCAATTCAGTCCACGTGTCATTCTCTTGAAAATAAGATTCTTGGTTTTGAGTCGTATTCATATTCATGTGTCTTCTCATGTGCAACCGTTAAACAAAGAAATGATACTCTAGGGAATGACACATGGTCTTAAAAATAAGATTTTTTGTTTGAGTTGTATCCATATTCATGTGTCTTTTCATGCGCAACCGTTAAATAAAGAAATGATACTCTAGGGAAAGACACGTGCTCTTGAGAATAAGATTCTTTGTTTGAGTTGTATTCATATTCATGTGTCTTCTCATGTGCTACCGTTAAACAAAGAAATGATACTCCAAGGAATGACACGTGCTCTTGAGAATAAGATTCTGTGTTTAAGTTGTATTCCTATTTACGTGTCTTCTTATGTACAACTGTTACAGCGCAACACGCAAACGTTTGACCACATTTAATATATTCAAGGTCTAATAATAAATTCTTAGAGAATGACACGTGGTCTGAAATGGGAAAACATTGCACCAAGAAGAATAAGGTCTCTTCATCAATTACAATAATTGCAAGAGCTCAACAACAAAATATCTATGGACCACTTCTTTCGTACCTGAGCCATTAAAAACTGTCAGATCCTTCAACACCCAACAGTAACACGGGAACTCGTAAGGTGTCTCACTTCCTTCTTTCAAAACAGTCACCTTGTTAACGAACCAATCAGGATTCTTGAAAAGTGATCCTCCCCCGTCGTTATGGATACGGATGACGTAGAGGTCACCTACATCCATGGCTTTCACTTGGTACTCTTCATAGTCACTCTCGAAATCGTCATGGAATGTCTTGTCGAGGACTATGGCGTCGGTTCGACCCTTTGATCCTAAAAAAAAACAAGAAATTCAAATCAAAATTTGCCCACTTCTGATTGGTTAAAGCAATAATCACACACCGGCAGTCGTCGCTCTTTTTTTGGAGTCACGGGTTTGATTCCTGAACTACTCGAGATGTTGTTCAAGGGTTGTTCCAGGGTTTGATCTGTGAGTTAGCTGTGCCCTGATTAAGATCAGCCCGAAAGTTGTTCTAGGGTTTGACCTGTGAGTTAGCCATGCCCTGACTTAGATCAGCCCAGATGCTGTTTCAGGGTTCAATCTGTGAGTTATTCATGCCCTAACTTAGATCAGCCCAGAGGTTGTTTCAGGGTTCAATCTGTGAGTTAGCCAAGCCCTGACTTACATTAGCCCAGAGATTGTTTCAGGGTTCAATCTTTGATTTAGCCATGCCCTGACTTAGATCAGCCCAGAGGTTGTTTCAGGGTTTGATCTGCGAGTTAACCGTGCCCTGACTTAGATCAGCCCAAACGTTGTCCTAGAGCTTGATCTGTGCTCTGGCATTTATCAGCACAGACGTTTCAGGGTAGATAAAAGTGATGTGTTTTGAAGGAGAACAAAGTTAACAAAAAGAGACAAGAAAGAAATGTTTTTAAAGATAATGATTCGATTAGTAATACCAGTCATTGTAATGGAGATGGTTGCATTTGTCCCCGCGTGCTTGACGTCACCAGTTTCCACGGTGATCAAATACGTCACCATCCCGCCTTCATTCTCATCAGGACTCGTGAGAAGCCTCATCTTCTGACTCCTTTTGTAAATTCTTTTTCTAATATAATTGATGCATGTAAAGTCATACATGGACTTAGGAGACCCTATAATGCCAAGGGATGGCGGACAATTAGCAACGTTATACTTAGTGCGTTCTACTTCGTCATCAGGGAGCATTGTTGTAATAGTGACGTCAGCCAAGTCCATCCATGGATGCGTGTCGTCATTCCATTGCTTGGCGGCACTCAGTATTTGCTGGGAGTCGCTTGGAGAGACTTCATGCAATTGGAGTTGTAATTTGTACTTAATAGGTCCTTTGGAAAGTCGTTGGATGTATTCCTCGCGAAGATAGCGTTTCGAACGTTTTTCATCGGGATACCTTTCGCGATCCCTGTAAAATGACGCTCTATAGTTACTTTGATCAAGCGAGAGGTTGTTTCAGGGTTTGATCTGTGAGTTAGCCATGCCCTGACTTGGATCAGCCCAGAGATTGTTTCAGGGTTCAATCTGTGAGTTAGCCAAGCCCTGACTTAGATCAGCCCAGAGGTTGTTTCAGGGTTCAATCTGTAAGTTAACCGTGCGCTGACTTAGATCAGCCCAGAGGTTGTTTCAGGGTTCAATCTGTAAGTTAACCGTGCGCTGACTTAGATCAGCCCAGAGGTTGTTTCAGGGTTCAATCTGTGAGTTAGTCATGCCCTGACTTAGATCAGCCCAGAGGTTGTTTCAGGGTTCAATCTGTGCGTTAGCCGTGCCCTGACTTAGATCAGCCCAGAGGTTGTTTCAGGGTTCAATCTGTGAGTTAGCCTTGCCCTGACTTAGATCAGCCCAGAGGTTGTTTCAGGGTTCAATCTGTGAGCTAGCCGTGCCCTGACTTAGATCAGCCCAGAGGTTAGTTCATGATTCTATCTGTGAGTTAGCCTTGCCCTGACATTCCAGGATTTGTTCCATAGTTAAAGATTAGATTTCAAAATTTCAAGGTGTAATGTTTCACTGGGAAATTTTTCAAACGAACATGACTAGTTAACTCACCAGACTTTTCTTTGCTCCTGCTGCGTCAGAAGGCCCGTCTCCGGGCTACCATCAGCGTTGATCATTCGATACTTGACGTATCTTGGTTTTCCATCCTTTGCTTTAAAGTAGGACGGCATTTGTGAATAGTAGACCTGATCTGTGCACGAGTCGGGGGGTCGTCGAATTCCATCGATATTGGTAAACAAACTAGGAAAAAATATTAAGCTAAGTGGGGTTCATTAATTAGCACAGTATTTTTCTATCGTGGTGAGCTAGTGATAAGATTCATTCAGCTGATCGATTGATACCAAGCAATAGAATACTCTCTGGTTGATAGCACATGACGGGCAGTGTTTGCTTGTCATTTTAGGCTGGTAATGAAATTCATGAGATTCATTCAGCTGATTGATACCAAGCAATAGAATACTCTCTGGTTGATAGCACATGACGGGCAGTGTTTGCCTGTCATCGTAGGCTGGTAGCGAGATTCATTTAGGTGATTGATACCAAGCAATAGAATACTCTCTGGTTGATAGCACATGACGGGCAGTGTTTGCCTGTCATTGTAGGCTGGTAACGAGATTCATGAGATTCATTCTGCTGATTGATACTAACTTATCCATTACTTACTGTTGAGGTGATGTAAGCAGATATCCTTTGAAGTCTCCACTGATTTTGGAATTAAGTGCATCGTAAATTGCATTCACATCCCAAAGCACTGCCGAGCGACCGGTTGACATGATGATGTCGAGAGGAGACTGGTCGTCACTGTCAGCCAATTTCAAGGCGGCTCCTCTGAAGTCGCACTTCGCATCGTCATCAAAAGATAAATTAGAATGACGAAGACGAACCGGAAATGTCTTACCAGAAGTAAAGAACTCGTGCTCTGGAAACTGAGGGCTGTTGACGATTTGTATTTTTCCAAACGCCCCAAAGCCATTGGCATGTGTGCCGCGCTTTTGCGTTTTCAATGCTGCCAAACCGAAAAGGGTCTTAATCTTAGTCACGTGAAACTGTAGTTGTGCTTGACTGAAGATTCCTGGGGCAGGTGGATCCTATGAAAAGGAATTTCAATTCACAATCTGATTGACTCCCTCTGTCCGTCTGTCCGTCTGTCCGTCTGTCCGTCTGTCCGTCTGTCCGTCTGTCCGTCTGTCCGTCTGTCCGTCTGTCCGTCTGTCCGTCTGTCCGTCTGTCCGTCTATCCGTCTGTCCGTCAGTCCGTCAGTCCGTCAGTCCGTCAGTCCGTCTGTCGGTCAGTCCGTCAGTCCGTCAGTCCGTCAGTCCGTCAGTCCGTCAGTCCGTCAGTCCGTCAGTCAGTCCGTCTGTCCGTCTGTCCGTCAGTCCGTCAGTCCGTCAGTCCGTCAGTCCGTCAGTCCGTCAGTCCGTCAGTCCGTCTGTCCGTCAGTCCGTCAGTCCGTCAGTCCGTCCGTCTGTCCGTCTGTCCGTCTGTCCGTCTGTCCGTCTGTCCGTCTGTCCGTCTGTCCGTCTGTCCGTCTGTCCGTCTGTCCGTCTGTCCGTCTGTCCGTCTGTCCGTCTGTCCGTCTGTCCGTCTGTCCGTCTGTCCGTCTGTCCTTCTTTCAATCCGTCTTTCCATTCGTCCGTCTGTCTGTCCGTCTCTCCGTAAGTGTTTTTTTTTTTTGCGTCTGTCCCTTAACGTCTACAAGCCCACTCACTCAAGATTTGACTATAACCTTATTCAACTGCTCCATTTTTGCATTAAAATCGTCTTCTCCTTTCCACTCCTTGTAGAGCTCGTATCCAAGATTCTTCCCTAGAAAGAGAAATACCTCAGCTATCATGTACTTGGCCAAGGGCGTCTTGATAAAGCCGTTGTGTATATTAGAATATTACGTGCTTCTAACAGATTTTTAAAATCGGTGGTACGACCATTTGTCCGTATTCGGTTGATCGTGGAAAAACTTACAAAAATCCGACCACTTTTAGGTAATGTTCTAGTGCCCTTGGTCAAGGAGAGCAGGGGCTTGCGTGTATCTTCAAATTCAGTGCCAATGTGCCTTTGTAGTAAAGAAATATCATTCCATCTGACTGTGTCGTTTCTAGCTCTGTTCTAGCTTTTATAAAGCGTTCTCTACCGAATACGGGATAACACTAAAATTCTAAACTTAACTCTACTTTTGATGTCAATGCGCACGTGGAAATCCTTTTGTTCGAATTAGTGTCGCTCGTATAATCCAAATTGTTGTTCTTAACTTTGTAAATTATATTGTTATATTTGCTTTACTGTTACTTTTTTCTTTTAGTGTGTATTTTAGTTAGGTTGGTCTTTACATGGGACTCTTGTCCTGTTGGCCATGCCCTCAATTAGATTTAATTATCTAGTTTTAGTAAAAATACGCAGGTGATTATAGAAAATCTCGCGCGCTAATTGGTCAAGAAACTCACACTATCACACGATAATCACATCAAGCGAAAATCCAAAATGGCGGCCAGCCGCTTTGTTGCTGTTTACGGGGAAAAAATGCCTTTTATCTTCTTTTTTTTTTTAAAGAATCACCTGTGTATTTATACTAAAACAATTAATTGCCTCAGGCTCAGTGATTATTGGGGAATATTTACCTCGCCGCTTACAGACTCGCGTCTCGGTAAATATTCCCCGATAATCACTTCGCCTTCGGCGAATAATTGTTAAATAAAGTTGATAAATAAATAAACACAAAAAAACGAATAACACAGAAAAAGGTTATCTGTGATGTGAAGTTTACTTACATTCAGATTTTTGAGCCATTTTATGGTGTCTTGAACTGCAAAAAAAGGTTTATTTCAAAGGTGATGGAGATTTTTCTCACTTATCCTCGACTTTGTAACAATGTTTGCAGACTCCTGTACGGCTTTTGAGGTTTCTTTAATAATAAAATAATAATAATAATGATAATAATAATAATAATAATAATAATAATAATAATAACTTTATTGACAATAATAATTAACTAATAATTCATTATAATATGAGACGTGATAAGAATATTGCTATAATTATAAAACAAAAAAGAAAAGATTATGAATATAAAATAACAAATCTATATAATATATACTTATTTATCTATGAAAACATATTTGTAAAATAAATTAATAGCTCAAAACACGAGTCCAGCTCTTCAAACTGATATAATACTATATTAAAACTATACATTTATAATTAAAATCTAAATATTTCTAAATTTCCGCTACATTGGCGTTAAGATTAAAGTCATTCAAGAATTCATTAATATAATAATAATAATAATAATAATATAATAATAATAATAATAATAATAATAATAATAATAATAATAATAATAATAATAGTACACCTTTTGCTGTTCATTAACCGCAAAGGAATATTCATTGAAGCGAAGAAGCATTGTCATTAGAGCGAACAGGCATACAATAAGGCGAACGGAGTCTCAATAGTGCGATGGAACGTTCATTAAGAAATTTAGCATTGAATTTGACAATCGTGAATATGTTTGCGTAAGTTCATTAACCTTTTCAAACTTTTATTAGCGTTTTGGTGCAGACAATAAACCACAACACGCATTCAATACAGTGTTTTGGACATTTATTTACGCAATACAATATAAGTATATTATGCTTTTACGATTGTACATTTTCAAAAACAAAAAAGTGAATTTATCCTTGAATGTGTTCTCTTTTTAAACATCTTTAAACATCATCGTGGTTGTACCATTTTATGCATTTCTGTGGATCTTCATAGGCCCTCAAAAGACGCTAGTCTGACTCATTTGGAAGTTGGTTTATTTGTTGAACCATTGCAATATCCAAAAAAGAGGGATTAAAAAACTCAGAACTGACTGATATTTATACCTAACGGCGCTTTGTTTGTACGAAGTCATATTCACGGCTTGTAAAAAAAATGAAAAGACAGTTAAAACCCTAAAATTCCTAGTGGAAAATATACTTATATTGTATTGCGTAAATAAATGTCCAAAACACTGTATTGAATGCGTGTTGTGGTTTATTGTCTGCACCAAAACGCTAATGAAAGTGTTATGAGAGAGAAAATTAATGTTTTTACAGACTAAGCTAGACATCAGTTTTTGATTAGTTATTGAAAATATCGATATAAGATTTCAGTAAGGCTGCCATCACGCACGTTTAGATGATGGTATGCTTTGAATTTACAAGTAAACCACTTAGCTCCTCCCATTAGCATGTACACCTATGGTTACACCCTGAATACTCTTTACCCCTTTGCTTAGTTATTTTAGCACTATTCTTTTAAATCTTATGAAATAATTATTCCTCGTAGACCTTTCCATACATTTACCATATATTCACATATTATCTTTAGTTTAAGCTATGTTTAGTTCTATGATTTTCAGTCGTATTACTCTTTAATAAGATATCACACTTAGGAATTTACTATTTCCATTAGCCAATCAAGGCACAGCGATAATATCATATTGATTGTAGAATGACACCTGTCATGAAGTTATTATAAATAGAGCTCATGTAATTAGTTTAAGTCAGAAGAGTAGAGATAGAGTATAGAAGAAGAGATAGTAGAATAAAGATCCCGTAGCTCTACCGAGAGCGGTCCATCCCATAACAAAAGTTTGAAAACGTTAATGAACTTACGCAAACATATTCACGATTGTCAAATTCAATGCTAAATTTCTTAATGAACGTTCCATCGCACTATTGAGACTCCGTTCGCCTTATTGTATGCCTGTTCGCTCTAATGACAATGCTTCTTCGCTTCAATGAAAATTCCTTTGCGGTTAATGAACAGCAAAAGGTGTAATAATAATAATAATAATAATAATAATAATAATAATAATAATAATAATAATAATAATAATAATAATAGAACATTGCAAGAACATTCAAATTAATCACATCTTAAGGACATTTCAAACATTCCAAGTATTTAAACTGCATCTTAAGAACATTAATAATTGGTTTTAAGTGATTGTATATATTATTAATCCTGTCATGCTGGTAGGTTACGAAATTACGCCCTATCTAGCTTACCTAATTAGCATTCAAACGTGTTTACTGCTGATAATAATAATAATTTGGAGAAGATGGAGAAGATGCAGAAAGCCATCATCTCTTACTCGCTCCACATAGCACGAACTTATAGAATAGAATAGAATAGAATACCTTTATTTAAACACGATAAAATTTAAAGCTATAAGCTTGTGGGGTCGTGCATAAAATAAATTAAATAAATAAAATATAATATAAGTATGAATCTGTAAAAATAGCTAATTAACTTAGATAACTTTAAATATCTTATATATAATTCTCACACACATTCACATACGCAAACTGCGCAAGCTATTAGACCCGCCAGGGGCAGAAAACACAGACAAATGCGGTGAACACCGTGTCAATAGGCATTCACCTCATCTGAACAGCACCCGCCACCCATAGCGAGTCCAACAGCCCGCGCAGTTACATTCACTCCATAATAAAATAATGTTACATATATACAAAGTCCTTTTTTCTAAAGCGAGACGTCGAGGCAGTAGAGTCAAAATTGAAATTTATAAAATAGTCCTTGGCACTGAGCTGTACTTTGATGTCCTTAAAATTTGAATGTGTTACCTTATCAATATTACAAATTATTAGATTCCATAGAACTGAGCCTCGATACACCAATGAGTCCTTTAAAAATCTGCTTTCAAACCTTGGAATTGCGAGAGTTTCATTTCCGCGTAAAGAATATTTACTATTGCGCTTTATAAAAATACTTTCTGATAAAGATTCTGGTAGACTACGATTGCTTGCTTTATGAAAGATCTTAAATATTTCTAATTTATAATCTAACTTAATTGTTGTCCATTTGTCAAATGCAAGTACATCAGATGACGCCATATCTTTGGGTAAATTGAAGATAATCCTAGCTGCCCTACAATGTAATCTCTCAATGGAATTGAAAATTTCTGAATTACAGCACGAACCCCATAAAACTAAGCCATATTTTACAGAGGGCAAAATTACTCTAAAGTAGAAGTTCCGTAAGATATCCTTAGGTAGAAATCTTGAACGTTTTAGCAGTTCTAATTTGTTGACAAAGTTCTTCTTTAGTTCCAACGCATGTGGTACCCAACTAAGCTTGTCGTCCACAGTCATACCCAGAAGACGCGTTTCTGAAACGTATCGTAAAACTGAGTTGCCCAGAAGCACAGGAGCTAACGGTCCAGTAATGGTCTTCCTGCTAATTATCATAACTTCGCTTTTTCCTGGATGTGGTGTTAAACGGTTGACCAAGCACCAGCTATAAACTTCTCGTAAGGCTTTATTGAGATGAGAGACAGCAATATCTGCAGATTCGCCGATACAGAAAATTGTTGTGTCATCTGCATACATATACGACGATCCTGAGACAACAACAGATGGTAAATCGTTAGCAAATAGTGTAAAGAGTGTTGGACCTAACACGGATCCTTGAGGAATTCCGGTAGACACTGGCAGCAGTTCAGATGTAACTCCATTCAACACAGTAAATTGCTGTCTTCCTTCTAGATAACTCTTCATCCACTCTAATAGGCCACCTTTGATGCCGAAATTATTTTCCAGTTTACGCCCCAAGATGTCGTGCGAAACGCTATCGAACGCCTTTTTGAAATCGATAAAGGCTACTGCCACGACCTTACCCGAGTCTACGGCCTTTCTCCACATCTCCGTCAAATGAACCAACAACAGTTCTGTTGAATATCCAGCACGATATGCCCATTGCCTTTCTGAGATTAGATTATTGTTCTTAAAGACATGCTGCACCAGTCTGTCGTTAACCTCATTTCCAAGATCTTACTCGGGACACTAAGTAAAGAGACGGGCCGATAGTTACCACAGTCAGTATCATCGTCCTTTTTAAAGATTGGTGTCAGCCTTGCGGTCTTCCAAGCCGTGAAAACTGTCGTGTGGTCAATGCTATATCTGTAAATGTCAACAAGTGATGGAACTATGGCGTTTCCCGCAAGTTTAGGAATCTTGGGTGAGATACCATCAGGTCCGGTTGACTTGTTAGCTTTAAGTTTACTGATCTTTTCATGGACTGTGCGGTGAGAAATTAATGTCATCGCTAATGGTGATGGTTGATGCTGCAGTACTACGTCATCATGTTGACAGTTATCTTCAGATGCTGGTAGCGTATTTACTAAGTTTTCCCCAATCGTAGCAAAATAAGAATTCATCAGCTGAGCTTTCTCCTTGTCTGTCAATACGAGAGTACCATCATCTTTTTTGAGAGGGCCAATTTTACTTTTGCAGACTGTGCGATTTGTGGCCTTATTAATTATATTCCAGTAAGCACTTGATTTTTTGACTTTATTGAACATCTGATTAAAATAGGTTGCTTTGGCTTTCCTTAAGGCTGAAGTAACTTCGTTCCGAGCCTTCCTGTACTCCTTCCACAACTCAGGAGATCTCGTAGATATAGCCGCTTTAAACAGCTTGTATCTTCGGTTGATTTTAAAACGAATGTCATTCGTTATCCACGGTGCAGACTTGCTTCTAATCTTTACCTCTTTCCAAGGAGTGTGTTCATCACAAATATTAGTAAACAGTTTCTGCCATATATATATATATATATATATATATATATATATATATATATATATATATATATATATACACTCGAACATAGCACGTACATTTAAAGCAACTATTATATAAGCTTGAACTTATATATATATATATTTGTTTGAGAAGAAAAAGTCAAGACAACATTTTTCCCGACAAGCCTGTTTCGTGAATTGCTTCACTCTTCAGGGGATTTAATGATAAGAATATTCGTTACTATCATTTATATAGAAAAAGTATACATAATTAATTAGTGGATGTAGTTTAGCTGTTGCGTAATAATGCTTTGTTTCTGTGGCGGCATGAAGATACAAGTTCGTTGCGCTTATTTAATGATGAGAGTTCCGGTCGATAAATTATTAGAAACTTTTCTTTAAGACAAAGGTTACATCTTTTGCTGGAGCTGTTGTATACCAAGCCACCGTCACAAGAAAGGACAACAACACTACCGCAACATACATAAAAAGGTTTTGGCGTCATAGCTTTTTAAGCACAGCTGGATAGATTGTAAGAACACACCTACCTCATTCAAGTATTCATATCATTCTTGTACACTAATTAGGCGTTTGCAAGACAGGTTTTATTCAGATATACATTAAGTGGACTTAAACTGGCAGTTATTGGTTAGCATTATGGCGGGCGGCATGTTCCTGACTTGCTCTCGTAAAATTATGATTTTTATGGTCATATATTTGCTTATGACCCAGCTCAAACCACATTTTCGAGCTAATAACTATCTTGGTCACATTCTTGTTGGATCTAACTTAGATGTGAGGCCGATTTACAATAGAAATTCTGGCCCAAGACATGTGTACTCGAAACTAGACAAGTTGCCTTCGTCATGCAAATTACTAAAGCTGCTCAATTTGACCGAGTCATCTCTACTGGCTTTATCGTTTATCTTATTGGCTGGTGATATAAATTCTCAACCTGGTCCTGGCAATGTTTCTGGCGTACCAACTCTTAATTTCAAAGCTAGAGGGCTTTCGGTTATTCATTTGAATGTTCGAAGCCTTCTCGGAAAGATGGATCAATTAAAATTACTGATGTGTGATTCCAAAGGCGCGGATATTATAACGTTATCTGAAACCTGGCTAAATAAAGACATAGATGACAGTGAAGTGGAGTTACCAGGATATTCTATTATTCGAAGGAATCGCAGTGAAAGAACTGGAGGTGGAGTAACTATTTATATTCGTGAGGGTTTGATATTTACTGAGAGAAAAGACCTTCTTAATAACAACGAGGCAATCTGGATACAAGTGAATCGGACTCGCTGTAAGCCTTTAATTGTTGGTTGCATTTACCGACCCCCAAGTCAACAAGTGGATAAATTTCTTGAAGATTTTAATAATTCTTTGGACGGAATTGAATCCCACTTTAACAAAATTATACTTGGCAATTTCAACATTGATTATTCAAGTAAAAAGAAAAGAAATGTAAATCAGTCAGATAGACGAAAACTCAAGGGAATAGTAGACCTTCACGATCTTAAACAAATAATTGACTCTCCAACACGCATCACTGAAAATTCTGAAAGTCAAATTGATTTAATATTCACTGACAATGCTCACAAAATTGTTGATTCTGGAGTAAAGGATTTTGGTATCAGTGATCACTCAATGGTGCATTGTGTTTTCAAAAGTGGTCTTATACAGGTTCCGCCAAAAACACTTGAATACCGAAGTTTTAAGTCATACAACAAATCATCTTTCAGACAAGATCTCAATAATGTCCCATGGCACGTTGCTCTTAATAACCCTGAAGACTTAGAAGGCTGTGTTCAAACTTGGAACAAATTATTTCTAGAAGTTGCGGAAGAGCATGCGCCAACTAAAACACGTAGAGTAAGAGGATCTCGGACTCCTTGGATGACTTCTGAAATTGCAACCTTGATGAGAAATCGCAATTACCATCTCAAAAAGGCTAAAGGTAAAAAAACTAATTCTCATTGGACAAAATATCGTGCTTTAAGAAATAAGGTCCAACGTAAAATCAAAAAGTCTAAATCGGAGTATTACTGCAATCTTATTAAAGACTCTCGAAATAATTCTAGTGATCTATGGAAATCTATCAAGGAAGTCATACCTGGAAGTAATTCACACAAACACAGTATAACCAGCTTAATATCAGATGGGATTACTCATACCAACCCTACATCAATGTCATCAATCTTCAACAAGTTTTTTGCAACTATTGGCTTAAAGCTTGCTGAGAAATTCTCAATGAGGAACACTTTGACAGCTAATGGCGTTAAACAAGCCTCCAGCATTTTTGAATTTCAAGCGATCAATTATGAGTCTGTTGTAAAAATGATAAATGAACTTAAACCTAACAAAGCAGTTGGTTTAGACAAAATAAGTTCTCGTTTGTTAAAGGATGCTGCTGATATTATTGCACCAAGTCTCACATCGTTATTTAACATCTCCATAGACACTGGCTGTTTTCCGTCTACATGGAAATTGGAAAAGGTATCTCCTCTTTTTAAAAAGGGTAGTAAGCAAGATCCTTCTAATTATAGACCGATATCGGTACTGCCCACTATTAGCAAACTTTTAGAGAAAGTCGTACACATGCAACTTTACTCTTATCTCCGTAATAATAACCTGCTTTCTCAAAAACAATTTGGCTTCAGACTAAACTCTTCTACTGTCACTGCTTCGGCTATGTTTACAGACAAAATTCTCTCATCCATGGATAAAGGAAAGCTTACTGGTGCTGTGTTTATTGACTTGACTAAGGCCTTTGACACGATAAATCATTCTATCCTACTATCTAAGTTATGCAGTCTTGGTGTTCTGAATACTTCTCCTGCTTACAACTGGTTTGAATCCTACCTATCCAATAGATGCCAAGTGACGGTCTGCAATGACACAAAATCTGGTCCAGAATTAGTCCAAATTGGTGTACCTCAGGGCTCCATTTTGGGTCCCTTACTGTTTTCGTTGTATATCAATGATTTACCAGATCACTTGGAACACTGTGACGTAACTCTTTACGCAGATGATACTGTTCTCTTCATTTCTGATAAATCTCTGCACAATATCAAGTCCTACATGAACTCAGACTTGGAAAAACTGAACAAATGGCTAAAGTTAAATCACTTGACACTTAGTACAAGTAAATCTAAGTTTATGATCATTGGTAGCAGTCAACGACTGATTAAGATAGACTCTATTACATTTAATATTGATAATACAGACCTTGATGAAGTTACTTCATTTAAGTATTTAGGTATTGTTATCAACAGTCGCTTAAATTGGCAAGATCATGTTGATCAAATGTTCTCCAAGATAAATAAGAAGCTAGGTCTACTTAAACGTATTCGTTATTGTCTACCTTTAGATGCTAGATTGCTGTATTTTAACAGCTATGTATTACCATTATTTGATTACGCAGACATTGTATGGGGTGATAGGGGCAATTCCACTCTAATGTTGCAGCTTCAAACTTTACACAACAAAGCTGCAAAAATAATTCTAGACTTACCTATGAGATCATCTTCTAATGAGGCCCTGAATAAACTGAAATGGAAAACTCTTGCAAGACGTAGGGCCGAGCATAGGGCAACTTTTCTTTATAAATGTTTAAATGATTTATTTTCACATCGTTTTAACTTAGTATTTAATAAAGACATACACAATTATAACACTAGATCTAAGAACAATATCCGTAAGAGTGCTTCTACTAGAAACTGGGGTTACTGGACATCGACAAATTTTGCCTCAAACGACTGGAATGAATTAGACTTATCAATTAGACAAAGCCCATCATTAGCTAGTTTTAAAAGAGCTTTAAGAAATTTAAATAGTTTTTAATATCGACACTAATAATTTTTAATTAATCCTATTCATATCTCATATATAATATCTATTTTTAATATTTGACTATTTGATATGCGGACACTGAATGTGTGCAACACTCTGCTCTATTGCTACTGAGCATTGTAAAGTTCAGTGGTAATATGCCTAGCTTCTGTGTTGCACACATTTAGTGTCTGCATTCTAACATTGTCATTATTTGTAAATTTACATTTTTGTTATTTTTTATATATTTATATTTTAGTCTTCATTTTTCTTTTTTGTTATATATTTATTTTAGAGGTCTCTCTTGTAAATCACCTTATGGTGACAGCGATAACCTCAATAAAGATTATTTATTATTATTATACATAGGACTCACAGAAAACGACTTCAAAACAAGATACAGAAACCACACCGCCTCATTCCGCCACGAACAACATAAAAACTCGACTGAACTCAGCAAATACATCTGGACTCTCAAGAACGGTAATATCAGGTACTCCATTTTATGGCGCGTCCTATCTTCAAGCTCCGCCTACAACAGCGAGACAAGAGTCGAGTTCGCAAAGATGAACGAAAACAGTGCTGCCGGTTGACCGTCGTTTTGTTCAGTAAAGTTTTCAGCGTCATTCTTAGTTTTCAATATTATAATATTAGCTAGTAGGTTTATGCTAAAACAATTAGACTACTCGTTCTCGTTTTCTATGAGTGAAACAGTCTATCTATTGACGCATAGAAAACTCGACCTCTTAGTCTAATTGTTAATTAATCTTTATATCTTTATCACGGATTTGGTGACTTCACTCTATAAAGTATCGTAGCTAGCTAGGTTTTTTTCTTAATCTAACCTAATTCTTACCTTGTATAACGTGTGCTGCTTCGTAAAATTATGATATAATTCGCTGGTTTCTTACAACATAAAGTATTTCGATTTGGCTCAGTGAAGAAGGTAACAAGGTATTGTATTTATGCGCAATGCCCATCAAAGTCAAGACAACTAAAGAGCTGTTAAACACTACTGTCAATCACTGACCACCATGTGCTGTCAGCCAGAAAGAATACTATTGAAAACTTGTGATTCAGCTGATGATTAACATTCCCCACAAGAGTTCTTCAATAATCTTTTAAGGCCCCGTCCACACGGCTATGCCGGATAAATTTGAATCCGAATTTTTATTCATTTCGGTTAGGCCTACCGTCCACACTAGTCCGGGCGAATCCGGAACAATTCTTCACCGAAAACGAATTTTTCGGAATACGGTCTCCAGAGTGGAACAATTTGAAAACGCCGGCTAGCCGTATTATTAGTGTGGACGAAGAACATTTCGTATCCGAAATTTTTCGAATAAGATGACGTCATGATTGTCATGGGAACATGGCGGGAAGGCTAAAAATTCACCGCGGGCTCGATTTCAGCTTCGATGCACATGTTCAATAAAGCGTTTTTGCCGCCTCTGATCGGACTAGTGTAGACGCGAAACATTTTATCCGTTTTCATGTGTGGACGAAAAATTTTTTTTCGGTGTGAAAGTTGCGGATTCAAATTTATCCGGCATAGTGTGGACAGGGCCTAAGATTGACGGGACTCTTTGTAGAACGACTCATACAACATAGAAGTCATGGTCGTTTATCGAAGTATTGTGATCATTTAATATTGGTATACTATGGTCTCGTTATTAGCCTTTTCTGAAGTTGATTATACCCATATGGAAAAGAGAGCTGTAGAAAAATAGAGGATATTAGAAAGGTGCGTGGAGATACGACAATTATCTTCGAGTGTTGAAAAGATCTTGAGAGATTTTCAACACAAGATAAATTTCGTATCCAAGCGCTCATGTAATATTCTGTTTATTATATAATTATCCATAAAATCAACTTTTTTATTTTATAAAATCAGGTTTTTATAATTTTATTATTTCATATTATGAAAAGTCTTTATTATAGTCTTTATCAATCAAATATATCAGTTTTTCGAAAAGGAAAAATATAGGTATTTTATGGATAATTACACCAACTTGCAAGAACGTTGACATACGAAAATAGAACATTAGTGATTTAGTGGGACAGGAATTATATTAAAAAACAAAAGAAGATCACTGAAGCTGAACTTTTTCTTTTCTCTTTTAATGTATTCCTTTCTCACTAAATTACTAATGTTCTATTTTCGTATGTCAACGTACTTGCAAGTAGGTGTATATGATAAAGGGAATTTGAAACACACTGTCAGTCGGACTTGATACAGCTCTACCACCATTGATTGCACAGAGACGCATCAGTACTCCTGTCAGGCCCTCACCCCACCCCCTCCCCCACCCCCTCAAGTATTTTCTACACATTCATTATATGTAATCACTTTATTGAATTTAATTCTTAATTTTTAAATTTCTTGATTGTCTATTTACATACTTACAAGAGAAATGTAATGTTTTAAGATCTTTATCGATTTCATGCTCACCGATATAATCTTTGGTCGCTATTTTTGTCAAAAACTTACGAATAGCCGTTTTCGAAATCATACACTATTAGCAAACCCAAGGCCGAAGAAAAAACTGGGCCAGGTTGGCATTGCAATGCATTATGGGGTCGTCCCACAATGCAATGCAATGCCAACTCAGCCCAGTACTTTCCTAACCTTCGGAAAGGCTAATACCGCTGTGTTCCTTGATTGCAGACTCATTTACTCACGGTTTGTCTCATTTCAGTATCAAAATACTAAAAAAATGAATACCAAAGGTAAAGTAAAGAATGCACAACATCAACAATATACAGTTTAAAATTCCACGGAATTTCACTCGAACACATGAATCTTCTGCACAAAATGGAGGCTTACTTTGAGATACAGAGAACTCGAAACTGGAGCATATTTGGCCAGAAACAAAAGGTAAGCCTTCATTTATGAGGAATATTCTTGAATTTCCCCTCCCCCCCCCAAAAAAGATTGATCAACGGTATACTTAATTGACATAATAATTTATCCGGAGTCGGACTCTCTCTGTAGTTTTGCCAAGAGAGTTAAACGACAAAGACATGGCGGCCATGTTGGTGGTATTTTACCATGGATACTAATGAAAAATATTTTGTTAAATGCCATCAATATTGCAGTGCTGACGTTACGTGCAATCGAAGAATAATACACTGGGAATACAGTAAAAACCCGCGTATAAGAACCTAAAATTTAAGAACCTGTTAGGCTAAAATTTCATTTTTAAGCACCCTTCACATAAGAACCATTTTAGGCTAAAATCCTAAAACAGGTTCTTATTTTTTAAAAAGAAAAAAAAAAAAAGAATCAATCTTTTCAAAAATATATTTATAACGCAGTCTGTACACTATAATGCTATAAACACTATAACTGTACATGGTTACTGTAAAGAACATGTTCTCATTGAATAAAAATATCCAACTTATAATGAAACTTTATTTTATTTCTTGAACAAAAGTTAAGAACCTAATTAAGAACCTAGTTAGCCTAATTTAACACTAAATACGATTTATATAAGAACCTGTTTAGGCTAACTTGAAAAAACCTAGGTTCTTATACGCGGGTTTTTACTGTAGTGTAAATCTGCTTTTCTTGATGTTTCCAAAAATTATTCACATATTCTTTACAAATTGTAGTCATAAGTCTCTGTGGCGCAATCGGTTAGCGCGTTCGGCTGTTAACCGAAAGGTTGGTGGTTCGAGCCCACCCAGGGACGTTTGTTATTATCTTTTTTTTTTTTTTTTTTCTTTTTTTTATTTTTTAGTGTCTTCTATTTTGGAATATATTTTTAATATTTCAAAAGAAAATTACAAAGTATTGGACCGACGTTTCGACGACTTCCATTACTTTTGTCACTAAGTTTCCTTTTAAAATGTTTTACAAAAGCACTACAATTTAAGTCTACTAAGTCTAAAAGCAAGACTGACGAAAACAAATTGGAAATCTGTTAACAGTTCTTGAAAACTATTGGCGTCGACCGACTGTGGATGTTCGCGGCATTAGATAAGCTAGTGATGGATAATTTGGACTCAAAGTCCTGTTACACTGCTATTTTCTCAGCAACTTGTCTCGCAATGGTTGAAAATTTGGCGTTGGAAGTTGCAACGCGATCTCAGAAAGTTGCAACATTTTTTGGCTCCTCGGAAAGAAATGAGAAATGTACGCATGCGCTCTTTGAAAATATGCTTAGAGAAAAAGATAGATCCATGCCTACAACATGACTTCCTGGACTTTCCGTAGCTGGTAATTTTCTGTTCGGCCCCAAATAACATTTACTAGCAATGAAGAAGTCTCTTAACTGATCTCATTCAAGGTACATGAATTCCCAGACCAACTTCTTATCGCAAGTCTATCCATCTTATTGTTACAGATCCATGACCACCTCCTTTCCGTTTCTGGTATCATACGTTTGTTCGGCACCATATACCATTTACTGGTGATGAAGAAGTCTTTAACTGATCTCATTCAAGGTACATGAATTCCCAGAACCAACTTCTTGTCGCAAGTCTATCCATCTTATTGTTACAGATCCATAACCCCTCCCTTTCCGTTTCTGGTATCATAAGTTTGTTCGACCCCAAATAACATTTACTAACGATGACAAAGTCTTTCATCTCCTTTGTACAAGAAGTCCATGACCAAGTTAAGTGTCTAACGATGATAAGTCATGTTCACAGATCCATAATCATAGCTGCTTGGTCATTCAGTCTTCGTATGATGTCATACTTTTGTTCAGGCCATAATAACATATTGTGGTTCATCCATGGTGGTAAAGACTTCATGTTCAATTTTTGATCCATTTTGATGCAGATTATTTTCGACGTTGAACACGATTCCGAGTAGATATCGGTGATACGTTTGATCTCGTAACGCACGCGCACTAGATCTTCCTTATTAATGTGATTTAGCTTGTCGTCTTGAACATTGGTTGCTAATGTTTGCCAGAGCTTTAAGTAGCCAGGGGAGCAAAATACGATATATTTTTTAGCCTCGAGGATTTGCTTCTCAACCCATAAGTTGAATCCCATACTGTTAAGCTCAACGGAGTCTACTTGGTCGAATATGACGCGGTAACCATGCGCGCGCAGCATGCTTGCGATGGTCGCAACCTCATTGGCGTATTTCTCGCTTTCAGGAAGATACGATCCAAAGTAGATGTCGACGTTTTTTGGTTTGGAATCTGTGAATGGAAATGTGTTAATTATGATAAATTTAATCTATACCCTAATAGCTCTGAGCGGATCTAAGTCAGGGCATGGCTAACTCACGGATCAAACCCTGAAATAACCTCTGGGTTGATCAAAGTCAGAGCATGGCTTACTCACAGAAATAGACCCGAGACCCCAGAGGAAAGAGGTGAGGGCACTCCCGCAACATCATCGTTTATTCCCGTTAACAAAATGAACAAAAAGCAAACAAATGAAAAACAATACAACATTTCTCGTGCACTTACCATTTAAGATCTTTGGAAGTCCTACAAACAAAGAAACAAAAATAATGGTTAATTATAGCATATTTTGAACAGCTATTTCTTTGAGAGAAGTGAAATTCCTTCTAATACAAATTTTTCGCCCAAATCTTTAACTTACCATCAGCGTTATTTGCAAATGGAATTGTGATGCCAACTATTAAGATAAGATCAAAAATAGTAACAACATGAGAGAGATGCATGGATAGATGGGGTGGTTCAACGGACTGTGGTGTGGATGGAAGGATGGTGGAAGGAAGGAAGGAATGGATGGAGAGGTAGATGGATGGATGGATTGATGGACGGACCGACGGATGGATGAATGGATGGATGGATGGATGGATGAATGGATGGGTGGATGGATGCGTAGATGGATGGATGGATGGACGGATGGACGGATGGAGGGAGTGAGGGAGGGAGGGATGGATGGATGGATGGATGGATGGATGGATGAATGGATGGAAGGAAGAAAAAAATAGATGATTGACGTATATATTTTAAGATCAATGACTGGAAGGATGTGATACTTACTTTCGTTATCAGGGGTTTCTGAATGTACACATTTCCTACGATACAGTAGGACGAACAGGACAGTAATGAAGGCAACTCCTGCTATGACACCTCCAGCTATTGATCCTGTTTGTAGAGTAACATCTGTTTCAAACAACCAACATCATCTTTATTACCGGGTTACCGGTGGTTTGAATTTAAGAAACAATGCAACTTTCTGGGCTTCATTGAAGAAATAGAAAAACGTGCGCGTGGTATTTGCAGTTATAAAGCACGCCGAAATTGCCACTACGTGTAGCGGGGTACTTCTCAACACTTCACAAGAGTTCTGCCAATTCCCAAGTGCTTTACAACTTCACAAAGTACAGCAAGCAAGTTTTTAAAAAATAAAATACAAATAATTGTAGCATATATTTGGGATACGAATGACGAAATAGAAATTGCACTTTCTACTTTCACAATGCACGCGCGTCCCGCCAATCAGAGCGCGAGATTAATAACAGTTATTTCATAAACGGCAATACCAAATCAAGAAATGAAAAAACGCACGAAAGGAGCGATCCTTTTTTTGAGTGAAAACTTCTTCTCGTGTAATATGGTGCAAGTTTACGATTTTTAACAACATTGTTTTGGGGCAACATGTTGCAGCTTTTTGAACACGAACTTCACATGAAACTCAAAACATCGTTGCAATCAAGTTGCGCTAAAAATTGTCCCGCGTATGACATTACCAATACAGGAAAGTTATCGACCAATAAGAGCGTGCTTCTTATCTAAGCTATATAATACAGATAACACCCAGATAAGGCATGATAAAACGAAAGATATTTGTACCCAATTTAGACCAGAGTGCACCATACTCGCTCATTTCGCTCTCTCCTTCGCTTTAGAATAAATAAAATGACTCTCAGGACTGAATTTTGCGGGTTTTTTTAATCTCAACCAAAAAATACTTACCTTTCCCATATTTCTTTGGAGGAACGGGAACAATGATGGGATTACCTATAAGACAACTACAGTAAGCCATCGATTTTTCAAAGTCAGGGCGTCGATATCTCACAGATGCCGGGGGAGGGGAGAGTGGGGATGATTTGTTGAGGTTAGTGGGTAATTTATAACCAAATGAAAGAGAGTTAGATACTTCCTCAAAAAATTCAAATTTTATCGAAACTGAAACAACCTCTGGGCTGATCTAAGTCAGGGCATGACTAGCTCACAGATCAAACCCTGAAACAACCTCTGGGCTGATCTAAGTCAGGACACGGCTAACTCACAGATTGAACCCTGCAACAACCTCTGCATGGGCTGATCTAAGTCAGGACACGGCTAACTCACAGATTGAACCCTGAAACAACCTCTGGGCTGATCTAAGTCAGGGCACGGCTAACTCACAGATTGAACCCTGAAACAACCTCTGGGTTGATCTAAGTCAGGGCATGGCTAACTCACAGATTAAACCCTGAAACAACCTCTGGGCTGATCTAAGTCAGGACACGACTAACTGACAGATTGAACCCTGAAACAACCTCTGGGCTGATCTAAGTCAGGACACGGCTAACTCACAGATTGGACCCTGAAACAACCTCTGGACTCTATTGACTTAAATAAAAATAAATAAATAAACTGATAGTGTTATATATACCCATTGGATTGAAGGTTTGTAAGTCGATAAGCGATCCATATAGACCTTGTGGAATCGTTACAACCTGTGAAAACAAGAAACTTGTCAGATTTAAGAAGAAGGAGGAGGAGGAGAAGAAGGAGAAGGAGAAGGAGAAGAAAAAGAAGAAGAAGAAGAAGAAGGAGAAGGAGAAGGAGAAGGAGAAGGAGAAGGAGAAGGAGAAGGAGAAGGAGAAGAAGAAGAAGAAGGAGAAGGAGAAGGAGAAGGAGAAGGAGAAGGAGAAGGAGAAGGAGAAGGAGAAGGAGAAGGAGAAGGAGAAGGAGAAGGAGAAGGAGAAGAAGAAGAAGAAGATTAGTTTTAAAAGAAGATAAATTAGAAGTATCTCTAAGTGAAGACGGTAAAGAGTTCCAAAGTTGAGGAGCAGCAACACAGAAAGAACGTAGACCATAGGATTTGACATTGTATTTTGCGAACTCAGACTATTCAACGGCTTGTATGTTGTGAATTTTTTTTTTTTTTTTTTCGGTGAGGTCAGCCAAAACAATCAGAATGCACTTTTTATATTTTTTGACTACTGGCAGTGAACAACTAAATTCCAACGAGCAACAAGCGACGTAGACTCTTCCACAGTCTCTCGCTCGTCCGCTCCGTCTCCACGCTTAGAGACTGTAATGGTACAATGACCGAAAACTTGGACCCGGCGTGCTTTGGGAACCAAAATACTCGTCCACAGTATCTCTCGTTTCAATATTTTTTCAAGAAGGCGGCTAAAACGAGAGAGACTGTGGACGAGCATTTTGGTTCCCAAAGCACGCCGGGTCCAAGTTTTCGGGACCCATACGTTCTTTCTGTCATTGTACCGTTACAGTCTCTAAGCGTGGAGACGGAACGGACGAGCAAGAGATTGTGGAAGAGTCTACAAGCGACGGTTTGGAGAAGGATGAGGGTCATACGCGCTTCACACATTTCCATCATCGTTCACTATTTTCCATACATTGGATCTCTGGTCAAACACAAAGCGCTCAAGCGAGGCGCCAAGGTACTTTCAAAGGATTATTCAAATTTGAACCTTGCAACCTCGATGAATGCTTTGTGTTTGACCAGTGAACCGATGTAAGGGAAATGGTTAATTCTGATGTAGGCTATCACTAGTTATAGCCGAAATGTCGTGTTCTTAAACAATCTACGAGTTTTATCCGTAATCTTAAGGCCCGTTTATACGGGCTATTTTTTCGTCGATTTGCAGCGCGATTTCCACTGCGATTCTTGTAGAAAAAATCGCCCGAAAATCGCACTGATTCGAACATGTACATCAAAATAGTGGCGATAGCGGCGACGTGAATTTATCGCCTCAAAATCGCCGTTAGTTTATGATCGCACGAGAATCGCCGCAAGAATCGCAGTGGAAATCGCCGAAAAAAATCGCCTGTGTAAACTGGCCGTTATATTTAATAATTCTATTGAAAACCAATCAGTCAAGATCAAGGTAATGAAACGTGTTCTAAAATCAGAAAACTGTGTTTGTTTGACTTACGGTAAGATAGAGTTTTTGGGGGTATTCCCAGCCAGTATTTTCTTGGATAATAGCAAAGCTTTGATTCTAAGAAGGGAAAAAAAGAAAAACAATGAAACACGAACGATAGATAAAGATACGTTTGACGCCTTTCAATGCGCTCATTTGCGCATGCGTTAGGGGAACGGAGGGGAGGTTGGGGATAATTTGATGAGATTATTGAAGGGTGTGTAATCCCTTTTCCTTTTGGCAATTTATGACAAAAAGACAAAGAAACATTTATATTTTCTTCAAAATTTTAAAATTTATCGATGCTCAGAAACAACCTCTGGGCTGATCTAAGTCAGGGCACGGCTAACTCACAGATTGAACCCTGAAACAACCTCTGGGCTGATCTAAGTCAGGGCACGGCTAACTCACAGATTGAACCCTGAAACAACCTCTGGGCTGATCTAAGTCAGGGCACGGCTAACTCACAGATAGAACCCTGAAACAACCTCTGGGCTGATCTAAGTCAGGGCATGGCTAACTCACAGATCAAACCCTGAAACAACCTCTGGGCTGCATGATCAAAGTCAGGGCACGGCTAACTCACAGATAGAACCCTGAAACAACCTCTGGGCTGATCTAAGTCAGGGCATGGCTAACTCACAGATCAAACCCTGAAACAACCTCTGGGCTGCATGATCAAAGTCAGGGCACGGCTAACTCACAGATAGAACCCTGAAACAACCTCTGGGCTGATCTAAGTCAGGGCATGGCTAACTCACAGATTGAACCCTGAAACAAGGTCTGGAATTTCTACTCAGGGGAAAAAGCGTTGCGTGACGACACTGAAAGCGGCTGTGGGGAAGACTAGTGATTTTGCGGAAGAACAAAAGATACATGTTCTCAGTTCTTACCTTGGGAACTGCCTTGCAGTGTACGAAGTTCTTATCAAAGTCTGGTAATTCGTTAGGTTTTGGTTGGCTGTTCCACAAGACCAGAAAATCAGTAACGTTATCAAGATCTGCTTTAAGATATGAATATGAAAAAAACACATATATTAATTCACCTTTTCGGCACTTGCCGTCAAGCGTCATGAAGTTCGGACAACGTTCTCGGATTCCCATACAAATAACGCAGCGCACTGATTCTAAAAATAGCTTAAAGATTCAGACAAGCATTGCATTCTGTTTAACCGCTACGAGGATTATACGAACCGATTTTATTATTTTTACTTAAAGTTACAATAATAACCCATGTAAACTAAGATCAACTGTGATCGGCTGTGAAAATAATCTGCTGAAAGTAAACTTGTCCGAATTTCGCCTTTGTCTTCATTTTTATGACGTTACGGTTGCGCTGCGCTATTCACAGACTTTAAAAAGAAAATTCAGATCGATTGATTTAGTTAGCTCTCTAAACAGCAGCAAGAAAAGCTTCAATCAAGTTAGAAAATCATATTTTGCTCGTATTTAGAAAACTAGCTAATTAAACCAAGTACATAGTTCCTAAGGGGTATACTCGTGAGGAAACCCGAGAGCAATGTCCGAACTTCTTGGTGACTGTACTGAACATAATGCAACAGTTACTGTACTACGTGATGGCTAGGTCAATTCGACACATCTCGGATGTTTGACGATCTAGGATCAGGTGGGAGTGTGAAACTAGGCAGATTAAGATTCACGTTTTTCCTTCCCGCAAACGGCAAACGTGACCACGTTTTCATCGTTTCCCTACATTTCACTTTACCTTTTGCAAACCTTCTCGACAAAGACAAGTATTCTTTTGTTTATCTACTACTTGGAGATTTTTGCGATTCCTTTGAACTATTTTTAAAGAACTTTTTAATGGTCAACTGACGTTTCACGTTTGCCGTAAACGAGAATCTTAAATTCACTGTGAAAGTGTGTACGGATGACACGTACGGGCTTGCTAATGTAATGTGAAAACGAAAGAAAATTCAAAGAATGGAGTCAATTAAGGTACGCTACTAACAGAACCTATTTTTCTTTGGTATAAGAATTAAGCGGTTGGCGAGCTAGAATATACGAATGAAAAGCGTCTGCGCATGCTCTTAGTCCGTATGCAAATTATTAATCGAAACGATTTCTGGTATCGTAAAGATATGCAAATTGGACAAAATGCCAAAATTTAGTGTCCATAGACCAAATTCAAAACTCGCACCAATGTGAGGCTTAAGTTGTGAACAAAGGGATCTGGCGTGACTCAAAGCAATCTGGCGTGATTCAAAAGTCACGAATCACGCCAGATTCCTTTGTTCACAACTTAAGCCTCACATCGGTGCGAGTTTTGAATTTGGTCTTTGTTTGAAACTTAAGGCTAATTCTTTCATATTGTCTTTATTAATACAGTATCACTAAAGTATATTCGTGAGTATTTTTTTGTATACTCAATCATTTATTTTCTCACTCAAACTCTTCTAAATTCTTAGAAAACGTGCTGAAATGCACGCATGAGCAAACGTTTTTCTCCAGTGTCGAGCTGAAATAGACCCCTTGCAGCACGTCGGAATGCAGAGGGGAAAACAATAGGTTTCCAATTCTCAGGAGATTGAATTTTTTTTGTTCTGTTCTCCAAATTGAGCTGCTGTAACATCACATCCAAGGGGTGGATCTATAGACCTTCGGACGGTATATCTGTCGTGGTGGTTACTTAGCGACGCTGTCAAAATTCACAGCGTCCAGCGTCAAATTACATTTTCGCATGCGCATAATTCATTTGTATTCGACTGCAAACCGGTTTTAAAACTGGCTATTATCAAAGGAAATGAACCTAAAATAGCGAAAGCAAGGGGAGAGAATTTTCTCGAAGAGAACAAAGAATGTTCAACTTTATTTTTCTTCACCGACCTTTAGGAGGCTCCCAAGAGACATTGAAGGAACCTTGAGCATGATCTGTAAAAGCCACGTCAATAGATTTTATATATTTTGTTTTCCTTTTGTTTTGACCTTCTCGTACGGTGTAATTACAGTAAGCTAGAATTAAAAACAACAAATAATGTTAATGAGAAAATGTGGTAACGTTTTTTCATGTCCTTTGCGTTACTTGATTTGCTGATTTTTTGAAGGTTTCGATTGGTAAAAATTGGGAAAACTATCGTTAGGCGTAATTTGCTATGAATTACTGGAGAAGAGTCCACTTCACAGTTCCCTGCGCCATCTTGAAAGTTAGCCGTGCCCTTGCTTCGAAGCGAGACGAACTGCGAGCTTGCAATGATAGAGGTATGTGAATAATTGAGCAAGATGTTAAAAAAAGCCTCACTATTCGTCTCGCTTCGATGCAAAGGCACGGCTCCCTTTCAAGATTGCACCGGGAACTGTGAAGGTAACTATTGAGCTATTCCCCAAAATTTCGTTCGTTCGTTCGTTCGTTCGTTCGTTCGTTCGTTCGTTCGTTCGTTCGTTCGTTCGTTCGTTCGGACTTTTAGGAACGAATGGAACGTCTACAAATCAACTAGTTTGTATCATTTGCATTATTGTTCATTTTATTACAGGTTTGTGTCAGTAATTAATAAAATTAATAACATGTTTATACCAGTTATTGCAAACAAGTAAACCGGTTTTTCGTTAAAGATTATTAGCATCGCAAACAACTGTAAAATGCTATTAAAATAATATTAATAAGTCATTAAGATATTAGTAAAATAATAATAATAATAAGACTGCATGAGATTAGTAAAGGTAACTATAATTAGCTGCTAATTAGCCATTCCAAGGTTGAGTAAAAGACTGGGATTGTTCTAGTGGACAAAAACGACGCCATCTTGAAAATATGTCCGTACGTCATTCCTAAGATATTTATATACTGGAAAATGAGGTGGTTTTTTGATAAAAATCTTCTGGCCGATGCTAAAAGATTTTCAGTGCTCTTCTCATGGGCTTCGTTTAGTTTAATTTGAAGAGTTTCAATAATGTGAACAGGAAAAAATGACTCTTTCAACTTGGTTTTACTTTCTTAAATTTTATGAACGCCACCTTCGTGTCAAGAACACGGTAAGACCCAGGTCAGACGTCGAACTTTTTAGTACCGCGTCGAATCTAACAGTTATTCTACGAGTGTCTCCATGGCTTGAAATATTGCATGATTGGCTCCCGTAACACTATTTCAAATTTCTTTTTTTACACATTACGCTTATGTTTCGGCTACAATTTTTGACACTATTAGCCCTGGGTCTCTAATAGTTAACGTCTTCTGTCTTCTGACCATTTCGTGCTGGATAGACGGAGTTAAAAGGTGGTAAAGTAAGGGTGAGTAACATCGCTTTATTTCAAATTTACTGATTTTGCTAACAATAGTAACCTTAAGTTCAAACAAAAAAAACATACTGATAAATCATTAAAAATATTTAATTGAATATGTTAGAATTACAAAAAAAAATTTCACTTTTAGAACCAAGTTAGTTTTAATTTAATAACTAAAGAATCCTTATTTTTAGGAGTATTTTGAGCTTAAACTCTCGAAAGCTCAAAGTTAATCTATTACTGTTAATTTCTTAAAGATTTGAGTTTTTAAGCGTTTGACTTTAGTATATTAATTGCGTACTGAACTGTTAAATTTTATGTTTAAATCAGACCGCTATCAAACGTCTGCGCATGCGTTAAATTCACTCGAGTTCTTTTTGCTGAAGATATCACTGGATACTGATGGCCAACACTCTTTTTTACTCTTGGTGCCGACCATGACAAGTTTTGAGAAAATTTAAATTTAAAGCAGTTTCGATACCGAAAATATGGTCTCGTATCTTCGTTAAGGCGGGAAAGCAGACACGCGCGTTTAATCCATGTCCAACGCATGCGCAGACGAATTAAGTCAGTGAGAATTGATAATTTTATTGAAACAATTAAAAACGACATCCCGTTGGCCACAGGGAGCCCAACCTTTTTAATGATTAACTTACTGGTTGCTTTGAATATCTTAGGAAACATATGCTTTAGAAGTGGTCTGGGCAATGGTGCAAAATTTGTCGTTTTCTTGAAAGTGTAATTGCTAAGATCCACTGTAGTGATATGAAGATTAAAATGACAATGAAATCATGAGATTTAAAGTGTTTATATAATGACATTTATCACAATAAGTATTGAACCAAATTAGCTGGCACCAGATCTCTCTCGGCCAAACCCTGATTGCTGAAATAGTCCAGTTTCGAGTTCCAAGTTACCGCTGTGTTTCTTGATTACAGACTCATATACTCAGGCTTAGCTTCGAATCAGTGTCTAATTACTCGCAAATACCAACGGTAAAGTAAAGAATGCACAACTTCAACAATACGAATACTTTGAAACTTGACGGACCTTGACTGAGACAAGCGAATATTCTTCACAAAATCGAGGCTAAGCCTGAGTAAATGAGTCTGTAATCAAGAAACACAGCGGTAATTTGGACTCGAAAAGGGTCTATTTAATGGAAAAATTCCTTAATATATTTGAAACACTCAAAATGGCGTAAGACCATATTTGTATACAAGGAATCACCCCTTGATTTGCCGACGTTATGCCAAGTGACGTCAGATCAATTTTAGCCAATCATCTTCTTCCCAATCAAGACCAGAAGACGCCATTTTGAATATTACAAGAGTTGATTAAGAATTGTCGACCCAGGCTCCCAACAGGAGAAGCGGAGAGGGATCTGAGTAACCGAGAGTTTAATTTAAAATATGAAATTTAGTAAATATATATATATTTTTAAGCAATAATAGTTAACAATATTGCTTTATCATGTTTAATGGTAGTTTAAAATGGCGCATTTTGGATAACCTTATGACGGCCATGCATTGATAGTGCAGTACAATATATATTGTTTAACATGGGTTATAGATAGCTGTTTTTTGGTAAAAAAAACAACGATGCATGCAAGAGTATTTTTCTTGTGAAAGATTCAATTGACCACTTTAGAAACGAGCAAATAATTAGGGCGAGTTTTGAATTTTAATCTTATTGGGTCATTTGAGAAAGCATCTCAAGATTACTAAGTCTGGCAAATTTGAACATGATTGGATGAAAAGAACCAGCTAGGATCAATGGCTTTCAAAAGTGTCGAAAATTTACAAAGAATGTATGGTTACAGGGGACACTTACTTGCATACCATACATTCTTTGTAATTTTTTCACACTTTTTTTAAGGCTTGTAACTCTGGTTCTTTTTAACGAAAAACATTCAAATTTCACAGACTTACTATCATAAACATGCTTTATGAGATGACAAAATTCTTTTGCTTTCTTTTGCTGAATGAGTTGAGGTTCAAAACTCGCCCCAGTCTCTTGCTCGTTTCTAAAGTGGCCAATACTTTCATGACCTTAGGTACCGTCCTTTTATAGTAATTGTGCGTCGTAATGTTAGCCTTTTCCATCACAACTTTATCTACCTTAGTACAATGCGACATGTTTATAACTATTTCGTGATTTGAAGTACGTATATATATTTTGCGATAAGTTTTATTTTGTGAGTTTTCGAAAAGTATAGATTTTTTGTCTAAAAAGTCAAAGTATAAGAAATAAGGAAGCCAAGCTTATGTAGTCTCAAACTGAAAATAACTTTTTGCGGATTTTTGTGACAAAAATTAACGTGTTAAAAAACATGATTATTCACATTGTCAGTCTTGACCTTATTCGTATTACATGGATTATCTGTTAATCCGAGACCCTGGGTAAGTGGTTTATCGCTTTAGGATCTTAGTACATGCTAATACGTATCAAGAAACGAAGTGTTTTTGGACGCAACTACAACGATATATCCACTAAGGTATAACAAAAATAACACAACACATGAAGAAGGCAAAGACGAATCGGGGGTTTAATTGTTGTCTAAGCTCGAGTATATAGCTTATGCTTCAGATTTTACATTACTCTTTATTCTTTTAAAATAGTAACCAAATCCCCCGACCTCTGAATTCCCCCTTGCAAGGATTTCAATTTTAAAAAGAAATTAAAAGAATTTTGATTGAATAGCCAGATTATTTAGAGCAAGCTGACTAGTTGACTTTTGAAGTCCACCCGGATTCAAACCTTTTTCGCCCAAGAATGCTTCAAAATACAGAATAATGTTGGGGGAGGGTGGTGGGGAGGGGAAGAGGCGGGCATGCCTTAAGACGCTTTGAACTCACACCTTTTGGCACGTTTGCTTCTGAAGTGAAAGTCCTAGCTATATTCCTTGATTTGAAACCAAAACCTAACAATTTTCTCGCCATGCAAATCCTAAGAATGCGAACCCGCTCTCACTAATATTGAGCTGCTCGTTCCGCTCGTTTTTTTAAAAAAAGGGGATAGGGTCACGTGACTTGGGTGGCTGCCATAAAGGCCACCAAAACAAAACAATAGATTCCTGAAATGTTACGTCACTGTCTCAAACGACTTCCGGGCAAAAACGAAAAACAGTTGTAATTTTAACATTATCTTAAATCTCTTAACAATGTAAAAGTTAGTTCCAAAATTCTGATCACCCAAAGTCAAAGAATAAATTTTAGCTAACGTTTTTGTCTTTATTTTAAATTGTTTACTTCATATACGGAAATACGTCACTGTAAAACTAGTTGATCAAGTTCTTGATTCTCCTTAGTAAACCAAACCTTTCAGTCAAAGTTCAAAGAGACATGCAGGCTCAAAAATGTCGAATTTTCGCTTTTATTTGACGGTTTTTTAAAGCATTAAACAGGACGTTTTGACACATTATTGGATACCTAAGTCAATAATTGCTGAAAGGGAAGTCGTAAGAGCCGTTTTCACTTGGAAAAATTAATTCCAAAAGATGTGAAAGATTTAGTACTTATTGTACTTGACCTTGTCAAAGTTCTAAATGGCAGACTGTCTTTCTTTGAATGAATGGGAAACGCAAAAGTAGTGGTGCTAAAAATACTTTTGCTGAAGGTAAGTGAGTTTATATCAATCTTAATATTAAAGTTTAAAGCTTGAAGTGTAAACATTGTCAAATATGTTAGTCAAAAGTCTCTTAAAAACTCTTAATGTGGGCAAAAGTTCTCAAATGTATTTTAGCCTTTCATACAAATCTTTATAGGTCTTTTTATCCTTGTTTCTGTTACTTAAAATCATTGATTAATGAATGTATAACAATAGATGTTTATTTATGGATTAAGGAATATATATTTTTTAGCTTTGTAAATGTAGTAACCTCTAGCTATCCCACAATGCAAAGTTGGGTAAATACACGATATAATAAATAAATAAATAAATAAATAAATAAATAAATAAGCGAACAAATAAATAAATAATAGTAATAATAAAAACAACAACAATGATTGTTGCTTTCATAGACTGCTTTAGCCTTTCCCATTTCAGTTACACATCATTCCCTTGAGTATTATTTCTCTCTTCATCACTAATGGTTAACCATATCAGACCATGTGTCATTCCCTTGAGTATTATTTCTTTCTTCATCAGTAATGTTTACCATCTCAGACCACATGTCATTCCCTTGAGTATTATTTCTTTCTTCATCAGTAATGTTTTCCCATTCTCAGACCACATGTCATTCCCTTGAGCATTATTTCTTAGTTAATTGCAGTGCATGAGAAGACACATGAATTTGGATGCAACAAAGATTCTTATAATATTCTCAAGAGAATGGCAGGTGAAAACATTACAGGCCTATTAAATTAAACTATATGAATAATGGAAATAGGTTTATCCAATTACTTTAATTTATAATCTGTAAATGATCTATCTCAATAAATCTTTTAGGATTAAAATCATCTTGTTTGAAATAATATTAAATATCTGATAAAAGTACTTACGTGAAGGATTCACAAACTTAATGCCTTTGTTGGGACTGAATCCAGGTATTTCACCTTGGTCTTTGTCATTGTTCTCTGTGACATTGTTCTGCAGAGAAAAAGTGGAAAAAAAAGTTATATACTTCTTTTATCTATTGATTTTTATCAACCTTTAGAGTAAACTATTAAGTGGTAGTACACACTAATTCATTCCCCTGATTTCATTACTCAAATGTAACACAAAAAGCAGAATAAAGAGTTATAATGTTTAAAAAGTAAAACTATTTGCTCAATCAATCATTCTTTAATGTTGAAATAACGTAATTGACCATTTTCGAATTCCAAATTACCGCTGTGTTTCTTGATTACAGACTCATTTACTCAGGCTTAGCCTCAAATCAGAGTCTAAATATTCACAAATACCAAAAGAAAATTAAAGAATGCACAACTTCAACAATACAAACACTTTGAAATTCCAAGGACCTTCACTGGAACAGTGAATATTCTGCATCGCAAAGTTAAGGCTATATCCCTGAGTAAAAATTAATAGAGAACTCACAACTGGAGTATTGAAAGTAAGGCATATGAACGAAGCCTTTTCAAGCTTACCTTTTCGTTAGCACTATTTTCATTTGTTTGGTTCCCAATTGATATCGTTGGTTTTGGTACGCTGCTTGTAGCAACAGACCTCCTCTTTCTCTTTAAGTCTAGAAAAAAGTACAAAAACCAATACAATATTAATTAATAGACCATTTATGAATTAGTCAAATACTGCTGGGGAAGCATGGGTGGCGTAGTGGTGATCAGCGTTCGCCTCTCGCCGATGCAACCCGGGTTCAAGTCCCACCAGGCCACTTGATGTTGTATGTGAGTAGAGTTGTTTGTTGGTTCGCTCCTGTGTAGTATGTGAGTAGAGTTGTTTGTTGGTTCTCTCCTATGCTTCAAGGGTTTTTCTCTGGTTCCTCCCTCCAAAAATATCAAGCCCTAAATTCCCAATCGATCTTGGAACAAGGGCCACAGGTTTGTTAGCCACTGACTATTGAAGTGCTACCATCATAAAACCAGACTCATCACAGACTCATTTATATAGGGTTAAGTTGTCGAGTTTTTCTCCCTTCTCACAACCTCAAACTATATACTATTTGAAAATCATAATGAATATTAATTTCTGGGGGTAAGAAGAGGGGGGGGGGGGGGGTATGGATAATTTCTGGAACTAGCTACCCAATCTAAAAAACAGTATCTATGATCTACAGTCTTAGGTCTAATTCTTAGTAAATCACAAAATAATGATAATCAAGCCGTATTTATAGAAAAATACCTGATTTATTGATGTTACTGCAGTCGCACTTTTTTTCTACCAAGCTGTCTTGTAAAATCTATAAATGCATTGTATAATAAATTAAGAAGGTATTGTTATTTAGCAGACCTCAAGATCACATTTCTGTAACTTATAGGAAGAGTAGAATTGTTTCTGCAATGTTATCACGTAACCCTTCTAGGGGATAGACCATTAAATAATTGAGTGGGGTGTTTGTGGGGGGGGGGGGGGGGGGGGAGGGGGGGAGGGGGGAGGGAGGGGGGTTCAGGAATTTATGTTGCACAATATTTATTCTTTTATAACAAAGCTTGAATGTAAATGTTTTTGTATTTTCTCAATATTTCTTCACTGAAAGCTAGAAGTAGCTTGGTATTATTTTCATGCCCTCTCAATTGCCCTATTTCACTATGACGTCACATCAAAACAATCTTTTGTTTAAACACAAAGGATCATGGTCGTCGGAGGGGAAAATTGTGCTAAAACCTTTATCAATCCACGATAGAATAGCCAGTAAACGCTCAGAATACTTTTTAGTACATATTAACACATATTATATCTGAAAACCAGGCCATTTTAGATTAAACTGTTTGGCTAGGAGCAAATTTTGTTGAATTTTCTATTGGATTTGGTGATTCTATCCCCCACATAAACAAGCAGTGATGTCATAGTGAAATAGGGCAATTATCTAATGATCCATCCCTAAGTAAAGACCACCAACCTTGGGGTCAAAGCAAAACAATATTTTATGGTGTTAAATTTTTTTCATTCCTTTGGCCCCCAGGTTGAGATTAGTGCAGGGAGCCAAGGTATGTATCTATTCAATTCATTTGTTTAATATTAATCTTAATAATAATAATCTTTAATTGCACTCTTACAGTGCAAATGAACCCTTTAACAATACTTTCAGTACTGATTCTACATGAAGTAAATAGTTGAATGGTAAAATATTTCTTGATTATTGAGTGATGCGTTTCTAAGTTATGAAGGTTTACACTTCCAATATGCTTTAATATACCTTACAATACAAAATAGATGATAAAGTTACAAGTTTCAACTAATAAAGAAAGTAAAAATAGTTAGAGAGAAAAAATAATTGTGAGGTGCTGGGGAGATTGTGGAACAAAAATTTTCAAAGCCAGCTCCCCATCATTCAGTTAGAAAGAAAAATATTAAATATGATCTACATCTATGTTTTTTTAGGAATCAGGACATTTAGAAGGTAAGACAGCAAGATGATAATGCTTTCACATGCTGAAAGCTGAGTTGAGTAGTTGCCAAACCAAGAGAGGTTTTAGGCTGCGTTCATAATGTATTGCTGAAGGGGGGAGGGGGGGCAGGTGAATTTGAGGGGGTATTGGGAAAATTTTGGTAGGAAAAAGGGGGGGATGGGCAAATTTTCATCAGAAATATGGGGGGGGGGGGGGGGGATGCACAATTTTTGGAAGAAGCTGCACAACTTTAAGGGGGGTGTTAAGAATTATTCTGGACATTTCAAATTTTCACCTGCCCCCCCCCCCCCTCCCTCTGCCATATAATATGAACGCAGCCTTAAGGGGTTTTCATTCATTTGATATGACAATGCTCTATGACCTCTGGAAACTTAAACCATGAAAAAATGAACAATTCCTTGGGCATCTAATGTGAATGGATTTTCAATCATCATTATTGTGCAGTTCCAGAAATCATCCATACCCACCCCACAGAGGAATTTGGAATTTCTGAAGAGTAGGGGGGTCAGAGAAAGAACAAAAATTACAGAGTTTGTATGGAAGAAAATTGGAATTTCCGGGGGTAGGGGGTGTCTTAAAAAAATTCCTCCGTGAGGGGGGTATGGATAGTTTTTGTGTATTTTAATCTAAGTGTACCAATATTAATTGATCTACTGATAATTTTAGACCAAACGGCATTTTTGTCAATATACAGCAGCCATCTTGAATTATGGGATACCAAGGGGGGAAATAGAGAAAATTTATGAAGCAGTATGTTTACGAAGTCAATAGTCCAGTTTCGAGTTTCAAATTACCACTGTGTTTCTTGATTACAGACTCATTTACTCAGGGTTAGCCTCGTATCAGTGTCTAAATATTCACAAATACCAACGGTAAAGTAAAGAAGGCACAACTTCAACAATACAAACACTTTGAAACTTGACGGACCTTGACTGGAACACATGAATATTCATAATAGTTTGTTTTATCAACCGTAAATTTAATAAATATGATCCGAGCTTTTGGCCTACTCAGCCATCGTCAGGGAAATGAAAAAACGTTACAATTGACAAAGAAAAATGCGATCAAACCATGGCATATGTGAATATGAATATATGGCACATGAATATTCTTCACAAAATCGAGGCTAAGCCTGAGTAAACGAGTCTGTAATCAAGAAACTCAGCGGTAATTTAGAACTGGAAAAGGGTCTATTAAGAAACTAAAAAAGAGTAACCATTTTAAACAACTCAAAAAATCATAAAGAAAAAGCAATTTAAGGAAAGGAATTTAACAAAGAAATGAGCCTGAAGCGAGATGACATTTTACCCCCAACTCTATACCACAATAGTTTTTTAAATTCTTTCATATTAAAATTTTTGATTCTTTAGAGAATACAGGAACAATAGTCATAATTAAAGAACAAAAGCAATGTGAAAAGGATTATGGTCTAAAGACGGGGGTAAAATATCATCTCGCTTCAGGCTTATTGTGATGATGATAATAATGATGATGATGATTATTGTTATCATCATAATCACCAGAAGATATCTATTACAACATCAGCTCGTAAAAATTTCAACAACTTTTTAATTCATAACATAGTACAAAAAGCTTTAGCCAGAAGAACATTAATATTCTTACTAAGAGATCTGATATTTCTTAATTAATGAATAGTAAGTTCGTTGCTATTAAAATTTTGTCATCTTTGTCTCATATTTCAATAGACATTTCTGACAAGTATTTGTATTCTTAAAAGGCTGTTGTTATCTCAAAGTACTGTTGCTAAGACAACAGCTTTAACTTTAAAAAATTCCTCAAAAAAAAATCGATCTCTTATTATGAAAGATTGATCTGACCTTTTTTCTTTTTCTTTTTCTTTTCTTTTTTTTCCCCTAGTAACTTCTGTTTTTATAACTTGGCTAGATTTAGTTTATAAATTTATGGAAGTTGCCACTTTATATATTTACTTTATATTCAAACACTTCGAGACATATGTTCAATATAAATATTCATATTCTTGATCAAGTATTTATTAAGGCTTTTAATTAAGTTCAAGATATATTATTTCAAAAAATAAAAAAATAAAAAATTCAACTAAATATATTTAGTTTTTTACCTGATAAGCGTTTTAGCAAAATAGATGATTAAGTTGTTTATAATATCAATATTATTATGCATATAAGAGAGACAAAATACATTATGTGTTAAATGGAGATATATCTATCATTTGAAAATACTGCCTCGGGGTGTTAAATCTAACCAATATTACTATTCAAAAGATAGAGTCAGTGTGTGACATAAGAAAACTAATGGCCATTAAAGATGTAGATTGAAGATAATTGAGGAAGTTTTTCATTAAAATATAGTTACACCCAAAAGAAAAATTACTATTTTTGTTAACTATTAAGGAAAAAAAGTAATAAAAAAAAAAAAATGAAAAGAAAAGAAAAGAAAAATATTAAGAACTGATAATAAATACTGTATGAATCAATTGAATAGTGGAAAATATATTGAAATGTCATGTTGTGTACACCCAACAGAAAAATTACTATTTTTGTTAACTATTAAGAAAGAGAAGTAAAAAAAGAAAAAGAAAAAGAAAAAAAGAAAAGAAAAATATTAAGAAAAATACTAAGAACTGATGATGAATATGAATCAATTGAATAGTGGAAAATATATTAAAATGTCATGTCATGTACACCCAACAGAAAAATTACTATTTTTGTTAACTATTAAGAAAAAGAAGTAAAAAAAGAAAAAGAAAAAGAAAAAAAGAAAAAAGAAAAGAAAAATATTAAGAAAAATACTAAGAACTGATGATGAATATGAATCAATTGAATAGTGGAAAATATATTGAAATGTCATGTCATGTACACCCAACAGAAAAATTACTATTTTTGTTAAAAAAAAAAAAGAAAGAAAAAAAGAAAAAAGAAAAGAAAAATATTAAGAAAAATACTAAGAACTGATATTAAATATGAATCAATTGAATAGTGGAAAATATATTGAGATGTCAATGGAATTCTAGACATTAATGCTAGGTGTCGTTTTCTTTTAAATACAACATTTTAAATACAATATTTAAAAAAATGGAACTTCTAGGTTAAAATATAAACCAACAGAGCTAAAAAAGGCAAATAATAATAATAATAATAATAAAAATAATGATCATAATCATAATTTTAAAACCTAAGAACTAATAAAAATAGTTAAATAATGATAAAAATATATAAAATACTATTTTATAAAAACAACATCAAAGACAAAATGCACTTATATAAAGAGGATATAACAATAATAAAATTTCTTTTTAAGCATTTGTATATTTTTTAGAAAAACATGGGTTTCCTCTTTCAAAATTAATTTAAAAATTTCAAATGATATTTTGAAAAATGATATAGCTTTCTCACGTTTTTAAAATGTTAGAATGATCAAATCTTTCAGAATCATCTTATTCCCTTATTTTAAATATCAATTTATTGAAGAAGTATTGATTTAAAAAGACATTATTTTGCCATCTTGTAAGTCAATTTTCCAAAAAAGGAGTTGTTTTTCAGACCAGGTTTCAAAATCACAAAAAAATTAATAAAAAAATATTGGCCAATATTGGGATATTTTTTTCTTTGAACTACTTATGATTGTCAAAAATTCAAATGAATAGAAGAATGTTCCTATTTTGAAATGTCAGATAAAAACTTCTTGTTTCGAGAAATATTTTTCATAATATGTTTTCATTGTCATTCATGGTTTTTAGAAAAGGAAGAGCTGAAACTCAAGCATATTATTCCCACAACACCAATAGAACTCTCACAACGCGTCAGGAAGTTGCCGTATTCTTCGTGAAGGCCTTCGCCGACAGTGAAGTGCGAAATCTGATCTAATAGAAATATTTAAGACTTTTTGAATTGAGCTTGAAGACACTAATTATTGTCCTAAATGTTCATTATTCTCTTGAAATTTTGAGGAAGAGCGTAATGAAATGAAATTTCATTTTGCTGAAATCGTTGACGTACACACGATTGCACACAATATGTCATGTAACTTTAGGTTGTAAATGCAAGATTAGTGAACCGCGGATTCAACAATAACTTGTCGAAGTAACGTTTTCAAAGTCATAGTAAAGGGTTATACAAACGTGTAAGCGATGTTCTTTTCAAGAGAACATAATTTGGAATTAATTATGTTGTAGTTATGACCGTTCTTGCTACCTCGTTGTTTGTCATTAACCGACTAAAGATTAAAACACCGAGGTATAAAGAGATCTTAATGATTATCCATTCATTCTGTTATCCTGAATTCTAAAAAAATAAATACTTTAAGGTGCTTAATGCTTTCATTTGGAACCCGAAAAGCGAATTTACGAGATCCTATCACGAGTAATTCATTAGATATGTGTTTCATTTTTGGTCGGCAAAAAAAAAAAACCAAAACCGATTTAACACAGAAACCCATCTACGTGCTGTTTTTGCCAAAAATTATATAAAGACTAAGTTTTTATATATTTGATCAGCTGTGGAAATAAACCATTATTAATAACAGTATTTTTCGTTGCCGACCCACTAAACCACGATAATTGTAGCTTTTCTTAAAATCTTACCTTGTTTAGGTCTGAATTTTTAGGACTTTCCTCTGGGAAACCATTGGAAAGATCTGAGCACAGAGACGCGCATAAGTCTGGTTCATCATTGACGTTCATGGCGGATTCAAACCCGCAAAAGGCAAGCACGATGACATAAAATCCCAAAATATTCTTCATTCTTTTGCCTTTCAATGAAAAACCATTTATAAAGTCATAAAATCTTCGTCCTATGGAGGAAATTGTTAAAGAAACGATGGATTTGGACGAGTGAATTTCTAACTTGTCGAGGCAGAGCAGAACGTGAGAGATAAAAATGTGGGTGTCTTATTACGTAGCATGCGTCATCGGACAAGCACTATACTTACATCCATCAGTATACACTAATGCTCATCTATGTACAGGAATTAGAAGTCCAATCCGATAGACAATACGGCTGTTTCGTTTCTTATTTCTGACTTAAGGTTTCCTTCACAGCTTATTGATTCTTTCTAGGTCTTTTTTGAAGGGTGTAGTACTTGCTTCAGCGTGTTTATTCCGATTGACCAAAGGTCTAAGTCACGTGTTCATAACAGAGTTCCATGCAGGGAGGCACTACCTTCACAAACTCGCCAACCTTGAAGATCAGTCCTTTGAAAGCCAATCTTTTTCTGGATCCCGAATATTTTCCATATTCTTTTCTCTGTCTTGAAGAGTTTTTTTTGGACGTAACATTTGTAAGGTGTATAAAAAATCTGTACTTGAATTGCGTGACATCAATAGTGGCTCAAAGCCAAGACATGTGGCCTAAGCGATAACAATGTATTTTAAACTCTGCAATGAGGAACCACTATCTCAGCGTCTTCTTCCTGTTGTGGAAAAGAGGGGGGGAGGGGGAGGGGGAGGGGGAGGGGGAGGGGGAGGGGGAATTAGAAGAGGAAAGGATAGGAATTTTAAAAGAAAATATTCATATCCGCATAATATAAAAATATAAATTTCGAATTTGAGGTACTCTAAAGATTGAAATTTCTCACTCAACGAAATTACTTGATTCTGATTTGACAAAAGGAGTACAATTAAATCCTAAATTGTACTTTGTAGAATCCCAATTAAGTTGCTCAATTTCCTGAGGCATTATATATAATTAAAAAAAAAAAAAAAAAAAAACCCGCAAAATCTTCTCGTACAATTCGGAATTTATAGATACGCGTAATATTTTGAAAGTTTTCAAATTGGACTTATAAGGCTCGATCCAATTTTGAAAATTTTCAAAACATCACCCGTACCTTTATATTTCAATTGATACTCGAGATCGTGCGATTTCCTATACAAAACGATCCAATAAAGGTCGGTTGTGCTATAGAATTATAAAATGCATATAGTATGAAGCTCATCCCTTGAACTAATCGATTGGAAATAAGATTTACTTTGATCAATCTATCGTGTATTTGAACCGAATGCTTCACTTTAGAGCGAGAGTTTGAAAAAGTTAAAAATTCAGGAAATAATAAATAAAAAAAACTCGGATTGTTCACGGTTCGAATATTCGCCCTCAGCAGCGAAAGGGATTCCCTACCTATAAATAGATTAGGCCGGATATGTTCGGATTAATGAAATGAAATGAAATAAAATGAAATAAAGTAAAATGAAATGAAATAAGATAAGTTAGAATAAAATGGAATAAAATGGAATAAAATGGAATAAAATATATATAAAATATATACCCTAGATTAAGAAGTATAAGATTATATTAATTATAGTGAATTTCAAAGGAATATCAAGATATTAGAAACTCGACCTAATATTATATATCCAAAAAATATATATAAGATATATAAAATATATACCCTAGATTGAGAAGTATAAGATTGTATTAATTATAGTGAATTTCAAAGGAATAAAAAAATATTAGAAACCCGACCTAATATTATATGTCCAAAAATATATAAGATATATAAAATATATACCCTAGATTAAGAAGTATAAGATTATATTAATTATAGTGAATTTCGAAGGAATAAAAAAATATTAGAAACTCGACCTAATATTATATACCCAAAAATATATAAGATCTATAAAATATATACCCTAGATTAAGAAGTATAAGATTACTATTAATTGAAGTGAATTTCAAAGGAATATCAAGATATTAGAAACCCGACCTAATATTATATATCCAAAAATATATAAGATATATAAAATATATACCCTAGATTAAGAAGTATAAGATTACTATTAATTGAAGTGAATTTCAAAGGAATATCAAGATATTAGAAACCCGACCTAATATTATATACCCAAAAATATATAAGATATATATAACAAAGTATGTAATGTGGTCTATACTGTTGAAACAGTGCTCGATGCGTAGGGATGCAGAGCAATAGATATATAGTAAAGATTGGATTAAAGACGGGACCAGCCATTATACATCAACACAAAGTCGAATCATCCGCCCAACATAATCAAACAACTACCAGACGCCATCAACCGTAGAATATCCAACATATCCTGCAACAAGACCGAATTCGACAAAGCCAAACCCATCTATGAACACGCCCTGAAATCCAGCGGATATACCAAAACCCTGACCTACAACAACCATAAACCATCTACACATTCAAAAAGAAACAGACAACGGAACATCATCTGGTACAACCCTCCATACAGCAAGAATGTACAAACCAACGTCGGAAGCATCTTCCTGAAGCTGATACACAAACACTTTCCCAAGCACCACAGATTTCACCGGATCTTCAATAAGAATAATATCAAAGTGAGCTACAGCTGCATGGAAAACATGAAAACCACCATTACCAAACACAACAAGAAAATCTTCAACACCGATACCGATCCCGCCACCACCTCTGAGAAAACATGCAACTGCCGTAAAAAAGATCAATGCCCTCTAAACAACAACTGCCTCTCCTCCAGCATCATCTACAACGCTCATGCCACAACAAACGAGGACACTACTGGGAAAAACTACATTGGCCTGACAGAAGGAACATTCAAACAACGATACACTCAGCACAAACTATCTCTGCGAAATAGAAAATACGCTAACAGCACCGAACTTTCTAAACACATCTGGGACCTTAAAGATAACAACAAAGACTACAACATAGAATGGACAATCATCACTTCAGCCAGACCATACAGCAACATTTCTAAGAGGTGTGACCTGTGCTTAACAGAAAAGCTACTTATCATCAAAACAAACAGCGACACTCTTTTAAACAAGCGATCCGAATTGATCTCCAAATGCCGACATGAAAACAAGTTCTATCTGATGAACAATAGAAATCCAGGCCTAGCTAATTAACTCCTTTCCGAACAATACTTCTTTTGTAAATAATCATTACACCTCTTGTATATAAATATCACAGTAATAGGAATATGTTTCATTAAAGTCTGTCTGATGAGTGCGTAAGTACGAAACTCGGAGTTACAGTGAACATGTCTCGTCTTTAATCCAATCTTTACTATATAAGATCTATAAAATATATACCCTAGATTAAGAAGTATAAGATTACTATTAATTGAAGTGAATTTCAAAGGAATATCAAGATATTAGAAACCCGACCTAATATTATATATCCAAAAATATATAAGATATATAAAATATATACCCTAGATTAAGAAGTATAAGATTATATTAATTATAGTGAATTTCGGAGGAATATCAAAATATTAGAAACCCGACCTAATATTATATATCCAAAAATATATAAGATATATAAAATATATACCCTAGATTAAGAAGTATAAGATTACATTAATTATAGTGAATTTCAAAGGAGTATCAAGATATTAGAAACTCGACCTAATATTATATATCCAAAAATATATAAGATATATAAAATATATACCCTAGATTAAGAAGTATAAGATTACATTAATTATAGTGAATTTCAAAGGAGTATCAAGATATTAGAAACTCGACCTAATATTATATATCCAAAAATATATAAGATATATAAAATATATATCCTAGATTAAGAAGTATAAGACTATATCAATTACAGGGAATATCAAAATATTAGAAACCAAACCTAATATTATATATCATAAAGAAAAAATATGATATCTATCCAGAAGATAAATAAGATTGCATTAATTGAAGTGTATTATTTCAAAGGAATATCGAAATATTAGAAACCAGAAGTTACTGCTTTATCTGACAGCCACATTAATTAAAGATTGATATGGAAACCAATGAAGACAGCTGTTAGCGATTGAGGAAGTAGTAGCTGGTCACATGATCGTGACAGGTCACGTCACATCAGTCTTTTTGACATAAAACGGGAAGAGTTTATACGCTTTTCCATATGTGTTGGACTTGTTTATTGACATTACAAAACGAGTTCCGGTCAAAATTTGCCGAGGTCTCTTGGTGAGCTATCAGGCTTGGGGTGAACTACGATCACTATGAGAGAAATTTTTTTCTCCCTCAAATTTTTCAAGAAAAATGAATAAACCTGATAGGGACATTATGAAATTTCCATGAATAAAATAGCCGTTGGGATAACTAAGGCTCAGGTCAAACGTTGAACTTCACATGAGCCGAACCTTATCACATCAAAGAAGACCGCCTTGTTTTCCATTGTTTCAATCAGGTATGACTCATGTCAAGTTCGACGTTTGACCTGATCCTAATAGGCCGATATTAATTTACATTTTTTCCTCATTATAATAAAAAAAATTTCAAGCTACAAGCAAACCAATTCTACAGAAAACTGCTGAAAATTTGAGACTGATATGTTCAATATTTTGGGAGTAAAATTTTTTTGAAAGCGGTATGGTTTACAAATGTATGGTCGTGTGACTTACCACACGACCATACATTTCTTTGTAATTTATAGTGTTTTCAAAAACTGGTACTAGCCAGCTGTAGTGGCCATAGAAGTATTCTCTATTTCCACATCCCCATAATGCCTTGCGTCTTTGGGGGGTAACCAATCAAAACACTGTCCCAAATTGAAAGGTTTCTTAATTGAATTTATATTATACCTGCTTTTATCAGTACAATACTGATTATCAGTTTATTCCAAGTTATTTTTGCGTGTACAGATCATCAAGAGTTTTGGTCTTACAGAAAATGTATTGACTTACGAAAAAATTTTTAATATTTACCTTAACGTCTTCAAGCTTCTATCTTTTTCTGTTTTTTACTTCTTCATTTTATTTTTGGATACCAAACAAGGTATTGTCAACACTGTCTGATCAGCCTTCAGCAAAATAAGTGGGTTTTTACCCTCTTGTTACCCCCCAAAGACGCGAAGTATTATGGGGTTGTGAAAGTAGAGAATACACCCAATAGTCCCCTTCACAGTTCTCTGCGCCATCTTGAAAGGTAGCTGTGCCTTTGCATTGAAGCGGAACAAACAGTGATCTTGCAATGATAGAGACACGCGAATAATTGTTCAAGGTGTTAAAAAAGGTCTCTATCATTGCAAGCTCACCGTTCGTCTCGCTTGGATACAAAGGCACTACTCTATACAAAAACCCCAACCCAGAACAGAACCAAAGAACCATCATGATGAGTGTCGAATATGTTGGGGGCCGAGGGGAGAAAAATTTTTTTTTTTTTAAACGTAATAATATGTTAGCGGAAGGTGGGTATTTTATAAGTAGCCTTATAAAATAACTGCTCTAAATCTCGCGTTCTGATTGGTTGGGAGCGCGTGCTTCATGAGAACACACAGCACGCGCGCGCCTTTTCAGTTTCGTCATTTCTGTATTTTGTATTTTATAAAAGAAATTTAAAAACTTGCTTGCTGTGCTGTGTGCAGTTATAAAGCACTTGGGGATTGGCAGAACACTCGAGAAGTGTCCAGAAGCACTCCGCTACGCGTCGTGCTTCTCCTAACACTTCTCTCGTGTTCTGCCAACCCCGCGTGCTTTATAAGTGCACACAGCACGCGCGCGCGTTTTCTATTTCTCTAATAAGGACATTGTTTTTAGCATGAAGTATCGATTCATTATTTAAATTAGTTTATTGATTTCTATAAAATAAGAAAATTTTTTCCATGGCTTCGCACATTTTGTTTTGTTTTAATTTGTAACTTCTATTTTACCTGCAGATCTCACGATGTCTTTCGAAGCTTGGACGAAAAAAAATAAATCGGCTTTTCTTGGAGTCACTCATTAAACAAGTAAGTCAGCCTATATTTTTTCACGCTGTTCCACCAGAAGCTCGGGGAAAATTCAACCCAACTTGTGCAACTCATTGACTTGAATTAATTAATTAGTTATCGATTTAAGTGAATAAATGAATAAATGAACCGAACGAACGATCGAACGAACGAACGAATGGATGGAACGGACGGACGGACAGACGGACGGACGGAATGACATGATGTATTTTTTGAATCAATTCTTTTGGGTATCAAAACTGCGTCATTGATGAGAGGTGTAAGCTAATCAAAAATAAAATGGGAATTAGGGTTGTTTAAATTATTTTTTCGGAATGGACGGACGGACGGATGGATGGATGGATGAATTGATGGATGAATGGATAAAGAAAAAAGAAAAAAATAATATAAATAACTAATATAAATAAATAATACAAAAAAATGATATAAATTAATTAATCGAGTAATATGAATGAATCAATCAATAAAAATGATATATCAATAAAATATATTAAGAAAGTAGATTAAATTAAAAAACTGGAAATTTCCATCCCAACGCAAACCAATTCAAACGCAACCTATACCTACTCTTCAAATTCCATTCTGTACCAACAGCGTGTCGTCGGGGTTTCCATCCTGAATGATAGAAAATCAACTAACAGCTGCAGTGAAATAGTTAAAACTTTATTTAAGAAGGATGACATGTTAAAGTTTTCACCGACAACTCTGTGGTCCTCCACAGTAAAAAAAGTCGATCGTCGAGACCTTTTTCTTAAATTGGGGAGAAAACTTTGTGCCTCACAGTATGAAGTCGTACACCGAAGCAAGCGAATTTTAGTTACACAAAATATTCATGATCATTTAAAGACTCACAAACCCCGAAAACCTAATCCAATTTCTTTTCAAATCGTCAATCAAAAGCACAGTCAAATTTTCAAGATTAAATTGCAGTATATGCAATGACTTTTTGATGAACGCACAGATGTGTCATGTTTTGATTGACTAGGAAAAATATCAACAACAAATAACTGTGCTCGTGAAAGTTATTAAAAAAACTAACTACGCTGTTCAAAGTTTATTGAATAAGACCTGTGCAAATAAAATGATGTATACATGTCAGTTCTAGTTTTTATGAAGAACTCTTGCAGGTGTCTAGTTTCTATTTATGGTTTTGAATCATTCCAAACTGAGTGAAATCACAAAAGACAAAAAATTCAGTGACTTTCAACCAAGATGGCGGCTATGAAGTCATGGTGCAAACGAAGAAAAAAGGCTTTGCACCATCACGCCATGACAGGAGGCACAACAATATATAGTTTTTCCTCTGGGAAACAGAATTCTTCGTCATGTAGTAAATCAGATTAAAACAGATTCAATTGTTCCTGCCTCCTGTCATGGGTGCCATCACGTGATGGTGCAAAGCTTGTATATAAAGGAAAGTCAACCGCATCGTTCATGATCAAAGGAGGAACGATTTCATGCGAGAAGTCGAGTCTTTTTTATTTTTCGCAATTCAAATTTCCACATAAAAGAAGGTTTTTCTTGCAAGGAAAATGGACGTAAACTCAACGACAAAACTTTGCCCATATTTAAAAATTTCTCACAATGATGACTCCAGAAATTTCGTAGTCACAGCTGACATCATCTGTGTCATCATCAACGCGTTTCTCTCAATACCTTCAATGATCCTTAACTTACTTCTGATTTTGAGCATCATTAAAACACCAAGCCTACGAAAACCATCGTTCATTTTGATTTGCTGCCTCGCTGTTACAGATTTCGGAGTTGGTCTTCTTATTCAACCGTTATTTATCGCCAGAAAAATCGCATTTCTGTATTCAAATGTTGAAGTTTATTGCTCTCTCTTGAAAGCAGGGAACGTGCTGTCTCATATCGTCTGCAGCCCGTCTTTTTTCGTCGTCACTGCTATAAGTATTGATCGTTATTTTGCGATTCGTCTTCAAACAAGATACAAGCAAGTTATCACAAATAGGAAAGTTTATAAGTTTCTCATCGGCTGCTTGATGGGGGCGTGCTTGGTAACGACGGCAAGGTTCCACGCAACGAGACCAGAACATATGGGATACGCTGCAGCACTCATGTTTATTCTTCTTGTTGTCATAGTATGCTGCTATATCAAGTCGTTAAACAAACTCAAAGCTCATCACGTACATATACATACCCTCCATACACCATCGCAACGGATTATCCAGACAATTCTTCACAAGAAAACTCTGAAGACGCTTCTCATTATTACATCCGTGCTGTTTATTTGCTATATTCCATTTGTGACTGTTGTAATTGTCATTTCAAAGTTTGGTAGGAATCGATCATTGACTATTGCTTGGGAAGGTACAGTTACTTTGGTTTATGTTTACTCGTTTTTAAATCCTGTAGTTCATTTATGTCGATGTAAGCAGATAAGACAAGCATGTGTAGCTCTAATGAGACGAAATAAGGTTGGGGTTGCAATGTTAGAGCCTAGTGTTTTGAGCTTTCAGTCAACACTGGAGAAGTACCGATGGAAAAAGAATGTGAAGAAAAGTGAAAACTGAGCAAGGAAAGTAAAAAAGTGATTATAACGAACGAACGGATGTATGAATAAATGAACGAACGGACGGACGAACGCAAGGATTAATGGAAGGAAGGAAAGAAAAAGAAAAAGGAAGAAAGGAAGGAAGGAAGGAAGGAATGAAGAAAGAAGGAAAGGAAGATGGAAGGAAGGAAGGATGGAAAGAAAGAAAAAAGGAAAGAAAGAAAGAAAGAAAGAAAGTAAAAAGAAAGAAAAAAAAAAAAAAAAAAGAAAGAAAAAAAAAAAAAAGAAAGAAAGAAAGAAAGAAAGAAATTTTCTGAATGAATATAAAAATTTACAAAAGACTACAAAAAGACAATAAACAAAACATTTATTTTATAGTTGTAATTAAGAACACGCAAGCATTCTGAGGCAATTTCGAGCAGACGTGTACTAGAGCAGTTTTTTCAATTAATTCCTTCAATTAATTTATTCTAAGTATACATAACACTCTCGGAAAGCAGTATTAGTTAATTCATTAATTAATAGAGTAGAGTTATATTATATGTTTTAATGAAGTATTATTATTATTATTATCAATATTATTATTATTATTAATATTATTATCATTATTGTTATTATGATTATAATAATAACAATAATAATAATAATAATATTATTATTATTATTATTATTAATATTATTATCACTAATTGTAAATCCTGAAGAGTTTCACTGTGTTTAAATAAAGTACCTATAGCTTCTTACATACTGCAAAAGGTATATGATTTAGGAATTGTCAAATTTATGTCGTCCACTGTCAAGTTGTTTTCACTGAAGATAGCCAACAATGCATTCATGACAGCAGGTCAATCACACGTTTAAATTGATTATGTATGAGACTATATTGAAACAAATACAATTTGATTTATTTTTCGTTGATGTAGTGTTGTTCCTTACAGCCGTGTTTCACAATAGCACGCGAGGAATCGTCGTCACCATAACGCAGGTTTTTGTGGACGTCAATCAAGGCGTTTCCATGACATTCCATAAGCACGTGCCCTTGAAAACATTGTATTTTCCGACAATGTCATGGAAACACTTTGATTGGCGTCCACGGTACCAAAATCCTACTTTGCTGCTAAGCCAAACTGTACGATTCCGCTATAGACCCCTTGCATGTGACAGCTGAATTTGGAGAACAAATCAAAGGAATTTAAATCTTATGAGAACTTGAATTCAATTTGTTGTGCAATTCAACTTTTTTTAAATTCGAGTTGTTTCGTCTACATGGATAAAATAACTAGGTTAACAATCATCATCTAACTATACAAACAGTCTAGTTTTGAGTCATTAAGGCCTAGGGCAAACGTCGAACTTTCCATGCACTGAACATAATTACATCAAAGAATGCCGCCTCATTATCACCTGATATCCATTGTTTTTAATGAGTTCGGTGCATGGAAAGTTCGACGTTTGCCCTAGGCCTTACTTGCAAGCAAAAAAAGTCGTTCGAGAAGAAACGTTTTGCTTCAGTCTTGCAGGCACATGGTTTTGACTGCCTGCTTTAAACGCCTTCTTCACCGGAGCCAGAAGTAAACGTTGAATGTTTTATATCTTTGGTGCAATGTGCAATCATCATCTAACTGTACAAAACGTTCAGTTTTGAGTTTTGCTCCAGGCTTGCAGGCACATCGTTTTGACAGCCTTCTTCACCGGAGCCAGAAGTAAACTTTGAATGTTTTATCTTTGATGCATATTCATAACACCATCCAATTGCTGATCCAGTAACATGGCCCACACCATATCCAATTCCACCTCCAGCTAAACTTCCTACAACACCGAATGTAGTCCCAATTACCGACCCAACAGTGGCACCAGCGATATGACCAGCTGCTTTGGAACCAGTAGTGACAGTGTTGATTTCAAACTGGCTTTCTGATAAGCGCTCTTGCTTCGTCTTCTTGTGATCCTGGTATACATAATAGACTGCAAAACTTGCTTCTATCACACCACCAACTCCGAATCCGATAGGAGACAAAGGACTGGATATGGCCCCCACAATTTCATCTGAGACGTTTCCAACAATTCTCAATAAAGCAGGAACGCCTTCAGAGATGCCGTATGTTTTAAGACATTCCATTGCTCCACCAACGGCTTTTACAATATCCCAGGCTCTCTTGTACCACGGCTCGACTTGCAAGCTAGTGTTCAGGCCACACTTGCACCAAGTGACGAAGTGCTCGCAGTTGTTGTTAAAGGCATGGTAGTCTCGTTCGTTTTTCCTTGACTTAGCTCGTGAAATAACATCATCGACAGAAAACCTTTGGAGCTCTTTAGGCCACTTTCTTATTTTTGCCTGTTAAAACAAACAAACCGTAAGCAATAGCAAAGAACTTTTTCAAGATCTTAGATAATCTGGTAGATCTAGGGGGTTGATATATATTCAGTTGGCTAGCACCCCCCCCCCCCCCCTCTTAAGGAAACTGATATACACACAAGTTTGTTCAAAAAATAGCGCAAGTGGCACTGCTAGTAATCGAATTTCATAGAAATTCGTTGAAGATATCCATTTATTAAAGGAGATTTTGATGTGGGGATATGATGTCGTTATATGTTTTATATTAGTTGAAATAGTATATAATACGAAGGTAAAAACTGTGGAAGCATACAAAAATAATATAAACGGAAATGGAGGTAAATCATACATTTTTTAATCATTGCTGTTGAGAATTGTAAGTAAAAAAATTTATGACCACTTCCCAACCTTAAATATTTTTATGTGGCGTCCTATTTAAACAGGATAAATTTTTAAATAAATTTTCTAGTTAGCTAAAGTTTTTTGGGGGGGGGGAGGGGGTACCCTCCTGTAATGCAATATTTTTGCCCCCTAAATCCCCCCACCTCCAATACCCGTAAAAGATGAATGGTCCCAAAATGAGTGAAAAATCGTAGCTGATCAATTTCCGTGCCATTAAGTATATCGAATTCAACCTGATAAAGAAGAATTGAAGAAGTATTTTTTTGCATGGTTTAAATTATGACTTAGTAACTATTAAGAAAGGTAATTTGGTCCTTACTCTCTTCTCCTTCACAAGAAATTCGTAAGTCAATTTTCCTTTTCGTATTGCTCCAAAAGCAACGATATTGGATGATACAACTGATTCTGAGGATGCAGAGAAGCCACAACTTGGCCCACCGTATTCGATTACGTGAATTATGTTGTCTCCATCGACCTCCGTGCACAAAAGATGGTGGTCATACAATCCACCGGACCCTCCTTGATATAAAAGATGGTCACCTTTTCTTACATTCTTATCTTCGGAGCTAACTAACTCTTCTTCAAACATCCCCTTTTTCAAATATTTGTCAAGAAATTCCTTCTGTTCTTGTAGTGATTTTTGTTCGAGTTCCTTCCATTTGGCTTCACTAAGTTCTTTTGGCCTTGGACAGTCATCGTTCTCAGCAAGAAGTGCAGTATACGGCGTAATGAATTTAGCTTCGCTCTCTCGTATTCTTGACATTGAGAGTTCGTAGATTGATTGGTCATGCAAATTCTTCAAACCGCTTGGCCGTTTACTAGTAATGTACGCTTCTAAACCTTATGATTAGTCTCTTCCGTATGTTAAAAGAACTTTCCTATCTTATCTCTCGAACTCACTCTAGTGACAGACTTTCTTCTTCTTGTGAAAACTGCGTATCATGTGGACGAGGACGCCATAGACATCATCTGGTATTGGATCATTTATAGTTCAGTCAGTATGTGTTATTTCAAAGAACCAAGCGCTTGCGATGTACTGCTACAGTGACCTAGTGACAAGAAAGGGACTTCTCGGAAATGATGGGTCTTTAAGAATCCATTACGTCATACCAAGAGAATATGATCTAGTTCATTCTCTCTTGGTCATCAGTTTGGTACTCATGTGTAGTGCCTTGCGCAAGACAAGCTCGCCGATCCAAGTGTCACTGAAGTCTGCCAGAAAATTCCTTTTCCAAAAAATCCCGAAAAATACCATACACATATCGTACCTCAGCCTCAGGTCCATTTTTTAACATCTGCTAAGAACAAGGAATGAACACATCAAATGCAAGGATGGAAGGAATACTGGGAAGGAAAGAAGGAACAAAGGAACGAATCAAGGGTGGAAGGAGTAAGAGAAGAAAAAAACTAAATTAGCTAACCAAAGATTGCACTAGCTGAGAATAAAAGGAGGAAAATAGAAAGGATGGAACGAATCTGAATCAAGGATGAAACTAATAAAGAAAAGAACAAAGGAGCGAACGAGTCACATCTATGACATCCAGCAGACAAAACATTTGAACGGTTTTCCAACAATGTAACACTGAAAATCAACTTGATTGACTTTTTTAAAATCTAATTGATAATATTTATTTCAGTCCATTGCAGTTGCTAATTTAACTGAAATAATATTTATAGCTTTAAACTAGAATTTATAACGAATTATATTCCGACTTAACACAGTCAGCCGAGCAATCACGTGAACGTGCAGAACAAGTTTCGATGTTTCCTTGGAAACGGCTCACTAAATTATTAACTATGCAGCGGGCAATAAAATGTTGTTGACCGGTAACGACAATACCGGAAGTGATTTCCCCGTTTTTCGATTACAAAATCAAAAAATTTAAAAAAATCAAACAATTGCTATGTTTTCTTTGACACTTGCTATATAACAAAACGCATTTAAGAATTGATTCTTTAAATAGTGAATATTTGATTGTGAAAATAATTCGTCATTTGAATGTCGGGTCTTTGAGATACGAAGGTTTATATTTCCAGTATGTTAATGACTATGACGTAACATAAGGGATTTGAGTTATTTTGTGGCAACTTTTAATATTGAACGCTGAACATTTTATGAAAACAAATTTGTAAGAACCTTTACGTGAGTCACGAGTAAAAGGGTGATGCTTTTAAAATACTGTATTCCAGAACGAGTGCAGTGTTGTATATTAAATGATCCCTTATGATACGTCATAGTGATTAACACATTGGGAATAAAAACCTTCGTATCTTAAAGACCCGACATTCAAATGACGAAATATTTTCACAATCAACTATCCACTATCTAAAGAATCAATTCTAAAAATATTGTGCAAAGGCTTATAAGCACTTTAACCGAAACCGCGGGAAAGTTTGTTGTGTGTTTTGTTGTCCCCCGACGGCGATGTTTTCCTCAGCTTCACCTCGTAGTGAGCAGCGACAAAAAGAGACTCTTTTAATATATTTCTTGTGTCTTTCATCCGTGTCTTAGCAAATTGAATTTTAATTTTGATCTGATATGAAGAAAATCAATACTATAATCTTCAGTCAAGAAAGGGGATCTCCCTAGTTCTTCTTGATTCATGCTATTTACCTACATTTCGCTTTAATAGTCTTTTAGTATAGCAGCAATATCGAGAAAAACTTCATAGTAGATGATAGAAAGAAGGCATTTTTGAGATTAATCACTCATAGTACGATATATGCAAGGTTTTTAGGCATTCTTGGAAAAGAAATGAGAAATTTCTTTTTTTAATTAAATAACTTTGTGTAATTTGATTCATTGGCTAAGATTCGTCTGTTCGCTTTGGATGGAGGGGGAATATTCCCAGGGGAATTTCCCTAGAACACAATTGTTTACACTTTTCAGTCTGTTTGGTTCGACATTGATGAAAACCTTACTAACTTTACCGAATCTTCATGAAGAAGATTCAGTATTTTGTAATTGCTGTTACTGATCACTGTCCTCTAAATATAAAAAATACAAAAGCCCGGAAGTCTGACCGGACGTAGTCATGGTAGACGACAAAACATTAGAATGTGCTTCGAGAGCAACTCTTTCTATTGGACAGTTTTAGTGGTTTCCCTTATTTGGTATTCGAATGACATCATAAAAAGATCCCTCAATTCCAAGAAGTCAGTTCTTTGTTTTAAGTCGCTGGCGGCCGCAGTTATACTACTGAAAATACTGTCTTAAATCACTAAGGATTCAAGATGCCTTCGCCGTACTCGTCCAAGCATGATGAATGGAAGCATAAGATGGACAAAGCCCTAAAAGAAAGCGAGCAATGCTCACCATTAACGGGCAGAAGACTCTATCCCTCGTATGACTTCGACAGCAACCGCAGTTGGGTCGAAGACAATTTGTATTCCTCGCCGGAAAATGATTTTTTGAATGGATTCTTGAAGGGCAAAACAAAGACGAATGGATGTGTGCAGCACACAACTATAAAGCCCTCGAAATTCAATGACACGGTTTTAAAGAAGCCATTTTCGGGAAATGATTTCTTGGATGGATTTGCTTCAACCCAGACAAAGAGGGATGAATTTCTTCAGCAAACAACGAAGTCCTCAAAATCCAATGACTCTTCTGGGTGTCGTAAGTTCCTTGATGAGCAAAGAAAATTGAAAAAATCCAGATCGACTGCGGGCCAGAGTCCCTCGCAAGAGTATACAAGGAAACCACCAATTGCTTCAACCCAGACAAAGAGGGATGAATTTCTTCAGCAAACAACGACGTCCTCAAAATCCAATGATTCTTCTGGATGCCGTGAGTTCCTTGATGAGCAAAGATGTCTGCGGAGAAACTCGCGATCGACTGATCAGAGTCTATCACAATTTACAAGGAAACCAATAACTGCTTCAATCAAGACACCGTCGCCATCCACTTACGATCCATGCATGAGAACCAGCACAACCACGATCCGTCCCACTAGCTATGAATGCCTAAAAATAAGCGAAGCCGAATGGCAGGAAATAGAGGAGAAATCACAACAAGAGCAGAAAATTTTTTTAGGCAAATATTTGAAAGAGGGAAAGTTTAAAGATGTGCCGGTTAGTTGCAGAGAGATGAATGTGAGACGAGGTGACCATCTTTTCTGTCAAGGAGCACTTGGTGGGCTCTATGATCACCATTTTTTGTGCACGGACGTCGATGTAGACGACCGCATTCACGTCATCGAGTACACTGGGCCAAGTGTTGGCTTCTCCGCATCCTCACGATCTGCTGCAGAATCTAATCCTCTTGCTTTTGCAACGATAAAACAAGGGACAATGACTTACGAGGAGCTAGAAAAGAAAAAGGTAATTATCAAATATCGGTTTTATTGTAAAATTATAATATAGGAACTTCCAAGAGACATGGTACATAGACCATGGAAAATTCATACTTGAATGCTTTTAGGATGAAGTCAGAAAAAAATCTTTAGGGCAGATCAAACCTTAAAATAGCCACTGGGCTGATCTAAGTCAGGGCATGGCTAATTTTAACTCACAGATAGAACCCTGAAACAACCTCTGGGCTGATCTAAGTCAGGGCATGGCTAACTCACAGATTGAACCCTGAAACAGCCTCTGGGCTGATCTAAGTCAAGGCACGGCTAACTTACAGATTGAACCCTGAAACAACCTCTGGTTTGATCTATGTCAGGGCATGGCCAACTCACAGATTGAACCCTGATACAACCTCTGGGCTGATCTAAGTCAGGGCATGGCTAACTCACAGATTGAACCCTGAAACAACCTCTGGTCTGATCTATGTAAGGGCATGGCTAACTCGCAGATCAAACCCTGAAACAACCTCTGGTCTGATCTAAGTCAAGGCACGGCTAACTTACAGACTGAAACAACCTCTGGTTTGATCTAAGTCAGGGCATGGCCAACTCACAGATTGAACCCTGATACAACCTCTGGGCTGATCTAAGTCAGGGCATGGCTAACTCACAGATTGAACCCTGAAACAACCTCTGGGCTGATCTATGTCAGGGCATGGCTAACTCGCAGATCAAACCCTGAAACAACCTCTGGTCTGATCTAAGTCAGGGCATGGCTAACTCACAAATCGAACCCTGAAACAACCTCTGGGCTGATCAAAGTCAGGGCATGGCTAACTCACAGATCAAACCCTGAAACAACCTCTGGTCTGATCTAAGTCAGGGCATGGCTAACTCACAAATCGAACCCTGAAACAACCTTAAAATTTAGAAAACATTTCAGTGGTTAAATTGTATACTCCATTGTGAAGTGGTGGGGAGCGGTAAACCCGAAACCACGTGCACTACGCCACCCATGCCAATATTGATAATAAATAATTTAAAAACAAAAAACAATAGGTTGAAGATATTTTTCAGACAGCGTGTAAAAAAATAAAATTCTTTGTTTTAGTTGCATTCATTTTCATGCTAGGGAATGATACTTGGCCAGAAATTGAAAAAGCATTTCACACGAGCTTAAAGGTTCTATTGAATTTTTACTGTTTGTTTCAGTTCTTTCATTTGTTTTAACAGGCAAAAATAAGGGAATGGCCCGAGGAACTTCAAAGATTTCCTGTCGATGACGTTATTTCAAGAGCTGAGTTAAGGTTAAGAAAAAAGGAACGTGACTACCATGCTTTTGAGAACAACTGCGAACACTTCGTCAATTGGTGCAAGTGTGGCCTGAACACCAGTCTGCAAGTTGAGCCGTGGTACAAGCCTGCCTGGGATAGTACGAAAGCCGTTGGCAGTGCCGCACTTCAAGGTCTTCAAAGATACGGCATCTCTAAGGGTGTTCCTGCTTTTCTGAAAGCCGTTGGCAACGTTTCAGATGAAATTTTGGGCGCCATATCCAGTCCTTTGTCTGCTGCCGGATATGCTGTTGGTGGTGTGATTGAAACAGGTTTTGCAGCCTGGAATATATTTAAGGACTACAAGAGGATGAAGGAAGGCCGCCTATCAAAACGCCAGTTTCAAATCAATTCTGTCGCTACTGCTTCCAAAGCAGCAGGTCATATCACCTGTGGAATTGCTGGGTCTGTTATTGGCTCTGTAGCTGGTCCTCTGGGAAGCATAGCCATGGGTGCAATTGGATATGGTGTGGGCCATGTCGTTGGATCAGCAGTTGGATTGTGCTATGAATATGCACCGACGATAAAGAAAGCATTCCAAGAGAAGGTCATTGCTCCCGTGAAGAAGGTGGTCAATACGTGTGTCAATGCAGTCAAAACTGCTGGCAGAAAGGTCTGGGAAGGAGTGAAAAGCATTTTCTCTTCTCTATTCTCTTGGTGGTAAAAACAACAAATACTGTACCTCTGGTGAGATTATATAGTGACTGTCAGCTATATAGTGAACACCATATTAGTGAGTACTCTATAAAGAACTGTCTTGCTTTAAATAATATGATTATCTTATAGTATATACACCTAATTGAAAAAACGTAGTCGGGTTCGAGAAGGTCATATCATTGAAGCTAAGACCGAAAAGGATTTTGGGTACTCCGGAATGTGTATTATATTTGCATATAGACATGTGAAAATGCACAGTAGAGTAAAGTCGGTCGACCTAGATTAACAACATGCCAAAGCCAATGATGCATAAAATGTGCACAGGAAGGGAAAACTGCAATACGCATGAAATTAGCATAATTGTTTGTCTTCCCTTTGCTCCCCTTCGGTCTTAGCTTTGATGATATAACCTTTTTTTGAACCCGACAACTTTTTTTCAATTAGGTATATAGATATATAATAATAATAATAGTAATAATAATAATAATTTAGTAATTTAGTTTAAGAAAAGAAAAATTGTATTTGGTATCTATGTAGATATATATGACGTATAGATTATCTCTTCACATATCCTACAATAAAATATATAGCTATTTAAAATAATAAAAATAAAAAGAAAGAGAGAAAAAGAAAAAGAATAACAAAATATACTATAATAAAAATATATCTACTAATGTATAACCATAAAATCTATTTAGTAAAAATTAATCCTAATAATATATGTTTAAAAAAAATAATGGCAAACATTTATATATATATATTTTAAGTAATAATAATAATAATTATGATTATGATGATGATGATGATTATTATTATTATTATTATCTGACGGGTTATTGTCGTTAAAATTAGATAACCTTATAGAAAAGTACTAATCTATTTAGAAAGCAACGTCCATTTTGATCCTATGCTGTGCTAATGAGGAGAGAGATTCTCACTTTAGCATACTAGATACAACATCAACTATAAGTGCTTGTTATCTTTATAGGATTAGAAGATGATTATAATAATAGTAATAATAATATAATAATATTTATTTATACACGATAAGTTATATACATCGTAGCTGATGTGGTCGTGTATTATTATTATTATTATTGTCATTCCCTCGAGTATTATTTCTTTCTTCATCAGTCATGTTTTCCCATCTCAGACCACATGTCATTCCCTTGAGTATTATTTCTTTCTTCATCAGTAATGTTTTCCATCTCAAACCACATAAAACAAGTTGAAAGCTATATTTGCACTTTTGCACTTTTTCTGCTTTTTTTACTAAAATGTCCAATTAGGTGCATATTTAACATACTTGCAAAAAAAAAAAGAGCCCTTTTGGCAAAAATGTAAGTTCTAACATATTTACTGCAATCCCAGCAAAATAGCTTGCAGGCGATTCTGTATAAATCTAAGATTAATTGCTGAAGGAGTCATAGGAATCAATGAGAATGATTATTTTTGAACATTTCATTTATTTCAGTTGATAGCCTGATACGATTTTACATTTATCGTACATAAATAGATGTTTATTTAAAAATTGCACAGCACAACTTTTTCAAAGGAGGAACTTTTGCACTAAAGTCCTAAAGAAGGTGTACCTATTCAAAATACAAATTAAGGATATTTTCTAACTTGTTTGCTCACAATTTCGGCATTTTGTTTGAAGTAGATACTGCTCATCTTGAGCTGATTTAAACTAACATCATACATTTTAAAGAAATACATAACTCCACATTTTAACTTGAGATTTTCCAGATTTTGAATTAAAACTTTTGACCATAATGGTTGGCATATTACTTTATATCTTAAATATATGAATGACAAATTTATGCCCATCCATACAGTAGCTATGAATCTTAGAGTGACATAAATTTATGCCCATCTATACAGTAGCTATGAATCCTAGTGTGACATAAATTTATGCCCATCCATACAGTAGCTATGAATCTTAGAGTGACATAAATTTATGCCCATCTATACAGTAGCTATGAATCTTAGAGTGACATACATTTATGCCCATCTATACAGTAGCTATGAATCCTAGTGTGACATACATTTACGTTCAATCTCAATAACGAATCCAAAAACGGTTTCAATTTATGTTCCAATAAATGAATCATAAAATGACATATATTCATGCTAAACTGTAAACTGTAACAAGCTAGGTAAAGGTCCCTCATTCACACGAGAGATTTTTGCTATGATTTACTTCAAAATCACGATAGAAATCGCGGTGAGCATACCCACACAAACTCCTCGTTCATATTAAAGCACGAAATGAATTTTTGTTCAAACAAAGCAAATATTCACTTAGAGCGACATAGAATCATGCGTGCATGAGAGCCGAAACGAATCAAATGCAACATGCATTTGCAAGGTAATATTAATTTTTGAAAATTTATGTTTAAACTTAGCATATTAACTTACGCTCAAGATAGAAAATTACTTGAAATTGATGTTCAAACATTTTTAGTAACTCAATTGTGTTGACGAGATGTAAAACTATTGTCTTTGTCGTGTCCAGATATAATTGGCTAAGAAGAACACGACTGCCATATTGAAATCCGAGAGGAGAATGGGTACTAGAAAATAAATCTGAAATTTTATAAATATTCCATGACATATAATGTTACTATGTGGTTGTGTGTAGAATCTCACTACCTGTTTCATGGGTTAAATGTAAAGGTGCTGACACACGGTGCAAAATTGCACGAAACCGGACTGTAGCACCGCGTGTCTACCCCAAACTTGTTGCATGCAACAAATCTGAAGTTGAATCACGCTCTACTCATGCAACAGTGCAATTTCATCATATGGAAATTGAAACATTTCCTGCAACATTTTGAAATTTCCAGCCAATCAGCTTGCACCAAATTTATAACTGCTGACCAAATATCTTAACATAGCAGGCTGATACAAGCGATGTTGCGTGATTTTGTTGCAATGTGTGTCACCCTGATTCAAATTTGTTGCTTGCAATGTTGCGTGCAATGTTGCACCGTGTGTCAGCACATTAAAGGCTCTACTCATTACTAATACACGATTTGGCTGTTTGGATCTTCCTGTGGGGTTTCCTGGTCTTGCGTTGAATCTTCCTCCTCATTCTTCTCCTCTTCCTCTTCTAGTTCGCTGTCCTCCACGATATCTTCGGTATCTTTGCGTGTAAGACCCTTTTGAATTAGGCGCGAATCCGAACGTGGATCGTCACTTACGTTGAGACATTTCCGCCCAAGTTCCATGCAAGCACGAACAAACGACCCTTAGTATGAGAAAAACAGACAAAATGATTAAAATAGAGTAGTGATACAAACGTCTACTTATCATAGGGTAAAATCACTTTTTTTGTAGTTACTAGTTCTTCTTTGCAACCATTTCACAAATGTTTCATTGTCTTTTGATTCCCAAAGGAACTATTTTAATGATTTTTAACTCATGGATTCTGGGAAAATAATGAGATATGGCAAAAAGCGAACGATATTCAGTCCGTGAAAGCACTGCTCCATGGATACGTAATAACTCACCAGGTGTTACGTTGAGACCATAAACCCAAGCCTCTGGGTTCGAGAAATGTCTCAACAGAAACTCGAATAATTCTCTTGGGTATTCACCCTCCATTTCTCCTTCGTGTGAGAAAACATTTGTTATCTTATCACAAGAGTCAAAGTGGAAACTTCCTGCTTTCATGGAACCACTGTCAGTCCAATGGCCAACAATAATAGACTTTAGTCTATTTGGAATCTTGCGTCCTACAGAATAAATTACATTTTCAATCAGTAAACACGTGCAATCCGGGACCGCTCAGAAGTGATAATCACATTGAACTGTTCTTACTGCATAAAACACGTTTACTAAATTTGATACTAGTAAAATTCTGAACCAATTGTTAAATTTATCGCAGGTGAAAAAAAGCTTTGTAAAGAGAAAAAAAGAAAAGAAAGTAAAAGCTCACCTTTTAGCGACACATGCTTAGTATCATTCCAGAACAGCTGCTGAAAGCCGTCTGGAATCATTTTGTTTTTCAGCACATCCTCGAGCGGCTGCTGACTTTTCCATTTATCTTCAACAAGTAGGACCACATTGTAGTGGTCCATCCTCTCAATGTTTATGCTATGAATATTTATTAGAAAAATCTTCAAATCCTCTGGAGTGAAGCCCTGCAATATTGATTAAAAAACCGAATGTCAAAACATTTGGTACGTTATAGATCCCTGCCAATATATGTGTCTGTATTTAACTTCGGGGTATGAAGGCTCCAATATCGCGAGTAAACGTATGGCTTGCAAAAGACAAAAGGAGAAAGAGGGGAAATAAGGAAAATGACAATAAATGAAAACACGTTTGAAAAAGAACATGAAAATTAAACAAAGAGATCCAAGACAATAATTCGGAAAGAGAAAAACGACAAAAAGGAACTCATAGAGGAAAAGGAAAAGACATAGAAAGAAAAGTACGAACAAAAAGAAATAAGAGATAAACGGAAAAAGGAAAGAGGGGCAAACACCAGCATTACTATCAGCCGCACACTACGTTCTACCTACCTTGGGTGCTCTGGCAATAACCAGTTCAAATCCGTTTATTATCGGAAAGGCCGATCTTACTTCTACGATCCCTGGAGCCTCGTACGTCCCTTTAGCCGCTATGGTCTCCCCATTAGAAAAAACATAGAGGCCCTCCATCTCTACGACGCTTTGACTCCTTTTTCTCCCCTCATTTTGACTTTCTCTGTAGATGACGGCTCTCTGAAAAAAGTCTTTCAATTCCTGCAAGATAAATATATATACATTAAAAATGTGTCGACAACCTGCCAGTATTTAAGGGGGATATTCCAGATTTGACTAGATAAAAATTATCAGTACACCATAGAACGTTTAAACAAAAGGAGAACATATTTCGAGCATTGTTGATCAAACTGACATTCCGATAAAGGACTAACGCCCGAGCCCCAGTATACGTGGCAAACCTCAACGATGATTTAAATTACAACTTTATTCAACTGTCTCTTAAAGAACAACTTTGAAGCACATGCATAGCTTTGAAGTGGTAATACACTATGTCCGGTGCTAATGAACCGTACACTCACCTGTGGCAAGTTTTGTGGACGGAATTTGAGATGAACAAATTGTGAAATTTGTTCTTCTCTGGTGTGCTCTGGAAATTGCGCTTTGAGGTCATCCCAGGAATCTACACCTGTGTACTTCATAAACGCTTCTATAATGTTGCGCTTGCTTTTTATGTGAGCTGCTTTGGTGGCTAACTCTTTGAGGGATAGTTCCTCATTCACCACCGCCCTCAACAAAGTCAACTTCGAGTTAAGACTTATTCCTTGCAGAGGCATCCCCAGCTGAAACAAAATTGAAACAGAAGATCATCAGAATTGCGCCAGGTACAGTTCTAACAAAGCAGCTGATTGCTGAAATAACGTTGAGTGACCAAGCTTTTCTGGATGTAGGCAACCGAAGAAGAAAAAGAAAGTAAATAATTCGTCTGAGTAAAGAAGGATATGTATGTTAACATAAACACTATTAGTCCTGAAACTTCAGAAAAATATAATAGCAAATGTAAGGTTATTTCTCATTTTCACCTCATTTATTGCCGAAAGGTTGAAGTACGTAAGAAAAAGTGTTCAGCTTCATTTATCTTTTGCCTTTGAATTGATGCCTTTAAGGTGGATTCCCGCTCCAGTTTCGAAAGAGCCGTAACGCATATTTTCAACGCTCTTTTAACCACCTTGCGTTGGCTTCGTTTTTTATAAAACATTTATATACATGATTCATTTATGTTTGTCATTTTATTCATTATATATTTACTTGGTTCTGAGTAATTTCTTGTTTTTTTCTCATTCTTCTTCGCTTCTGTTTTGTATGCTGGTCCTTAAGTTCGCCCTTGGCGTGCTTTTTGGCAATCATGACAAATAAATCCCAAACTGGCTTTTCCAAAAGAGCTGCTTGTAGGGTTGGTTCTAGCGTTGTCGGGCTCTGTGGGTAAAAAGTTTTATTAAGCAAAGACCATTATTTTGCAAATTCATATATGGATAGTTAGCTTTTACAACTGATATCAATTCGTTTTCGTTAGGGTTTTAGGCATTCAAATTCGGGAATGGTCCACATAAGCTAGCATGTTTACGAATATAGTACCTTTCCACTTTCCACGAACATCCTCTTACAAGAATCTCGCCACTCCGTTGTGGATGGGGGCGTGGGTCCATTTAATGGGAGGCGCTCCATCTGGTACCTCCAGTTACGACAGGCCTCCACCCGGTCTACCCATGTCGTCGTCCTGCTTGCCTTATTGTTGAGATTATGGCTTGCCGCCACACGTTTTATTTGCTCATCTGTCATTGTATTTCCATACAATGACACAAAAACCTGCTTCAACGATTGGCGGTGGTTTTCATTAGTCGAACACACCTAAATAAAAGCAATTTAGTTTGGTGAAAATATGTTCGAGAAGATGTTCATTCATCATAGGTGCGTGCAGGTCCTCTACTCGCAGGGTAGTAGATTATATAAACTTCTCAAATGACCAACAAAATTCATCAGAGACTAGTAAAAAATGAGTGGAGTAAAAATACATACCAGCCGTGAAAAATGAGTAAAAGACTCAAAAACACAGAGTAGTTTAGAGATGGAACATTCAATTTATAAAATAAAAATCCAAACTGTTTGGACTTTGGGCAAAAACAAAGCCTTGTACATTTTTTTAAATAATTCATGATTCATTTTCCAAATTTACGTATGATTCATTTTTAGGTTGACTTTGCTTTGAAAAATTCTAGATTTCGTCGTTTTTCAAGATTTCTGATCATGCTTCAACCAAAGAAACAACACTTATAAAAACGTTTTCAAACAACAGTTTCTTTACCTTGGCAAATGCTGCCTTCCTATGTAATCCTCCGATCACAGTTATATTGCAGCCCTTGACGAGATTTTTGTTTCTTAACACGTCGTCACGCGAAATATCTGCAACTGCCACCCATGGTTGTTGGTCGTGGGTGAAGCTTAATGGTTCAGCTTGGATGGACTGAGCCAAATACTCAACATGTTCCTCATTAAGTGGTCGGTCCAGCCATCTCTGGGGGGGATCTTTGAGACGATCAACATCCAAACGGAACATGCCTGTCAGGAGAAAAAGAAGCAATGAATAATAATAAGAAATATATTTAATTATTATACAGAAGCGTTTATTTAAGAAAAAACCACTGTTCGCAAGTTGGAGCCGAAAACAAAAGAGCTTCTGTCTATGATTACTAGAGTGCTTTTAGTCTCACTGTTGAATAGTTAGATAAATGTATCTAACTTAGATAACTATTTAGTTGACGTCACCTAAAATAGTAAAAGCGCGCCAAATAACGGTCATGCTAATCCGGGGGGTTGTTTTACCAGAGAATGAGTGAATAGACATTAATTTCTATCATCGTTTCTCCCCCTGATCTCACGAGTAGCTGTTTACTCGTAGTTTCAAATTTAGGTGACGTCACCTCGAAAATAGTAAATAACTTATCTAATTTAGTTGACGTCACCTATTCAACAGTGAGACTAAAAGAACTCTATTAGTATGTTAGATTTAGGCAGATTTGTTTACCGTGGATGCGTTTTCATTAGCACATTCCTTTGGTTGTGTTTTTATAACAATTGTATACTATACTACATATCACATTACCCCAACCACGTCATAACTCCTGTTTGGCAGATCCTTTCAAACAACTAAAATGTTTTGTCTTTTTTTTAGTGAAAACATTTCTTTTGACCTAACGATCTATCTGGCCAATGTTTGTGAACTATCAGCAAATGAAATTGTAAATTAACAAGTCATGTTTAGCGTTTATAAAAATATCCGAGTAGAAACACCGAAGCAAATGTAAAACGAGTCTAAATTATATGAATGTAGTTTTACCTATGTGGTGAGCTGAAATTTCCTGGTCCAATGTTGTGGCCCGTTTGAGCTTCTTCCCCGGGGACTGTAGATCCAGTTCCTCTTCATCAGTGTTCCTTTTCTTTATCTTGGAAGACTTTTTTGAGGTCTGTGGTAAAACCTCATTTTCGCTCTCGTCATCCTCTCCGCTCGAGTCATGTAACAGTGGCAATCTTGGGTCTGACTCTTCTATTGCTTTTTCTTTCAATGTTTTCCATCTTTTCCAGGAGTTCTCGAACTCTTGAGCTTTTATATTTGGGCTGCTCAACGGCCCATTTCCTGCTTGAAAATCGCCGATTTCAAAAATCATCGTAGTTTTTCCGGTGACAGATAACGAATTTTTCACCGTTATCTGCAACGAAAAAGATTCTTAAATGAATATAAAATCTAAAGTGTTTGGAAGAATTGGGTTCACATGCTCGTTTGAGTAGACCCCGGGAGTAGACCGGTTTCCGTACAACTTTAATGATACATATTTTCAACATACACGAGAAACTTGCAATCTGATCTTACCGAAATGTCTTTGCCATTTTTGTGTGCAGAGACAGTTAAAACTTCTTCAGTCAAGTGTTTGGCCCTTGTTTTTGCGCGTATTCCATTAACTTGGATGAACAGGAAACCATCGACATCTTTCACTGACCAGTTACCACGTGGGCCTCTTTCTTGTGAGTTATTATTTGCCATATCGAGATATAATCTAGGAAATTCACCGGATTAATAAAACATACTTTGATGTAATAGATAATTTGAATCACCATAAGTTTATACGTTGAAACTAAAGTTTCGGACTTTCAAAACACCAGCGTGAGTTTTGAGCACGGTGACTCAAATTATTAAAAATTGTTCGTACTGTGATATAGCCTGCGTAGCTGCTCATGCCGGTTCAATAACTGAAATTAGCTATAGCAATTACATGTAATTAAATATTCCACTTACTTTTCGTAAAGAAGTAATTTTTGATCGCTAATAGATGAGATTTTGAGTGAGCTTTGACAATAGTCGTGGTTAAACTTTCGCATCAAATGAGAGACTTTCAAATACAAGGCCAGTCTTGTAGTGGTATTGCTCAATTGCCAGAGCTCACAGCATGTGGTTTCCGGAATTAGTCTTAGAAAGCAATCTGATTGGTCAATTTGTCTTGGAAGACAGAAGAACCAAGCTCTTTGGTATACTGTGAATGTCATGGGCGGGTCGTTTTTTTTTTTTTTTTGACGTATCGTATTTTCCAAGGGATTTCTGGTATCCGGAAATGCTAGGTCATCATATTGATGATAATTCGTTGACTGTTGAAATTCCCGCCCAAATTGTCCAGGCTGCCATTGGTAATAGGCGAGCCAGAGCACTCACGAACGCAAATCATGGAATACAGTGATAGCGATGAAGAGGAATCATTTAGAGGTTTTACAATAAGAGATCTTCGCGAGGACATTCCCATTGCAGAAAACATTCCAATTTATACTTTAACGCCTCGACCTGCACAGAGGAACCAGCCAAAATATTTGTGGCATGCTCAACGCGATGACGAAGAGTTATCATTTGAAATTGAAATTCCCGAGCAAACTTCAGGGAACGAAGGAGAAATTTGCGAGGCGGGAGAGCTAAACGATAACCTGAATGAAAGCGATGTCGAGGGGGACTTTTCAGAGGCAATTTACGCACAAGCGAAAATGCGAATTGTTGAAGAGTGCGAAATCTCCAGCGATGATAGTGTCGAGGGAGAATTTTCGTTCAATCTGGATATTGAAGATACATCCATGGAACATGACGAAGATAACTGCTCTGACAATGATCAATATAACAAACGCCAGGAATCTTTGGTACCTCAAGAACAAGAACAGCATTGCAAGATTTCATCACGAGGTAAGCTAGCTACTTCAAATTAGATCCTTGATAAGTTTATTATTGGTTATCACCTTTAATACAGAGAGTTATTGTCACTGCTTTGAGGCGCGTTACTCGTTTTGCTGTCTCATGATTATTTCCTTATTTATTTCAAACGGCAGAAAACTTAATTTAGTTAATTTAATTTAATTTTTTAGTAGTACCATAATAACATATTGTTTTGGAAATTCGGTCTCCACTGATTGCTGCCAACATAGTTAATTATGCTGCCAATGTTATAAAAATAGACTTGGTTTTTGAAGAAATCCTGTTTTTTTGCTTTGTTACAAGCTCCCACACATTTGAAGTAGCCATATTTCAAGTCTTCGATTCGAAAACGTTTAAACTAGCAATGACGTAGAGGTTTTTAATTAAAGTTGTTTCATATTTTCGACGTCAAAAGCTCAATCATTTCTGTGTTATTTATAGCTTGTTCATATGCTTATTTTTTGCATTATTTCATTCGCAGTTAGCAAATATTTTTTTAATACATTTTCTTCATTTCTTTACAAACGAGCCAATGAACAGCGTTCGAGAAGGAACTCTGTCAGCGCCTGTCAAATTAAAGATGGAGAGGAAAAAAACAGAACAACTAAAATCCCTTACAAACTCAAACTCGGCCTTCAGCTGTCCTTAGACTGATCAAATTGCGGTGCGTTCACACTAGCGTTTTTACTAGTAATAAAATAATTGAATAACAGTAAGGATTTTTGTGGTTAAGAATACATCCCAAGAAGCCGCAGGGTACTTTGAGTATTTTGATTGTTGTCAAAGTTATCTGCCTGTCAATGTTGAAAGATTGGTTTTGTTTGTGTGATTAAACACTTTACACTAAAACCACCAAAAACTGTATCTTTGATGCTATTTTTGGTATTAAGATATTTAGTTGAAGTTATGAATTCAAAAATTATTTTTGGTGTTATAACATTTTTTATTTCTGTCTTAAAAGTTTGGCGCTAAATGTATGTTGCATCTTGTTTAATTAACTGTCACTTATGATGAAATGTGCCAGTGCATGCGGCCCCAACAACAATCATATAGATTTTCATATCCGGCTTTAAGAAACCAACATTTTTGAAAATCTTTGCCTGGCAAACAACTAGGTGCGACTGTTGAAACCATGTGTGAATTTTTTTCAAATATGCTGAACCTTAAGAATACAACCTACAAAAAACTTTAAAACTCTACGGTATTGCTTTTTTTCAAACGTTTTAAAGCCTTGAAAAGTAGAAATTTCCCAGCCTGAAATTTGAAATGATCAGGTGGCAAAAAATCATTTTTTGGGTTATGTAAAATCTATTTCATGTTTCAAAATATATCTAGAATGACGAAATTATGATTTGTTGGAATGGACAGTGTCGTTATAGCTTTAATACTAAAATCAGTGATCGGCCGCTTATCTTTGACTTGTTCATGATTTACTGGCTATTTTTTAAGGTCCGATTTCTTGCTGTTTTTTTTTTTTAGGTTTGAAGCGTTCAACTATTGTGAGCCCCGAGGAAGTGATGACCAAATACTGCTGCAAAAATAACTGCATCAAAAAATTTTCTCTGTCTCAAATCACGGAAACACGACATGCGTTTATTAGGAATTTTGGGCGTCACGCCAAGCAACGACAATATATTTTGGACTGGTTGAGCTCCAATCGGCCGAAAGAAGAAGAAGATAATTTCGTTCATTCTATATGTGGCGTCAAAGTTTGTATCAACTGTTGGCTGAATGTCTTAGGAATTACAAGGCGAAAGTTTTTTCAACTGAAAAAGCAGTTCCTTGATGAAAATCGACGAAGTGGAATTCATGGAAACACAGGGGCCTTAAGGCTGTCATTGTCCAGTGAGTTGGCACTCAATTATTTAAAATCATATTTCGAACAAATGTGCGAGCACATACCCAACGGAAATGTTATGCATCTCCCCTCAAACATAAGGAAATATGACATTTACGAGGAAATGGAGTTGATGTTGGCATCCCAGGGACAGCCTTGTTGCACCAAGACAACATTCAACAATCTTTGGACAAAGTATTTCCCAAATATTAAAATTCCAAAGGTAAACTAAAGTCTTACTATAATTACTTAATTATTTTGCATGGCATGTTAAGTTGTATTGTAAGTTTCGGGTAATTGCAGAAATTTCAATTTCAGGCACATTGTTAACGTTTTTATTATAACAAAACGAAAAGCTATCCCGTTTTTTGCTTTGTTTTATGTCATTGTATGATGTTATTTCATTTGCCTTATTCATTTATTTTGTTTGAGGTTTTATCTATTTTTTGTTCTGTTTAGTTCTTTCTTTTTTTGTGTAGTTGCATTCAGTTATATTGACTCTGCTTTGTTATATTTTTATTTTGAAGGAAAACCGATTCAGCAAGTGCGATGATTGCAGTAAGATCAAGGCCGATCTGAGAGAGACACTAGATCCCGAGAAGCAACAAACTATACTAATTAAGAGAACGGGGCACCATGAATTTGTGAGGTACAATAATTTGTTCTAGAACATCCGAGGCTTATCAGTTACCATACAGGCATGATATATTGATGAAAACACTAAACTTTAAAAGATAATAGAATAAGTTTTAGAGGAGTTGGGTCAAAAAGAAAGGGGCTAACATTGACGTTGACAGGCTAGATAGTCAGAGTGATGTTTAAACGTAAGCCTTCATCTTTCTACCCTGAGAGCAGCTGAGAGTCAACTGTGAATCAAAAGTGGTCTCCTTGTCTTTTTAACAAAATAAGTGACAATTTTAATTTTATGTTTGCAGACTAGAGAGACAACTTTACCTAAGCCGTGGGATTTTAGGACATCACCAACCAAATAAATACTTCTCCATCGCAATAGATGGAATGGATCAAAATAAAACGGAACTGCCTTTCTCCACCTTACGATACAGCCTATTGAGTACGGCTTGGAGATTGAAAGTGCACGTTGTTGGGGTGATGGTTCATGGCCGAAACCCAATTGTGTTTCTCGACCACCAACAACACGCACATGATTCTAATTTGACCGCCAACATCTTACTTCAGGTAAAAAATCGTCGTCATTGCTACCACCATTATCATTAACTTCATAACCATTATTGTCATCATCATCATCATCATCATCAACATCATCATCATCATCATCATCATCATCATCATCATCAAGTTTTGCTATGTATGAACTACGAATTTTTATTATAACGTAGGTTTTCTGGATGCACAGAGATCGATTACCTGATACGGTTTATATACAGATGGATAATACATGCCGCGAAAATAAGAACCAGTATGTTTTTGCATTGCTGGCATACTTGATTGAGCGAAAGGTGTTTAAGGAGGTAAATATTAAAACAAACCTTTGGAAGTGGTAAAAAACGCTAAACTACATAACGACATAAATGAAGGGCCGACTTGGAAAAGTGTGTATGTAACGATTAGGTGCGTGTGAATATTTCGAATTAATTTACTGGAAAAAAGAAACTAGGAAAACTTGGTTATGAAACATGCTTGATTGACTCGAAGTCAAAAATTGTCATTCAAATCCGAATCGTCATTCACGCTGTTTTCAAACTCAGCCCTTCAATTGATTTATGTGAATTAAAACTTTTTTAACTGGATTTGTCACATATACGACTTATCCTGGTGTCTTTATACAAAGAAATGTATGTGTTTAGCACAAAAACCAGGCTCCTCGTCCATGGTATGCAATTTTAACATACATTTCTTTGCAAAGAAAAATTCAAATTCCCATCCTCGTCAATTTTAATTCTACATGCACCTGCTGGAAACTTTGTACTTTCATCATTATCAGTTAGAGCAATCGGAGTATTAATTCGAAAGATACATTGCGTGTTGTATTGACAATGTTAATAATAATTTGTCAATCATTTAAAGATCTGTTAATATCAAAATTTGTATGTATCTCATCAGATAACAGTATCATTCCTACCGAAGGGTCATACGCACGTGGATGTAGACCAAATGTTTTCGCGGTTATCTGTGGCGATAGCTAGGTCTGGATGCTTGACTCCAACAGATCTAAGGCGATTGATTGGCTCATGCTATAAACAGGCACAAGGAGATGTCACCCAAGCAGGAGCAAGGCCCCAAGTTGCACAACTACAACACCTGTACGCCATTAGAGAATGGCTAAAGCCCTACAGTTGGGCAGTCCACTACCTGAGGCCCTTCCATCAATTCCGCTTCTATCTTGATGAAAGAGGAAAATGTTTAACAGACTTTAAAGCTTGGTGTCAGAGTAAGAACTAATTTGATTTTAAAAATTTATGACTGAGTCGACTTAGTCAATTCGAAGGTCAAATAGTACAGTTGTATTTTTTATTCTTAGACGAGTCCTTTACATTCTCAAATGTGTGCGGTTACAACTTGAAATTATCCTCATATTTCATTCCATAAACAGCTCCGGGAAAAAATCTCCTATTATTATTTTGAGTTTAGCTTACATTTTAACACAAATAAGTCCTAATGATTGAACTCAGCTTATTAAAGTTCCAGTGTGAGTGATCGTTCTGCTGTAAGGGCAGGTTCAGTCTTACAGTTTTCGTACAATTTCAATTTCAGGCGAATGGGATCCATTAAAGTGGCCACCATTAGAAATATTGAAGCAAGAACCAACAAGTGAACCTGAGACTATCGTTCCTAGTTATGACACTGTGGACATTGATCGCCTACGCGGGATGGTGAAAAAATGTGTTGATGGAGGGGTGTTAAATGCCGAGGAGGAGAAGGTGTGGGACGGGTTTTTGGCTGGTGAGGAAGCCCTTGCTGACTACTACCAAGACAAGGAGCAAGCTACGTACTGTGGTATGATATTCAACATTTATTGATTAAGTGGAAGATCACATTATTAAAATCGTTTCTTTTTTTTATATATAAACATAGATAAGCATCATAACAAAGAAGTGAGGTACATGCCTCCATCAGACAATGGCTGGCTACTTGATGAACTTGTTGCCAGAAAAAGACCAAGTGAAAATGAAGCGCCCGACCTCCGGGAAGTACTTCGTGAAAGTGAATCGCTCCTGAACGGAGAAGGGCTGATTCCGGTATGTAATGTGAAGCTGCGTGTACGTTCATTATTGCTAGGAGACATCGACACTATTCCACTACAGGAAGACCAATATTTCGCAGCACTAACGTTTGAAAAGAACAAAGTTTAAAAAAAAGAGAACTTGAGCATGGCGTTATTTCATCAAAAGTCTCTTGCTTCTGTGATTCATTTTATGATTTCTTCACACAGGCTTACACAGGACCCTACCGACCACCTGGACACAAACAGCGCGAAATTATCAGAGATGAAAATGTAGATGCACTTAAAGTAGGTATGCTCGTCGCCCTCGACACATATAAAGAGAGGCCACAGATAGCCGAAGTTGTGTCACTCAGCACCTCAGATACAATAGAGGTGGAGTGGTACATTGGAAGCTGGTCAACATCATGGAAGCCCCACAAAGTACGACGTGGACGAAATATGGTCATATGGAGAGAAGTTGTCCAGAAATCTTGTGTCCTCCTCTTCGACTTCGAGTTAACGCCACAAAAGAAGCTCAGGGAGGCGACCAAAAGAGAATTGAAGAGGGTATATGAGGAAAATTAGGTTGAATGAGTTAAAGGATTGAGAAAGTTTCAATCTACATTCGTAAGCTGTTTCGCACTATTCATTTGAAAACACAATTGACTTATGAACAACGGAGCACACCATTGTTTTCTACTATTGTGGTCTTTAAAATATTATATAGTTGATTCATAATGAAGAGCGTACGGACTTTGGAAATGTTTGAAAATTTTGGAGTGGCCATAAATTTATGTCCAGCAATAATTTTACGCACTTATGTCATGGTTGAAAGTTTCTCAGTGGGCATAAATTTATGTCCGGTAAAAATTCGTACGGACTTTGGAAATGGGCATAAATTTATGTCATGGTTGAAAGTTTCTCAGTGGGCATAAATTTATGTCCGGTAAAAATTTGAACGCACCAAGGACATGTTTGAAAGTTTTTTTATGGACATAAATTTATGTCCATTATATGTTTCTTTTAGATTTGTTATAAAAATAAACTTATGCCCAACAGTACCGTTTTTTATATAAGGCTTAAGCATAAATTTATGTCAAGTAATGGACATTTTTAATTTTTTGATATCACCAAACTATTGACCGTAAATGCTTTTGCACAAATCCTGTTCGACAAATATTTCAAATTAAAAAATGTCCAATAATAGGTTTTTACAGTAATAATGTATCTGGAACTCAAATGTGGCATAAACATAAGCTTTTGATTAACAGAACATCAGATTAGTTCAATTTTAATTAAATTGTAAAGATATGGGGATAGAAATAAAAAATCTCATGCACTGATAAGTCCATTTGACAGTATTTCAATTTTACGACCAATTTTTTATTTTCTTAGTCGGTGTTTTTGGAATAAACACTGAAATATGAAAACATATATTACAATAAAAACTACAAAACACTAATTTGTACATTTGTGTCTTTTTTCTTTTTGTGATGATTATATCCTTGTGTTAAGGTGAGCCGTTCCTTAATCTTTGAAAGAGTAATTGAATGGAGGCGAAAATATGTAAATGAAATATAGTTCCATATTGACCAGATGGAAAAAAACAGGTCCACAGAGAATATCAGTGTCAGTATCTAAAGTGAACAAATTATATTCATCATTATAGCAAGATTTATTAAAGATGTTCAAATCTGATTGTTTTTGTGTATATTTTGATATTAATGGCCAATGTGGAACAAATTCCACAGACCAGAGGCATAAGTGCAAAAGTGCAAATATAACTTTCAACTTGTTTCAACCCTATTTTTCTTTTCACTTTTAACCTAAATATCTCAAAATTAATCTGATTTTTATAGTTGTAATTGAGTCATATTATCCTCAAATACTTCAATTATTCGGACTTTCAAAAATTGGGGCGTTTTCATCCAAGTGCCCCTTTAAACTAAATTCCAATTGAAATTTCAGTGGACAATAGCTACTCCGCTGAATTCCATTTTTTATTATAGTTTTTATATATTTCCAATTCAATCATGAAAGAAAGACCACAAAAATAAATAAATAAAAATAAACATTTTAAATTTAATTTAGTACCTGTATTTTTTGGAGTTGTGATGAATTTTTCCTCATCATTCAATTTACTTTCAGGTGTAGTTGGTTTCTTATCTTTGCCAGGCTTTTCGTTTATTCTTTCACCTTTCATTCCTCTGTTAGCCTTTCTTTGTACAGCCAAACCATTTGACGCAGCCTCTGATGTAAGTTTCCTGACAGGAGTAGTTGACCTTTTAACTGTGTCACTTGGAGGTACCAAACCACTAGACTGTCTTTTCTTTGCTGCCATACTAGCAGAAGTATTAATACTGCTTCGACGTCTGATGGGTGTGGTTCCTTTGCTAGGTGTTCTGTCAGCTATAGGAGTCTGAGCTCTTAAAGGTGTTGACCCGGCACTAGCAGCTCTTGGTATACTCTTTGTCTGTGCTGGACTCTTTAGGCCAGTGGCTGACATACTCCTTGCTGAGCCAGCGGGAGCCCGCTGCAAAGCTTTCAAAGGCTGCAATTTGCTTGTTTTTGGGACCTCATTTGGCTTCGCAAAGGTGGGTTTCGAAAGGCCAATTTTAGTAAGCAATGGTTTTGAATTGGGTTGTGGTTTATTATTTCTAGATTGTTTGGTTGAATTTGGAGAACCTGACGATCTGGTTAAAGTAAAAGTTTCATTTAAGGCAGAAGTAGATGATGTACTTGAATTTGACGAGTTAGAACTTGTTCTTTTCCTGCGTCCTGAGCTGAAACCTGGTGCCTTTAGTCCACTTTGGGAAGGCATTGGTAGCTAAAAAAAATGAAAGAGATATATAACAGAGGCATAATTATTGTTCTTTAGTCAAAGGCAAAAAAAGTACAAAACAAACACAAACCTTTGACTGTTTTGTAGTCTCTTCTGTGAAGGAAGTATCACTTGTACTTGAACTTTTCGTGCTTGAAAAGGACCTAAAGATACACAATAGAAGTATTAGTAAATATAACTTCTTGATAGATTGAAAAGCCCTTTTAAGTACTTATCAACCTTTTCTTTTCCAGAAGTATTAGGTTGCAAAGACATCATCTTTGAAACAATACTGAATTTATTTTTCACATTTATAGAACCAAAAAGTGCTGGTTATTTTGTACTGTTACCTGGATATAGACTATGTTTGCATTTTAATGAATTATATCCAGAGTAAATCAAAGCAGAATTTAACAAGAACTTTTCAACATGGCAGCCGCAATCTTTCCTTGTCTAATTATTAGTTTGAGAAACAATACAACCCAAAGAAGTTCCCTTCCTACCTGTCAGCCTTTGAAGACGAGGAAGAAAATTTCCTTGGAGTTCCCACGCTTGATTTCTTGATATCGGACTTCTGTTGGTTTCAGTAGAGGAAGGTAAACTTCAGTTAATGTACCTATACCCACCTAACTTAATATTTTCAGTATTTATTCTAAATAAAGTGAATATTTGAATGATAAAAAATTTTCATATGATCCGAGTGATGCATATTGGAGATATCAAGGTTTATATTTCCTATATGCTAATGAGCGTGATGTCATTATAGGAATCTGAGTTTGCTTCTCATCGTTTTTAAATTGCAACACTGATTACTATGAGAAAACAAATTTGCTATTAACAGGGTTCGTGCTGAGATAACCACTTAAAATTCAAGGACTATTCAAGGAGTATGCAAGGACCCAAAAATGAATTTTCAAGGGGTATGTTCAGCTAAATATGCCAAGGTTTTACACGGTGGTTGCACATGGCTGACTTTCAGATTTTCCAATCTTTCTGACAAGACCTATTTCAAAACCATGCAAGTAATGATCAAAGCAAAAATTCAAGGTGTTTTCAAAGAGTTTCGCTAAAATCATAAAATTCAAGAGCTTTTCAAGTGCCCTTGAAAACGTGAATTAAATTCAAGGAGCTTTCAAGGAGTTTAAGGAGTAGCACGAACCCTGTATTAATTTTCTGACCCATGAGTAAGACAATGATGTTATATACAGGATAATTTGCTGCCCCAGAAAAGTTTTGTATATTTAATCATGCCGATAATGACATCACACTCATTAGCATAGAGGAAATATAAACCTTGATATCTTCAAGATGCATCAATTGAATTATAAGAAATTCTTTTACCATTCAAATATTTACTTTATGTAGAATCAATAATGAAAATATTCAGTTACATAGGTGGTATAGGCACTTTAAACCCGACTCTCGGAAATTCCCTCTGAGCAGACTGAGTCTATTTTTCTTTAGTATTATTGAGGAGGAAAGAAGAATAATAAAATGGAGAGAAAGGAGAGAGGTTCTCCTCACAGGGAACTTGAAAATAAAACAGAGACAGGTTGTACAAAAGGTGGACAGCTCTATCTGACAAAAAAATCCTTATCCAGTGGATAAGTCAATGCCGTTACCCAATATATGTACCCACTGGATAAGATTTGTCTGTTGGACAGAACTATTGACTCCTTGTACAACTAGGCCCAGATGTATAAAATACCTTATTGGCAGGAGACTGAGAATTGTCTTCCACGACCCCATATATGAGCATTTTATTGACTTTAAGTGGCTGTTCAGATCAAAAAAGTGGTATTATTACACTTTAAGCCGCCTGATAACTGTGTCAATATGTGCAGTAAAGCACAACTGCCAAGGCGCAAATTCTAATCATTTTCAAAGCAAGACCCATGGTTTTAATGTAAGATCCACAGATCAAGTTAATATGAATATTGTACATTTTATACAAAAATTAATGCATCTTTGCTTCCCAGGACTTGCTTCAATTGTGTTGACAAGCAGGCTTCAATTCCTAGATATTGATTGGCAACCCCAATGTAATGCTTGGGACCCCAATTTTAGGGCTTATAATAGTGGCTGGTCAACAGAGAATGTCATCTCTTAGGCCAATCCTCTTGAATATGGTCACACTCTGTTCAATTCAATAAAAACCATGCAATGTGGCAAGTCATCATATCTGGCTATTAAGCAGCCCTGAATGTGAGTAATTAAGTGAGTCACAGGACATATGGTTTGAAAAATCCTAGCGCAATTCCTGTAGAACAATATCAAATGAACACGAGGTTGAGTTGATGTCCAATTAGAAAGGCTCTCTCAAAATTGTGAAGGTAATTACTCATAGCTTGATTCAGCGTAACGACTCAGAATATACTAGTCTTCTCCACAGCTGATGTTAGAGATTTCACCAGAACCTTATAATTTATGGCATCAGTTGTCATTCAAAGCTATCCACAAACGAGGGAGAGCATCGTGTGATGAATCTAACAGAGGCTGCATAGGAGACTACTATAATTCTAATTAGTAATTAGTCCTTGAGTCCGAATGAACTATTGACTCATAGGCCATGAAGGCGAGAGGACTAATTTTTTTAGTCAAATCCAACTAGTAGGTCAGATATATAGATGCAAACAAGTAAGTTTTAAATTAAAGCTAAGTTTAATGTTATGGTTTTCAAAGCCAGCACGTTTCGCTACTAGTGGGATATGGCCTAGTAGCAGCTCATCCAATCATAACACAGCATCGATGATAGACCATGGTTTGGATTTGACTAATACTAAATAATGTTGGTTTTCAGGTGTTGAACTCTTTGTGTAAGAAGTGCCAGAAATATAAAACAAGTAAAAATTACTTACAGAATTTTGGTACGTAGATTTCGAATTTGTCTTGAACTTCTGCAGTTTTGATACACTATTACTACCCCTGTTTTGTGCTGAAGCAATTTGTCCTTTCTTCACAAGTTGCGGTTTTATGATAGTGTTTTTTGGAGATTCCTTGTTGATACTTGATTTTATATTTCGTTCCTTTAAAACTCGTTTTCTGACCACAAATTTATCCCCTTCATTTTCAGACATTTTTTCTGTTAATTTGGTTGAGTTTTCTAAAGTTTTAGCAGTGCCGTCTTCATTTTTTATGGTATTTTCACACTTCAATGCTCTGCGCCTTGATTCAGCCTCATCACTGATTAGTTCTGGAAAATCTGAACTAGACTTTTTGTCTTGGTCCTCCACAACAGCTTCAGAAGAACTTGTCCTGAACATAAGGGCCATAGATGTGGCTTCTTTGAAGATTTCTACGACTTGTTCGGGGTTTAATGGGCTCAATGGTTTGAAGCTTTCAACTTCGTCAATGTATTTCGATACTTTAGTTTCTGTTTTTGCAGCCACACAGCGTTCGTTGTGTCCGATCGGACCAAAGAAGATTTCATCGTCTTCTTCATCTTGATCCCTAACATAATTACAAATTTTATCGTTATATTATGCTAGCTATGTATTATTACATTTTATAAAGACTAAGATTTTAATCGATCGTCAAGATCTGTTAGGTAAAACTGTTTAGGAGCTAAAAACCGCAATCAGTTATGATCCAAGCACAACAATGTATGTACAACAATGCAAACATTCAATCTTACCTTTCTTCGTCTGGAGATAACGGTAGATCGAAGTCGAATTTCTCATCTTCGAGTAAAGGAGAATCCATCACTTACACCGAGAAATATATTTAAAAAACCTTTTGTTAGATTTTAAAAATTTATCAAGATTATTTTAGTCCCAAAATGATCAATCGAACCTCTTTCTATTTTATTCAAAGCTCGGATAACAGCACAATCAAACTGAGATCTCTAATTCCATAGGTCAAAATTAACAATTTGGAAAATATAAACAATTTCTTAGTTATCCTTTAGATTACAAGTGTCGTAATTATTAGAATGAGTGGAAAATTTACCTCAAAAAAGAGCGAACTGCCCTTGTATTTTTTGTAGAAAGTGATTAAGAAACGGATTTTGATCGCGGGAAGCATTTGAATTTGACGCACGTGACTACATTGAAACCTTATGATTGGTTAGTTTTCGTTAGGGTGCATTCTATCGCGGTTAAATGTACAACACAGGTATACCAATCAATTCTTTTAATCATTAAAATGATTGAGTTCCGTTAGTGGCAAAGCGAAACTTAATCCCCTCCCCCCCTCTCCCCAAGAAAGCCTGATACTCAGGCTACAAGCTCTGCTACTCTGGACTATAAGCGAGGATCGAAGCGACCTATTATTGGATAAGAAGTTCGTACGTGTAACTTGTATGAAGTCCGAAAGTAAGTTTCGCGTAACGTTCGTAAGCTGATGACGTAAGACGATTGATTAGTGAGTGAGCATATTCAGACCCCTCACAATAACTTGTTTCTACGCTTAGCGTATCCGCGAGTTAAAAACTGGAGTAAGACAAATACATGACCAGTATTGGATTGGAATGACTGATTTATTCTATTCAGTTGCTATAACATACAATAAATAAATATCCAAATACTATTAAATATTTCGACTCATTGAGTTTCATAGGTGGTTTCATTCAGGTGCACGGTTCGGTAAGTACAGTTAAAACATGTTTTCTAATGAGATAAACAAACATTGAGGCTGGGCTACTTGTGCGGGTGGTTGAAATTATTCTTATTCTTATTCTTATTCTTATTCTTATTCTTATTCTTATTCTTATTCTTATTCTTATTCTTATTCTTATTCTTATTCTTATTCTTATTCTTATTCTTATTCTTATTCTTATTCTTATTCTTATTACTTGCTTACAATGCCTTCCTTACAAGGCACAGCACACCGCGGTACTAAAAAAAAACCAAACAAACAAACTGAGCAGGCGCGCAAGTTTAGCCTGGGTAGCCGCTCTTGGGGAGGGGGAGGAGTGGGGCTGGGGCGAGGAGGCGGGGTAAAGGGGAAGGAAAGGAGTACGCCTACTTATCGCCTCATTAGCATATCAAATATTTCCACCAATCAGATTTCAACAGTAGCGAAACAAACTTCTGTCACTTTCACGTGTTGTAAAATTCGCGTTTGTCGGCTTGTTATATTCTTAATTATACAGCGTCTCATTAATCCCATATAGGTAACTGTCCAATTATTTTCTTAAGGTGGCTGCCTACTTTTGAACATTCGAATTGAGCCCACGATGAGCGCGCGCTCAAAAACCGCTGAAAAATCTACAATATTTTATTGAAGGACCATACACGTTTTGAGCTTCAACAGGGCAAAACCCTCAAATTTTGCACGGGACTCTGTATTTTTTAATGGCTCATTCGTAAAACTTCCAAAAATCTATGTTATATCAAAATTTTAGAAAAAGTATAAATCAGCAACACATGAAAAAATAGATTTTTGTAGGGATTTTTGTTCGCCTTAATGAAATTTTTAAGAGCACCGAAACTACAAAATATGAGAAATCAATTTATCTTAATGTCTTGTTGATATGGGATTAATTAGGCAGCTATATAATTGGGATTTCATGCTCCCCAATCAATAAATAATTTTAGACTTATACAAATCCTCTGACTGCCAAATTGTACTCGGCCTACGGCCTCATCCAATTTTTGTCAGTCCTCAGAATTTTCCTCGTCCAATTATTTCTTAATTGGACAGTATGGAGTCCTATTACATATAATGATGATGATGTGATAATAATAATAATAATAATAATAATAATAACAATAATAATAAAACGATATAAAATGTAACTTAAAATAAAAGTTAAAATAATGAAGCAGGAAAATAGAATAAATAGGGGTATATCTAATACTAGGTATTTAATGCAAATAGTTTATCATATAAACTAGAGGCTATAACTTTACAATAACTATATTTAAAACTAGCTAAGGAACTTTAGCCAGTTCTTATATCGATTGGTAATGAATTCCATTCACCCTGTACCCTGCGCCGAAATTCTTCTTTTTGATAGTCGTACATTTAAGTGAAGATGGCATAGAATAATAGAGGCATTCATAATCCGTGGAAAAAAAACAACTAATAAACGTGTATTAGTCAAATAAACACAATGGAATAAGGGTCTACTAACGTGTATTAGGCCTAGGGCGAACGTCGAACTTTCCATGCACCAAACTCATTAAAAACAATAGATATCAGGTGATAATGAGGCGGCATGCTTTGATGCAATTAAGTTCGGTGCATGGAAAGTTCAGTCTAATATCTATTTCACGGGTTTTAGTGACTTCAATCTACTTTTTTGGACGAAGTCAGTGACTTACACTTTCGTTTCCTTCTGTATTGGTCGATGCGTCTTTTTTTTTATTTATTTTTTATTAACCAAAAATCTGAGCTAGAGTTCTTAACTAGCCAGAAAAAAATCAGTATCATGACACTCTCTATGGCTCCTGCTGTGGGGTTGTTGACGGCATTTCCATTACCAACCGCTATTAGAGCTACTGTTACCAGTACCAACGTAAACGACAACCAACACACGACTAGGTGAAATATTACAAATATAGTGTTCTGCATTTTATGAACTATTTTTATCTCGAGTGGCTTGGGGCTATTCTCATTGAATTCCCTTTCATAAAGGAATAAAGCAAACAGAATGGAAAGGGCACATAAACACTCAAGTAGAAAAATGGGAATCGCCCAGAATGGCTCTGAAATGATTCCGCATATCACCCACAAAAAATGATTAACTGTTTGGAACAGACATGGGAACAGAAAGTAAGCTCCCACATAATATTTGTTAGTAATTTCAATTTTGCATATGCAGTGGTTCGAAATGCATCCAATGACAAACGACATAATACAACAAGAAACATGAATGCCGTAGTATAGATACATTGTCCCATCCGTCTTACTTTCGGAGTGAATCAACGGGATTGAACACACAATTGCTAGGAACATCAAAATAGTAAAAGGAAATGTCATTTTTAGTGCGGCACCAGAGACCCACCTTCGTGTATTGTCCGACATACTATTGTTTATACCCTGAAGAATAAGTATCCACAAAGAGAAGCTTGCACCGATTGAAGACATAAATATGAACCAGCAGAAATACCAAAACTTAGGGTATTCAGCTATATCACCCTCATGGCCAATGGTCACACAGCAAACAGTGTTGAGCCGGGGATCAGAAACTTTGGGATTCACGATGATATCTTCGAGCTATCGACAAATAAAAAATCGACATCAGTGTTTTACTAGATGTACAAGAGAAAGAAAGCTATAGAGAAAGGTTAGGCTAGGCATAAGCTGTTCCTTGCAAAGCTAGCCCTGCATGGATAATTGAATAGCGTACCAACCCTGTAGCCTCGTACGCAGACGTTGTTAGGGTCTGTCACGGAACGTTTTCCTCCCCACCTTTTTACTCCCTCGTGGGGAGTGCAATGTCACGGGTCAGGCCTTACGAACGACTGCGTAGGACGCTACAACTCCATTACTAAGCCCGCAGCAACGACAATACTTGGTATCGGACATTCATTTACACTAATAATACGCAGTAAACTGGATAGCCTAGTTATAAATCGTCCATTCTTTTCCTCTCCTTGCCCATTGAAGGAGAATTTGGCGAGCGCGAAGAGCAAGCATAATACGATCGACAAAGTAGCGAGTGGACGACTTGAGCTTCAGTGTTTCCCGTGCAAGGAATCGATTTCCGTTTCCCGCCAGATGATGTCTCCATTGGCTGTTTGATATACTTTTATTCACCGACGGAAAAACCAGCGTTAGTTCATTTGGCAAGAAGCCCACCCGGGGCCGAATGCAGAAACGAAAAGTCCTCAGTCCGGCCCGCCAGATAGACGACTTTTAGAAAGTCTACACAGAAACATGTGGGGGATTAAAGAAATTTGAATTTGAATAGGAAGAATCCAGCATCCCCTCACCTATCCCCCCCCCCCCCCCCCCCCAGACATAGAGGATATTACATGGGCGCTTGGAGATACGAAATTTATCTTCGAGTGTTGAAAAGATCTCTCACGAGTGAGCGCAGCGAACGAGTGAGAGATTTACAACACGAGAAGATAAATTTCGTATCTCCAAGCGCCCATGTAATATTCTGATTATATAATTATCCATAAAATCAACTTAACAAGCTTTTTATTATTATAAAAAGTTTTTATTTATAAACTAATAGCTTAAATAGACATGGAAACGATATTTTCACATGTGAAAATAACATGTTATTTTCACATGTGAAAATATCAGTTTTACGAAAAGGAGAAATATAGGTATTTTATGGATAATTATATGATAAATACTTTTATTCACCGACGGAAAAACCAGCGTCAGTTCATTTGGCCGGAAGCAGAAACGAAAAGTCCCCAGTCCCGCCAGATAGAGGACTTTAGAGGATAGAGGAAGTCTACACAGAAACATCTGGGGGATTAAAGAAAATTTAATTTGGATAAGAAGTTGGGGTGTTGCTAAACCCCGAAACACCGAAACACCGAAACAGTACCAAAACGAAACACCAGTGTACAAATACTTTTCAATAAAATAGTTAAAAGTCGGTAGTAGATCAATGAATCTTTTGATTTTGAGAGCAACTGACATCATTTAAGACCAGTTTACAATGTTTTAAGAATCGTATATCTGGAAAGTTTTATGTCATCACCTTGCACACATTGCGGGCGGCCACACGGGAGCAGGCTTTATATTGCTGGTGGTGATGGATATGATGCAAAAGTTACTCTGTTGGCGGTCGCTCGATCAATCCAAAGACGAAAACACGGGGAGGGATGGGACGTCCGAAATTGTCAAACCACCCGTGGATATCAAGCTATTGGATACCGCTTTTCACTACTTCTTATAGCGTGTTCATACTTTTCGTTTCTACTGTGCCGGCCGTATTTATTGCATCTTTATAAAGTTTAAAGCATATAATTTAGTGTATTATAACTATGAGCTACGCCGAAGTAACCGCTGGGTTCAAGTCCATTAAGGAAAGTACAGCTAAAGCCCGGAGTAGTCAATCGATAAAAATCGATAGAAATCACCTGATTTGTATCGATTTTTATGGGAAATCGTTTAAAATCGATAAAAAAAATTGGTGTGAGTTCGATTTTTATCGATTTAATCGATTTTTATCGATCAAGATTTGACAGCTTTAATTCGATCCAATAATGAGTACAATCATATAATCAGCTTTATTTCACGCAAAGTATTCGAAAATATCGATGATAGTGCAATGGATTTTATAACTATTAATTCACAAGTAATAATATGTAGATCAGGCAGCTAATTATCCAAGTACTTTTGCTGTCTGTTCACTGATCACTATAACAAACTCCTAGTGTGTGTCAAGCTATGGTTACGAAAGAGTAAGTCCGGTGGTGTAAATCCGTAGCCACACGACCTTCGTACGATCATCGATAGAAATTATTCAAGACATAAATCGAATAAAAATCGATATGTATATAATCAATCAATCGATAAAAATCGATACAAAAATTTAGTGTGAGTTCGATTTTTAACGATTGATAGATACAATCGATATCAATCAAATCAGCGGTATCGATTGTTATCGATTTATCGATTGGCAAAATCGATATCGATTTTTATCGATTGACTACTCCGGGGCTAAAGTCGACTACTCTGCGTTCCAGCAGAGCACCGAAGATGATGCCCTGGCAATTGCAATTGCCAGGTCATTAGAGGTAAGCAAATATCTGACAATATCTCGATCTCGCATCCTTTTTACAGTATTTTGAAGGCAAACGGTATTATGGTTATATGTTAATTGCATACAAGTAAGATCATATATATTCTCACAGGACAATGATCACGACAATACCCTCAGCGAGGACTTATTTACATGTTTCTTGGGTCCATCTGATGATGTTGTGTTAGCCCAAGAACGAAATTGACTACTCATTTTTCTTACAGCGAGGACCCTCATCAGTTTAGTTTTTTTAAAGTAATTAATCTATGGAATAGGTCACGGTCACTCTGTCACGTTGTTCTATTTAGGTCTCAGTCACGTTTTAATCACAATTATCGGATTATGACAGTACAGAGTGATGACATAAAACTTTCCAGATATACGATTCTTAAAACATTGTAAACTGGTCTTAAATGATGTCAGTTGCTCTCAAAATCAAAAGATTCATTGATCTACTACCGACTTTTAACTATTTTATTGAAAAGTATTTGTACACTGGTGTTTCGTTTTGGTACTGTTTCGGTGTTTCGGTGTTTCGGGGTTTCGGGGTTTAGCAACACCCAAGAAATTGGGGGGGGGGGGGGGGGTTTATTACAAAATTAATACTTTTGATTAGCGTTATCAGCTATCCCCCACCCCCCCCCCCCCCACCACCCAAGACATAAATAATTGATAAATGGTCCCTTAGTACAATGCAGCAACATTTTAAAAATCCCTTCATCTACCCCCCAGGGGTAGATGCTCGACATAGGCAGTCGGGGAATCGATGAATATGCAAAAATACTAAGCACGGCTACGGACCATGCATTTGCTATAGAGCGTTTTCACTCAAGTGAGAAGGCAGCCATAAACAATAGAGACTTTCTGCACAGTATTGGCATAAAAACAGAGTTCAATTCTGAAGGATAGAAAATGTATTGTTTTGGTACCTCATAATGCCCGCTGTGACGTCACGTGAAAACGCTCTATTGAGGTACATTGTGACATGATTCAGCTGCAAAAAATTGGCATTCAATAACTGCGGTATATAAAATCTTACCATGGAAACAACGTATCTCCACGTCTCGCTCTTCGTGTCGCGGTAAGGACTATCATGACAAAAGGGTGGTACAGTTATGACCAGCTCCGTCTCTCTTCTCTGGGGATATATTGTAAAGAGAGAAAATACTGACATTGCATACAGACTGATGTGTTGAACGGACACATACGAACAGGCTTTGCTCCAAGTGAACTTCAAGTTCTTCTTTTGATCATCGATCATCTTAGTTCCATTCTGGTAGATCTTTAGAAACTGTATCGTTACTCTAACGTATAAAGAAGGCAAATCGACTGAAGGAAACAAGGCTCTAGACATATTGTAATAGTTGTCTGTCATTCTAGAGTCATTGATCGGTGGCACTTTCGAACCAAGTATCTCCCTGACTTCATCAAGATACATCAAACACTTGGTTTCATTCAGCGACGGACATGTTAAAGGTTTGATCAGAATACCAGCTAAAAGAAACCCAACGAGTAGAATATCTACCATTTTGGGCATCATGGCGTCTATTGTAGTAGTTTTAGACGCTCGGTGGGATTCCTAGAAAATGCGGAAGTATAACTTGCAATTAGCATTGGGTTTCCTGTGGTTTTTAAGGGGTCACTAGATCATCATACGTTGCTATGCTACAGTAATGCCATTGGAATATTTGACTGGCGAACTGTTGTGTGTATTGTGTAGAGTCATGTGGTATACTGTACGTAAGCGCTAGCAAGATCGAAAACAAAGTTCAAACTTTTGTTTCGAGATCATATTAAATGTGGAATTTGGTCACGGGTACTCGGGATCTAATCCCACTTTTTATTTGGGGGGCGGGGGGATGGGGGGAGACGCTCTTGAACCCTAAAAAATTCTAGATTTTAAAAAAAAAAAGTGCCAAGTGAAGGCCATGCTAGCTTCCAAAAGGAATGAAATGTCTTAAGAACTAAACAGATGACCAGTATTGGATTGGAATGACTGATTTATCCTGTTCATTGTTGTTACACTTTTTTAAACAAATAGTGCCCCTACACTGAGTCCCGAGAGGAATTAATCTGGGGGACAAAACAATGGATTTTTTTTTGCATAAGAAAAGATGGCCTATTGTTTTGTCCCCCAGAACCATTCCTCTAGGAAATCAATGCAAAGGGTCTATACCCATTATTTAACTAAATACTATAAAATATTTCTTTTCTCTACTTTTGAGGTTTTTCTTTTAACGTTACAGGTGGTTGCATTCAGGCGCGCGTTTCGGCAACTACAGTATAACGTTTCTACAATGCAATAAACAAACATTGAGGCTGGGCTACTTGTGCAAGGTTGTACATTGACGTCAAATGCTATAATGTTTGGTTTGTCTGCATTGGATTCGGCGCGTGCGGGATTCGACGTCTAAACTGGACCTTAGTTATTAAATCTTTTATATACTCTTTTTGTAGTTTTTTAGAGATTTTATGCCTAGTATTTTAGAGTACCTATATGTAATGCGCAGTTGATCATATTAACATGTTAAATTGCGCAATACAAATAATAAACTATTATTATTAAAAGAATTAAATAATAATAATAATAATATTTATTGCTTATATTGCGCATTTTAACATTTGAATATAATCAAATGCGCATTACAAATTAAAAACATCATGGAATACAATGTATATCAATATGAAAGGCTCATTATATTATCCTATATGTCTAATTATTTGAAAACACTATATATCATATATTATATCATATCACATCACATTTTACATCACATCACATCCCATCCCATCCCATCCAATCATATCACCTGCACCAGTTAAGCTACGACACTAGTGATTTTAATTAGCTTGCGAGACCTTACACAACACACAGTGTGGTACTAATTCACAAAGACCACGCGCACGAGTTTAATGCTCCACCGGTAGTCGTGTACGTTTTAGTGTCGATGGCATACTTTTTTCACTAAGTCATGCCACGTCAGTATGGTCACTAGCTCTTAGGAAGACTGAAGAGGAATGTTTTCTTCCCCATTAGTTGACGTTTTTTTGTTTTTGAACCAAAAATCTAAGCTGGAGTTCTTAACTAGCCAGAGAAAGATCAGTGTCATGACACCCTCTATGGCTCCTGCTGTGGAGTTGTTGACAGCATTTCCATTACCAACCGCTATTAGAGCTACTGATATCAGTACCAACGTAAATGACAACCAACACACGAAAAGATGAAATTTTATAAATTTAGCGCTCTGTATTCTTTCGACATTTTTTAACTTGAGCGGCTGGGGGCTATCCTCAGCGAATGTCCTTTCCAAAAGGAATAAAGCAAACAGAATGGAAAGGGCACATAAACACTCAAGTAGAAAAATGGGAATCGCCCAGAATGGCTCTGAAATGATTCCGCATATCACCCACAAAAAATGATGAACCATTTGGAACAGACATGGGAACAGAAAGTAAGATCCTATCCAGTTCATGCGATTGTTACTTGTCATTTTATATTTACAGTTCCAGTAACAGTTGGAAATAAACGAAAATAAACAAAAACCTATATACGCATAAAAGTATACACCCGGCATTTTCTCAACTTTCCCACTTTTCCATGCAATCAAAAAAACCACTACTACGAACGCTATTAAACTAATAAAAAATGCCATTGTAAGTGCAGCACCAGACACCGAACGTGTATTTTTTGTATTAGCATCAATTATAGACTGAAGAAAAAAGATCCAAAGAGAGAAGCTTGCTAAGAATGAAGACACAATCATGACCCAGTAGAAACACCAAAGGTTAGGATATTCAGCTATATCACCCTCATGGCCAATGGTCACACAGCAAACAGTGTTGAGCCGAGGGTCAGAAACTTTGGGATTCACGATGATATCTTCGAGCTATCGACAAATAAAAAATCGACATCAGTGTTTTACTAGATGTACAAGAGAAAGAAAGCTATAGAGAAAGGTTAGGCTAGGCATAAGCTGTTCCTTGCAAAGCTAGCCCTGCATGGATAATTGAATAGCGTACCAACCCTGTAGCCTCGTACGCAGACGTTGTTAGGGTCTGTCACGGAACGTTTTCCTCCCCACCTTTTTACTCCCTCGTGGCGAGTGAAATGTCACAGGACAGGCCTTACGAACGACTGCGTAGGACGCTACAACTCCATTACTGAGCCCGCAGCAACGACAATACTTGGTATCGGACATTCATTTACACTAATAATAACATGTCACGCAGTAAACTGTGTAGCCTAGTTATAAATCGTCCATGATTCAGTGACCAAAATAGCCCTATTTCACTATGACGTCACTGCTTGTTTATGTGGGGTATAGAATCGTCAAATCCAATAGAAAATTCAACAAAATTTGCACCTAGCGCAACAGTTTAATCTAAAATGGCCTGGTTTTCAGATATAATATGTGTTAATATATACTAAAAAATATTCTGAGTGTTTGCTGGCTATTCTACTTCTCTTCGTGGATTGATACGGGTTTTAGAACAATTTTCGGTGAATTTGCGTTGATTTGACCCACTCCGACGACCATGATCCTTTGAGTTTAAACAATAGATTGTTTTGATGTGACGTCATCCTGAGTGAAATAGGGCAATTCCCGGAGGATAGAAAATGTATTGTTTTGGTACCCCATAATGCCCGCTGTAACGTCACGTGAAAACGCTCTATTGAGGTACATTATGACATGAATCAGCTGCAAAAAATTGGCATTCAATAACTGCGGTATATAAAATCTTACCATGGAAACAACGTATCTCCACGTCTCACTCTTCATGTCGCGGTAAGGACTATCATGACAAAAGGGTGGTACAGTTATGACCAGCTCCGTCTCTCTTCTCTGGGGATATATTGTAAGGAGAGAAAATACTGACATTGCATACAGACTGATGTGTTTAACGGACACATACGAACAGGCTTTGCTCCAAGTGAACTTCAAGTTCTTCTTTTGATCATCGATCATCTTAGTTCCATTCTGGTAGATCTTTAGAAACTGTATCGTTACTCTAACGTATAAAGAAGGCAAATCGACTGAAGGAAACAAGGCTCTAGACATATTGTAGTAGTTATCTGTCATTCTAGAGTCATTGATCGGTGGCACCTTCGAACCAAGTATCTCCCTGACTTCATCAAGATACGTCAAACACTTGGTTTCATTCAGTGACTGACATGTTAAAGGTTTGATCAGAATACCAGCTAAAAGAAAGCCAACAAGTAGAATATCTACCATTTTGGGCATCATGGCGTCTATTGTAGTAGTTTTAGACGCTCGGTGGGATTCCTAGAAAATGCGGAAGTATAACTTGCAATTAACATCGGGCTTCCTGTGGTTTTTAAGGGGTCACTAAATCATCATCCGTTGCTATGTTACATCAATTATATTGAAATATTTGACTGGCAAACTGTTATGTATACTGAGTAGAGTCATGTGATGTAGTAAGCAGGATTGCAACTAGTAATTACACACAAATAATTCATTTCATTTAAATATTTATTTTATAGAGAGGAAAAAAGGAAAATCTAACAAAAAGGTTGGAATGGCTCAGAGTTCCTTGATATCAGCATGAACTTTAGTCTCCCTTGCATCCGTTTTTAGTGTCGGTCGTCACGCAACGAGAGAGAGCGTTGCGTGACGACCGACACTAAAAACGGATGCGAGGGAGACTACATGAACTTGAACAATGGATAGTCATTAAAATAAATGGATTTGTTATTAGGAAGAATATTTTAAAGTTAAAAACATAAGGTATAGATGCACAGCATTTTCCTAATCCAGCTTAATTTCAATTTTTTCCCCTAAAAAACAAGTTTATACACTGAATTAAAATATGGAAAGAAATATGAATAAATATTTTTCTGGACTGACTAACCTCATGTTAATGTTGAAACATGAAGGCATTTTCACATGTATGAGAGGCTAGTCAGTCCAGAACAATAGTTATTGAAAATAGTCATATGTGAGCTCTGATTGGTTGAGAATGGTGCTTTATTAGTGAACAGACCACAGTTACTGACGCCATCTGCATCTGATTTTTTCTTTCTATTTAATAAAACAGCTTTTCTCTTTAAAGATGAGTGGCTATCAACACAATGTTCCTCTAGGTCCACACTTGAGCTCACTTTAAATAATTTTACTCTAACTTTTGGAAGATGAAGTCCTAGACTAAGCTACTAATTCTGCTCTCTCCTGATTGGCTCCAGTTTTTACTCTAGATAGTGATTGGTTAGCCTTGTTAAAATGGTACCAGTTTGAGTGTCCACACTGAAGTGTATGTAATGGAAAACAAAGATGCTCAGTCCTAAATGGGTGACTCGTAATCTTGAATGGGAAAATGCTGTGTTCAAGCTCGTTTATTAGAACTTGTAATATAATTGATAATAATTATATGACCCCTAATATATATCACTTCCTAAGCTAAACATAAAACAGTTCAACAGCGAGCATATTTGATTGACAGATGCCAAATACCCAACTGTCTAGAAGCAGTAGATGTTGCAAAAATGAAAAAAGATCGCCTACTGTAATCAACAATTTCAAGAGGTGTCATCATTAGAACCAGTCATATTGATTTCTTGTGGAGTCATGGTATCCAGATTACTGTTAAATTCACTGTCAATATCTTCTTCACCTTGTTCCTCTTCTTCCATAAAATAAGTGTCTAAAAGTTCATTGGCATATTGCCTGAGTGTCTGATTTGAGTTATATTCAAGTCCCTCAAGGCATGCCACACCTTCTGCCTCTTCAAAACTCTCCTTTGATTCAGGGAATATTCTTAGTGCCATTTCAGCAAACTGAAGTCCTGTGAGAACAGCATCTTGATCATGTGATTTCAGGATGTTTACAATGCCAGCCATGCCTCCACAGCTGAGGATCACCTTGAGATACTCTGAGCTGTGATATGCCACATTGCATAATGTTAATGCTGCCTGTTATCAAAATGGAAAGGAAAACGAATATTTAAACAGGGATCAAACAGATATAAATTCTGCGTCAAGCATAAACAGCTCACAGTACGTATTATTGTCATGAATCAATATATATTTTGGGGCATAGCATGATAAGGGTAAAAATAATAGCCGGTCAGCCACTGGTCATTAGGACTGGCCAAATTAGCGTTAGGTTGGTCATACTTGGATTCTGGTTCAATGCTACCAGTTGACTGTACCTTGTCTTATGACCAGTCATTATATTAAGCCCTGCATAGGTAAGTTAGTATAAGCCTTTAAAAACTGTAAGTCTTCACTATTGCATTCTACATGTGTTGGTAAATCTTAGATTGCAAACAAAGAAATGAAACTCAGGGTGAACTGGGGTGGCATGCACTCCCGGGGGGGGTATACTCCCAAATATGGACTATACGGGGATGACCCGCAGAACAGGGTATGGTTTTCAAGCTTCTTGTCATAAACAGGGTATGCAATTTCACTCAAGTTCCAAGCTCTTCTTGAGTTTCCTGTCATATTCAGGGTTTCTACTTTCGTATTGACCGAAACTGGTTATTATGGTCATTAAAAAACAATACGTGAGATGACATGATAATTGAAACAAGAACTCAGTGCAATAAATTATATCTTTTGTCATAAACAGGGTCTACAAATTTGAGTTTTTTGTCATAAACAGGGTACCCCAGAATCCCAGCGGAACACCCCTAACCAAATCCTGGCGGAGTACCCCCCCCCCAGGCATGCACTACTATGCCACTGTTTCCCACTTCTTTGCAGTTTCAGGGTTACCATGTCCAATAATATCTGGGGAGTGATGGTTGTAATATGATATTGATATAACCAGTATTACCTCTCTCTTGATATCATAAGTCTCTGAAGTTAACATGTGTACAATGACTTGTATAACACCAGGGGATGATATTATAGCCCCAGCATGTTCAGCTGGACCAGCCGTCAGGTTAGACATAACCCATAAGCTTTCTTTCCTGACATGCCGATGACTGGATTGGAAACATTTTACGAGGGTAGGAAGGAAGGTTCCATCTTGTATTATCATACTGCCATACTCATCTGGGCCACTTGCTATATTTCCTAGAAAATTTTTGACATGAATTAGATTTTAGAATCTAATTCAATTCCAAGGCTGAGTGTGATCGGCTCAAAGGGAACAACTGGCCATTTATTACAGTAGTCCAAACCCTTTTATCAAAGAGTAAAGAACATTTTTGGGGGGAATCAAGATCTCTGGTGTCTCAGGTTTGAATCCTGTAATTATCATCAAGTGAAGTCGCTTAGGTCTCTCCCTTGATTTGAGGGTTTGTTTTTCTCCAGGTTCTCTGGTTTTTCTCCATCCCCAAATCTGCAATCCACAATTTGGGAAGCACAGGCGTGTGGCATATGATGCTAATGCACCACCTCCCTCTAATGCGACCCGGGTTCAAACCCTGCCGGGCTTGGTGTCGTATGTGAGTAAAGTCTGTTGTTTCTTGGTTCTCTCCTGTGCTTCAAGGGGTTTTCCTCTGGGTTCTCCCGTTTTTTTCTCTCCTCAAAAATCAACTTCTAAATTCTAATTCAATCTATTGGCTGCCTTATCAGTTGGATTGCATCAAAACCTGTTAAAGTTAAGCCGCATCCACCCAGGAGTGGTAATGCATTAGAATCTGCAAATCCTAACCAGCTAAATTCCAATTCAATCTTTGAGTGAGCTGTGACTTTGGTCAGCCTAGAGTTCAATTCAAGGTTTCATAAAATTTTAAGGTTTTTTGACAGGATTAGTTCAGTGCATGATTTCAAGTATCACTATCAATGTGGTCTGTGTGCTATGTTTCACAGTCTGTTGTAAAAAAACAGTCATTAAATTAGAGTCCTAAAGATTATTTTCTTTCCTCACCTAAGCATCTCAGTAAAGGTGTAATAACTTGATTGTTTTCTGGGTTTTCTTGAACAACATTAAACAACAACTTAACCAGATAATCAATAATGCCCAAGGGAACAAACTGAGCCAGGTTATCTGGTTTTGACGTCAAGTATGTCAGAACCCATGCCACCTCAGCCACAAGATCAACAGAGCTTTTTCCAGGCACCAAGTGGTTGACAAGAAGTGGAGCCACACCAGCATTCATTATCTCTTCTGATGCATTATTTTGACCTCTTGCAAGGTTTGACAATGCAAATGCAGCTGATTGAACAGCAGACGGCAAGCCAGACTAAAAAAACAGTTATCAGTTAGTTATTGTTTTCATATTTGAATTACATTTACAAACCATAGATATATGCTACTTTTTATTAATGCATGCACCTTAATTCATGTAATCATTTGTTCAAGCATACAAATGCTTAAAATTTAAGTGCCTTACCTTTAATAGGTTTACCATGGGTCCTATAATACCTTGGGATCGTAACAGATCCCTGCACTCCACAGAATCTCCAGACATGTTACCCAAAGCCCATGCACACTGGTCTTGAAGTTGAACATTTTGTCCACTCAGATAAGTAATAAGATAAGGAGCAGTAGCTTTGAGAACGGTCAGTGTGTCTTCATGAGTTCCTGCGGCCATATTAGTGATACACCATGCAGACTCTAGCTGAAGGTCTATGTTGTGGCCAGTCAAATGTGTAACGACAGCTCGAAGCCCATTTTCAACGCCTAAAAACGCGCTGATCAGTGCGCTTCCTTGAGCGAACGCTTTCCGTAAGCTGCGCAAACAATGTAACGTGTTCTGGTCGTGTTTGTGTATTGCTTTTGCAAACTCGCGAACTTGTTCAACTGTGAACTCTTCTGCGTTTTCCTCGGCTTCAACTTCCTCGGCGAAGCGAATCCGTTTAGAAGTTAACAGTCTTTCACGTCTTTCTTTGCGGAGATCAGCCTCTTGTTCTCTCCTCCGTGTTCTTTGATTACCAATACTGTGAACTCCTTGCTTATAAAGATCTTTTCGGTTCATTTCGATATAAAAAATCTTGCTTCAAAAATCGTTGCTTTTTTCACTCAGCTAGGACGCCATCTTGTTTTATGCAGGATCTCCCATAATGCTTTGCGCATAACACAGGAAGCCCAAGCTAACTCATTTTGTTGTCCTTAAAAAAATTTTCTAAAAAATTCTAAACTTGATTTTCTTTTATGTGTCTGTAAATAAAATAGCAAACGGAAATATTAACGTTAGGAAATTCGTTAAAACTAACCACATTGCGCAAATGCCACTGCACATTTTATAAAAAAGTGTTGGGCACCAATTTTAAACGGCCATACGAAATATTCTCTGCTAAAAAGATAATTCAATTTCTACACCTAAATACATCCTCTTCTCGACTCTTCTTGCTAACTTTTATCAAATCTTCAAATGAAATCAAACATTTTGGAATCCTTTTTTGGGTTACCTGAGCATTAATTTAGGCCAGGCCGCAAAGCTAGTATTGCAGGCTCGACTTCTAGCAGCGGTTGAGTTCATAAACGCTCAAACGGCCCGCCATATTTGAACCAAGAAAACAAACAGAGAAAAAATACAAGTTTAAAAATTAAATATTTCTGCTTGAGTCCATTAGAATTAAAGCAAATATGACCTCCAGCTTGGTAAGTTATCATCCTAAGAATTGTATGAATGATTTTCTAATTAAGGAGTTTGAGTTTTGAAGCAAAAAAGTTGATGTAAACAACGTCGTTGATAAGATACAGAACCCGTGATGCAGAAACGGTAAAATAAGCCTTTTAGTTATGAATAAGATGTGATTCAGTGATGTTTGGTTTACAGGAGGATCCGACGCTTGAGCGCCACTTTAAGGGCCACAGAGATACTGTAACTAGTGTTGACTTTAACCCTAACATGAAACAGCTAGGTAAGTAAATCTGGCATGGTAATTACGCGCTATGATTGGTCAATTTGCGGTCCATAACTTTGCGATATGGACCAAGGCTAGATAATAGAATACCCCACCACCTATCCTAATAACATCTAGTGTAATATAACTTCTTCTACAAATAGTTACCTAGGCTAGATAATAGAATACCCCACCACCTATCCTAATAACATCTAGTGTAATATAACTTCTACAAATAGTTACCTAGGCTAGATAATAGAATACCCCACCATCTATCTTAATAACATCCAGTGTAATAACTTCTTCTACAAATAGTTATGATAACTGTAGTAGAAAGTGGTTGGGGTATTCTACTGTATAGCTCGTCTCTTCTAGTTTATTTACTAAATTAATTTTATTCCATGAAAACCCTGTTTTCCTGGTGTTTTCCCAGATTCTCTGTTTGAGTTGCACCCATATTCATGTCTTCTCGTGTACAACTGTTAAACAAAGAAATGATGACTAAGGGAATCAGACATGTGGTCTGATATTATATGAGAGAACATTGTGTCAAAGCTAAAAAGTTTCGTTGACCAGTTTTTTGTGACTGTTTTATGATTCAATCAAATGAATAGTGACAGGGTCGATGGATTCAAGTCTGATGATCTGGCACTTCAAGCATCATATGAGAGCATACAGATTTGTTGGTCATAAGGTAAATACACAAAGATGCAATTGTAGCTTAGCTTTTGTATTTTTTAAGGCTGGTTTAAACGGTACGATTTTCGGCTACAACTAACATATACAACACGCTCGCGCCATCCTAAAACTCTAGTCGTAGCGTGTAAATCAAGCCTACAACTCGCCTACGACAGACTCAAGCATGTTGTATACGATAGTTGTAGGCGAAAATCTTACCGTCTTAATCGGCCTTTAAAATCCTGACACAACAGCTTTGACCTTTTTCTCAGTCAGTACCTTTCATATTTTTGACTGGCGGCAGCAAAAAAAACAAATTTCAGCATGCAGCTCGCAGACACAGAGTTCGCATGTTTATGAAAATTGCTAAAAAACATCCTTGATTGTAACTTAGGATGCTGTTTTATCAGTGAAGTTCTCTCCATCTGGTCACTTGATTGCTTCAGCATCGAGAGACAAGACTGTCAGACTATGGGTACCAAGTGTGTAAGTATAAAAATAGGACAAAAAAGTTACTATATGAAGCCAGCTTGCCTCATGGGTTCAATCTTGTTCTATTTGCATTGTGTAGAAAGGGTCGAGAGAGCACTGTATTCAAGGTTCTCACACAGCAACTATAGGCCAAAAAACATTACTATATGAAGCATTCTCTTGCCTCATGAGTTCCATCTTGTTCTATTTGCATTGTGTAGAAAGGGTCGAGAGAGCACTGTATTCAAGGCTTTCACACAGCAACTATAGTCCAAAAAAAACATTACTATATATAAAGCATTTTTTTGCCTCATGAGTTTAATCTTGTTCTTTTTGCATTGTGTAGAAAGGGAGAAAGCACTATATTCAAGGCTCTCGCACAGCAACTATAGGCCAAAAAAAACATTACTATATATAAAGCATTTTTTTGCCTCATGAGTTTAATCTTGTTCTTTTTGCATTGTGTAGAAAGGGAGAAAGCACTGTATTCAAGGCTCTCGCACAGCAACTATAGGCCAAAAAAAACATTACTATATATAAAGCTTTTTTTTGCTTCATGAGTTCAATCTTGTTCTATTTGCATTGTGTAGAAAGGGAGAGAGCACTAGCTGTGTTCAAGGCTCACACAGCAACTATGCCAAAAAACATTACTATATGAAGCATTTTCTTGCCTCATGAGTTCAATCTTGTTCTATTTGCATTGTGTAGAAAGGGAGAGAGCACTGTGTTCAAGGCTCACACAGCAACTATAGTCCAAAAACATTACTATAAATAAAGCATTTTCTTGCCTCATGAGTTTAATCTTGTTCTTTTTGCATTGTGTAGAAAGGGAGAGAGTACTGTGTTCAAAGCTCACACAGCAACTGTACGTAGTGTAGATTTCTCAAGTGATGGACAATCATTATTGACGGCATCAGATGATAAGTCACTCAAGGTATGATAAAGTTCATGTTGGAAGAAACATAATCTTTATGTATTGTTTCATATTTTGCATATTTCAAATCATACTGTATTTCACAAAATCTACATATTATATGTCAACATCACATCACACCTTTATTAATGTTAAATGTTTTGTGGTTGTATTAACAGATTTGGACAGTCCACAGACAAAAGTTTCAATATTCCCTCAATGCACATATGAATTGGGTGCGATGTGCAAAGTAAGGACAGTTTTCCATAGCTATTGATAGTACTATCTTTTAAATATTATTTTAAACAGTGTTTCTCATTAGCACTTGCAGAATTGTGCTATTTGCAGTCATACCGACAAAATAGGGTTTTGGTAATCGTCAATCAAAGGGCATTCATGCCATTATCAGAAAAGGCAAGCCTAATTTATGGAAAGTGATGGGAACAGCTTGATTGGCATACTTGATGATGATTCAGCATGTGCTATTAAGAAGCAGTGTAACTATTATTATTATTGACTTATGTCTAGCAATTAATATGGAATCAATATTGAAATCCAATCAGGTTTTCTCCAGATGGACGGCTGATAGTTTCTGGTAGTGATGACAAGACGATCAAACTGTGGGACAGAACTAGTAAAGATTGTGTTCACACTTTTTATGACCCTGGAGGGTAAGTTCATGATTTAAAGTAGCAGTATATACTAGATTTATTTAGTCAAAATCATTGAATGCATGAATAGAGCAAAGGTTAAAGTGATCAGTCTGTAAGATCATCCCTGCCAACAGGACATTCCAACATCTTTGGCAGTATTCTATGGGGTTTATTACAGCACTTAACTCTATTTTTTGTTCTTGTTATCAGCTTTGTCAATTCAGTAGCTTTTCATCCAAGTGGGACATGTATTGCAGCAGGTGGCACTGACAATACTGTTAAAGTATGTTTATAACGTACATTCAGTACAGCCAAATACTCTGCTATTGGCACTTACTTACATGACAACGACAATTTTAAAAATATTTTATTGGCTCCTTATAAACATGTTTACATTGGATTACTGCCAATAAAAATATAAAATAATCCAATTAACTGAGATTAGTTATATTAGATTAGATCATAGATAATTTCAATTACACGAGATCACAATTTTACATTAATACCCCTTAACCCCCCCGTTACATAATAAGCCATTTTTAGCTCGGTAATCTTTTCCCATATCAGATAATGTCATTCTCTTGAAAATAAGATTGTATATATGAGTTGTATATATACTTGTGTCTTCTCATGTGCAACCATGAAACAAAGAACTAATATTCTAGACAATTGGGATAAAAAATAGACGAAAATGAAACAGAATCTGCAACTTGTTTGTGGCCACACAAAAAAATTCATATGTTTAAGAACCGGTATCTACGTACTTCAAAGTTTTTAACTGAATTATGTCCTACTCCACAGGTCTGGGATATTAGAATGAACAAATTATTACAACATTACCAAGGTAATGATCTCATGTATGATAAAAGTGAAAAGAATATGAAATAAATGGGATTCAGCTGTGGCATTCCTATAGCACTTTTCTATAGATTGTGTAGTTCCAAAAATTATCCATACCTCCCTACCCTCCAGAAATTCCAATTTTCTTCCATACAAGCTCTGTCATTTTTGTTTTCTCTGACCCTCTACTCTTCGGAAATTCCAAATTCCTCTGTGGGGTGGGTATGGATGATTTCTGGAACTACACATTGGAGTCTAAAAGTTGATTTTTACAGATGGAGTCTGGAAATCAAACCCAGGTCGCATTGCTGAGAGTCTAGTGCTCTCACTGCTATGCCACTCATGCTTTACAGTCAGAAAAGTTCAAGCTTACCCCCTAGATGCCATTAATGGTTTCAAAACTCGAATTCCGATTGGACTATCCATACTAATCCAATCAGAATTTATTATCTTGAATCCCGAGTCTTGGTATTCCCAGAAAGAATAATAAGTTTCAATATCCAAATAATAAAACCATAAATGGAATTTAGGGGGTAAGCTTGACCCATTTTGACGGCATAACATAATCATTAAAACAACTCTAGTGTAAATTAGAGTGTCTAATGAGTGTCATTTATTAGTTTACGTTTATTTTGTAAAATTAATCACCCATTTTATTTTTTCTGTGTTGTGTTTTCTGCAGCTCATACCGGTGCAGTGAATTCTGTGTCATTCCACCCTTCTGGGAATTATTTAGTTTCAGCTTCCAATGATACAACATTAAAAGTAGGCTACTTTAATTTTAATTATTTAATAAAATGACCAATTCATTCTGACATAGTGCGAAAGGAGATATGAGAGGTTAACCCTATCGAGAATATATCCTAAGATCAGGGAGGAATTTAACTGGAGAACACAGAGAAAAACCTCAAAGCACAGAAGAGAACCAAATGAATGAACATCTCTATTCACATACTACACCAAGCCCGGCAGGACTCACACCTGGGTCCCATGGGTGAGAGGTGACCCATTATACATATCCAACTAAAAGGAGTTGGAAGGCAGAATATGAAGTTTGCAGTACCAAAAGAAGATAATCAAAGCAGAAACAGGATTTTCTGTAATTGTTTTGCTTTTTTAATTTCTATTTTTGGATCAAAAGGAACAAAGCTTACAAATCTAGAAAATGTTCAAGGCAAACATGTTTTAATGATGCATTATGTGAAAAAATATTTACAGTATATACTGCTTATTGCCTATTTTTATAGGTGCTTGACCTGATGGAGGGAAGATTGTTTTACACGCTACATGGACACCAGGTAGATATTGTAAAATATATGAACATATTTTTCATAACAATATATCACCACAAATACAATCTGAAGCATCATGTTCATTTTTTCCCCCATCATTACAATTATATAATCAACACCAGCACCATCTTCTCCACTAACTCCAATCCTCACACCACTTAAACCACCACCAGGGTTCCCAGGGGTCAGGAAAAAGTCAGGGAAAAACACAGTCAGGGAAAAGTCAGGGAATTTTGTTTAAAGTTAACCATAAGTATCTGTGTGATGCTCTTACTGTTTACAATTTTCGAATAGACTGATAAATCTTTTCAAATAATGAAAAAAATATTGAAGTATTTAGTATCATTTATGGCAGACATTTTAATTATGTAGGGTATCCTGTGCAATATGATACACAGGGGCCTAGGTAAAAGTTAGGCATGTGGCCCATGCTCGCCCATGCTTGCCCATGCGGCCATATTGAAAATTCTTGATATTCAAGATGCTCAACAAGGTCAGTGAACACTGTTATTTAGTCATGGAAAAGTCAGGGAAAAGTCAGGGATATTTTATTTTCAAAATGGCTGGGAACCCTGACCACACAACCACCTTCATTACCACTACATCTCAAGCACTATCATCACCATTACTATACCACCACCATAACCACCACCACCACCATCACCACCACTATCTCGTAGGCAAACTTAGCAGAGCATTCGTAAGAAAGCCAATCCATGTTAACCACAACATATTAATACAATTCTGTGTGTAGCATGCATTTACAACCTTTTTCTTAAAGAAGTCATTAACAGCCTCACATGTGTGATTTGTGAACAGGGTCCTGCTACGAGTGTGGTGTTTTCTAGGAATGGAGAATACTTTGCATCTGGTAGCTCTGATGAACAGGTAATTCATTTTCTTGTCTTGATTGGGCTTCCTGTGGTATCTGCTCTACAGTAGTCTAGTACAGTAGTAATGATATCATGTCTTTCTCTCTCTTCAGGTCATGGTATGGAAAACTAACTTTGACAAGATTGATTATCAAGAAGGTAAGATATGGATAGCTTGACAACCAATAAACCTATCTAGGAGGAGGGAGGGATGGATAGAGGGAGGGAGGGATGGATGCATGGAGGGAGGGATGGATGCATGGAGGGAGGGATGGAGGGAGGGATGGCTTGGCGGAATGGATGATACTAATTGAGTGGTTCCATGACTGGATGGATGGATAGCTGAGATGGATGATAGTTGAATGAATGGGGCAATGGATATATGACATGATAGGTGAATGAATGCATATGTTTGATCAATGGATGGATGGATAGGTGGAATGGATGATAGGTAAATAAATGCATGGCTTGGAGGAATGAATGGTTGAGTAGGTGGCTTGGTGGAGGGTTGGATATATGTGTCTACAGATGGATGGGTAGATGGATGAAATAATGGATGGATGGAAGAAGAGTGGATGGCCTCTTCCCTGAGATAATTAATATAATTATATTATGTATTTACATTTGTTCGCAGTATTAAAGGCCCATAGGAAGAGGGCAGCACCAGGATCTCCGTGCCATACACATGACCCTCCCCCACCTAGAACACCCCCTCGGCATACTGTACCACAGGTAAGAATATGATATATTATTTATATAATTTTTTTTTTATTGATATTATTATTAGTAGTAGCATATTATTGCACTTATTAACATGTTACGTACTAGCAGTATAAAATATTTGTACCAAATAGGGTCTTATGTTTTGGTGATGACCGTTATTTAGCTGGCATTATGCTATGACTTCATATCGTATTTTATTGATACTGATATTGTTGGGTACTTTCCCAACAACCAGTGATTTTACTTTTAGATATGTAAATGAATGTGATTCTCATGATGTACTTAAATATTCAGTCAACAATACCGAATATTTTTATCATGCAGCTAATTAGTCTCATACACAGCTGCTATTAGTGTCGTCATGCAACGCTCACTCTCCTAAGTAGCTAAATGGAATATGTGCCTAGTTCATTATGGCTAGCATCTCACTGGTGAAGCTACTTAGGGGAGTAAGTGTTGCGTGACGACACTGATAGCGGCTGCTCACATCATTATACCTGCCAAATACAATAAATCATTTATCATGTGCCATCATTTATTTTATTTTATTTTTTATCATATTAATTTAGTTCTCCCATCATTTATTTTATTTTCGGTTTCATTCTTCATTCTCTTTTCAGTTAACATTTGTGGCATTTCCAATGTGACTTTTTTCCTAGTATTGTCTTCTGGCCTTCGTTTTATTGTGTAGTTCTTTTAATTTTCCTTGAGCCAGATATCTTGTCACTTACGCTTTATATTTCTATTTCAAAGATCAGTGCAGCTGCTGAGCCAAAGGATATGGGCGCCCAAGACCCAGAAGTAGTAGAAGTAGGCCCTGCTATGTTTTCCATACCAAGAGTAAGTCTTTGTGATACTATGTTAACCTCTAATACCTTGGGCGCCCTCTCCCTATCTCTCTACTATGATTGCAGTAGTCATATATTCCCTCAATTTCTATATTTTTATTTTTCTGTCTTTGTTATTTTGCAAGCGATGCAGGTACGAAATTCATTATTGTCATGTCATTGTATCTCAACCCTGCTCCACCCTACCCTGCGCGCCCCAATCTACCCCACCCCACCCGTCCATATATTTACCAAGCAAATCAATCAATAGTTTGATTCCAAGATGCCATGATGGCTGTCAAAAATATCATGGGCTGCCATGACAGCCAGGCAATTTTTGGCAAAATTGCCTCATGCTGGACAATACTTTTGACAGGGATCATCACTTCTTGAAATCAAACTGTCCTAAAACTTTTCGTTTTTTTCAATATTCAGCAACAAAGCAAGTTAGATGAGTTTACAAGTCACAATGGTCAACCCCCAGTAGGACTTGGTGGGGTAGTAAATGATCCTCCTATGACAACCCCCCTGGAGAGAAGGGATATTCCTCCCCAGTTAGCAAACACCCTGGAACATATTGTGGGACAACTTGACGTTTTAACACAGGTTAGTAACAGTACATCTATTTGGTTTGGTTTCCCATTTTATTTGCATTTGGTCCTTGAATGTTACTAGCTTTGAAGAGATTTGCAAAACTACCTGTTCATTCATCCAAACATACTGTATATCCATTCATTATCCATTCATATATCCATCCATCCATTCATGTTTCCATCCATCCATCCATGTATCCATTCATCCATTCATCCATCCATTCATGTATCCATTCATCCATTCATTCATCCATTCATCCATCCATTCATCCATCCATCCATCCATCCATCTATCCATCCATACATCCATCCATTCATCCATTCATTCATTTATTCGTGCCTTCATCCATATAACCATTTATCCATCTATCCATACATTCATCCATTCATTCGTTTATTCATTCGATCCATATATTCATTCATTAATTCATTTATATGATTCCCATTTGTTGTGAGCTGTCTTTACCTTGAACACAGTATTATTGTTAACACATTTGATTCCATTTATTTGTTTATCCATTTGTTCATATAAATATTGACCTCTCATTTCATTCCCGCTTGTTTGTAAATATTTTGGGGTATTCATCCCCACCCATCCATTCATATAATTTCCTATTTTATTCCAACTCTTTTCCAAACAATTTAGCAGTCATCCCATTCTCTTATTCATGCATTCGTCAACTCATATGATTTCCCAATTTAATCCATTTTTCCCTAAGAAATTTTAGTGGAGCCTTCATCCATCCATCCATATACAAATTATTCTCATTTTATTACCATTTTCACAGACTGTGTCTATCCTTGAGCAAAGACTTTCTATGACAGAAGATAAGTTGAGAGAATGCCTTGACAACCAGCAGAAAATCAGTCTCCAGATAAGACCAAACCAGTAAACTAATGTATCATACAATGACTAACAATGCTTTATTCCAATTATATATAGGTACGTGGTGTGTTAATGTAAATATTTTGAACTGTAGTGTGGAATACATCTCATATCAAAATTGTCTCTTCAACGACTGTCTCTTATGATATTTTTGAGTTCTGCAAAATAAACTTCCAGGGTATTGTAATTTCGGGTTAAAAAGGGGTTAAAAAATGGATATGAATATGTCTGATTGCACATCACAAAATTTCCATTCCCTCATTTATTAATATACCAATTGCCTTATACAATATATACATTATAAAAACTGGTTCATGATATGAATATGTCTGATTGCACATCACAAAATTTCCTTTCCCTCATTTATTAATATACCTATTGCCTTATACAATATATACATTATAAAAACTGGTTCATGATATGAATATGTCTGATTGCACATCACAAAATTTCCTTTCCCTCATTTATTAATATACCCATTGCCTTATACAATATATACATTATAAAATCTAGTTCATGCACAGTAAAGTACATACACTCATATGGACTGCAATTAATTTCATAGTTATTACAACTGTTATTTACATAAAAATGACTTTTTATAGACTACAATTAAGCAATAGATGCTTTTAGCTTAGGCGTGAGTTTTTCCATTTCTGGGCTCCTTCTTTGGGTACTTGACCCCAAGTTATAAAATAGAAACTCGAAGCTAAGAAAGAATACAATACGTTTGCAGTAAATGCAGAAGGACCGCATCTCTGACCCCATCTCATTCTCTTGAGAATAAAATTCTTTGTTTGAAATGAATCCATATTCATATTTCTTTTCATTTGAAATGGTTAAAGGGGACTAGCACGAAAATCTTCAGAGAAACTTAATTTGACTGAAACTTCAATGGAATAATCTTTAAGGGTCGTCATACAATCAACATGTTGAGTGTATGATGTCACAGACTCCAAAAAATAATCGTAAAAATATCATACTTTCGTCCTGAATATCAAGAAAACACTCCATGCAGTGATTATTGGATCTTTAAAGAGTATTCTTCAAGTTTCAGCTGAATCCAAGTTTGAGGCAATTTTCGCCAGTGATTATCAGAACTTTAAGGGTTATATTTCCAGTAAAGTTTCAGCTTAATTAAAATTTAGATGATTTTCATGCTATCTAGTCCACCTTCAAAATGAAGAATGATGATACTCAAGGGAATGACATGTGATTCAAAATTGGAAAAAATTTACACCTCCAAAAGAGACTATATTAAACAGCTATTTTGTTTATGACAATATTAGAGGCCAAAAACAAAATTCAAGAAAACAATTCATATCAAATATTATATTAATGTAAATAGTCAATGACCTGGTCATGATTTGATAAGGGTTCTAATTTTTTTCATATCTGTTTTGGACAAACCATTAGCAATTTTGATCTGGAATGGGAAAAAAACATACGATTCTCAACAAGGATATTTAAGTATAGTTTAATAAATGAGCAGGAGTGTTTTATCAGGTTTAGGGCTACGCCTCGTGGTTTTAGACCTGATAAGACACAATCTGTAAGTTTATTGAATGACTTCAAAAAATCATGAATAATTAATATAAAGCATTTAGGGTCCTTATAATGCTCTTGCAATGCTCTCTTACTCTTTTGGTCCTTTATAAAGATTTCAAAATCTTTATATAAACATATCCATGTTGAACTATTATCAGGTGTAAAGATCCATGCACATGATGGATTTAAAGGACCTGATAGGTCTAAATGATCATTAATTATTCATGAGTTTTTGAAGTTTACTTAATGATTTGCCAGTGTTTGGGTGCATACAAATGTGGTCTAGTCCCTCCTCATGATTTAAATGTGCTACAACATGAATTACACCATTCATTACGAAGCAGTCTCTCAAGTACCCCAACAGAATTATCTAATATTTCTAAAATATAGCATATTTTGGACCCTTGTTTCATTTGTGCCAATGTTTCATATTTGTACCAAAAAACATAATTCAGATTAACACCTTTCTTCTATCTCTTTTTTCATTTCCTTCCATTCCTCTCTCGTCCTTCCCTTCATTTTATATTTCCTGACAGTTGCAGCACAACGTGCAAAAGAATGACCATGTTTGATGTATTTTCATCTCATATGCACAGGCTTCTGTATATCAAACTGACACATTTCAATGTGAAGCTGGCTGGTCTTGCCAAACAAGGCATGTAAAAGCTCGTTTGGCAGCACAAATGTTCATAGAAGAATTCAAATACATTAAATGTGGTCATACTCTTGCATGTTGCGCTGTTACACTAGAGGTATTGAGTTTGTGTTTGTACTTACTTGACTTATCGTAAGGCTTTGAGGTGGCTTGAAACATTTGAAATGATAATAGGCTGTGGATGACGTTTGGGGGAATATGAGCACCCAGCGCAGTAACCTAATAGTGAAATAAAAACTTGATAAATGAGTACAGTGATACCTCTGTTAAAGCCGATTTACATGCTACAATTTTTCATCATAACTGTCATGTGCAATATGCTGATAACTAGAATTGCTTCATTTAATCAACCATACATCTCACACAGGCCCTATTCAAACCAGCTTCATTGAATTGGGCACCTCTGTATAAATATTGTTGTTAAATAAATAAAAAACAAATAAATAAATAAATGGCAAATAAAACTTGGAGTAAGGATGTTGTGCACGACAGTCTTGAGGAAAGTCAATTGTACCATGTAAATCAGCCTTTAATTGAATGTTACATCATACCTATTTGAGATGGGCAAGTTGCACTTTTCACAATGCTCTTTTTGACTGTGCACATGTCCATATTCTGCTTTCAATTCCGAGTCTGCATCCTAGAAAAGCAAAAATAACCATTATTTATAAACTCTTTGACTAGTTTAACATGCATGTTCTTAAAACTTTTAAAATAAGTGTGAATATGTTTCTTTGGGCCAAAAGTTTATATACAAAAAGAATGACTTTAGAAGTTTTTTGAGTAAGATATTTCAGATGATATCCATTGTCCATCATCAGTTTAATGACTCACTATAACCAGTTGCCTTCTTGTTACTGGTCCAGTGACTAATGTACAAGAATAATTCGTACCATTCTTCCATTGATTTTGTCTTGTAATTCCTATAATGAGAAAAAATAATTTTCAGAATGTTTAAAGCAGCCTTTTATAAAATAAGACATGTTTCAGTATGTAGAATAATGTTTTTATTTAGTTACTTGGATTCTTGTTTTCCTTTCATTAAGCTGTTCAGGGCTCAGTACTCTTAAAGCGACTTTATCGACAGTATTATCCAGTACCTAATTAACAATCAAAATTGTGTAAAACATCAAATTAATTAAACATTGTGACAATAATATTCATTATCATCCCAACAACCTCCAAAATATACTCTACCATTATACTACACCCTACCATCAACCTATTGACACCCTATCATCAACCTACTGACACCATACCATCAACCTACTGACACCCTACCATCAACCTACTGACACCCTACCACCAACCTACTGACACCGTACCACCAACCTACTGACACCCTACCACCAACCTACTGACACCCTACCACCAACCTACTGACACCCTACCATCAACCTACTGACACCCCACCATCAATCTACTGATACCCCTCCACCAACTTACTGACACTACCATCCACCTACTGACACCCTACCATCAACCTACTGATACCCTACCACCAACCTACTGACACCCTACCACCAACCTACTGACACCCTAACACCAACCTACTGACACCCTACCACCAACCTACTGACACCCTACCATCAACCTACTGACACCCCACCATCAATCTACTGATACCCCTCCACCAACCTACTGACACTACCATCCACCTACTGACACCCTACCATCAACCTACTGACACCCCACCATCAATCTACTGATACTATCGGCGTCCAAGATAACTACAACAATTCAATCAGTGAAACAAGCAAATAAGGCAAAAAAGGCAAAGGCAAAGAAAACTAGGGGAAAGGCAAAGACCCAGCTAATGCGGCTCAAGTCGATAGCCTAGGTAGTATCCAATACAGCTGAAATCTTCGTTGCCGTCTTCCATTATTTATTCGGAGCACATGAATTTGATTTTGAAGTTGCTGAACTCTCAAAACTCATCAACCTACTGACACCCTACTACTAACCTACTGACACCCTACCACCAACCTACTGACACCCTAACACCAACCTACTGACACCCTACCACCAACCGACACCCTACCATCAACCTACTGACACCCTACCATCAACCTACTGACACCATACCATTAACCTACTGACACCCTACCACCAACCCCTACCAACAGCCTGTCAACACTCTAGACATTCTTTAGTACCCATTTTAGAAAAGCCTTAGAAACATACCTTGACAGGAACAAGATGATCAAATGATGCTTTGGCTCTACAGCTTGGGCAATCTTGTCCCTGTCTGTCGAAAATGACATGGATATTCTAATAATCTCTCTTTTCATTTGACAAACTTAAGGAAAAATTCCGTAAGAGAGAATTATTCCAAAAATTTTTTTACTGATTGTTACGAATTCCCTCTAACAGAATTTTAATTTTTTCGTCAAAAAGAATATGATAAATATTCCAGTTTTCAAAAAATTCACCATTTGGTTCCTGAGTTATGATTTTTTAAATGAACATTTTGAAGGCATGACAAGGGTTCTGATGTTGTCAATGTCTTACGTCATTTTTTCATGTTCATTGTAATCTTTGGCTTGTGGTCTTTGGCTTTGTGGGTTTACTTGCTGTCATATTATAGCCATATTATTATTTTTTAGTTCATAATTGTGAGTATATGTGAAGGCAAAAAAGCACAGCCTCCTTAAGGTTAATGAGGGGTATTTTGAATTTAGGTTGAAACATGCACCGTACAAAAGATTAGTGAGTATGACATGTGTCCTACCGTAACCAGTCTCTAATGCATTCATAACAGAAGGTATGAGAACAAGGAAGAGCATGTGTAAGGACAAGCAGCTCTCGGCAAATACAGCACAGCAATTCCTCATTAAGGTCATCAAGGAACTCTTTGTCGTTGAATTCTATAAATTAAAAGACATTTTGGAGTAGTTCAGCATAAGATTATGACAATCCAATAGCTTTAGACCTTTATCATAATTACCTGGCTTTAACTTTTCTGTGGTGTTTTCCTTTTCAATCTACAATTTCAAAAATTCAGACTAAGTTCCTCTACACCTATAATTAGACAGAGCTTTCAGAATGTTTTAGAGTATGTAGTCATAGGTCTGAAGCTGCTTGCTGTAATCCAATATGAGGAAAATTCGGTATTTCATAGAAAAGAAAAAAGTTGCCAGCAGTTAAATTTGAAGCAATCACCAGAGCTTCTTGCAGCCAGCGACTGCCCTGCTTAATGACAGCCTTGATTACTAGTAATAAATAAATAAAATTGTCTTTGTTGTATGAAGGCAACACTTGGTAACCAGTTGCTAACAAACCTTCACAAGGGCGGATCCAGGGTTTTTTGAAGGGTGGGTCTCAGGGGTAAATTTTGTGGGCAAAGGAATCCCAGTCGCATTTTTACCACAGGAAGCCCATTTGACCTCAGGAATGACAGGGGGGCGCTACCCCCGACCCTCCCCCTGGATCCGCCCTTGCTTCAGCCCTCATTGGGTCATAATATTAAATTGGAATCTACAGGTTGATTTTTGCAGAGAGAAGAAAACTTGAAGAAAAACACTAGAAGCATATAGACTTCATAGGCTTGATTTCCAGGCGTGGTGATTTGGGTGGGCACGGCTGAAACCGAGCCTAAGGATGATGGTGAGTATGGAGATTGAACCCATGACCACAACGGTGAGAGTTGACACTCACCTTTAATAGCAGTGCACACCATTCATTTAGATTTGGTATTTATTTATTATATTGCATGATGAGGAAGCTTGCTTACCTCACTGGTTGAGGAATCAGTCTTGTGTAATTTCTTGACTGGAGAATTAATGCTGTTTGAATTGAACAGATAATATTTTAAGGCACTACTATAGTGTGCAATGATTTTTTGCGCAATTTGCCTTTAAAAAATTGTCAACAAAATAGACCCCTTGAATGGTGGCTGCAAATTCAGTTGAGTTAAAATTAAACGGAGAGAAAAACCAATACCAGCACTGGAAAGAGAAAAAGATGCTCTTTCTAGTGCTTGTATTGTTTTTTTAATGTAACTCATTTCAATTTTCGACCAACATTTTGGCAAAGGGACTATTCATGTGCAAAATAGCCGTGTACAACCTGAAACAATTTTTTGCAAGACAATTTGCAAGAGAGATGCATGGTCACATCTAACAAATCTATACAGTTGCAGTGTGATTTTTCCCCCAGAATTTCTTTTTAAGATATTATGGGGGAATGCAAATGAACCTGACACAAAAATTATGTGCCGGTAATGATTTTATCATATTTTGAAAGCACATTTTTAATACCTGTCATCATCAGAATCAAAAGGCAGTGCAGATCTTTTCTTTTTTCTCTTCACCGCCATCACATCCTTTGCATCATCACTTAATGATGATTCATTTGGACTCTGACTTGAGTTCCTCTTCTTTTGTGAAGGCATTTTAGTGAAACCACTTTTATTACAATCATCGTCATTCTTGTCAACATCATTGAAATAATAATGTATTGGAAAACTTTTTTTCTTTCTTTTCAAAACACTGCCATCACTTGTTCCTTCACCGGGTGAGGACTCATCAGCTACATCTGATATAAATTTAGAATTTTTTCTATGTTCTTTAGGATCTCTTTTTTCATTGGCTTGATTTTGTATATCTGAGTCCTTCCTTGTCTTACAAGGTTTTTTTCTATTTCTGTAAGCATCAACAACTGAGAGTTCATCTGTAGAAAAAGCATTCTCCCTTAGTTCTTTATTTTGTATTTTCTCGTCATCTTTCTTCTCTTCAATAGTGTTTCTTTGAGACCGAAAGACATAAACCAGCTCGGACTGTAGCTTTGAAATTACACTGCCCTCAGACGTCTGTACCCCAGCACCTCCGAACACAACAACATCGCCATCTTTTAGCAATGATTTCTTTCGTTTAACCGAATTGATCAGCATACCATTCATACCAGTACAGGATATGAAGTACTGGTCATCCATTCGAGTAATCTGTGCATGTAGTCTACTGATCATACGAGGTGATATTTTACTGTTCATGACGATGTCTGCGTGTTCAGCACTTCGGCCGATTCTTGTCGTTGATTTTATAAGTTCAATTCTTTCTGGCTGAAATGAGGGATTGGAATCTTCCTTATCATTCCTTTTAAGAATGAGCATACTTTTTGAATGCCTTCTTTCTGAAGATTCGTATGTATTTTTTTATCTAAAAGAGTTTGAATTCACTGACTATTATGGTAAATGAAAATCCGCCATATTTGTTTTCAAACTTGATCCACAGGTAGACCACACAAAGGGTTTTAGACTTCAAAGCAATTTGGTGAATAAAATTTATTATTTTTAGCGCATTTTCTCTATGTGCTTTTTTATTTTTTTGTTCAAAACTAATTAAAATAAGCCCTTTTGCGCGCGCCCGGGTGGGGCTCTGACTTACCACACAACCAAACATTTCCTCGTAAATCATACCGCTTTCAAAAAAATTTACTCCCAAAATATTGAACATATTACTCTCACATTTTCAGTAGCTACTAAATAAGACATTCTCTTTCGATTTCTGGAGTCGGTTTGCTTGTAGCTTGAATTGTTTTTATGCTAATGAGAAAAAAACTTAAACATCGGCCTAAAAGATACCTGTTTAATAGAGTGCTTACATTTAATCCGTGAAACAAATACTAATTTTTAGCACTAAATAGTGATAATTAAGCAATAGAAAACAAAGGATTCTGTATGAAATACTACTAATTAGTACTATTTAATGTTCACGGTTTTATTGCGTGCACTCTAGTCTAAAACAAAAAAAGTGCTTGATTTGTATTTTTACATTTACATGTAGAAAGTCTTGCCTTAAAATTAGAGGGTTCTGAGATCTCGTTTACAGCCGAACGTGAAGCACGGTTGAATGGTAAAATATTCTCCAATTTGAAGATTAAAAAATATATAATTGTCTTTGGTAAAAAGCAGGTTTACAAAAAATAAAGTATTAAAAGTGCAGAGAAACGATGACAACTTGTCATGAGTAGTGTTTGCAGTTTGCGGGAAGACAAAACGTCGATCTAAAATTCACTAATGTCAATGATAATACTAAGCGGGAAAGTTAATTAGAACACATCACAAAGCAATGGTCCTTTGTTGTTTCCTTTATTTTAGGACATATGAGTTACGGGAAAATATTCAAAATCATTCGATTATATTCGCGTTTCTAGAGTACCACAGGGATCCCATCGGAAACCACAAATACATATGCTGCAAAATAGTAGTGCAAGACGATTCCGCGTTGCATGGATTGTCGAGCGTGGTTGATCGTGGTTGGTTCAGTTTAGTAGTCTTTTTTCGCTTAATACTTCTGGTTATATTACATCTTTAATATCACAGGATATATCAAGGACAATAACATATCATGGTATATCAAAAGTTAACACATATGTGCCTTCGTTGTATTCAAAACAAACGTACACTAGCGAAAGTCGTTGGATTAATGTTTTTATGGCTGTTGATGTTCCAGCTTCTAGTACTGCTGTGGCTTCACGAGGAAAAGAAAGATCAAATCCCAATACCACGGTTTTTCACTAAAAACCTTTCTTCTAATCAGCTGGCTGCTCTAACCACTGCAAACAATGAAAAAACGAAAACCCAGAATTTTGTAGTAATTACATGTAAACGTCCTTCTAATAACACCAAGGTCTCCGATTTCAGAATTATTGACTCAGTTTCAAATCTTCCGCATGATACAAAAGCCAAGTACATCGTAATTATCCCCCACAGAACAAAGAATTCTTCATTGGGGCTAAACATCTTGGAGAAAAAAGATCAACGTAGTATGATGTTTATGGCAGAAATCCTAACCTCTCTTGAGGATTTGGACGGCGCTACTTGTGTATCTAAGGCGGTCTTGTCAGATATGGTGGAGACTTACGATATGTTTTCGAGAGAGTTACTCGGCCTTCCATGGTCGAAATATTTTTAAATTCATCTTGGTGTAATTTCGCTAGAAGGAATTGGAGTATTCAGATAAGGAACAGGGGGTCATTAAAGTATTAAATTACATTTCATCCGACAATCTTTCGTGGTATCTTCCAACTGTGTAATATCATCAATGGACCAGTCGTTTTAAGAAAGGATAAATTCTTCGAAATAGGGGGTTTAAATCCCAGTTTTGGTCGACTGACACTTTTGGATTTTTTTCTGAGGTCAAAAGGAAGACTCAAAATTGGTAAATTTGGGAATTGCATTCTGAGTGATTATTTGTTTAGCACTGACAGAGCTTCATTGCAAGAGGCTAAAGATTTCCCTGAATATTCAAGTTTTGGCAGAAGACATGGTATTCTACGAATAATCAAGGAAGATAAAATCGAATGGACAAAATGTGCAGCAAGTGGGAGGGTATGCAAAGAGAAGCCTTATGTCCCACCCAGTACCCTGCCACAGGTGGGTCAACCTCTTTGTTGCAGTGTTGTTTTGGGGAAAATGTTAAAAGATGTCACAGATGTTTTTGTGAAGTTGGGTATAAAACATAGGGTGGTGTATGGCACTCTTCTGGGTGCTATTAGAAGCAAAGCCATCATTCCATGGACCCATGATGTGGACATATCTCTTGAAAGAAAAAACACTCACAACAAAACTTTTTTTAGCATAATTCAAAAGCATCTGAGAGACAGATATTACATAGGGGAATCTATGATGGGTATGCCAAGAGTAATACCTCTAATACCAGCTCACATTAACATTGAAACTACAGCTTTTTTTGATGGAGATAATGACCTTCATGGAGATAGATTTTTCAGTCCAGCAATAAGAGACTTAGTTCAAGACCTTCTACCAGTCATTCCTAGCAGCTGGAGAACTAGGGGCTATATGGACTTCTATTCTGCTCCAGAAATATGGTGGAATGGATCAGCCATTATTGAAATTAATGGTGATTCTTACATTACATTAAAAGAGATTGATTACGAACTTCGAAACTGGTATGGTAACAATTACATGAAGCCAGCATTTGAGGGAAATTGGATGGGTCTCTCAGACAAATCTTCTGTTGTTGGATGAAATAATATGTTAGTAGACAAGTTAAATATTATCAAGTATTTTTGAATTCAATAACCAGTAGAATAAATATTCAGTTGCTTCAATGACCCTGCATTGATAATGTTTTACAAAAGGGCCTTCAGCGAGGTTTATAGGTTAGGGTTAGTTTTCCCACCAGATAATACTACAGTCAATGTGTGTAACAACAAAATATAATAAATGATAATAAATAACACAGTGATATAAATGATAATAATAATAATAAAACTTTATTGAAATAGGGTGGCTAAAATTACATTCAAGTAATTTACCTTATAATAAATAATGTTAATTATGAGTACTTAAGTATATAAAAGTTAATCAGTATAGATTCTTTCTTTCTTTTTTTCTTTTTTTTTTTTTTTTTGTTTTTGTTTCTTATCTACCATACATAAACTTAATTTTATAGCCTTAGTCTTATAGCCTGATTTAGTGGGGGTTGACTTCATATGGAGATTTCGATTTCTCCCTGTCAACGCCCGTTTCTTTGTCATCTTTTTTGCAAATAAAGTTGTTATAAATACGTATATACTGCTTGCCTATAGTAATGACCCAACCATTTAAAATCGTATAACTTTTTTATTTTTGGTGAGAATTTTCGCGCAAATACGCGTATCGGCTCGTCTCCGCTCCAACTCTGGCATTTCTCCACTACACTACTCACTGCTCACTGTGTGTCATTACTGAAAGATAAAGAACTCTAAACTATTGTCACGGTAACTTTGAAATGTTGGTATGATGAAACAGTTAATCGAGGGGACTATTAACTATGTTTGAAAGTTATAAATGTATTTCTGATCGAATGCTCTCGACGTTTTTGAAAGATGTTATCTTTTTTGCTTGGCTTCTCATCAACGTTATATATTACCACTTTTCAGCAAACGAATGACTGCTCGTTTAGTGGGACCCATTTGTCGATCCGCGAGAATGCGCAGTAATATATTGTCAGGGCTTTGGTGTTGTGCACATTTTTGAGGAGAAGGGCGATCGATATAACGGGAAACTACAAGTCGATCGTAAAACCTGATGCTGATACTGATTTTCTTCAAGTTGCTTTGTTTTAATATCAGCGAATCGATCTCTGGTTGGCATAGTAATGATAATAGCATACGTCACATCTATTCGCCGCAGGGAATATATGTAGAATTGCTGGTTTTCAATCATTCCCAAGAGAATAAAATGACAGAAGATACGGTGAACCTCCCTAAAGTCATGCAAAAAAATACGATCCCCCCTAAGCAAGGCTTGTAGCTTCTTCCAAAAATTGTGCATCCCCTCGCATTTTTCTGATAAGAATTTGCCCATCCCATCTTTTTCCTACCAAACTTTTCCCGATCCCCCCTCAATTTCACCTGCCCCCTCTGGCATAAGGGTTTACGAGTAACTGATTGAAATTTCACTATGACGTCACTGCTTTTTTATGTGGGGAAAGAATCGCCAAAGCCAATAGAAAATTCAACAAAATTTGCTCCTAGCGAAACAGTTTAATCAAAACATATATGGCCTGCTTTTCAGATATAATATGTGTTAATATGCACTAAAAAAATATTCTGAGCATTTGCTGGCTATTCTACTTCTCTTCGTGGATTGATACGGATTTTAGAACAATTTTCGGTGAATGTGCGTTCATTTGACCCCCTCCGACGACCATGATCCCTTGCGTTTAAACAATAGATTATTTTGATGTGACGTCATAGTGAAATAGGGCAATTACCCCTGAGTTTAATTTTGATCACATTTACCAACTCCCCTCTCCATCCCTCTCAAGGGGTTTATCCAAATGTAATATCGAAATTTTTCATGTCAATCAGTAATGAAAACTGTGGTTTTCCTCACAACTGGACTGCATCCAGTAGATTTTAAAATAGCTTACCACAATCATCAACGAACAGCTCTAACAGTAGCAAGGTTATATATATATAAGTAACTATTGATCGACTTATCAATGCTGTTTCCTCTAAATTGTTCGCCATGTAACGTCAAGGAAACCAGTTCGATAAACTTCCAGTCTGTTACGGAAACCAAAGCAAAAGGGAGCGGAAAATTTCCCTTGAGCAGACACGCCTATTTTCAGTCTTCTGAATGATTTACTTTCCAAGGTTAGCCAAGGTTAGCCAGGGACTTGGCAGACTGTGGTTTTTGTGAGTTGTCTTTGAAGTTATTTCCTTCCGTTCGCCTTCAGTTTCAACTTTCAACTTTTCAAGTTGGTTAGTTTAGAAATATTGCATTGTTGACTACATCAGCACTTTTGATCGTATATTGTACTGAATTTTTACAAGAGAATATTAATTGGTTTATATATATATAGTCAAGAAAACACAAGTTTTTTTACCCCAGGAACGTTGATATGAAAGCATTTCTATCTAATCATGATAGTTAACTATGATCTAAACAAGATAGAAAAAAATCCATACAAGTGTCCAAGAAGAACAAAAAACAGAACTCATCTCTGCAGCTGAAACGCCAAGTCTGCTGGGTCTAATATCCGTACGCATGCGTACACAGCTAGTTCTTAGCCAAATAAAATCACACGACTACATTTCCTTTGACTTTCGGATCACACCAGTTGAAACTTTTACCAAGTCAGAAAACAAAGAAACAAACTTTAAGTAATTTTCACTACATCAACTTGCTTGTATGTGGTTCTGGTTGGGCCGTTGAGTTTTAGGACAATATATTAAGGGGAATTTTGCTCGACTTCAGATGTTTTGAAAGATTTCAATATAAACCAAAGATGATACTTATATAACAATAAATAAAGTCCGTTATACTAAACGCGCACCGGAACCATTTTTTGCTGTGTTTGTAAACTGAACTGGTGAACATGGTACAATCGGGTACAATCAATTAAAGACTGCACGTGTAAACCAGGATGTTATGATATTTTTTTCAATAGAGAGTTGTTCAACATCAGGAATGGCTGGCTTGGCAACAGGGAAGGACTACTGATTGTGGCTAAAACCACCACACCACATGCTTCTCAAATGTAACCATTTCTAGATTCGGTGATATTTCCTCATGCATGGGCTCAGTTTCCTAGATTTTTATCTGGCTCTGCAAAGTAACTCGATTATACTCACCGCTCTGAGTTTATGTCTTAAATTGCTTTCTCGTTTCTTGCAGATTGATGTATGTAGACATGTAGACATGTAGACAAATACCACTGATCATCATTAGGGTAAAAAAACGAATGATATAACATTGTGAAAAATAAACTTAATCAAAAAAATAAACTTAATCAAAAAACAAAAAAAAAAAAACAAAAAAAAAAAAAAAAACAAAAACAAAAGAAAAAACATATGCATATACCGACATGACCGACTTCAGTCTGAAACTCCATGCTTTATAAGAGCGATTTACTTGCCGAAAAAAATAGCTAATAACTCGGAAGCATCGTTTTAAAAGATTAAAATTTAATATATATTTTAAAAGTCAGTAATACATAGAAGTATTAACACTAATTCTATTGTTTTCTTTCGTTTGACTTTTACTCACTAACTATACAACCGGTTGTTTCATGTTCTAAACTTCTATAATTGTTCTGGCTACTTTTTAAGATGATAAGTTTGTTAAGCTAGTATCATTTCTGTATTCATGCGGTATTTGTCAAGGTCATTCTTCACGCCAATGTGACATTGAAGTGATCGATTTAATGCTCTTTTCCGCAGCCTCGCCCAGTAGTATTCAGGACTTGGTATTTTGGTGCAGATGGTGGACGGAAATGCGGTAACGATCATTCTTGTGTTTCTTGAATGAACTTGTAGTTAATAGGAATTGCATAGTTATTGTTTTCGAATGAAAATTGTACAAAGTACATTGATAAAAATAGAAAGTTCATTCATCTGAACCGCGCAAAGGAAAGAAAAAACCGAATTACTGAAACTATTGTAGTTTTTTTATGCGCATTCATTGTTCCTGCCTGTTTCAGGCAAACTTATTCTACCTTTGGAAAGAGTGATGATTTGGTGTACTATCTTGACGTCAATGAGGAGAAGGAATGACTAAAATCATTCGATAAACTTACCATCTGGTCGAGATTCATGGCTTTAATGTTGGAGTCCGTACAAACTGTACCAAAAATAATGAGAATAATTCATTGATCTTTACGAACACAAATTCGTAGCGTTTACTTGTAGCCGTGATTTTCATTGGATTTCTTTTTATTTTACAAGTTTGCTGATGAGCCTCGAGTTGAGCTGCATTATTACAAAATTTTAGATTGACTTTTTTCTTCCCGCAAACGGCAAACGTGACCACGTCGTTTTTCATCGTTTTCCTGTATTTTATTTCACCTTTTTATAAACCTTCTCATGCCAAAGACAACTTTGGGGTTTTTTTTGCGATTTCTTTTCACTCATAAAGAATTTTTTACTGGTCAACTGACGTTTCACATTTGCCGTGGACCAAGCAAGTAAGAACTTCATATTCTCTTCCGTGAAAGTAAATCTAAAACTCTCTAATAGAATATCTTTCCGATACGGCAGCCATGTTTAATTCCGATGCGATAGTGCACCAACTTATAGGCTATTTAGACACCGCAGCTGTCAGGGGTTTGTCTTTTTAGCTGAACATTACTCTTTTCAATAAGAAGCAGATCTAAAAAGCAATTGAATTTGCTGGTAGTTGGAAGGATATGTGAAACACCAAGACTCTAAATTATTCGAAAACGTAAGCCCGCCAGCAGTTTATAATTCATAAATTTTCTACGTTTGGCACCCCTTGGCATCCCAAGATTCAAGATGGCGACTTCATCAGTAAAAGAGGTGTATATCAACTGAAATGGTTCATAGTTTTTGATAGGTATCACAGGGAGAGACTATACCAGATGGATGAGTTTTCAGTAGAAATTTGTCATATTTGTCGGTATCCCTCCTTCACTACCACATAACTGATGAATCTTCATTACGAACGGACAAGTGTGGTTCCAAATCGTAATTTGATTATCGTTCCTGTTTCACACATAATAGGAAGAGGGAGAGGAATGTGTGTGTACTCCGCTGGATGTAAGGGAGATTTTTAGGAAAGGATGTCATGTGCTAAGTTGTTCACACCCTCGTACTCTCGTTTGCCAGAAAATATGCACATCCTTAGCTATTCTCTAAAACAATCCAGTCATCCTGCTTCTAAATATTTTTCTTATCTCTCTCCTCCTAACAAGAGGTGACTTCCCGGAAGTAATTTTCATGTAGCTACTGGGGTTCAAGGTCCGACCCGCCAACCTGGAGACATCAAAATGCTAGAGCCCAAAGTCCCTTCTTGTTTGATTTTAATCCACCAACGCGCGACAATTAAATAAATTTTTGTTTTTCATAAGTGAACACAATGACACTTTTCAAATTATCAAAGTATCATTTGTTAGAGTTTCATACAAATTTTTTTAACAGCAAAATAATTTTAGATAAATTATTGATATTTCTAAACATGATTTCGAAGACGTAAGCTGTGAGTTTCTTATTTCTAAAGAGCGGAGGACTTCGAAGAGGGGAGTTCACTTGGATGTCATGGTCAATATATTTAAACCATCGCATGGCAGATTTTTCGTTCAGAGGCAGAATCTACTAGTGTTTAAGACCGCGTGGGTTTAAACCAAGTTCACGGTGAAAACCGAAGATGCGTGCTCGAGAGCGGCGAGGTAAAAACTGAACAATCCTTCTAGAAACATAGTCGTTTAGGAAAGGTCTCTAGCTTGAGTCGTCATAAAATTGTTGTTCAAAATTATTTGAAAAAGAATGCCGGATTTTTACTTGGGAAAAGAAACAATCCTTCTGACGAGAAAGAATAAAAACTCGCACACTCCCTCAAATAATTAATCAGCACTTTGTTTGGAAACTTGAACTTCACATTTTCTTTACTTTTCTTTACTTCTCATTTTTATTCCTCTCTTATTTCATTTTAATTTGGCAGTATGCATCGGCAGTGGTCTTTTGAAAAGTTTCTATATTCGAGAGATCAATACCGGCACTTGCAATGATGGACGTAAACTCTTAAGAATATACCACAGAGAAAAAACTGATATAGCAAATCGATTAATGAATGATTAAATAATTGAAATTACCAGTAAAATGGACTTGAATGAGTCTAGAGTTTCATTACTCCGAACGTTCATCAAAAGGTACGTGTGCCCTTTAGACGCTTAATAATTTTCTATCTTAAAGTTTTATTTATCTTTGCTTTCGGCTCATTTCCGTTAAGAAAATTGTGGTACATTCTCTAGCATGTCTTAATCAAAGACTCCCCACCCTAAGTGTCCGGTCTGTTGGCTTTAGTAGTAAGCTATTTCAAGACCACGAGATTTTACACGTTCACCTTTGCCCTCTTTCTATATCAACAAACGCGTTTGAAGTGATCGATAGCTTTGCTATTACCTTCAAAGCTAGATAAACAAACCAGAGTTATCAATTTATATTTTGCTACTGGTTTCTTTTTTTCAAGTAATTATTTTTTAACTTAATCTTTATTATTAGTAGAATAGCTTAATCAATTGACGTCACAAAAGTTCTTGTGCGTTCAACGGACTTTAGGAGTAATAAATTGAATACCTCATTAAGACACACCCAATTTCTCTTTTGTCTTTACGCTAATTACTTTTAAGAACAACAAAAAGTAAACACCTAAAACTCGGTGAATAATTCGAAAATTTTCGATCAAAAATCATAGAGTGGACAACTCATGGACCAAGCATCCCTCTGACGAATAAAGTATGAAGCTTCTATGCTAAGATCGGGTTATATTTCTTCATTTCGCAACTGGTTTATGCAAATTGTGTTATTACCTTGTCTAGGCCGGAAACTCTTTGACATTCTGTCACTCCCCCCTGTGACGGACTTGGTTGTCACGGTGATCTAAGGTATTACGCATGGTGTGTGAAAGAGTTATTTTTACATACTCTTCTCTGATTGGACATTTCCAAAATACCAATACACTATCTTGAGGGGAAATGTCAATCAAATTTACACTTAAAACAAAGCGCTTGTCGAAGCGTATCAAATGGCGAGCTGGGTCGACTAAAGAAGCTCTACGAGGACGAATACCAACACTTGAAGATTTTACCCGAGGACCAAACATGCCGTCTTTATCGCTCGTAGTGGAGAGTCCACGATCCTATCGGAGGACGCAGGCTGACAAGAAAAAGCTAATGGCTAGAGGAGCGAGTGTCTCTTGGCTCAGTGAACAGTTAAGAAATCAAAATTATATTCTGTTACTGGACTGTCGTCCCTTTGCCGAATTCGCTCGTAGCCATGTTCAAGGAGCTATCAACCTGACTATTCCTTCGCTAATGTTGAGAAGGCTCAAAAAGGGGAATAGTTTTTCTATTACTTCGTTGATAACATCGGAAGAAGGAAAGGAACAGTTTAATAAAAATCTACCTCTTGCCAGTGGGATTGTTCTGTACGATTCGTCAACCAAGGATATTTCGTCTATTGGACTCAACTCGGCTCTTGCAGTTGTCATTCGAAAACTGGCCGAAGATTGCTCTTCATCGACAGTCCGTCTTTTAGAAGGTAAGTAATTAAGTTATAAATATTTAAGTTATACTTAACTAATTTCCCTTTACATACTTTACTGGATGCGATTTCAATAGAAATACTCTTAAAATTTTAGTTTGAAATCAATTTGTACGCTGCTCATTTTCTGTTCGAGTTTGTACCAGTTACCCCACAGCGTTTTTTATCGTAATTTTTTTTCACTTCTGAAACTTAATTGCTTTAAGAAGAACTTCATTAATCATTTATACCTCATTCTACAGGTGGTTTTTCCAAATTTCAAGAAAAATGCCCAAGTTTTTGTGAGAGTGGTGAAGACTATGGTCACCCTCTGTTATCACTAACCGGTTTGACTTTACGCGAACCAAGTGATCAACAACCTCAAGCAAGAACTCTCCCGTCCAATGCTCCAACAACTCCGGACTCTAAAAAGAGAACTAAAGGCGAACTGGCTGAAATTCTACCCAAGTTGTTTCTGGGAGGAGAAAAGGACGCCTCTAACTTGGATCTGTTGAAGAAACACAAAATATCTTATGTTTTAAATGTCACCCATGACCGTCCAAATACCTTCGCACATCTCGAGAACTTCACCTACAAGACCTTACCAGTAGAGGATAATTGTAAAGCGAATCTCACTGACCTTTTTCCAGAAGCATTCTCGTTTATAGGTAGGTTTATAATGTGTAATGATACATATATAACTCTTTTATAAACAAGAGAATTCGGGCAATTGAAAATCATATTGACACTGATACAAGCGCATCCATTTTTTCCCGCCATCTCAACAAAAAGTATTCCTTTTTCCCAATCATTTTCTAGTGGTTATATTTTTTCTCTCAGCTTTTATTTTCTGTCTTATTCTTTTTTCAATTAACTCTCTTGACATATTGAGTTTCTAAATGCTATGCTTCTCTTTTGGTATGCAAGTTGGAGTTATTGAAATAGTTTAAAGTTCGGACCCGTGGCATACCAAGATTACCTAGGGCACTTAACAAACTATAATATTATCTAATCGGACCCGTAACTCATAGAATATTCAAGCTAAATTCCTCTATATTCGTTTGTTTTCTATTCAGTGTTGTTTTCGTTTTCTTGATAATTAGTCATTAGTAATGTTGGCCTTTGCGGCATGATGGTCGTTGGCACTGACTATAGCTGCGATTGTCTTTGTTTATATAATAGATCTAAAACTCTTTGTTTTTCTATTTTTCTTTCTTTAGATGAAGGAAGAGAGAAAGGCTCCGGTGTTTTGGTGCACTGTTTGGCTGGAGTCTCGCGATCTGTTACCGTTACAATCGCTTACTTAATGTCGTCACAAAATTTGACCTTGAACGAAGCGTACGATTTCGTCAAAGCAAGAAAATCAAATGTATCTCCGAACTTCAACTTCATGGGCCAACTTCTAGAATTTGAACGTTCAATCAACTCTCCGCGAACCCCAAGTTCCACAACTAGTACTTTATCACCAGCAAGTAGTCTTGATGCGGACGATATCGAACTAAACTCCAGTGACACAATATAACAGAACATTTCTGTAACCCTCCTATAATTGAAATTACATCGACGCCAAATTGAAAATTATTATATATATAGAAATAAGAATACTAGATCTATAATTTATTAGCTAGCACTATAGGAATCATTAATAATATTTCATAATATACAGTGGTTTTTGTTCACCACTGTTCAAACATAATTTTTGCTGCATATGCAGTGGCTTGTAACACAATTTTTTGTGTTAACTTTATATAATTATAGCCTTTGATCAGATTCATTCAGGCTCTTTTACCTACGAAGTTTTGTTGTCGTTCTCCTTCATATTCGGACTATTTTCCTCTCTTGTGTTCACGAACATCTTTATACCTATGTGTTTTTGATATACTTCTCCAAGAAATTGCTTCGCAACACTAAGGCATATTTTTACACCTATTCTAACGTTCTATATTTCATATTAAAGTTTACGATATCTTTACCCTCAAAATGTTGTACAATTTTATATTAATTTCATAGTATACAAATGATTATTTTTGTAAATATGTTTATAGTAATAAATTATCAATTATTATCAACAATGTGTAGAGAAAAATCACTTGTTGGGGATGATGTCTGCAGAATGTAAACAAACCACAGCACGTTTTTTGGGGTAACTCGATAAGTAAAAATGGTTTAAAAAGATCATTGGTTTTGTACTTTTAAGTTAAAACTCCCCAATTGTACTCAAAGATAAATATAGCAGCTAGTAATAGTTTTCTTTTCTTGTGTGTCTTTTTTTTCTTTCTTTTTTTTTCTTTTTTTTCTTTTTTTTAGAGTTTTGAGGAGTTCGAGGTGGGATCTGTAGGATGTGTACAAAATGTCAAGTTATAGGCTATCGTAATATGTATTTTTTTAGCAAAATAATTTTACATGTAAATCGCTTTGGACCGGAAACAAAAACAGGGAGTAAGAGCCTTTCATTCTCTAGAAATACGATCTTTAATGATATTTTCAAACTGTTCAAAAATGTAGATTATTCTTGATCACCGGTAGTGTAAGAATTCGAGAAAGCTTAAGCAGACCCCACGACATCGCGGGGTCATGGACCGTAGTTGATCTTTTCCGGTGCCACAGACATACTGGCGCCTTTCTTTCTACCTGTTGATGTTTGATTGTACCCTACTACAAAATCATTAGTCCGCGAACTGCCTAGCAACCAGCAAAGCAAGAATCTTAACAAAATGTAATAAATATCCGTGGAGAATTTAGTAAAAACACTCAAAATCAAAAACCTCGATAAAATGATTTCTTTAATAACTGCAGATAGTAATCGTTCTCCAAACTCTCTGGGAAAACCCTTTGGTAAATAAATAGTGGGTTGCTTTTTCTTTTTCTGTTTGCCCAAGTATTTATAAACAGCCAATATCTTACTAATCATTGTAACATGTTAACTGCATGATCTGTCAATATATTGGAATGATTGATATAAATATAGTTAAACTAAGGGATGTCAAATGGCTTTCAAACATCATGCGGAATTTAGTTTTAGAAGATCATGCTACATAAGCCCATCAACGAAAGTTTTTTGAGGGTAAGCATGGTTATGAGGCTGGAGGGACTAAAAATGGCCATTATCAGCCCCCCCTCCCCCCTCCCCAAGTTACTCAGTTTTAGCTACCAAAGCAATTAGCTCTTTTGTGCACTTCCAGTCTTTCCACTTGATTCGCCGTAGTCATATGATTTCCTCGTGGGCTTAAGTATACTTCAAAAATGCGTGGGTGGCTGCATTGGATGGCTGCATTGATTGTCTACTCACCTACTGTTACGCTGCCAGATGGATTCTGCATATACCTTGTTCCTCTATCAATCCCCCTGGGGGCTTATTCTTTTTCAGTGCCTTTGGACTGGAAACTTATTCTTTTCAGTCAGTTTTGGACTGGAGGGTTATTATAAGGGGGGAGGGTGGGGGCTTACGTATCAGTGGGAATCCATGATTACTTTGATTCATAATCCCGACAGGTGAAATTACTTTTCCAAGGCCTGCCGAGGGAAAAGGACCACGACCTTCCTAAGAGGTGTTGACTTATTAGATACTACTGAGTTAGGGCTTATATTTAATTTTTGGCGCCTCAGACTGTGTGATTTTAGGTGGGGGGAGGGGGGGGGGGGTGTTAAAGGTTGGAGGAAAAAAGAGAAAATACGGATACGCGGATCCACTGGAATTGTTAAACAGGAGGTCTGACTCAGTCTTAGAAGCGTTTTGCGTCTGAGTTTAGTTGTTGAATGTCCTCTAAGAGAATCGTATTCCTAAGTGAAGCCAAAAGTCTTGAAGTCAATATCTCAGCCTGAATTAATCTACCTTCGCAACCCATAGACAACGCATTCCCTGCGAATATTTGGGTTACGCCTGAGAGAAAATAACACCTTGATTGGTAAAAGTTTCAGTAAAGAAATAAATAGTTAAATAATAAATATGTATATATATTTATATGGAACATAAAAGTTTATATAATTAAAGTGGGACTGCTTTAATCATGATAAGCCACTTGATCACGACGGATATCTCATAGTACTCCTATTGGGGTGCATGTTACGTCACCGCCATGCTGGCTGGCGATTAAGCATTCGATTCCTCATACCAGCATCTCTTAGTAGATCGACCAAGATGGCGGCTGTACTGTTTATTTTGAGTCATGTGGTTGCATCTCAAGAATATTAAGCAATCGTGTCAAATAAACTGATCATATATCTCAGAAACAAATCATAAATATAATCAGAAACAAATCCATCATCCGTCATACGAAACTTTGAGGAATAACAGCTTTTCGTCACAAGCTTGGCTTTCAACTCGATTACCACAAGGGGCGGGTTAGGGCAATATTTAATGATAATAAGGAAGTAGCGTGCAGTGTTTATATTAATTCAGTAATCACGCTGATTCGCGCTCATCTCGTGTTCAGCAGAAGCTGAAACTATTCTATCGATTTTACTAGATTTAAATTTGATTATAAACAATATCTTTGGACTCTACCCAAGAAATGTTTTTCTCTTTCATTTGACAAAAAGAAAAATAGGAAATTTATTAATAGTCGCGAGGGGCGATACTGATTTTAGTGATCGGAAGTTGAAGCTGAAATTATTGCGAAAAGCTTTGAAGGTTTTACCACACGGTAAGCTCAATGCTGAGTCTCTCTCTCCGCTGTCATTTTTAATTCTTGGGCGGGGTGCAGTGGGTTTAATAGTTATATGTTTAGTGCTAAATCACATGCACTCAGCCCCATATGATGGGATAAAAATTGGTGCGGCGAGCTCTTCAGCCGTTTGAGGGCACCACTGGAAGAATGATCAAATATTGGCTTTTTATAGTTTTTTTTTTCCTTTGTTCTTTTTTCATTCTTTCTCATTTTTTCTCTTTTTATTATTCGTTCCTTCTTACCCCCTTTTTTCAATTTTCTTTATTTTTCACCCTCATAATAATTCTATCTTCCATCGCCACTTCTTTCTTAATCTCTTTGTTTTGCATTCTTGAACTTTCCGTATTTTCATATAAAAAAGAAAATCAAGTCTCAACAAGCTTTTCGTGTTTTCAGCTCTTCATCATTACGTACATCCGTTTGCGGTTCTGGTCTCTCCTACTCGTAGGCGTTTTCACTTTCATTCCATACGAGAACATAATCCAATGCTGCTGATCAAATTCAAACTTGCCATATGCATTCATAAAGTGCCATGGTAATATTTTGAAGAGATATAAATCCTAGAAACTAAAATAGCCATGCAAGATGAAAGTGCTGAGTGATACATCTAGCCGATTAAACACAAGCTCTTGATTATGAGCTAAAAAGAGCTTGAACATGATCTACAAATCTAAATTTACACTAGTAAAGACCAAGACCCTCGATCGACGTAATTGACCCAGTCGAGAGCTCTATATTTCGAATATTATAATCGCAATGCAGGCGGGTTGGGTTTTAGTAGACGTCAGAGTAAAACCCTTGTAAAACGTCACGAATTAAACATTCAAGTGCTGAGCAGAGTCTCAACTTTTGCTATCCCTTCAAGCACTCCTAAATAAGCGATTTCTGAAGTCGTATTTCGGCAGCAGGTATTTCGGCGTCTTCGATAAATTATAAATGGTGATAAAAAAAGAATTAGCTTTGTTTAAAAACGACTTCAATTATTTTGTCTTTCTCTCAAAATTCGTGACTTCAGTTCATACTAGTACTCCTAATATAAACATTCGAGAAATTTGGTCAGTAAACGGAAGGGGATCAATAATGATCAACAAGCGAACGCATTTCCGTGAACCAAAAGCACTAGAGTCACGAACAATCCAACTTTTTATTCAATGGCGATCCCTATTTCCTTGTTATTTTACCACAATTAATGTCTCTTTTGATGGAACGGAAGTTAACGTTGTAAATGTTTTGACTTATCTGAACAATATAGTTGTTGAAACTGTTCCTTGGCAGAAGAAAATTTTTTTCACACGCTTTTTCCATTTTCTTCTGGAATCTTCGCTTCTTCGCCTTGTAAACAAACCTCAAAGTATTTTCTCTTAAAAGTTTTACGTAGTATATGCTTTGTTGGTTAATAGATATGCTATTATAATGTGAATTCAGTATCATTTGTGGCTAGCTAGACAAAAACATTAAATGATCTCAGTGTTTCCACACTGGGTTCCAGAGGCTAGGTGATTACCGCCGTTTGCATTACTATATGCGGCCAAACCAGATTAAAACTGTGACGTGAAGTTTGCAATAGACTGCCTTTTAATCAAACACAATTCTACTTGGATGCACTCAAACTCATTTCAATCGCTTTCGGGATTTCCTTTCAGATATTTGACTGGGAAAAATCGATCAAAAAGTCACACTCACCGATCTAAACTGTACATGGCGTCGACGTGTTTGATTGAGGGCAGTCTATTACAAACTGACATGACCAGATTATTGTCTGGGGTGGCCGCGTAGTACTTGTGCAAACGGTGGTAATGGTCATGCATGCACGAGGATAGATTGGAGAAGAGAAGCATCACCTATTGAAGAAGTTCAAACTTAATTACGTTACCAGTTTGTTAGATTTAGATTTAAATGTTCAACAATCTATTTTTTCCTTCGTTTTCCGGCATGCAGCCGCTAACGACTCAAATATCGCATTTAACCAACCTTATCAGCAAAGTTTCCAAAACTTTCATTTTGAAAGCATTTTATATATATATATACATCGTTTGTGTATATAATGTTAGTGAAACGTTTGTGTTCACTCAGGAAGGAATGACGTCATTGTTGCACACTTGAAATATGCTTACTAAGCAATACTGTTGCGGTTTGGGAGTCACGGTTGCGAGTTTAAAGAACGGTAACTAAATAAAAAAAAGTACTAATTAATAACAAGTACTTTGACCTCTTCTTAAAGATTTAAAACGTCATTAAGTTTACTATGATCAATTTTGGTAACCTCAGCAATGATGAAAAATGGTGATAAAGCGATCAAAATGGCAAATATTTATTATGACTTTACGATCTGTATGTTGAACTCAAAGAATTTTTTAATCAAAAATAAATATGATATCTAGGTACTAAAACAATTTGCCCTTTTCACGATCGTTGATGTACACTCTGAAATGTGCGGGGGATGAACGGGTCAAGCTATCCGCATTCACAACATTCTACTATATGTAACTACTCGGGGTATGACGCATCGAAGAATATTAAAGATCAAACTAAATGAGTTTAATTTAACCAAAAATGGTTTTGCGCAATCAAGGAATCAAAGAACCAAGAGAACTGAGGACGAGATTGAATAAAGGTTACGTTATTTTGTTGATTTGGTGGGCATGCGCAGGTTTGAATGGAAACCTGATTGCATGGCTAGACACGTGTTATGGGAGACAGAGAGTACACGTGAGCCTGCATTTCTGCTACATTTTATCAGGGGCGAATCCAGGAATTTTAGAAGGGGGATGACTATTACAAAGGTTTTACCAGAAATTTGAGGAAAAGGGGGTGACTGTTACTAACGATATGCTGAGAAATTTGAGTAAAAGGGGGGTGAATTGTCACCCCTTTTACCACCCCTGGATCCACCCCTGTTCATATACCGTCAAAGTGGGAATATCTTGACAAGAAAGGCACTCTAGGACTTTTAACTCTCCTTTTCCCAACCAACTGCAACAGTACATCACAGTTTCTCAGTTCATTACACGAAAAGATAAAAACATTCGGAGGACTTGTCAAGACAATTAACTAACAAAATTTGTGAGAATATGTCGTAAATACTGTTATAATTGAATTATAATTCAAAAGCTTATGCTCTCACGTCCAAACTTGTTTGCTGAAGTTTCTTCCTGTTGGGCATCCTGTGTACACAGGTAGACCAACCAGAAAGGCTAATACTTCCCATAGTTCACTGCGCTCGTAATGGTTCTTTCTCTTCTACTGTAACCTCTGTAGATAGGAATACAGTATATTGTGTTGTGTTATCTTCGGGAATTCTCAGGTAATTTTGCCCATCTGCTAAAAATACTTTGCACAGAGATTCTTGGATAATTTATTTTTCAAGTTGGCTAATTATTTTTTCTATTCGCTGCCAGAACTTTGAGGAACGACACATTAAACCTTTAGATCGATATGGCAAAGTCGAAGAATCATACCAATCACAACCAAGGTATATAAAATCTTAAATTTATTTTGCCTTGTATTTTTATGTTTAATAAAAAAATAATTCAATTGTGTATTTATAGGCTTCAAGGCTCACCGAAATGGCATTAAGAAGCCGAAATCACAGAGATTCCCATCGTTAAAGGGAGTAAGTATGCTAGAGAAATTATTAGTTTTACTTAATCGTAAGCTCATCTGTCTAGACTTTGTATTTCAAATGTTTCTTTCACGACGTATCCCATTTAATAGAATATTGATGGTTTTAAGTGTTCAATCCCTAACTCAAGCCAGAAGTATTTCAGAACTACATCTTAAAAACTTTTCATAAGGATTTCGAAAACTCAAAAACAACATTTAATATCTTAAATCAGTTTGCGTCCATGTTGGTGCTATTTAACAAGATATTTCTCATAAGCATCCATTGTTAACAGAACCAAGATGGCCACCATATTTTTGTTTTTCACTTTCTTGGGAATGCACTTGCAAGCTGTAGATTGCCTTTCCTGTGTAAAGTTCTGAATCCTTCTGATTCATAGGATATAAGGGATCTGTTTATAGCTGAGGTTTGCATGCTGCACTTCATCACACATTACATTTCATTGCTAATTTGTGTTGTAAATTTGTGATGAATAACCTCTGAAATGGCAATTTGTACATGTATCTTCACATGTTGAGTACTTAGGCCTAGGGCAAACGTCAAACTTTCCATGCACCAAACTTAATTACAACAAAGAATGCCGCCTCATTATCACCTGATATCCATTGTTTTTAATGACATTGGTGCATGGAAAGTTCTACATTTACTCTAGGCCTACTGTAACTGATACACATCTGCCCCATCGCTTTGACATCTAACATAACACAACCTGGTTCTAGAGGCTCTTTTTAAGTTATGATTTTGAACCATAAGTGGCGAGCAAACCCACCCAATCCTCTGGTCATAGCCAATATGAGTTTCACATTCATATGAAAGTCAACTATAATTGCCATCAAACTTCAAATATAATCAACCAACGAGAGGTGTAGTAATATATTAGAATTTGACCTGAACAAACAGTCCCCCACAATTCCACTCAGGTCTTAGATTTTAGATTATAGATCTTTGAGCAACAACGTTTTAGAGTGCAAACAATTAATCCGAGGAACACTAATTACTAAATAGTACAAAATAGTGCTAATTAAGCAATAGAAAACAATGGAATTTGCATGAAATTGTGCTATTAGTATTACTTAAGTTTCATGGTTATATTGTTTGCACTCTATAAATAGGTGTATGTTATTGAAAGCAAGTGTAACAGCCTGTCTTTGTCAGGAATCTTCGCACTAAGATTTTCATTTGTTTTTCAACAGGTTGAGCCCAAATTTTTACGAAATCTTCGCTTTGCCAAGAAACACAACAAGAGAACATCATCCAAGAAATAAATGAATGTTCTATTTATACTGTCCTGTGTATTGTACAGCTGGAGATTTGAAAGACTTTCAACAACACCTTTAAATAAAATAGAAATCTCCTAAGTTATTCTTGTTGTTAAATTTCATATTTTTCTATTGCTGCAAACCTTAGTACCAGAGATCTTATCACTTGAGTTTCAAAGGTCTGTGGTCACAAAATCAATGATTGAGAAGCCTCTAGAGTACAGGGATAGAGGCTTTACATCATCACCTCTGCTGGTGCCCGTTATACAGCTTGGAATGCCTGTGGTAATAGTGTTTTCCACAGATGACGTCACAATTGTGCATCATATGATTGAAATGCCAACAAGCCAAGCCAGGCACACATGCATATATGTTGTAACAATGTTCTGTAGACTCATTGTTTCCATCTCACTGAAGAACTATAGTTTTATAACTGCTATTCTTCTTCTTTTACATTTAATTGAAGCCTTTATTTGCAATGTTTGTCTGCATTTGGAACCCAGAAGGCTTTGCGATGTCTATTTTTAGTGACCATGAAAAAATGCTATTTAATTCTTTCTCATGTAAAACTCTCATTGTATTGTTCCTGCCATGTAACATGGCTGCCATCAGGTGATGGTGCAAAGCCTCTATATCATGAAGTCCTCTGTTTTTTTTCTGGTTTGTGTTGAATCATGATGCCATACACTAAGTGTGACCAAATATTCCCTTATAACTACACTGACTGCATTCCTAAACAATTTAAATATACTTATTTCAATAAATTAGTCACCAAAAAACCTAGAAAGCTGTGATCGCTAAGAATCATGGGAAATATTTCATATTCAACAAGTAAAGCTTTTGACAGACTGCAGCAGTTGAGGATGCTCAGAGGTGAACTCGCAACTGGTAGAAGATCTCGAGTCAAAGAACAGTTATGAAGCGGTTGAAACAAGGTTACCCATAATCCTTGTCGGTCTCAGCTTTGTAGCTTTTCACGGACTAACTTTATTGAAATAAGTGCCATATGAAAAGGCTTGACATGAAATTTCAGTTTGAACGCAACGAAACGAAAAACGGTGGATCAAGCGACTTAAATCCCCAAAAATATCTAGCAAGCACTTCATCTAAGAAAAAAATATCGCGCAACCTACAAAAAAACGGGATGGCAGGAGATTCATTGATCTATGCGTGCTTTGCGCATGCGCGTATTTTTTGCAGCACGAGTTTAATCCAACTTTTTCCTTTTCAATTTTCTTTCTTTTTTCTCTTGTAACATTTTTTCAAAAGATTGCATCATAATTTGGCATGTAAATGTGAGTCGCGGAACGTTTTCAAAACGTGTCCCACAAGGAAAGGAGTGACTATGGATGTTAATTCATCAGCAACAAAATCGATTATTTAGGTCTGCTGGTCATAGCAAGGGGTTAATCATCTACGGTCTAGGGGCCGACTAACCTCTCCCTTAGGCTTCGGCCGAGCTTCCTGATCAGTCTGTAATTCCTCCCGGGATAGCGGGGTCGAAATCTCTGGTGTAGCCGTAAATGCTTTTGCGCTACCATACGAAGCTTCAGCATTCGGGTCTGGGAGTATGGTCTCCGGTTATTTTCAATCAAAAAATGAAAACTGAAAAAAGAAAAAAGCAAACACACAACTATTTCCACTGAAAAAACGATTTCACTAGCATACATGAGAAAACACCCTAAGGGGCATGCGCGATTTTTTTTAACCGCTTCTAATTTTGTTCCGTAAGAGGGTAAACCTGGTAATGTGGCAAAACTAATTATGCAGGTACTTGTAGTGTTAGATCCAGGAAAGGATGGTGCGTAAGACGGCTGAAAAATCCAGGAAAAGGTAACAGATGAGGAATGTATGACTGTGAAAAACTGATGACCGTGACCGTGATGGTGATGGTGACGGAGTTGAACGGTATCCTAGCATTTCTACTGGATATGCAATGATCAAAGAATGCCGTGTGGCGTGCTACTTTACAGTCAAATAACATATACAAAATCTGGCAGTGCATGACAAGCTAGTAACAAATTTTATCATAATGAATGACTCACCAAAACCTTTTGACAAGCTAAATGATTTAAATGCAGGAACGGCTCTTTCAAAGTTAAAAATGTTTATATGACAACTGATAAGGCCACATTTCTAATTGTCTTCATCTCGGCTCAAAAGCAATTATTGGAAAGAGTGTCGAAAGTAGTACAGACACTATCCTCTGATGCTTGACTTAATGGAAAACGTTTTAGTCGCTCTTCAATGCTAAAAACACATCCATGAGTTAAATACCTACACGCCTGCTATCGACTTCTTTTGATTTAGTTTCTACATGCGAGACATTTTGTTTGGTTAAAACACAGATTTACTTTGTTGAATATAATGAACTAACAAGACACAAATAGTTCGAGTCAAACTAACGAGCAAGCTTTAATTTTATTTTTCTATGGCCGGTTTTCAAGTGACGTCATTGCATGGTGCCGCCATGTTGTTCAGTTTGTCGTAATTACCTATAATATATAATTTATAACATATCTTCCTCAGATATTTCAGAGTTAACTGAATTATATTCCACGGGGGACTGACTTCAGCGGCTCATTTGTTTCCAGGCCCTCCCGCATTGATTTGTCGACGGACTTTACGATAAACGTTCGGAGGCACGCAGGCTAATGTAAAAGCACTTACTGAACTGATGGCTTACTTATGAATAGTTTAGAGACTAAATTAACTTTTAACGAAATTTAGAATACCAATATTCCGCGGTATGTGGGCTAACGATACCCAGAGGGGTTAGTTTAGAGGCCTTGTTTATCGATTCTTGTCGCTGCTGCGCAGACGGACTTTACGACAGAAAATTCCGGATGCAGCGCAGGATATTTTACATTGGCCAATAGTGAAAACAAAAGTGAGCATGATATAGGCTTTACACCACCACGTGATGGCAGCCATGACAGGAGACAGGAACAATAGGTTGCTATCAATAGACGTCACTTCCGGTAATAGCTCTTTTTTGATGGCTTGTAGAATCCTGGAGGTTGTTTTGATCTCTTGTTTTCTGGTTTGGTGTCGTGAAAATAGTCAAATACAATAGTTTGAGGACTTATTTTGATATGTTTTGACTTAGCATCCGCTAGTTGCCCCCCAGTTAACCGCTTGTTCGCCCCCCAGTCAACTCCAAAAAAGTCACGTGATTGATAGTAAGCAATTGAATCTGGTCTAATCTGATTTACATGAGAAAGAATTCAGTTTCACAGGGGAGAACGACTGTGCCTCCTATCATGTGTCATGGTTGCCATCACGTGATGGTGCAAAGCCTCTATACTCTATTAAATTCTGTCATTGTTTTCTTTTGTTTTACACTTTTTTTAGTAACTGTAATTTTATCGAACTAGGCGAATTATACATTTGGGTTGCTCATTTTTCAAAAACCTACAAAAAACAACAGCAACAGCAACAACGAAACACTAGTACACTACACAAAATAAAAAATGCATTAAGAGCAACAAAACAAAACAAATACAAATACAAAAAACATAAAATCAAAACAAGAAACAAACGCAAACTAAAAATAACAACTGAAAAAAAACAACAACAACGAACAAACAAGAAACAGCACTAGTGGGTGTGGGGAGGGAAATTCTAATATAGAAGAAAAGAACAGTGGATATATATATATATAATTATTATTATTATTATTATTATTATTATTATTATTATTATTATTATCTTGCTCTTTTTATTTCATTTTTATCTTAAGATCAAAATACAACGACTTGCCTTCTAACTATTTCATTCCACGCTGCGCAAGTTTACAACCGCGAGGCAGCTCTGTGTCGAATCCCACATTTCCTTGCCTGTACATGTGGCCACCATAATTATTATGATTGTGATAATATTTCAGCGTGGTATCTCAAGCACCTGTTTTCTTGCGCTTTGACCATATTCAAATCCATCGTCTATAATATTTCAACACTTATAAAAAAGACAATTACACGAAACTATAAGACAGAGAGACTTTGTTTTGTTGCTTCGGAATATACTCAAACTTCATTCGCAAAATGTATGACCATTTTGACTTAGTATATTTGTTGACCATATATATTCCAATAGTGAAGTACAATGAAGACTGATGACACCTCGTGCGACCACAAAATAATGATTGATATTTTTGAAAAGCTAGAAATTCTTTTAAAAATATTTGTATAGAATTCAAAACCATATGAAATTCCATTAAAATTGCATTGTGGAAAAACGTCCTGAAAGGTTTAATACTGTGAAAAGAATTCTAACGAGTCTGGGATTAAAAATTAGTGCTTCATTGACCATAGCTCAAAATGAGAAATAAGGCATCATCGAGATATCTTATCAAATGAAAATCGGTTGGAAATACGTAGAGTCATGTCTATCTTTAGACACTGCGAAGTTCTTTTGCTTTGGCAGACATCTGAAAACTAAAAAAAAAGACTTTATTCTCGACGTTTAATCAAATAAGTGTAATTTTCAATTTCTTCATGGTTTCGTGTAAATAATCACTATGGAAAAATAAATGAGTTTTTTGACCTTTTGTTTTATTGATTTACTTGTGACTGATTGGCGAATTTCAATGAATGTCGGCCAAGAAAAATTTAATTTACATTAAATATTCTAGTAATCGAGATCTTATGAACATTTCACATCAAACGTTAAAAATATTTACCTCAAAGGAATTTTCTATGTGGCAATGGACGAAAATCCTCTAGCCACTTACATTGGTCTTAACCAATGAAATTCCAGTATTAAATTGATTGACTGGCTTGACCGCGGTAAACTGGCTTCCCGCTAAGCATGCAAGTACAATCTTCCACTACCGACCAACCAGACAAGAAAATTCTATGATCTACTCTAATTCTAAACTCAGCCAAAAAATATTACCTGCTTCGATTAGACTTGTACGAGGTGCGTCAGAAAGCAACGTGTAGAATCTTAAAAGCTTTCGAAAACAAATATCCGGTGCTAGATATTATTTTCAACAAATATGTGGGAAAATCCTCGTAGTGGCTATTTTACATAATTCAAGCCGATTCTAAACCTAAATTTGACAAACATATCTTCAGGCCTGGCAGTATTCTTTTGTCCTCAATGAACTAATACTCAAACAGGTCTTTTATGAAGTATCGATTTTTTGGTAAAAAATGTCGTGTTTGAGTTGGACGATGTAGTCTCTACACAAATTGATAGTGTAAAAACTGGACATTCTTTAATACGAAGGAATCGCCAATTGACTCGGCTAAATTTTTGCCGGCTTCGGCGTCCATACCATAAAGATGAAATGGCGGACGATCTTGTCTATGTTGGTTGTAGCACTTTTGAAAATTCAAGAGGTAAGAAAAATACTACAATTAATTTTAGTTCAATGCATTTAAATTATTGAATTTCTTTCCGTTTTAGCTGTCATTTTTTTACGGAGGGAACCGTTTTTATTATGAGGTTTTTATATATCTTTAAGGTCGAAAGCCGAGGAATGTTCAAAAATGAAGAAGTTGATGACGGTGACCGAAAAGATTTTGAAATCTGGCAAAGCTTTTCCACAGACAGGCGAGCTAGTTCTACTCAAAAGCATCATCCAGATGTTTCGAAACGCGAACCATCGGATTTTAACAACAATGAAAAAAATGAAAACACGAAGAAAAAGAAGATAAGGCATTGGAACAGAATGAAGAGAAGCCTTTCTCGAGATCTGTACAAAAATTTAGAGGTTGAATTTGTGGATTTACCGACGAATGACCAGATAACTGAGCTGAATTCGTACGGTAAGTGTACGTCGTACTGAATGAGTACTTGAATTATATTCTATAGGAGCGATAGGGTGTAGTTTGTTGAATCTGCTAAGTGACGATGAAATATATATCCATATTACTAACACTACTATATCAAGAAAACCCACTAAAATGAAGATTTTCTTCACCATTTTTTCGAAGAAATTTAAACGCTAAAAAAAAAATTTAGCAGCGTTTTCCTGTTTTAGAGCTTTATAATCTAGTTGGAATATGCAAAGTGGCTGGAAACAGCTGACTTGAATTCAGAAGGGTCGACTACTCCACTTTATTGAAATTGCGTAGTGAACGATAATTATACCACGAATACAAAAACAATTGCAAAATTCTCGAATATTTTGCAATATCTCAAACAAAAAAATGATTTAATTTCGACAAACTAGGCAAAAAATTGTTCCGACTCGTAAACAAAATGTTTTGGTTATGATAAGCATGGCTGGAAGAAAGATAAAAAATCTAAATTGAATTATTTTTCTTGGCAGGAGAGGTATTCAAATGCGAGCAAATGTTTCCTCTTGCTCTACCGGGTATTATGGCTTTACGTCGTATCCTCCCGTCTTATTTTTTCTTATAACTTGTCTACTTAAAAAAGGGAGTCTTTCGCTAAAAATGATTTCAGTATTACTAAGGAATTTTCAATATAGTTTAATTTACTTTCAACGGCTTAGTCCTGTCTCATTAGTTAGTCGATTATTTACTCGATTATTAACCTGCGCTTTTGTTCATTCAGTCCCACGTTTGGTGACTTAAAAATCAAATCGACAATAATTTATTGCAAAGGCGCATGAAATATTTTAAAAACGACGTTGTAGAATATCTTGACCAGAACTGAAATTTATTTGCTTTAATTACCAGACCTCAAATATCTAATGAATCTAAATAATAACAGTTCAATTATCCGAGAAGACATCAAGTTATGTGGGAAATATTCTATACCACACAGATAGATTAAATCGATTCCTAATTTTTCACAAGGAAAAAGAAAACATAAAAAAATTAAAAATACATGACGATGGTCCATCGATAACCAATAGGAACGTGATGTGAAATTTAACAAAATTTTGTATATTATTGTTGAGTTTGAAAATCAAAGTATTAATTATAAAATGTGGCGGAATTTGGAAGAAGCGGAACCTCTCTTTCCATCAGTGGGATAATCGCTTACTTATATCGATTCTAATGTAAGAATGACGTCATTTATGACGTCACACACCACACATTCTGATCTCCCTTGATTATCATGAAAAGACGAAAATATGCAATTACAATCTTCTGCAAGTGATAACATGTCGAAAGGGAGTGTAATAAGCTTTTCTAACTATTACTTGTCATTCCTTCCTGTCTCGGCTTCTGTGGGTGAATTTCCACCTTTCTAGACTTTCTAGAATATATATCATGTTTCTAGATATCAAAAATGGTCACTTTGACAATGTGTTTGTTTTGGTTTTTTTAAAATTTTTTGCTGATTAAGCTCTTAGGTCCACTGATCAGTATCGAAGCACCCTATTTTATGTGTATATCAAGCAAAATTTAGCATTCCTTTATCAAATCTCGGCAAGCATTCTGCGAAGCTATTAAAAATAGGAAAACAGAGATTACACTGATTATACCCATGTAGAGCAGTTTCTAAAACCGGGAATAAATACCGTGGAATATTAGAATATCTAATATTTTAAGAACAGTGTCGTAATTACTTCTCTCAGTGACAGTTCAAGACACTGGTTTCATATGATTATAAGCACTCACATCGTAGTAAAATAGCTGCCCCTAAAGGCAAATGATATGGTAAGCTTGCTATAGTTACGCATCTACTCTCAAACCTTTTGTCAAAAAAAAAAAAAAGAAAAACTTCAAAGAAAGGCTTCAAAAACTTTAACATCAGATTCCTTAGGCTCATTTGTCAGGTCATTTGTCACTACAAATAATTGAACCGACGCCCTAGTTTTTGGTCTAGTGCACAAAAGCGTCATATTATATATTTAAGACTCTGATAATCAGAAAAGACCTGTTTCTGTTGAGACCCACGTGTTGACGTCATTGATCAAAATGCAAAGAAAAACAGTCTGAAAAAGGCTTAAAATTTTAAGGCATTTAAAAATTACCCCAAGCTAAATACGTATTTAATTTTTTGTGAAACATCTTAGAAAAACGTCTCAAGCATTATCAATAGTATTTTCCCCAAGACGGTTTCGTATTTGAAAAATTTATGTACCTTGGAGCAATCGAATTAACACAATTCTTCATAAGATTTAAATTTGTATTCCACTGTTTTATGGGGGGAAAAATATAGAATTGAAAGCTTCAAATCAAGGGACAGTCCTGGTAAATTCGATTTCCGAATTTCATTTCCTTATTGTTTTCTTTTTCATTCAATCCGCTCTTTTTTTGCTATCTATAAGCACCCAGTTCCAAAAATAGCCCCTTTTCAAGGTTCTTCAATCAACAACTTTTCTCTTTTTAGAGTCTAATGAGTACATATTCAGAAATAAACGGAAATATCGGTCTTAATTATTTGTTCGTATTTTTCAAAAAGAACACCGCGTTGTTCACAAGTTGTTTAAAGCTTTCTTCCAAGACTTTTACACAGTTATTAAAAGCTCTACTATTTATTTTTTTCTGGACAGTCAGTAGAACAAGAAAATAGCTAGCTTTTATTAGTTTTTTTCCGCGGGTCAGGGAAAATGGCAGCCATTTTGGGTAATCAGTTTACTGCATGTCGGTTTGGAAATTCCGTCGTTGGATGGTAGTATCAGTTAATTTCTAATATGTGTGTAGGATCAAGTTCATCAATACAAGAAAGCTGTTAAGTTTAAGAGAATAAATATCACGGCCATTTTTCTTTTTCTTTCCTTTCCTTTCCTTTCCTTTCCTTTCCTTTCCTTTCCTTTCCTTTCCTTTCCTTTCCTTTCCTTTCCTTTCCTTTCCTTTCCTTTCCTTTCCCTCCCCATTCCTTTTCTCTTTTCTTTTCCTATTTTAAGAATTCTCTTCCTGTTATTTGTTATTCCTTCAGCGACAAGTCATCATCTTCCTACGCCTCCATCCATACTAGTGAATAATGAATCTACACAAATAATATTGACTGTCTAGTATTTCAATTTTTATTTCACTATGTTGGCTTTTTGAACACAATCTTATCGAAAATCTCCTAAAACAACATGGATAAAACCATAAATAATTCGCTAAACATAAAGGCGAGTATCTCATGCTGATTACACTTAAAACTATATTCTTGAGAAAATTAACATTTGGGGGTTCAATGTATTGAACATCAGCCTGTAATTAAGTTATTAGACGAGCTACAATATGACAGCATGCATAAAAGCATTCATTTACTATGTCATTTTTTGAGTAGGTGAACGGATATATAAGAAGTGTGTGGCGCGCGCCATTCTATGCCTTCCAGACGTTACTCCTACGATCTCCCAAGGTTACTTCATTAACAGCCAACGCAGAACTTTACAGTAATAGTTACTCAGTCATAAAAATATATTAGATCAATAAAAAATAATGATAATTATTTCTATAATTGGTGCAATATATTTCAGCTGGAAACGTATGCCCATTGGTCAAAGCGGAAGCCATTTTAGAGCAAAACTACGCTATTCTCAAACATGCTTCTACATTATGATTGGTCACTGCGGAAGCCATTTTAGAGCCAAACTACACGATTCTCAAACATGCTTCTACATTATGATTGGTCACTGCGGAAGCCATTTTAGAGCCAAACTACACGATTCTCAAATGGCTTCTACATTATGATTGGTCACTGCGGAAGTCATTTTAGAGCCAAACTACACGATTCTCAAATGGCTTCTACATTTTAATTGGACAGCAGAAGCCATTTTACAGTCAACGTGCACTCGGCGCGTACAAATATTTTCTACCATAAACCATAAGAGATACTGCGTCTACTTTTATGCCCAATCCAATATTCATTGTGGTTAAGGGAAAACCTATTAGTGACCTTGACTCTCAAAAGAAACTCAGTATTTTTGTTTTTAGCCAAAAATTTCAACAGAGCCGTCAGCTAATCGAATCTTTTCGTTTAAACGTCGTCATTCCTGAGCATCATTGGCTGACCTCGGCTTTGCTCCGTCATCCGATTCCTATAGACTTTTCGAATAAATATATTTTGCCGTTTTTAGAACTTATGAGAATATCATATATACCGCAAAACCCCGGTTATAAACCCTGGGCTTATGCTCATTCATAAGGGTTTTTTTGATATATAGGCTTATAAGGTCTTATAACCGTGACTGCATGCTTATGACCGGGAGGGAAAAGATTTTGAAATAAAAAGGAAACGGTTCTTTCTTTCTCTTATATTCCCAGCAAATCTCTCTCAATGTTTCCTCAAGGAAATAAACATGAGAGGTCGTAGAAGGGGGTGGGTTTGTTATGACAGCTGGAAGGATATTTGCGTTAGCAGACTGGTGGATTTGTAATCGGAAGGCCCTTATAAAAAAATGTTCCTTGATAATATAGGTCCATTTTTAGGAATTTCCATAAGGCTTGAAGCAAAGCTTGTTTTTTATTCAAAAATATGCCTAAATTATCAGAACTACGCACCCACGCAAAAGCTCAGCGTGACGAATGAACCAAAATTTTCTTTATCTTAATCCTCTTAGCGTGAGTGTGCCTGTTGGGCTACGCTAGGAAAAGAAAACCTCTGGGACAAATTCAAGAATCCAAATAAACCAGACTTTCAAAACCACCGCAACTGTTGTTCGATATTTTTGTCAGTTTTAGCTGTTGTTGTTGTTGTTGTTGTTGTTGTTGTTGTTGCTGGTGCTGCTGCTGTTATTGTTATTTTCGTAAGATGTGGCAATTATGGTAGCTCAATTTGATTCCTTTCTGAAAATCAAGAGCTAGTAGAGGATTATATTTTTATTTCTTTTTATAGCTGTCAGGGAGCCCATCAAATCAACAACCAACCACAGCCACCTAATAAGCCTGATGACAGCAGTCATGTTGATAGTGGTACTAGTAATCTGTCTCCACGCCCCTTGCACATGTTTGATGCGCAAACGCCACAAGAATGACCTAGAAGTCGATCTCATTGGCTGTCCTAACCCCACTGCACGTAAAGGAAGGTGTGGAAAGTGCATATTTGATAAGGCGTCCAAGAACTACGCAAGCAGATACCGTGTCACTACCAAGAGTACTTACTCCTCATCTAGTGCTACGAAAGAGGAACTGTTTCTTTCTCCTGACTATCAAGTAAGTTCAAACAATGTGGAAATAAACTTTGATTCTTGAATAATGTAGAAATACATTCATGTAACAGCACATCGGTACAATATCAGTAGTCGTCTTTTAAGGAATGGTACACGGGAGTACTCGACTACGCCTCGTGCCACTATTGCGCTTCTTTCGTGCTTAGCAACCTCCCGCGTGCTACCAGAACTGGATATGCGCACAACTAAACATTGACCATTGATTTTATAACATCATAGCAAAACCGCAAAAAAATATTTGTTGGTCGAAAAAAATGGAAACATTTTTTCCTAACGAAATCTTCATTACATGGTGCACGCTACCCAATCACGTTAGCGTGCACCATCCATTTTCGGATGCACGCAATTTAACCAATCAGAGCGTGTTATATCGCGACTGTTTTTGACCAATCAGCGCGCGCGCACTATTCTGACTATATAATAATTGTTAATATTTAACGAATTTCCGTAGCTAATCCCCACCTCGTATAAGTTTTACACATATTCATATTCAATTATAATACCTCTCTCTTTCTAGCCACCTTGGATGACTGACAGCAGTAAAGGCCCTTCCTCTAACCTACCAAATCCCAAGAAATCCAAATCTATAGTCCAAGCAATACTCAAAAGATCAAGAGATCGGGACAAATTTCGCTATGAATTCCTTGCCACGAAGTACGGCTACGATTACCAGCAGTTCGGAAACTCGGGTAAAAGGAGTTCGGTCTACGACGAACAGGACCCGAATTGGTACAGTCCTGGTGAATTTTTGAACAACCAATCCAGCTTTCGTGGTCAGAAAAATTATGGAAGTACAGACTTCAACAAAATCAATGGTGGTAGTTATTGTCAGTGGTCACGTGACTCGCGCGGCACGCGTGACTCGGGCAAATCGATCAATCAGAGCGTCGAGGATATAATCAAATTACAGCCCAAAAGGCGTCAGGTTGTTGAGCTTAAGGACTTTCCTTTAGGTTATTCGGGAAGTTACGCAGGCGTTGAAATGAAGAGTAAAGAAAATGACTTGTTTGATCCGATCCAGGACGGTAGACACCCTTGTAAACACGCCGGCAACCCATCTGCAATGTCGGAGAGCAATCTCGATATGTACTTCTCAAGAATGGACAAGAAAAATCCCAATAGTCGTTCCGCGGAAGGCGGCGTTAAGTTTGGCCAAGGGCGGGAAAAGCCCCGTGCGACGAGCCCTAAATCTGGCCCCAAACTGGTTCAATTTTACCCTACGAGTTTTGATTACAACACTAAATTTGTTCAGAATGAAAGGAAAAGTAAGAGTATTGGTAAGGAAAAGGATTGGCTAGGGGATAGTGATTTTGATGAGGAAGTGTCGTCAGATGAGGTTTTGAGTTTCGACGAAGCGGATGAATTTCAACCAAAGCAAGACTTCCTGTACTCACCTCATATGCAAGGGTATCGACCGTGTCATCATCATAATCAATATTATCCTGGTTATTATCCTGCCTTACTCCGTTATCCCGACGTACCACGTCATATCACGCGTCCTCCGAGGGAGTACAAGACAAGAATGCGCAGAGATGTTGCGCGAAGTGAATCGGAGCTTCGAAGAGCCTCAGGGTTGTTCGGTAATCGTATGCCACATGACGGGCATTCTAGACGAGGGAATCATGTTTCTCCATCAGATACAAGCCTCGACAGAATGCAAATTGAAAACGAGTTAGCGGCAGCTGGGCTGGTGAAGCCAAGAAAGAAGAAAACCAAAGAGTATAAGATGACGGTTCGTGATAATAGACTTGAACCTCTGGCTGGGATCATGTCTCCGATGCGACCTCTTGAGAATTCTAAAAACACTAGAGCCTGGGATAATACAGCGAACGATCGGCAGGATCAAATCCTGGCACAAAATACCATGGAAAAAACAGGGCCAGACCAAAGTTATGTAGTGAAATTACCATCACTGCAGCCATCATGCAAGGAAGACCTCGACTCTAAAGTTGCGCATCCTCAACATGATATAAATATATCAATAAAAGGATCTAAAAGAGAACGAATTGAACCTAACTACGACCACAATTCTATAGAATTTGATCCTCATTATTTAAAGAATAGTTATCTCCGAGATGAACCTGTCAGGGATACAGACAGTGAAGACGCAACGGAGAATATTGCGCCATATCTGCCTTCACATTGCCGAGTTACTACTGGCAATGAAGGTAAGCCAAGGTACCGTACAAACGCTTTCCTTTTCTTACTCTTGAATGCTGTGTAATTTGTAGGCGCGCGCAACTTATTATGTTAAATTTATACCATATAGTTTCAGGTTAGTCACGTGACTTTATTGCTGTTTATGTCCCTTCCTAGCACCCACCTTGCAGAAGCCGGGTTTTTTTTTTCTATCAGTATAAGGCCGGATCCGGAACGGGACACCATTAGAGGAGTTTGGGCTTGCCGATATGGTTCAAACAGGGAGTTTGCTACTAATTTCCGAGCAGGGCAAAAGGGATTGGACAAATTTTCCAAGAATAAACAATGAAAATCGGCGTGTAGGAGAGAAAGGGAAGGGTAACTGAAAAACAACAACAACGACAACAATTAAACGGGGAGAGATGCATGAGAAACTGGTTGTGCATTGTGTTTTTTCTGTGCTAGCGTCATGACCAAAAAGGATCATGGCCAACAACAAAAGCAACAACAACAACAACGACAACAACTAAACGGGGAGAGGTGCACAAGAAACTGGTTGTGCATTGTGTTTTTTCTGTGCTAGCGTCATGACCAAAAACGATAATGGCCAGCAGTGTTTTCATTGCTGTCACAGCATATTTCACATGTTTATATTGATCTGTTTTATCCAAGGGAGCACGTTAAAATTTTGATTGTGTTGGTTTATCTTCGATTCTATCGCACATATTCTAAGATATACGTGCGCGCGCTACACTTCATGGCAGGCGTTCCTTGCTTTAGTCGGGCTAGCGAATTTACTCCGAAAACCGACGAATATTTTGCGAGGAGCGGAGCGACGTGTAAAAAAGGAAAGGTCAAAAAATTGCACTCGTCTTTCCCTTCCTTACACGATCGTAAGCCATTCGGATCGGCCGAAACCAAAACACTACAAAGAACGCCTGTCACAAGATGGATTGCGCGCGCTAGATAGATCAACCAAGAACAATGACTTTCTTTACACAAACAAAATTTTAATGTGCTCCCTTGTTTTATCTTGTTTATAGAGAGGAAGGCTTCCCCTCGTCACGCAGCACCACATTATAAGCAAAGCGAAAAGCATTGAGGATTGCCATGACAATCATACATATAAAAAGAAAGAAAAAAGAGAAGAAACTGGGCAAAAAATGTTTTTTTGGAGTTCAAGTGCGACTGAGGACACAGAAAAAGGAGCGTCACGGAAACTTTGATAAACTGAAAAAGTTTAGTTTAACTGTAACCGGGATACCTGTGTTAGGATTTTTGTTATCTGACGTGGCGGTCTCTGATTGGATAGTTGTTTCGTCATCAAAATAGAGTAAGTTCAGTTGAAAAATTTCAACCATTTTTGAAAAAAAAAAAAAATTTAAAACAATAAAGGTCAAGTTTTCTAGCAATTTTTACCAAAATAGCCCACAAAATTTAAGGTAAGGTGAGGATAATTTGTGTTAGAAGATTAATTATCTCGTTAGTGATTCTAAAATCGGTTAATTAAGCAATTAGAGGTGGTTTTAGCGTCGTTAGTATTCAGTTCAACCTAAAAACATCAAAACTCAGTTTTTCTTCGTCTTTTTGCCATCTTACGAGAAAAATTTTGAGTTTACTTAATTGAACGAACTGATAACTGATACTAAGACACCAAAATGGTAAGTGCTTGGCAGAAATAACGGAAGCTTTTACATTTTTCGTCGTTTCCAAGGAAAAAAGCTTTGAAAGTTTTATTCTTTTCTCAAACTCAAAATTCAAATTTGGGCGTCTTTTTTGGCGAACAAAAATAAAACCATGTAAAGTTTATATAATAATATTCAAATCAACCTAATTTCTTAAAAAAACACTAGCTTTTATATAGTTTTGTTGAAAACGGAGTTTGATGTTAAGTCAAAAGAAATTTCAATAGAATAGATATTTTTCCTTTCTCTCTTTAAAGCGAGAATGTATTTCCATCCATGTGGGTCAAGCAGGGGTACAGATAGGCAATGCTTGTTGGGAGCTATACTGTCTAGAGCACAACATCGGGCCAGACGGTCTACTACAGTCAAGTCGAGCTGGTGGGGATGATTCATTCAGTACCTTTTTCAACGAGACTGGTTCTGGGAACTATGTTCCAAGAGCCGTACTTGTCGACTTGGAGCCAACTGTCATAGGTAAGACTTTTTTTCCTAACCTTTGAAGGATATAGTTTTGTCTCAAAGTTTTGAATCCATGCGTATATTGTACAATATCAAACGAAAAAAAAAAAAAAAATTATAAACCGTAATTCTCTGAAAGAACAACTAAATTGCTTGTGTCTTATACTTCTTATACTTTATAATTAAAGATACGTACTCAAAAAGTTGGGAAAATCTTTCCTTTCCTCCAACCCATCCCTTATCTGATGAATATACACCTCCCACGTTTTTCTCCCGTTTATACATTTTCGAGGGGTTCACTACAAATCGCCCCTCCTCCCACAAAACACGTCCCTGGATACGAACATGTCTAGTAAGGGCTTTCATGGTGAACGATATATCTTGTGCCGGATCTCGAAACAGTTTTTTGGTCATGGGGTTCAGTTAATGTATGCATGTTATGGGGAAATCTCTTAAAACATACTTTTAGCTTGTTCTCCAAAACTACAGGATCTTTACCAAATTCTGGAAATTCATCTTGGAAGTACAACCAAACTATTCACAGACTTTAAATGAGTTCTCGGGGAATTAAAAAAAAAAACTTTAGAAGGAAATTTTTTCAAATAATGAGCAATAATGGCAAAAAGCGCCAAAAACAAGACTTTCGTTTGAATTTTGATCCCAATTTTCGTTTTGGGTTAACACTCAAAACCTTTTTCAAACAGTTAGAAACTGATGTACTATGATAAAATGCCCGTTTGAAGCGGTATTTTCAATTGTACAAAGATGTTTTGTTGCATTTGTGTTAGAATGTAGCTTTGTCAGGCTTTTTTTTTTATAGAAAATATATGGGAAATAAAGCAAATGAAGGCCTAAATCTTATTTTCGAATAACATTTTTGCTTTTGGTTAACACTTTGATTCCACTTTCATCGGTCATCTCCACTTCCAAACAAGTTAAACTTTCTGAATAACAAGACTTTAGCCTCGTACAACAGCCTTTCTTCAAGAAAATAGTTTTTGGCGCTCACTGCTTGAATACGAAAAGAATTCTCTCCTAAAAGTTCAAAGTTATTATTGGTTAGTTACCAATAAAACTGTTCCGAGACACCTTGAAATAATCGTTTAACTTTATTTTAGACGAGATACGGACTGGCATGTACCGCGACCTTTTCCACCCAGAACAACTTATTAACGGCGAGGAGGATGCAGCTAATAATTTCGCACGGGGTCACTATACTGTCGGCAAACAGATCGTCGATGTCGTACTGGACAGAGTCAGAAAGATGGTGAGCATTTTCGTTTCGTTTATGTTTTCATTTTTATTTTCAAAAGTTGACGACGTTAAATTAACGGAGATGTGACACAGATCGACTAACTCTTTTCACGTTCTCATTTCACGTTTCACGCTTAATTTCACGTCACATTTATATGTTTAGATATGTATATATTTATATGTATCCCACATTTATGTTTAATATTTTATATTTTTAATTTACGCTTTTTATAAATCTCTCTCTTCTCCTTTTCAATCCCATTTTTCATTTCATTTCATTGTGGTAATCTTAGAGAGACGGGTGGGGAAGGAACTAAGGGCCAACCCAGTGGAATTACTCTTTAACTTTCCATTAAATCTTAATTAACCCAACTATTATATAACATCTTATAAAATGATCTTTTTTCGATTTCATCTAAATCTTGACATTTCAATTTTAATCAAAATCTTTTCAACCCTTTTAGATGCTTTTGAAAAAAAGTCTTTTCTCGCTAATTCCTTTCATTAATTCTTTAACTTTCAATTAATAAGGTGCAGGGGTCCGGTCGAACCCCACCCCTAATGGGAACGGGAGTATTCCATCGTCATTATAACTCAACAATTCCCTTTCTTAGGAGGTTTGTAGCTGTTTTCATTTACATTCATCTATATGAGATGCGAGCAAATTTTTCTGACCATTTGAATGCTGCAATTATTTTCAATTTTTGCATGATTCTTTCAAAGCCCTACCATTACATCACCGCATGGAGTATTTCGTTTCCCATTGGTTTCTTCCTGTGATCCTTGCATTTTCCCTTTCTATATTAATCCTCTCACGTAATTCCACTTGGTTGGACAACACTTATTGCTTCTAAACATCTAATGTCACCACTATTGCTATCCTTTTTCTATTTTCTTTTTCTATATACATTTTCACAATAAGTAACCTTACGTTCCTCTTCTCTTTGGTTATCACAGCTTCCCTTCTCATTCTTGTCTTATCTATTATTCATCTTTCTTTCATTCTCTTTCACTTTCCTCTTTTCAGCTTTTCTTCATTACTTCGCTTAGCTATTTACATCCAAAATCTCCAAGAGGCACCTTAAAGACTTGGCTATTTCTTTTAAGATTCTTCTTAGAGTTTCTGCTTATAACTAGCCAAGCTTTACTTATCTTTCTAACTCAAGGTACTGCTCTTTTACTCATCCTTTCTTATTCCTCTTCCTCTATTGCATTTCATCATCTTTGTTATTATATTTTGTGTTTTTTGTGTGTTTGGTTTCGTGCTGCTCCGTTGGGCGGACCTTGGGCAACCTCGTCTTTACAGACGTGGTGGTTAAACTCCAAGGTCTGCCCAGGGTGCTCTTTTTTCTCTCCACAGGCAGACCAGTGTTGTGGCCTTCAAGGATTCCTTATCTTCAACTCACTTGGAGGCGGTACAGGATCTGGTTTCGAGTCGTTAGTGACTGAGAGGCTGACAGTTGACTATGGCAAGAAGTCTAAGCTGGAGTTCTCGGTGTATCCTGCTCCTAACGTGAGCACCGCTGTGGTTGAGCCTTACAACGCAGTACTTACCACTCATACTACTCTTGAACACTCGGACTGTACCTTCATGTTTGATAACGAAGCTACCTTTGATTTATGCAGACGCAATCTCGATATTGAAAGGCCCACCTATTCGAACTTAAACCGTCTTATCAGCCAAGTCGTGTCTTCTATTACGTCATCTCTTCGATTTGACGGCGCACTCAACGTTGATCTGACTGAGTTCCAAACGAATTTGGTACCATATCCCAGAATCCACTTCCCTCTGATGACCTACGCACCCATCATATCGCCAGAGAAAGCGTACCACGAACAGCTTACTGTAGGAGATATCACCAATGCTTGTTTCGAACCATCCAATCAAATGGTCAAATGCGATCCACGTCACGGTAAATACATGGCCTGTTGCTTGCTGTATCGAGGAGACGTGGTTCCCAAAGATGTGAACGCAGCTATTTCAGTCATCAAGAATAAACGATCAATAGTGTTTGTGGACTGGTGCCCTACTGGTTTTAAAGTGGGCATTAACTACCAGCCTCCAACTGTTGTTCCTGGCGGGGATTTGGCTAAAGTGCAAAGGGCAGTCTGTATGCTGACAAACACTACTGCTATTTCTGAAGCATGGGCAAGGCTGGACCACAAGTTTGACCTGATGTACAAGAAGAGGGCATTTGTTCACTGGTACGTAGGGGAAGGGATGGAGGAAGGAGAGTTCTCCGAGGCTCGCGAGGACATGGCAGCTCTTGAGAGAGACTATGTGGAGGTTGGTGAAGATTCGCTTGATGATGAAACTCCAGACGAGTATTAAGCATCTCCTCTGTTACCATAAACATCCCCATCCCTCTCCCCTACTGATAACAGCCCATTTGAAAAAACAATATGTCAAAGCGCTGGAGATGATAACTATTCATCCCGCGCCTCCATTGCAAAACGGATTGACTATTGTTGAAGAAAAATGACAGAATACCTCGTTAAAGACAATTCTCGCTCATTCCTCAGTCTTCTTGTTCTTGCTCCCCATTTTTCACGAAACATATTTGAAAATTTCATCAGTTCAGATTGCTTGTAAGTTTCTCATTCTGCTGAAATCCCTGAATACCAGTTTGCCTCAAAACAACGCACATCAGATCTATTCGGCGCATATTTTTGCCAAGTCAAACAATAAGACAATAGCCTATTGCAGGCATGTGAAGCTGATGTACATAATTCTGACAGTATAAAAAATTTATCCGGATCTGAAAACAAAAACAAAGTCATGGCAATCCTCAATCGCTAAGCTGAACTAAAGATATGTAAATATATATAAGGAGTAAAAAAGCTATTAAATGAGCTATTTTGTCGCTTGTCTTTTGCCTGTTTGTATGATGTATCTCTGGATAGTGCTACCCTCAGTACCCTTCCCTGTTATGTTTCCAACGAAAAATAGACAAAATAAATGAATAAAATAAAATAGATAAATAGATAAAATAAATGAATAATATATAAATACCATCGACTGTCTCTCGTTTTCGCACTGGATTGTGAAGATGACTTCCGCTCAGGTTGTCGAAACGTCGGTCACCACCAACAACAGTCTTTCTCAAGACTACACAAACCCGGACGATCAGATTTCACAACAAAAAGACAAAATTAAATGATAGAAGAAAAAATAAAAGGAAAAAAGGAAAAAAAAGGGAAGTAAGAAAAAAAGAAGCAACAATGCATGGGTTTACCGCGCTGCCGTGCTCTGAAATATAGCATAGGGATTTTAACTGAGCCATGCGCTCTGCAGTTTTAGTTGGGTTGTACTTCCGCGCTTTGATTGGTTGATTGGATTTCGACAATCTTTTATATATATAAATATATATCACTGAAAAACCTGTGCCTTATTTTTTGTCATTGTATCCTTTAACATAAACGCACGGCATCTTATCATTTAACTTACACCCAAGCCTGACAAAGAAAATGATAAATTTCTTGTGAGCATTGATGCTCGATATGTTTATGGGTTAGCTGTGGTTTCACCATTTACCACAGGTAAATCATGGTATACCAATGCATTTGACCAAATATTATAACCATGCAGGATATAAAACTTAGACAAGATAAAAAGCACATAATCTTTAGTCCTCTAGTTTATAGTATTTTTCTTCAAGCTCGATTTCAAAACAAAAGTGCGTAAATGCAAGAAATTTTTTTTAGTTGCTGTGGATATCGAGTAACGCCTGGTAGATTTGGTTGTTTTGGTTACCAAACGAATAGAAGCCACAGTTAATTAGCACGGTAAGCGTGGCTGACTGCTCTCTTGATGACTGAATTCTCTCTGACGCTTTCTGGGGCAATTTCTAAACGAAATAACCTAATTCTAATCAATTATAATGATGATGAGGAAATTAGTCGTCCGAATTGGCCCGAATTGGCGCTGAAAACGAGATTTGGAATCGAACTGAATTTGAAGCTCTAAAGCAACGCAAGCTTTTTACATGGAAGACACAAAGAACTTTAGCATTAGTCAATCTCGTAGTTTAAATGCGGGCAGGAAGATCATCAATCCTTTCGTCTGTGGGACTTTTAGAGATTTTCACGCTGAGCGAGACTTCTTAAAAGAGGAAATCTTTCCTAAGTTGAACTCCTTGTGTAGGGAACGCGGATTGAGCTTCCAACCTGTTGACTTAAGATGGAATTCGAAACAAGGACATGGAACAAGCGAACAGATTTTACGAGTCTGTCTCGACAATGTAGAGCGTTGTGCCCCGTATTTTATTTGTCTGTTGGGAGATCGTTATGGCGTGCACAGACCAGGTGAGAGTGAAGTCAAAAATGAAGCAACTGAACAATGGTTGGATAAAAATTTCGACACTGCAGCATTGTGTGGATACGAATGGGTACACGAAGAAGAATATAGGTAAATCACGCACAACTTTATTTAACGAAGCCAACTGGTATCTTCTCTTAATTATCTCCTTAATTATTATGTTTTCTGAAATAAATGTCTGTCCTAATTTAATCTATTGATTATAATTTAATCATCAGCTGATTTGGATATATATTATTACTTCTCAAAATTTCTTCCAAATTATTAAGCCTGAACAAGAAAATTTCACCCAGATTTCTTATTCTAGTCTGTGTAGTAGCCCAAAAGGGATGGGGAATTGGTGGTGGGATGGGTGGGTGTGTGACTGTGAGGAAGGGAACGAGGGGGAGGGGAGAGAAGGGAAAGGAGACAGAAGGTGTTATATAATGGAAAGGGAGGGATGTGATTTAAGGTGATAGATTGAAGGATATTAAAAATAGTGACGAGGAAATTTTATAACTTTCGTAAGAAAAGAAAGCGAATTACCTTTTAGAAAATGCAAAGAATGGGGTTGGAGAAGTCTCCCTTACAACCGTCTTCAGCTTAAGTCCCATTCGTTTTGCTTGAAGGTTGTGAAGGAGAATATAGTGTTGGAAATGTAAGCAATTTTATTTTTGCTGATTCATAAAGCCTACTGGCCTCCTTATTAATTAAATATACACTTTTCCAAAATTTAAGTTTTCTTACAATACTTAACAATTATTGATAAAATAACTTGGGAAGCATGGGTGGCGTAGCGGTGAGAGCACTCGCCTCTCACCAATGTGAGCCGGGTTTGAGTCCTGCTGAGCTCGGTGTTGTATGTGAGTAGAGTTGTTTGTTGGTTCTCTCCTGTGCTTCGAGGGTTTTCTGGGTTCCCTAGCTTTCCTCCCTCCGCAAAAATCAACTCCTAAATTCCAATTGGAAATACAGTGGATGAAGAGCTACTCTGTAGAAATGCCACTGCTAAATCCCATTTATTTATCTTTATTTTTTATTTATTTTTATTTTTATATTCTAAAATTACTTATATTAGATGCAGTAGCCTGACAGAGCTGGAGGTTGTTCAAGCATCATTCCGTAAGAAATATGATTATGGTTATTTTTACTTTCGAAACCCTGAACATTTGGAGGAAAAGCTGGCAGAAGTAGATGATGGTGAAAGAGAAAGATTACTTGCTGATCATCAATGTGAGAGTGAATATGCTGCAAAGAAACTAAAAGAATTGAAACAGCAAATAATTGACACAGGTAACCCAATTGAAATTCGTTTTTAGAATTACCTTATTCTTGTAAGTCCCAAAATAAATCTACACCTCTGACATTTTGACACTAAACAAGTAAGTGGAGGGAGGAAGGGGTGGGGGTTGTTAAATTAGAATATGTAGAAGACTTGTATGTATGACTGAAGAAGATCAAGACTGAATCCCAGGGGGGTACTACCACCCCCACTTGGGTAGGGGTGTGCTGCCAGGACCTCAAAACCCTGACCTTATCACAGACCTAAAATTTCGATTTTACATACCCTACCCCAGACTAAAGCTAAGAATTATACGCCCTATCCCAGACTAAACCCGGTTATTCAATAACGTTTTTATTGTTTTTATGCCGTCAGAAAGCGTAGCCTATTCACCAGACAAAAACGACCACATCATTAACCCTATCCCAGACAAAAATGATACCCTATCCCAGACAAAATGTCAAAAAATGATACCCTACCCCAGACCCAAAAGCCGAAAAACCATAGACTATAGGGCGGCACATACCCGTATAGCAAATATAGGGGAGTACCCCCCCGGGACTGAATGCATGTCGGAGGAGTGCTGAGACTGACATCATAGCTCCTAGGTACCCACAAAAGCACAGCTCTCCTCCTCCCAATTTCAGACCTACCCCTCCCCTAAGAAAGGAATCCTAATTTTCTTTTGCATCTGTACCTCTGTGTGTTTGGGTTCAGGAATACTTTTATCTGATGAAATATTAACATACAAGTGTGTTGTGTTTCTCAGATTTACCAGTGAAAACCTTCAACACATTGAAAGAACTTGGGGAGCTAGTTTTACAAGATTGGACAGCTGTGATCGACACCTTGTACCCACCTATCCCACCATCAATCTTCAGGAACACTCATTCAGAATTGTTCCATCAGTGGTCACTTCATGGGGCATTTGAAAATTCTCACCAGGAGATCTTTATCAGGTCTCCTGCCATAAGAGAAATGATGGATGTTTTGAATGTACATGCAGAAGTGGATCAGGGAATCAAGAGAAAGACTAGCATGGCACTGACGCATGTTCTGTTAAGTACGTTCATGACAAGTGTCCCTGGTGAAGACAGAGACTCACTACCACCCATCTTAGTTCTTGTGGGTAAGTCTAAACCACTTGGGGGAGGAAGAAAGGACATATGTTTTATATTTTTCATAAGGCGAGCGAAGTTAATTTTTGCATGAATAGTAAAGATATTCTGGCATCATCATTTTCGTGTAAAAATAATTAAAAATTTGATAATGGAACGGAAGACCTACTGGCGCTTCATGGAAGTGTGAAAATTAAAGCTGCCTGTTTTTTTTATAATGGATTTGAACGTGTAGAATAGTTGACACGGTTACGGAGCCACAATCATTCGACTCACGACGCTCTGGCACGGCATGTTTAAAACTTTGAGTCCTGATATGGGAAGACGTAGACTGATTCCATGAGTCTTAGTTTTCGTTCCTTTGTGGGGTTGTGGTATAGGGAGGACGTCTTACGCAACGGGTACGTTGTACAGACAAATTGCTACATTATATGGTGCAATTGTGCTATCAATAAATATTGCAATGCTTTGCAATTTCCTTGACATTTTCAACAAAGAAAGATGGCCGGAGTTGGTTACACTAGTTAAAGATGTGAGGCTCTTTCTTATTACTCAATTTTCGATTCAAATGTTCGAAGCATTGATTTGAATACGTCTTTCTTGCAGGTGAACGAGGCTGTGGTAAAAGCGCACTGGTTTGTAATTGGTTAAAACAATTCGGCTCATCAAACCCGGAAGTTGTCATTATCCCTCATCACGTGGGATGTGACGCTGCATCCTCTGAGGTCACCAACCTTATGAACCGCTGTACACACGAACTGCGTCTTCAGTACTTAAACTCAGTTGTGGATGATTCAACAGACGATAAAAATGTTACAGATTTCGGGCGCGTAACTGAAGCCTTCAAGGCTGCCATCGATCTTGGACCGAGTGTCATCGTAGTTGATGGCGCGAATGCTTTTGGCAAGTCACATGACAAACCGGCTTTTGAAGTGAAAGAACTTGATTGGCTCCCCGCCAAGTTGCCGAAGTTTTGCCGAATGATTATCACGACCATGAAGTCTGACATCACATATCGCGCAATGAAAAAACGAAGAGACACGACGTTCATTGAAGTTGCTAATCTTCTGGATTCCAAAGCACAGAGAAAACTCCTCACCGAGTATGTTGGGGCAAATTATACTAAGTTCATGGATGATCAGCATTTTGCTAAAATTTCGAGCTCCAAGCTAAGTAATTTACCGCTTTATTACGTGTCAATCGCAAACGAGCTGCGCGTACTAGGTGCGCACAAGAATGCAGAGCGACAGCTTGAAACGTACATTCATGCACCGACCATCTGTGATCTGTGGAGGCTGATCATCAGGCGTTGGACGCATGATTATGGATGGTTGCGACCAGTGGCTAGCCGAAGCCCTGTACCGGCAATCAAAACGCAGGCATCACGTGACCGCATGAACAGTGGTTGGGTGGCTGACGCCTTGAGATTGTTGTCCGTTTCGCGAAATGGAATGAAAGATAATGAAATGCTTGGAGCGCTGAAGGGAATGGGTTATGCAAATAACTTTTCTATCAGTACTGCGTATTGGAGCATGCTGCGTATTGTAGCCCAGAATGCACTGCTCGAGTTGCCCTCTGGTTTACTCGCCTTTTCACATGACGTGGTGCGCAATGCCGTCGACTTAGCTCTCCTTGGTAACCTCACCTCTCCTTCGCAAGAGCGCGTCGTTTCTCCATTCAGCGAGAACTGGGAACGACATAAGCAACAGTGTCATATAGTGTTGTCCAATTTCTTCAAAAAAGAGCCTACGAGTCTGCGCAAGGTCGATGAATTACCATGGCAACTGATGGTCTGTGGGAATCTAGATGACCTCGCCAAAGTCCTCTCCGATCCAGCAATATTCCTCTCTCTTGCGCATGACCAGAACGAAACAAGACTAAAGCTTGACTTGCACTGTTACTGGAGGGCGTTACAAAATGGAGGGCACAAACTGCACGAGATTCTGCAAGAAATGGCGTCGCAAGTTCAAGGACGACTTTCCAACGAAGAGCCCGAAAGAAAGAGGGTCGATTCTGCACATGTCTTCTCAAGTATTAACGAGGATTCCGCGCTCGAAAGAATCTCCGCAAAGACCGAAGAAGACGTGTTATCTCCAATCGAAGTTACCACAATCTTCTACCACATTGGAAGCTTCCTCAAACACTACGAAAACTACTCCTCGGCGGAAAACTATTTGTTGACAGCCTATAAGATTTGTTACCCTGTGGCGTCTGTCCATGATCTGGAGTTGATGGTTCAGATTCAACGTACTCTAGGTGATTTGTATGTCGTTATGTTTGATATGAGTAATGCGGAGGTTTGGTATACTAATGCCATGAAAACGATGGACGAGATGACTAATGTAACTGATAAGGTGAGTATATCCCAACATTGAGTTCTCTGTATACCTAATGATGTAGAAAATTAATTAAGTCGTAAAACCTTAAAAGATTGCTTTGTGTAAAAATATACGAGGGAAGAAAACGAAAAGAAATGAATTCCAAAGCGGGAAGAGGATTGCCGGAAAACGTCCGCGAAACCTTAAAGTGCCTATAGCTATATATGGCATCTAACTCAAAATTTTCAGCATTGATTCTAAATGAATTAAATAGTTGAATGGTAAAATATGTTTATATAATTTGAGTGATGCATCTTGGAGATATCATGGTTTATACTTACAATATGTTAATGTTAATCAGGCTTAGCCTCGATTTTATGTAGAATATTCACGTGTCAGTCAAGGTCCGTCAAGTTTCAGGGTGTTTGTATTGTATAAGCTGTGCATTCTTTACCATCGGTATTTGTGAATATTTAGACACTGATACGAGGCTAAGCCTGAGTAAATGAGTCTGTAATCAAGGAACACAGCGGTAATCTGGAACTCAAAAAAGGTCTTATATTGGCTTCGCTTTTGAGATTTAAGAAATTCTAAAAATGTCTAGGATTTGAAAAATATTCAGTCGGTTTCAAGTTTACATACTTGACTCAATTAATCGACTCTCTTTATCCTAGAAAAAGCGAGAAGCCACAATTGGTCGGCTTCTAAACCAATTAGCTTTCGTAAAAATGGGGAGCAGTGTTCCTATTGGTCCAGTAGATGACCGGCCAAGGTCCAGGAAACAATCAAGAGGAAGCCAGTCCAAGAGTTCGTCAGGACGCATCAGTGAGAGGGAGACGCGTGTTCATTTAACAGTAGGTCCTCTACTCAACAAGGCTTTAAAACACTTGGAGCTGGCACAGGATTTTAACGGTAAATTGAATCCAGTGTACGCGCGCAGTTACAACTATTAATTATTGTTACGCACAAGATAAACGATCATCTTTTGGGGTAGTGTATTCGTATAGGAAATTTCGTATGAGTAGGATCATCGGAAAATACGGAAAATTCGCATGGTTATCGCGAAAATAACGTGATTTTTTGCAACTTTAAATTTTGATTTTGAGTGGATGAATTTCATGAGAAAAAAGGGAAGACATTTTAGGGTACTATGTATGATTATATATGATGTATAATGACTTTGTACAGTCTCGCGCAATTGCGCAAAGAAGTAACGCAAGCTCGGAGATTAAAATCGAAATGACGTCAGAGACTTAGAGATGACGCACTAATATACATAATTATATTCTTTTGTAGGTATGTCCAATGTATACTTCAACATAGGACTATTAGCTATGAAACAGCATCAGTGGGCGGACGCTAGGAAGGCTTTACAGACTGCACTAGACATGCGGAAACAGTGGTTTGGAACCACCCATCCTACGGTGGCAGAAGTTATTGACATGATGGGAACCCTGTGTTGGAATGATATAAGTTTACAGCAAGATTTGACCGAACCGGAAAAGCTTTACCGAGAAGCATTACGCATGCGTGAAGAAACTCTTGGTTCTTCGCATCTTCTTGTTGCTAGTACACTCTTTAAACTTGGTGAGTAAGATATTCAACTCGGAGTGATGATATTATTATATTGGTAGAATTTCTAGTTGGTTCTTTCCTGTGCTTCGATGGGTTTTTCTCCGGGTTCTCCAGATTTCCTTCCTCCACAAAAATCAGCTACTAAATTTCAATTCGATCATGCATTGAATTCTCGTTAAACAAGGAAGTTTTTGTAAAAGTGATTTTATTTAGCCCGTGAAAGTTGTATAATAAAGTGACTAACGGAAACCACGTCCATCCAACATTTTTGAATGAACAACAAAGAAAACGAGGCCGAGTTAGAGTGAAGGCATTTAACCCGTGAAATAAAAAAATACTAGTCAACGTGTAATAGTCAAATAGACACAAAAGAAAACAATGGAACTGGGGTCTACTAATGTGTGCTAGTCAAATATCTATTTCACTCTAACACAGTCAATTTAAAACAAAAGAAAACAATCATAAACATAGTGTGTACTACTCAGTGATGTACTTCGCTTAATACTGGGCCATGAAGACTAAAATTATTTCAGCTGCTGCCAATGAAAAGTTTCAAAAACAAACGAAACTAATTCATATTCTCTAACGTTTTTTTCACAGGCAAACTGCTCCACACCAAAAACACCAAAGACACAACCAAAGAAGCTCGTCAACTGTTCCAACGTGCTTTAGACATCCGAACAGCAAAGTTAGGCGTATACAACAACGCTACAAAGACAATAAGAAGAGCACTAATGAACCTAGAAACTACTGATGTGGCCTTTCAGTTCGGCACGAGTCTAGCGATCAAAGAACAGCCTTTGATTCTACTGAGAGATTACAAACAGCAGCTTGTAGCAAGAAGTACTTCAAGGCTTGCAATCCAAGGCAAATAGATCAGTTATAGTGCGGTTTTCGCATGAGTGGCAAACGAGACGGAAACAGGCTACCGTAACTGCGCGTTGTTGTTATTAGATGAATTACTGAAAGTCAAGAAAGCGGCCATTTCAATGTTACGGCATGTCATGCCGTGTCCGTGCTGTAAGTCAGTACCGTGCGCTTCGACACATACAACCATTCTTATGGAAAACCATTTTCATGTTCTGGCATGGCGTACCGTATACGTGTAAGTCAGTACCGTGGGTTTCCCACTCATACGACAACCATCTTATGGAAAGCCATTTCAATTATGACATGGCGTACTGTGTAAGTGCTGTAAGTCAGCACCGTGCGTTTCCCACTCATGAAAACAGCTCTAAACATTACTAGTATTGACAAGTAACTCCAACAATTGCCAACTTTTGGCGCCAAAATTGCTAGCACTTTATTGGGTTGGAAAGTTGAAAAAGATTTAATGGTGCCAAAACACTTGTAAGAGGAATTTATGGGATGGAAGTCCCCTCCCAAAACATGGCCGCCATATTGAGTGGCAAAAAATTTATTCCACCCAAGAAATACATTCTAAATTTTACTATAAATTTTATTGATTCAACACATTCCTATTCGAATGACAATGAATGTGGACACAGTCTTGTTCTTACATCATTGATTGTTACACGAGACAAGCCAGAACTTTTACAAAAAGAGCCGAGCACAAAAGTGCGAAATATATACTTTTCTAAGAAGCAATATTTTTTATAAATAAAGTTTAATCTTCATATTGCAGTTCTAACCTAGTTTTCTTTATGCACTCGCTTTTCGTATAAAACAATTTCATTGACGTCTGCATTATTTTCAATTGAAAAATTTTCTAACAAAACTAACTGCAGCCCGCTATGGTTGGCCAGACAGTTGAAATTCCTTTGAGCAAAATAATGTCTGTCTCTCTGTCCGTCTGTCTGTCTGTTCAACACATAGAACGTATAATTGAATGGAAAACTTGCTTTGTTTAGAAATTTGTGCTTATAGTTCGTCTTTTCCTTCAGCTGGGGCTTCCTTCTTTTCTCCCTAGAAGATTAACAAAATAAAAAAAAAAATTAGACATAGTAATTGCTTGGTTGTCGTACGTTGGCAGACATATTGAAAGTGTTGGAAAATGCCGTCCATTTTGATGTTTTGCAAGGTTTTTTTCGCACTTTCACCATGTCGAATTGCACGAGCACGAAATATAATGTTTCTATACAAAAATAACACTTACATGAACGACAGTGATGCAAGGAAACACGTAAAATGCTGGGTTGTGGACTCTCAATGGTAAGTTTTACAATTTACAGCTTTTCGGAAAATTGGTATTTTTTGAAGTTTTGTAAGTAAAAGTATTAGTATTTACCTCTACTTCATCTTCACTTTTGGGTTCTTTTGTATCAACATCTTCAGCAGCTTTGTCTTCAGCTTGTCCTTCCTTGTCTTCTTTAGCGTCTTTGTCTTCGCTGTCAGCATCAACCTCTTCTTCCTTTTCTTCTTTTTCTTCTTCGTCATCATCAGCTTCAACTTTAGCATCAAGGTCGACGTTCATGCTCAGACGAAGCATGCGCTCGATACGTGCAGCAAAGTCAGCAGAGTCCTGGTGGGTGGAGAGAGAGAAGGATAGGAGTTATAGCTAAGGCCTTCAATACTGTATGTATTCTGGCTTGTAGTGTAATCTCTCAAAAGAGAATAAACACTGAACAAACAGTCAACGAACTCAATCAACAAACAGTGATTTGAGAACGAAAGATTGAATGCTGAGAGGAAAAAAGGAAAGAGAGGAAGGTGAGTGAACTGAGAAACAAAAGCAACCAAGTTGAATGTAAAGAAAGTTAGATTCCTAAGAAAATGGCAGGGATAACCAGACCGTCTGATAAAAGCAAGATAAATACTGTGCAACTTGTGTTAACCACCAAATACTAACCTTGACCAAGTATCCTGATCTAAGGGTAGCAGTCTCGAACAGAACCCTGGACAGATCCATGGCCGTCTTGTCTGTCTTGTCTGCTTCAACTCTCTTGAGGAGTTCTTTGACGAGAGGATGCCTGGGGTTAACTTCTAAGGTCTTTTTCTGGGAGGCATAATATCTACAAAATAACAAGTAAAATGATTTAGGTACTTGATAAAGAAAATAGAATCCGGGAAGCTCCCCCCACTTTTTACTTGTACATTTTTATTTTGTCTAGGAGGGAGGGGTGGGATAGGTAAAAGGGAAATACTCCAGTGTATATATTGTGGGACTGTTTTAGGGTACGAAATAGATGCCACGTTGGTCCCTAAGTCCCCAAAAAGTCCCAAATGCGCTGCGATGCCAAGGTTTTCATTAACCTTGGAATGGCTATTACTTTAAAGGGGCACTTGGATGAAAATTGGAAATGACTTGAAACTTGGTTTAACTTATCTATATGACCCCAATAGTAGCCATAAATAAAAATTATCAATTTTATTCAGCATCTAAATTGTGAGTAAATGACGTTATTTACTCAACCCTATTGTTCTTTTCGCTTTTGAGCCAAAATTTCTCATCTGCGAGTGGCTCCCAGGCTAAAATTTTCACTAGTCATGTTTACATAGTCATAATTGAGTCACATCCCAAAATACTTCAATTATTTGGACTTCCAAAAATTGGGGCATTTTCATCTAAATTCCCCTCTAACATTAGAGATAATATTGTTACATGAGTATCATTTTAACCCCAGCCAGTTCTTGTTTAAAATGTTCTTCCACTTACTGACTACTTGGATCCTCTGTCTTGGCATAAGCTTGAGCTCTCATAATTCGTTCCATGTTACCAGACCATCCATAGGAACTAGCAACCAAAGCACATGGAGAATCTTCCAATCTCTCAGAAATAGTAGCCTTCTCAATAAGGTCCTTGAGGGCATCCTCCTTCAGCCATTTCAAGAGTGGCTCATAAGTCTTCTCAAGCTCTTCCTTCTTCTTCTTCTTTTTGTCAGAATCCTCGCCAACCTTCAATCCTTCTTTCGCTACGTTTTGGAATTTCTTGCCTTCAAACTCTGGCAGACTCTGCATGCAGTATTCATCGACAGGCTCGGTGAGGTAGAGCACTTCATAACCCTTTTTAAGTAGAGCTTCAACGAAGGGAGACTTCTCAACCTGTGAAAATAAAGAATGGCACCATCAATATCTCTTCCATGAAAAGACAATGAATTTCATACAAATTTGTGGGTTTTGTGCTTATAATATTCTGTTCAGTGGTCGTGAGTGTGGAGGGTGTTCTATACACAGGGTTCGTGCTAAGGTTACCACTTAAAATTCAAGGACTTTTCAAGGAGTATACAAGAACCCAAAAATGAAATTTCCAGGAGCATGTTCAGCTAAATATGCCAAGGTTTTACACGGCAGTTGCACATGGCCGGCTTTCAGATTCTCCGGTCTTTCTGACTAGATCTATTTCAGAACTATGCAAGTAATGATCAAAGCAAAAATTCAAGGAGTTTCACTAAAATCATAAAATTCAAGAGCTTTTCAAGTGCCCTTGAAAACGTGAATTAAATTCAAGGAGTTTTCAAGGGGTTTTAAGGAGTAGCACGAACCCTGTATACATGAACATTAGCATCCCTATTATTGTGGTACAAAATAAATGTTAACACTTTTCAAAACTTCTTTTTTTGGCGAAGAATAAAACATACTTGGAATAAATGTGACTAACCTCTTTGCGTGAGTGACCTGCCATGAAGTAGATAGCTTCTTGCTTCTCCTTCATCCTTTCTACATACTCGGCAAGACTAGTCAGGTCTTTTTCAGAATTGGAGGACTGGAATCTCAGGAGCTTGGCAAGACGTGTGCGGTTGGAATGATCTTCAATCACACCCAACTTGATGTTGGTACTGTATTCCTTCCAGAACTTATCAATGTAATCCTCCTTGGAAATCTTCTTGATCATGTCAAGAGCCTTGCGGACAAGCTTCTTCTTGATAACCTTCAAGAGTTTGTGCTGTTGCAGTTGCTCACGAGATACGTTCAATGGCAGATCATCAGAGTCAACAATACCCCTGATGAAATTCAAGTATTTGGGCATCATTTCTTCAAAGTTGTCTGTGATGAAGACGCGACGGACGTACAATTTAATGGCATCCATTTTCTTTCCATATTCTGAGAACATGTTGCTTGGACTGGTCTTAGAGATGTAGAGGATGGAACGGAATGTGACTTCCCCTTCTGCTACAAAGTGGGTGTAACCGAGAGGATCTTCTGATTCCTTAAATACAATATTGTATACGAAGTAAGTTAAAAAGTTTTCCAATAATTTGGGTGCTGCTACAGCCACTACAGCCATAATTTTTGTGACAGGAAATTTCTAAAAAAAGATTCCAGTAAAGTAACTAGCAGGTCTAAACTGCAACAAACTGGTTAACATTGTGCACTCCTGCACATATGTGCTGCAACTTACAGGACAAGACTTACAGATTTTTCCTTATCTTTAGAAGGATCAGTTTTAATTTTCTGAAGATTAACATTGAAGAATGAATATTACAGATATCAACATTTGATGTAAAATTTGTAAATTTTGAGTTCCATAAGATATCAATATTGTCACAGACCAAACAAAGTTATAGACATTTTCTGTTTAAGAAAAATATATACTAAAACTAGAATGATATACCTTCTTCAGTCCATCTCAACACTCAACCCAAAAATCCAATCTTTCTTTCTTGATCAAGATATGGACAGTTTCTGAAGTTACCTTTATTTTATGACAGAACCTGAGCTTGATGCTAAATATTTTTTGCTCACCTTTGTGAATGACTTGTAGAACTCTTTGTACTCTTCAGCAGTGACATCCTTTGGCTTCCTGGTCCAGATAGGTTTGTTGGTGTTCAGCTGTTCCCAGTCCCAGATAGTCTTCTCAACCTATCAATTTATTGAAAGTTTTGTTCAGAATTATACATAACATACCTACTTCAACATATACAGGCTTAAAATTAAATTTGGCATGCAGAACATGTTAGTAGCAGACTAAAAAAGTGCACTATGTTTATTTATGTCTTGGTTTCACTCACCAAAGAGTCAACTAAATATTGGTTTGAGGAAGGAAAGGCAAGCCTCACCTTGCATCAATATATATATACAGCTTGATATGTTGACTTACTGTTTTTGTCTTTGGCTTTTTCTCCTTGTCATCACTCTCTTCCTCAACCTCAACATCATCATCCTTCTTTTCCTTATCTTCTTCCTCTTTCTTTTCTTCTTCCTCTTTCTTCTCTTCCTCTTTCTTTTCATCAGCAGCTTTGTCCTTCTTCTCATCATCTTTCTTTTCTACAGGTTCCTCCTCAATCGGTTCCTCAACAGATTCTACTTTGCTGGTCCACAGGTAGATGGGGAAGTTGATGAACTGGCTGTACTTCTTGACCAACTGACGGATGGTGTCAGGTTCTAGGTAATCTCTTGCTTCCTCCTTGAGGTGAAGGCTGTACAATTCATTAAATAATTATTAATTTCAAAGCAAATTAATGGAACTTAAGTAGCACTTCCTATATTTCTGCAACCCACACCAGGACAGAAAATGCATGACAGTAGTTTTAGATATCTTCTCTTTTTGCCTTATCTTCATTCACACATTTCTTTCTTAACGTCACGGTTCAAAATGACTGACAAGGCAAAGATTTGACCAGACAATTCCCAGTTCTGTTCAGACATTGCCTGATGTCCAGCAATTATTTTTTCTTGTTCATGCTAACCTTAGTAAAAGAGCTGGATAAGAAAGATATGTTTGTTTGATATGTATCAATACCTGATAGTTGTGCCTCGCTTGAGAGTTGGTCCACGTGGGTCTTCAGTGATAGCGAATGATGCAGCATCAGACTCCCAGATGTACTGCTTGTCATCATTATGCTTACTGGTAACAATAACACGGTCGGCAACTAAGAACGAAGAGTAGAAACCAACACCAAATTGACCAATCAAATCAGTGGCAGCTTGTTCAGAGTTGGTGGCAGCATCCTGTTAGAAAAAAAAAAAGAATTTATTTCATTGTAATAAGGAGTGGGAAGGGAGTGGTTGCCCAATTCTACACAAGAGCTAGGGGCTCAAGTTAAAGCTTTCTGAGGTGTACCCTTGACCACCTTAAAATGTCAGTGTTCAGCCCTTATAACTGGCATTTAAAGCTAAAGCTTGATCCTAAAGATCAAACCATGGACCACTAGTTCTGAAGTCGACACACACTAACTAACTGGACTACATCTGCCCAGTAGAAAATGACCCTAAAAGGTACGCATAAATTAACTGAGATGCTGATTTCAGACCCTAAAAGGTACGACCATATTTAAAATGACAACGTTTCCAACCATTGTATTCTTGTATGACATTTGATATTTTTCAAAACGAACAAAATCTGACCCTAATTACATAAAAGGTATGGAGTCAGCCGGGAGTCAGCCAGAGACCCTAAAAGGTATGCAAGGTCTGTTGAGCCCCCCTATCCACTTTTCAAGAGAGTCCCCCCCCAGGTACATCTGCTCCTCATTTTAACACTTTCTGCTTATTTACTTATTTGACATTTTGTACTTACTTGCATCTTGTTGAAGAATTCACTGGTTCCAGATTTGGCAATGGTTCCCAAGTTCTTGACAAGCTCCTCTTTGGTCATCCCAATACCAGTATCTGTGACGTGAAGGATGTTGTTTTCCTTGTCAGCTTTGATTTTGATTGACAGTTCTTCTGTCGCAGAAAGGGCTGATTTGTCAGTGAGGGAGAGAAGGCGAATCTTGTCTAAAGCATCAGATGAGTTGGAAATAAGCTCTCTTAAGAAAATCTAAGGAAAGAAAACCAAATTTTTATTTAACAAATACTTATACATGTAAGTACTATTATTTATTTCAACTGTAACTGCATCCTGAGAATGCCCTAGAGAAAGGCCACTTTGTGTACATACATGCATGTACCAAGAAATCAAGTCTGTAGGTTGAATATACAATATTTGGTCTTTACAACTGTAAAGGAAGTTAGCTTTATGGTCTTACCTCTTTGTTTCGGTAGAGAGAGTTAATAATAAGTTTCATCATACGACTAACTTCAGCCTGAAACTCATGTTTTTCAGCTTTTTCTCTAATTTCTTTCATTTGAGCAACATTTAAACCATCTAATTTGATTGCCTCTTCTTCCTTTTGTACTGTTTCATCATCTGTTTTGGATGCATCTCTGCTCTTTCCTATATCTTCATCTACTTTTGGGGCATCCTGAGGTTCTTCAGATTTCTGTTTATCTTCCTCAGCAGCACATAAGCCTGATGAAAAGAATAAATATGTTAATAGTTGAAAATAATGTATTATTAACACAACTCTAATGGTCATGTGTTTTATATTCATAAAGAGTTCTTGATGTCCTTGACTGTAAAAAGAAGTATCAGTTATTTAAATAAATTGAAGTGAAAATTGGTTGCAAGAAAAAACAAACTTTTTTCGCTATTTTGAGGTAATCTCTTTTTGATAGAAATCAAGTTTGATTGTTCTGTGCGAATTGTTAATCATATTAATACTGTAACAAAGAGAACACTTGTTCAAATATCCTTTAGACTCAAGGATGCTGGTAATCATAAGTAATATTGTAAGTAATTGAAATCAAGTTATCATGGTATCTATTACTAAATATAAAATTTAATTTAAAAAAATTAAAATTAAAAAAAAAAAAATAATGGTACTACACATTTGTTACACATCACAAGGTGTTAGAAAAGTAATGGTGCTTATTTAATTGTGTGACTCTATCAGCCAATCAGAGCTTGCCATTTGGGAATTCTATTTATAACTCAACTCTGCTACCAGCTTATGGAAGAAAAACTTCATAAAGGTTCAAAACATTCCAAATTGAAACTAGTTGACGACCTTGTTATTAATCACATTAGGTATATGCATTTTGTAATTCTTTTTATAAGTGTTTTCCCCCGGGATCTTGAGATAAGTATAAACACTTGCATGGTAAAAACAGCTGAAGTCTACAAGTACTACCAGCTTCATTGTCCATAACTAAAAGACCTCACGATCTATCTGGATTTTAAATCTCTTTGTTTTCAGTCGCTTTGCGATAAATCTCTAATTCAAAAAGCAAAAAACATCTACGTATACGATCAAGAAAGTGTTAGTGAATTTCGCGTGGGTCACAATCAATTAAGATCATAACCAATCAACTTGAGAAAACTTTTCGGTCGTATTCAATAAGCTTTAAGTTAAATAAGAACAAAAAAGAACATATGATCTTCCAATCGACATGGCTTACAAAAAGGTTAATGCACATATTCAATAGGATTGTCTTGATAAAGAAAAATAGATAAATAGATGTAAAATGTCCATTGAGGCAAAATAACTTGCTTCAACAAATAGCTTATTCGATTGCAAAACTTTTCCATTCTTTAGAAATATAGTATAGATATGCTATGCTAGGAGATCAAAATTACGAGGTAAAATTTCGATCCATTGAAGTGCTTGATTATTGTAACCAAATGTAAAAAAGGTTAGTCGAAATATTTTCAAGCTTGAAAATATGTTTATAAAAAGGCTTACAAAGAAGAAAATTCTTGCAAGCAGCTACGATGCGAAAGATGAAAAAAATACTACCGCGATCGCAATTTGGATATAAGAAAGAAAATGAATACTTACTACTAATAAATAAGAGAGCCAAAAGCCCTAAAAGATATGTTTTTCTGCCCATCGCTGTGCCAATTTTACCGGTTTGAAGCAAGACTACACTAGAACTAATTCGTAAATGGAGTTTGTTGAGGAGAAAAGAGGAAGTAAAACCTGCAAACCAACCACGTTTCTCCACGAGCTTGGAGCGTGTACCGCGCTGATTGGTCTATATTGATCACGTGATGCACGTGGAAAGATTCGATTGGTTGAATGCCCAAAACGCTCAGGAAATTCTCATACTATCGTGTAATGTTGAGAGAATTCATATCTGAGACTACTTTAAATTGGATCTAAAAATTCCTAACAAAAAATCTTAAATAATTTCTAATCGATAAAATTCACGTGAGGATCTTAACTCAAGATTATAAAAATCAAAGGGACTTTATTTTCAAAAATTATTGAATCAATATAATATTTGCAAAATAAAAGCCAGCTTCATATTGCTATCAGATGAAAATATATATTCTCCTTTTCATTTCCTGTAGTTATACCGTCTGATTTGCACGCCGGGTAAAACTAGAAAAACTCACCGGGTCATATGTAATTGTTATTGTTGCTTTTTACTCCAAATTTTTCAGGATTCCTTACGAAAGCAATCCTTCTTAAACAATTTCTAGGCTAAAAAAAATCAAACTAAACTTCTGCAATGTTCTGACCCATTTTCGTTCAATTCTGATCGTGTTTGCGAAGACGCAAAACCATTCATTCATTGTTTAGTTTTCACTAAAAGTCTGATAGAGACTTATATTAGAAGTATTTTTCCACAATGTGGACAAAAGAAAGTAATTTATTGATATATCTAGTAATACTAGCTCTGAGTTTAAATTTCTCCTGTGTTACGAGTAAGAGAGACAAGAAAGAAGAATGTAAAACTTGTAAAGAGATTGTGGAGGCCTTCTACAAGGTATAAACTTTGCCATCCATAGTATAGTTATGCCACTAATTTTTCAATTTACAGTGAATTGTTTGATTTTTAACTTTTGAAGGATTATTTACGTTTGATATTTAAACTATTATTTTTTTAATAATTATTGGTTGAATGGAGGAAAAAAACCCCAGTTTCTTACGGTATAAGAAACTTTAAAAGTTGTTGTAAATGTGAGTAAAACTATAAGTGTTAGAGAAAGTTATACAGGGTATGCACGTGAAGACAGGTGGTACTAGAAAATAGGACCTCAAAATGATCACTTTTAGGTGTCAATGCAGGGCTTAAAATAACGGCCGGGCATCAGACACGTCTGCCTAGGATTGGAACTTGTCTGTTCAAATCTTTGCCTTGCTGGTCATTTTGACCAGTAACGTTTAGCCAAAAACAAGGTATGACCAAGCTAAAACTTGTCATCATGGCCAGCGACTCACTGGCTGTTATTATAAACCCTGCAATACTATGTTGCGGCAATAAGTGCATGGTAGCGAGCCAGTTGGTGGTAGGGTACATGTATTAGTTAGTTGGTTGTCTAAGGATATTGCTGGTTTTCATTCATTCCCAGGGGATTGAAATAACAAAAGACACAGCAGCCATGTTGGATGATGTAACAAAAGAATTCATTATTATTATTAAAAAGTCTTTTTGTCAAAATCATCCAAGATGGTGGCTATAACGTCGTGTGCAAATGAAGAATAATTGGTAGATTGCAAATTGTTGGTGTTGTTGCTTGTGTGTTGGTTGGATGCTGGTATAGTGTCAGGTTTACATAGGGTAACAGTGGTCTGTTGATAGGGTTTCCTAAGTGTAATGGTAGGATTTTGGGATTCTTACTGTATGATTCAGTTAAGTTGAAGGTATAGGGTAATTAACAGGTGGTTTGTTGGTAGGTGTGGGTAAATTAAAAATTAGGTTGATAGCAGGATAGTTTTACTAGTTGGTGGAATATTGCTAAGGTACGGTTGTTGGTTAGTAGGTTGTCATGGAGATGAGGTGTTGGAATTACCGTCGGTGGTTAACATCAGGTATATAATAATACTATTTTTTTTAAATGTCCATTAACATGTTTACTGTACCTGAATATCCAGGGAATGGAGAAAACTGTGAAAGCTAATTTTGGAGGAGGAAATACAGCCTGGGAAGAAAGAAAACTAGGAAGTTATGCAACAAGGTACATGTTTGTCACTGGTATCACGAAAGTCACCAAACATGCTGATATTTATCCCATATACCATTGAAATATGTCCAGTCAGAATGCTGAAAAGCTATTGCAGTGGCATCTTCCTATCAGGCAATTCTTGAATAAATACCTAGGTATTTTCACTGGTGTGGGATAAAATAGTTTCGATTCTTTTGTTTGCATTGCATACTGTGGAATAGCACACTTGTCACTAAGGTTGTGTTTTCTTGGTTAACAAACTCACCTAAATTCTGTATTTTATAAAAATAAAAATAAAAAATTGCTTGCTGTGCTGTGTGGAGTTATAAGGCACTTGGAGATTGGCAGAACTCTTGAGGAGTGCTGAGAAGCACTCCACTACATGTCATGCTTCTACTAATAATTCTCTCATGTTCCACAAACTCCCACATGCTTTAAGACTGCACACAGCATGCATGCAAATTTTCTATTTCTTCAGTAATGCATATAAAATCTTGAGGAGCAAAAATATTATGTGATAGAAACTATCTTGGATAACTTTGTCTTCATTCTTATTTCATTCCAACCAACATAGTGTCTATGTTTTTCCCCTTTTATTCCCAAAAGTAGGAATGCACACATATTTTCAAAAATTGATAAAATTTTAACTTTTATTGTATTTCAGTGAGACAAGATTAGTTGAAATTTTGGAAGGACTCTGTGAAAGCTCTGCATCTCTTGTAAGTTTTTTTATTAATCACAATATTTTTTGTTACTGAAAAAAAAACTTTCAATTCAAGTATAGAATGCATTGAATTCCTAGAGGACAAAACAATAGGCCATCTTTTCTTGTGCAAAAAAAAAATCCATTGTATTGTCCCCCAGAACAATTCCTCGAGCGACTCAGTGCAAGGGGTCTATAGGGACAGATCTTAAACGGACTCGAAACCCAAAGTGCCGTAATTTACACTTCCGGTAGACGTCTCCGTCGCGGATTTTGTGAATCTTAAAGTCCCTATTGTCTAATTGACAACCACCCAATTTAAGTACATATGAGTACATAAAGAATAAGTATATTCATATTTTTTATATTTAGATGTTGGTCGAAGTTATGTTTATTTGATATTTTGTTTGTTCTGGATTGTCTTTTTAGTGTTTATTTGATATTTTGTTTGTTCTGGATTGTCTTTTTAGTGTCATTCATTAGTAGAGGAACACGAAGAAGCATTAGAAAAATGGTGGTTCAAGCTGTAAGTTAACATTAATTATTCTTAGTATAGAGATTTTCTCTGGTGTATAGGAGAGAGGATCAAGGATACATAACAGTGTATATATATCTCTAAGGTCTTGGGTTTGATTCCTGGACTCAGCATCACAGGTTGAACAGAGTTTTTCAGGTCTTTCCCTTAATTTGAGGGTTTTCTCTGGGTTAACCAGTCTACAAGTCTTTTGAATGACCTAACAAGTTTCTTTAATTCTATCTGTAAGTTAGCTGTGCCTTAATCAGCCAATAAGCTGTTCTAGGTTCTATAAAATTTTCAATAAACTTAAATTTGAAGAGATATTAATGGCATTCATGATATGGTTGGAAAGGGTGTGAGGGATAGTCATAAAACTTTTGACAAGGGTGGGGTAGGGAAGTTTGGAATGAGATTTCACTTTCAATAGCCCTTAAATTTGGCGTGATGTTTTCCATTTCAGACCATGTGTCATTCCCTAGAATATCATTTCTTTGTTTAATGGTTGCACATGAGACATTAACATGGATACAAGTCAAACAAAGAATCTTATTCTCAAGAGAATGACACATGGTCTGAAATGGGAAAACATCATGCCCAATGTAGAGGTTTATTGGATCAAACCTTGACCATATTCTCAACCCAATTTTTCAGCCAAAACAAAGAAAAAGATTTAAAAACCTGGTTCTGTATTAACAACATAGAAGTCTGCTGTAATAATGGTACATTTGGGCCAGATTGTAAAGAATGCCCATCAGGGAAGGACGATCCATGCCACGGCCATGGAGATTGTGATGGTGCAGGCACAAGGGGAGGAAAAGGAAGTTGTAGCTGTCATGATGGGTACGAAGGTGATGAATGTGACGAGTGCGCAGATGACTATTTTGAAGAAAAGGATGAGAACGACAAGATGAAATGCAGTAGTTGTCATGAGTCATGCTCTAAAGGATGTAGTGGTGCTACAGCGAAGGACTGTACTGAATGTAAAACAGGATGGGAGAAGACAGAAGAAGAGGGATGTAAAGGTAAAGGAAAGGAGGAATTCTTGGACAAAATATTAACTTCTTTTTGGGTTTCTCTTTTGCTCTCTGACTGACCATATGAATGAGTGGATGAAAAAGTGGATTAGCAAGTAATGAGTTTGTGGTTGAATGAAAGAATGGAGGGAAATGAAAAATGAATGAATGGATAAATAGGTGGGAGAATGGATAAATGAGTGGGTAAATAGATGGATGGAGGAGTAAGGGACTGGCCATAAAGTAAGGGAGGGGGGGAGAGTTAAATTTGATTTAAATGTGTTTTTTTTAGCTGTTCAATTTCATAGACTTTCATAGACAGCCCACCACTTTCGAGGAGTTCAAAATTATGTGACGCACCCCCTGTTCTTGTCCCCCACCGCCACCCCCTTTACTTTATCGCCAGTCCCTAAGTGAATGGATAAATGGGTGGGTTAATGGATGTATAAGTGGATAAATGAATGGATGATGATTATAAATAGAAAATTGGAGGAACGAACAGATGTATGAATAAATGTGTAGATAGATACCAGTAGATAGATAGATTTTTTGAAAACTCAAATTGACAAGAAGGGGGATTGATAAAGAGATTAATAATTAAATGATTATTTCATTATATTTTGTTAGATGTCGATGAATGCCAGGATGCTGATAAATGCAATGAAGGAGAACTCTGTGTCAATACACCAGGATCTTTCAGTTGTGATGGTAATAATTATATAGAGAATATTACACAGTGGCGCGAAGATATGAAGTTTATCTTCAAATGCTGAAAATATTTATGAGTGAGCTCAGCAAGTGAGTGAAATATTTTTCAACATGAGAAGTTGAATTTCATATCTTCAAGCCAACATGTAATTCACAAACAAAAACTTGTTGCAATGTGTGTTAAAGTGAGTGGGAAAGCATCAGTAGTGACGTCATCAATATCTTCACGTGTGAGATTATGGAAAATATGCCACTGAGGCCCCAGATGTAGTTAGTATATTGAAAAATATGAGTGTTGTATTTCTCAATAAAACACTTTTATCTGAAAGGATTTGAAGCAAATTCAGTGTCCCAGGGATTGGGGTTTGGGGAGGATGGCTAAGGGGTTAAGGCTCTGAGTCCTAATCCCTTGGGAACTCTTCAAGATCTGGTCCAAAAGTGGATGGTGACCAAGAAAGAAAGAGGGATGCATTAAAGTCTGAGAAAAATAGTGGGATAATTTGTAGTCTGAGATACAAGTGACCTCTGCTATTCCTGGCTGACTCTATATCCCTTATCCTCTTGTTAAATGGCTGTTCACTTTCCTAATCCAGTATGCTTGGTTTGTGTGTATTGCAGCTTGTCATGAGTCTTGTGATGGTGCTTGTACAAGTGCTGGCCCCAAGGGCTGCAAAGTCTGTAAGAGTGGCTACAACATTACTGAAGATGAAGGCTGTAAAGGTAATCAAAATGCTTGTGGGTTATGACTAAAAAGCCTTTGTTGTAGCTTACTTTGCAAACAGTTCCCTAACAGGATACTTTTTTGTTGTTAGTATGAACAAGGGATGCTAATGAGAAATCTTTTGTGAAATACTGTCTTCCTTTGCCTTGTACTGCTGCCAATAGCAATAGCTTTCAATCAGCTGTTAAAAGTCTCTGAATTTCCTTATCTGCTCCAAATGGTTACAGTGGTCAAACATGGACTACCATGTGCTGTCAGCTAGTAGAAACAATCCTATTCAAAAATTTTGATTAAGCTGGTGAATATTCTGCATGAGACAGTAAATGACATCAAGGGAAGAAAATGGTGGTAGTTCTCAGTACAGAAATAGTTCCTTTGACTCTTTAACACCTATGAAATCTAGACTGTCTCAGTATGTACCGTATTCACTTTGATTTTATTTTTAATCAGAAATTTCAAGGAAATCTGATTTCTTTGTATTCAATAGATATCGATGAATGTGCCGAAGATAAATCCTCATCTCTTTGTAGCAGTGGTACCTACTGTAAGAATACACCAGGATCCTATGAATGCGAAAGTAAGTACACTTGTCTATAAGAAACCCAAGATATCCCAGAATCCATAGGGCCATGTACTGTGCAAAGAAATTAAAGTACATTACGCAAGACATCCTATGATTAATAGAAACCTTATATGCTTAATAAGAAAGTCTTCTGGATGAGTTTCAATGCAGTACCCAAGCTATCCCAGCATTCATTGAGGTCTCTTTCCACTGTGGTCATGGGTTTGGTCGTGTGACTTGTCGTACTTCCCAGGAGGGCTTTTGTCCATGTTCCCCTGTTTTTCTTCCTTAATGGAAATAGACTTCTAACATTCCAATTGAATACTAAGCGTTGATAAAGATTCACTTATTTAAAGTTTATCCTGATGCTGATAAAATCTGTCTTTTGATAGGCTGTAACGAAGCATGTGAAACATGTATTGGGGAAGGAGTTGGTGCTTGTACAAAGTGTAATGTTGGTTTCAAAAGGATAGACAATGAATGCAAAGGTATGTATTTTGTTAATATTATCCTATAAAAAATTAAGCTCAGAGCCTAAAATAACAGTTTGTCATCGGAAAATGTCTGGAACTTATCTGGTCAAATGTATGCCAGTCATTTTGACCAGTAATGGTGAGTCAGAAACAAGGTATATTACGGAGCTAAAATGTATTTGGTCCATTATCATGAACGGAGACTGGAGAGAAAATAAATGATAATAATATTAATAACAACTTTATTTACAGAGGGTAAAAACACTTTACAGTTATAAACTGTTAAACTAGTGGCCCTCGAACTATATATAAATATGATAAATTACAAAAATATGAGTACTAAATAAGTTCTAAAAATATATGTACATGTGCATACATATATACCTACAGGCATATATACACACATATATACGCATATATGTATCTATGCACACCCGTACACACGACGTACATACATACATATGCACGCATACATATAATAATTAAGAAAAAATATAATAATTGAGAAAAAATATAATAATTGAGAAAAAATATGATTGAATTATTCTACTACACTGCACCATGTCCACAATAGTTTGTAACAGTTTTTAATGCAACATTGCAATCACTTTATAGGGTAGCTGACTGGCCATTTTAAGTCCAGAAGCTGCCCTATAAAGTAATTGCAACGTTGAATTAAAAAAAAAATGTCATTGCTAAAAACTGTTAGAAACTATTGTGGACATGGTGCAGTTTCTTAATATTTATTTTTTTAAACATTTAATTTTACTCCTTCAAAAATATCAGCAAATAATCATGTATCCCTTAATAACATTTTTGTCTTTAAACTTTAGATATAGATGAATGTGCTGCAGAGAAAAAACCTTGTACATTAGAAAATGAAGTTTGCAAGAACAGCATTGGTTCCTACACATGTGAATGCCGCAATGGATACGGAAGGAAAGGAGAAAAATGTGTTAAAGGAGAAAAAGGTAAAAAGAATCAGAAAAAATCTCAGGAAGAAGAGCTAGAAGAAGGACTTAAACAAGGGAAATACTTTTCTGAGTTTAATATGAAAATAGGAAGTCTTCTTTATGCTGTTTTCTTTGCGTTAGTTTTCCTTGCCATCAGGAAAAACAGTAAGATAATGTTAGTTGTATTAACTCTTATTTATGCATGTGTTATATATTACTTGCGATCACTATCGTAGGTAAGGCAAAGGTTAACTCCTGGACTACAAGGGAAGTTAAAGTTAAAACTTATAGCATGACTAGGAATACTTCTCTCCATCCCCCCCCCCCCCCTCCCCCTCCTCTCAATCTAGGACGGGTTTCTACTCCACCGGAAAAGAGAGAAAAAACACATAGCATTATTAGATATACAGATCACTCTATCAATTGATGTCACTTGCAGTAATATCTGTATTTTGACTGGAGGGTGGGTGGGGGGGGGGGGGGGGGGGGCAATTAAGTGCATGCTTTTCTATGTAAATATCTTGAGTTATGGTTAGGAAAAGGGCTATTTTATACTTTCTCAAGACGCACCTGTTAATGTTAACACTTAAATAATTTCTAGAAAAAAATCCTTAAAGTTTTAGGCGTGTCTTAAGATGGACAAGTCAGATAAAGGGCACATTTTCCCAGTAACTGTAAAACTATGGAAACAAAGTTAACAGTTAATTTTTATGGTTCTTTGGTTAAGCACAACAAAAGCAAATAAATAAACACCCAAGAAAAACTAAAAATAAAATGACCCATCTTGCTAATTATAAGTGGATTTAGTAAAAATATTAATAAATGATTATTTATCCTCTTCTCATGGCATGCTAACTGGTTCACCTTCCTGTTCATAAGGTTATATAATTGTGGTTCACATGAAGGTAGGGTGACCCTAGTGCTAGGGGCAAGCCTTTTCTTCTCCTTCCTTAGGGAGCCCTAGTTGTAGGGGTCATCATGCCTTACATTGTAAACTAGCTTTATAATAATTGCTTGTTCAGCAGCAAATGAGGGGGGACCCATTCTAGAGGCAATCTAGCGTGGCTCTTGCACATCTTGACTATCATCATCGTCGTCGTCTTCAATCTTCTCTTCATCTCTTGTTCTTTCTCTTTCTAATGCATTCAACTATATTACTATTATTATTACCACATCCAACTCTAAAAGATTTCAGTTAAAAAACATGAGTTTTCAGGAGCTTTTTTAGGTCAGATTTATTTATTTGGAAGAAAAAGAGTTATTCTCACAGAAAATTTGATCATAAAATTTCCACTTCAGATTCAAAGGTGAAAAGAGTTGAGGAAGAGTCTGATGAAGATGATGAGGAGGATGATGATGGACATGATGATGATGACGATGATGATGATGTTAAAGATAATGTAGATGATGCCAAACAAGATGACAGCACAAGCAATGAAGAAATAAAACCACCGGAAGAGCCCAGGGATGAGCTATAATGAATAATGTATTCAACAGACAATTTATCATATTACAATAACTATTTCTAAATTCATGAAGTTTATTAAATATTGTTTTAAATTAAATTCAATGATTCATAATTTTATGAATGGTGTAAAAAACCCTCAAAAATCCTACAAAAGACCTGGGAGGTACCTCCCTTATAAAATGGGTAGGGACAAGAGAAAAGGAACTAAGAGAAGGAATCTCTGGTATTCATGCTTGTAACCATCATATACACCATTTGATGCAATTTTTAGAATCACATGATGCTTGCGCTCTATGCTCTTTGCTCAAGTTTACTTTTGAAAAACACACACAAAAGGCAAACAGTTGAGAGCGTGCAAGTGCATGAAAACAAACCATCAAATGATCCTAAAAATAGCATCAAAGATTCTAAAAATAGCATCAAAGAGTGCGCATGATGGGGTGCAGGAATTCCTTCTCTAAGCTCCTTTACTCTTGGTAGGGATGATAAAAATCCTAAAAGAGAGTTTGGTTAATTAAGTCCTAAAAGATAAAGTACACACTAAAAAAACGAAAACAGCTGCAGCTTTTTCACCACTAATAAAGAGGGAGTGATTTCAACCATAAAACATATGACGAACATGCTTTTTAGCCAAAAATCACCCATTTTTAAGTAGGAATAAATATGTCTTTCAGACAAAAAAGATGTAATAAATACACGAAATCGATCAAAACAATGGGCTATAGTCCATGCATTTTGGCCAAAGATAACCCATTTTCAAGTAGGGATAAATTTCCCATCCTATCAAAAAATGTGTGAAAACATCCAAAATTGATCAAAACCATATGCTATTGTCCATGCTTTTTGCTCGAAAATGGCCAAAAATGACCTATTTTGCATCCTTCATTAATAATGCATATCTTTTCAAAAGGTGTTAAAATGGGCCAAAATCGATCAAAACCATGGGCTATAGTCCATGCTTTTTGCCCAAAAATGACCTATTTTGCATTCTTTATAAATAATGCATATTTTTTAAAAAGGTGTGAATATGGGCCAAAATTAATCAAAACCATGGGCTATAGTCCATGCTTTTTGCCCAAAAATAGCCAAAAATGATCTATTTTGCAATTTTCATAAATAATGCATATTTTTTCAAAATGTGTGAAAATGGGCCAAAATCGATCAAAACCATGGCTATAGTCCATGCTTTTTGCTTGAAAATGGCCAAAAATGACCTATTTTGCATTCTTCATCAATAATGCATATTTTTTCAAAAGGTGTGAATATGGGCCAAAATTAATCAAAACCATGGGCTATAGTCCATGCTTTTTGCCCAAAAATAGCCAAAAATGACCTATTTTGCAATTTTCATAAATAATGCATATTTTTTCAAAAGGTGTGAAAATGGGCCAAAATCGATCAAAACCATGGCTATAGTCCATGCTTTTTGCTTGAAAATGGCCAAAAATGACCTATTTTCCATTCTTCATCAATAATGCATATTTTTTGAAAAGGTGTTAAAATGGGCCAAAATCGATCAAAACCATGGGCTATAGTCCATGCTTTTTGCTCGAAAATGGCCAAAAATTACCAATTTTGCATTCTTCATAAATAATGCATATTTTTTGAAAAGGTGTTAAAATGGGCCAAAATCGATCAAAACCATGGGCTATAGTCTATGCTTTTTGATCGGAAATGGCCAAAAATAACCTATTTTGCATTCTTCATAAATAATGCATATTTTTTGAAAAGGTGTGAAAATGGGCCAAAATAGATCAAAACCATGGGCTATAGTCTATGCTTTTTGCTTGAAAATGTCCAAAAATGACCTATTTTCCATTCATAAATAATGCATAATTTTTGAAAAGGTGTTAAAATGGGCCAAAATCGATGAAAACCATGGGCTATAGTCCATGCTTTTTGCCCAAAAATGACCTATTTTGCAATCTTCATAAATGATGCATATTTTTTGAAAAGGTGTTAAAATGGGCCAAAATCGATCGAAACCATGGGCTATAGTCTATGCTTTTTGATCGGAAATGGCCAAAAATGACCTATTTTGCATTCTTCATAAATAATGCATATTTTTTGAAAAGGTGTTAAAATGGGCCAAAATCGATGAAAACCATGGGCTATAGTCCATGCTTTATGCCCAAAAATGACTTAATTTGCATATTTTATGAATATTACATATTTTTTGAAAAGGTGTTAAAATGGGCCAACATCGATAAAAACCATGGGCTATAGTCCATGCTTTTTGCTCGGAAATGGCCAAAAATGACCTATTTTGCATTCTTCATAAATAATGGATATTTTTTGAAAAGGTGTAAAAATGCGCCAACGTCGATGAAAACCATGGGCTATAGTCTATGCTTTTTGCTTGAAAATGTCCAAAAATGACCTATTTTCCATTCCTCATAAATAATGCATAATTTTTGAAAAGGTTTTAAAATGGGCCAAAATCGATGAAAACCATGGGCTATAGTCCATGCTTTTTGCCCAAAAATGACCTATTTTGCAATCTTCATAAATGATGCATATTTTTTGAAAAGGTGTTAAAATGGGCCAAAATCGATCGAAACCATGGGCTATAGTCTATGCTTTTTGATCGGAAATGGCCAAAAATGACCTATTTTGCATTCTTCATAAATAATGCATATTTTTTGAAAAGGTGTTAAAATGGGCCAAAATCGATAAAAACCATGGGCTATAGTCCATGCTTTATGCCCAAAAATGACTTAATTTGCATATTTTATGAATATTACATATTTTTTGAAAAGGTGTTAAAATGGGCCAACATCGATAAAAACCATGGGCTATAGTCCATGCTTTTTGCTCGGAAATGGACAAAAATGACCAATTTTGCATTCTTCATAAATAATGCATATTTTTTGAAAAGGTGTTAAAATATGCCAAAATCGATCAAAACCATGGGCTATAGTCTATGCTTTTTGCTTGAAAATGGCCAAAAATGACCTATTTGGCATTTCTCATAAATAATGCATATTTTTTCAAAAGGTGTGAAAATTCTCCAAAATCGATCAAAACCATGGGCTATAGTCCATGCTTTTTGCCCAAAAATGACCTATTTTGCATTCTTCAAAAATAATGCATATTTTTTAAAAAGGTGTTAAAATGGGCCAAAATCGATCAAAACCATGGGCTATAGTCCATGCTTTTTGCCCAAAAATGACCTATTTTGCATTCTTCAAAAATAATGCATATTTTTTAAAAAGGTGTTAAAATGGGCCAAAATCGATCAAAACCATGGGCTATAGTCCATGCTTTTTGCTCGAAAATGGCCAAAAATGACGTATTTTGCATTCTTCATAAATAATGCATATTTTTTGAAAAGGTGTTAAAATGGGCCAAAATCGATGAAAACCATGGGCTATAGTCTATGCTTTTTGATCGGAAATGGCCAAAAATAACCTATTTTGCATTCTTCATAAATAATGCATATTTTTTGAAAAGGTGTGAAAATGGGCCAAAATAGATCAAAACCATGGGCTATAGTCTATGCTTTTTGCTTGAAAATGTCCAAAAATGACCTATTTTCCATTCCTCATAAATAATGCATAATTTTTGAAAAGGTGTTAAAATGGGGCAAAATCGATGAAAACCATGGGCTATAGTCCATGCTTTTTGCCCAAAAATGACCTATTTTGCAATCTTCATAAATAATGCATATTTTTTGAAAAGGTGTTAAAATGGGACAAAATCGATCGAAACCATGGGCTATACTCTATGCTTTTTGATCGGAAATGGCCAAAAATGACCTATTTTGCATTCTTCATAAATAATGCATATTTTTTGAAAAGGTGTTAAAATGGGCCAAAATCGATGAAAACCATGGGCTATAGTCCATGCTTTATGCCCAAAAATGACTTAATTTGCATATTTTATGAATATTAGATATTTTTTGAAAAGGTGTTAAAATGGGCCAACATCGATAAAAACCATGGGCTATAGTCCATGCTTTTTGCTCGGAAATGGCCAAAAATGACGAATTTTGCATTCTTCATAAATAATGCATATTTTTTGAAAAGGTGTTAAAATGGGCCAAAATCGATCAAAACCATGGGCTATAGTCTATGCTTTTTGCTTGAAAATGGCCAAAAATGACCTATTTTGCATTCCTCATAAATAATGCATATTTTTTGAAAAGGTGTTAAAATGGGCCAAAATCGATCAAAACCATGGGCTATAGTCTATGCTTTTTGCTTGAAAATGGCCAAAAATGACCTATTTTGCATTCTTCAAAAATAATGCATATTTTTTAAAAAGGTGTGAAAATTCTCCAAAATCGATCAAAACCATGGGCTATAGTCCCTGCTTTTTGCCCAAAAATGACCTATTTTGCATTCTTCAAAAATAATGCATATTTTTTAAAAAGGTGTTAAAATGGGCCAAAATCGATCAAAACCATGGGCTATAGTCTCTGCTTTTTGCTCGAAAATGGACAAAAATGACCTATTTTGCAATCTTCATAAATAATGCATATTTTTTGAAAAGGTGTTAAAATGGGCCAAAATCGATAAAAACCATGGGCTATAGTCCATGCTTTATGCCTAAAAATGACTTAATTTGCATATTTTATGAATATTACATATTTTTTGAAAAGGTGTGAAAATGGGCCAAAATCGCTCAAAACCATAGGCTATAGTCTATGCTTTTTGCTCGAAAATGGCCAAAAATGACCTATTTTGCATTCTTCATAAATAATGCATATTTCTTGAAAAGGTGTTAAAATGGGCCAAAATCGATCAAAACCATGGGCTATAGTCAATGCTTTTTGCTCGAAAATGGCCAAAAAAGCAGCAGTAAGGGGGACTCGCGGAGCGCCGGCATTTGAAAAAATGACATATCGAAAAACCCCAGCCCCCCCGGGGTTTCGGAGGTAGGTTAAAGGCCCTGCAGGGGGTCTTGCGCGATCCGTCGGCAGCCGCGCGATAAGTCCTTACTGCTGCTGTGTTGGGAATCGCAAACGGAGGTTAAAATATTTGTTGGATATACGATGCATGAATGTAAAAAGTTCACCAATGATTTCTGTGCGATTTGCCTAAGATTCAAAGTTAATATACCCAAGCCCAAGGGTTTCTGGTGTTGTGGTAAAAAAATGCAAATAGAAGACGACACGTCAGCACAGTGTTACGAGTGTGGTAAGAATATTCGTAATGCCGTACCGAATGCTACCAAAGAGCAATATTACGCCAATGGAGGTCGTACGAAGACCCCATACAAAAGAATAAAATACTTCCGAGACTGGATGAGTCATATCCAAGGTCTTCGGCCGGTATATTTAGACGATGAAGTAAGGAAGAAAATCATAGACCACTTAGAAGAGCCAACCCCACAAAGTCTACGGAAAACGTTGAAAAAATTAAAGCTAGGGAAATATTACAAAGCTATTCCCTATCTTTTGTCTGAAATTACCGGTAGGCGTATTCCTCATGTCCCAGATATGCAAAGGGCTGAGTGGATGTTTTGTCGGCTGGATAAGGATATTCCTTATTACCCCGACGTAATTTACGAAATATTTTACAAAATTGACTCCAACCACCCCCTATTAGAATGGATTCCGAGAAGATGAAATGTGCAGTCGAAATCCCCCTACGTTCTTTTCAAAGCAGATGTCTACTGAGCGAGTTTTCTTTGGAGCTCCTCCTTTGCCTCCTGGTAGATCTTTTTGCGAGATTCCTCGGAAAGATCTTTCACGATGGTTTTTTTATTACCCGACTTTAGCTCCCCGTATTTCTTTTCCTCCGCGAGGATCTAAGAGAACTCCGAGTCGTCTATGCGGCGGTCCTGCAAAGCCTGAGACACCAAGTCGGCGATGGTGTTAGCCTTTGCTCTTGCTAGGGCTATGTGAGTGTCGTGCTTGGATATCTTACCGGACAATTGCTTTATAATGCCTGTCGTAACAGCGGAAACGATGCCGCAAATGGCCCCAACGCTGGCCAAAGGAACGCCAACGACTATTCCAGGCCCGGTAAGTGAGGTGGCAACGCCGGTGCCTGTTAACGCCACGGACATGGAGCCGGAAGTTATCGCGATTTTATGTAATATGCTTCGGGCTCTAGCATACTTTTTCCTGACCTCCTCATAGTGCTTCGTTTGACCCTCTAAGTAAGCGAGGATTAAATTTGCTTTATTCAAGCGGAAGTTCTCGGCGTTTAATTCTGTAGGACCTATGTCCTTAGTGGTAGTGTGATAATTGGGAACATCTGGGTACAACTGAGGTGCTGAAGGTATAACATCCATTATATACTAATGTACGACGCTTTTGGGAATAACATAGAGGAGCAGCCACATCATGACAACAGGGATTACTGGAACTGGAGAGCATTTAGGAAGATGTTTCCGCACGCGGATGCTAGTAAGTTCGAAAGGAGGCCTGATGGGATTTACTTCAACGGCTCCAGGATGTACGGCAACGAGGATTTGAAGCCTACGCTGGTTAATCAAATAGACGATCAACTGAAGCATTCGCCAATGCATAAGCCAACGCCAGCGCCAACGCATGTTGAACCCAGTTGGTCAAAGGAATTATTGCTTGGTACCAGTACTTATCCGATACCCGCAGTTTCATTTGATAAACACCCAAGCTTGGACCTAACGTTGAACATGCGGATCTCTAACAACCATTCCTTTCCGTTAAAGGTGCGAGATATCTTCAAAAACGTTCCCATTGTTCATACCACCGCTAAGGAATCTCATGAATGGTTAAGTGGTCCTAACATGCGTTATTGGCCGCAGCAACTAAACTTTGCAGTTTGGTGTGCCACTAGCGGCTGTGGTGTAAGCGCAAGCTTGATGAAGAATTCAATATTTATGTTTCATTTTCACTTCACGGTTAGAAGAATACTGCATGAAATGGGTGTTATTGCGCTGCCGGGAGATGCTGCGTTTTATCCTAGAGATAACAAATACGACGTTCCAGCCTATGACAGGCTTTGTAAGGAGTTTGGGGTTGTGGGAAAAGACTTTAGATGCACTGCCGGCGCTAACAATGGTTTGGGACATATTTGGGCTTATTGGGGGATTGGTGGACACGAGCTAAGTGATAAGGAAGTTCATGCGTTGAATCTACGATGGAACACTGGGTATCACAAAGAAACTCACGACAGTAGCACCTTCTTTGAACCAAACGCTAAGACCACTAAGGAAGTCAGAGACGGACCTTTGTTCAAAGACGAGGGTGGTAAGTATGCAGGGGCCAATCCACTGATTATCAAAATTACCAACGACGAGCAAACGAAGCAATACTTTAACTTTATACCCCCAGAAGGTAAAGGGTTAACCAAAGCCGGCCTTGCCCGTTTGAACCGCAGCATAGAAGCTTACGTGTATTCCATTTTGGGAGCTCAGGTAAATACCCGATCAAGTATAATTGGGAATACGGGCGCCGCAGAAGAGACGCGAGCCGAAGCCTTGATCTTATTCGAAAGTTCAATCTTGGAGGGCGACATTAGCAAGGGCGTACAGCGTTACCAACTAGCTATACAAAATTCTAAGGCAAGGTTGGACTATGCAGTAGCCCCGGGTTGTTGGTTAATGCCCAGTAATTTATCTATAAATACTGGTTCCGTAGTAGGATACAACAACAAACTTCAGCGAGCTACTAAGGATATGAAGTTTGGGGCGAATGACGTGAACTCTGACACTCTTAGGAACATTCCTCACTTCGTAGAGAAGCCAAAAAAGTCACACGAAACGAAGCTACCCGTAGTTAAGGAACCATCAAAGAAGGTCTTGCCTACGATACCTGAGGAATATGACCATGACTTATTAAAAGCCGGGCTAGCAGCTGCAAGCATTGGTCTGAGCTATTATATATGGCGATGAACAACCCCTACGTAGCTGGAGTAGATTGTGTCTATACGACTTACACAGGTGAGAAAAAATACACTTAGAGCTCTTGGGTTGATGTCACGGGCATGTCCGTGAATTTGAACTACTCAGGAAAGAAGTTAATCCTTTGTACTATTTGCATTGGTACGAGCAGCCATGCCAACGTGGGCTTTAGGTTCCTGGATGACAACGGCATACTGCAGCCTATGCGCGCGAAGACAAACAACAGGGAGCCTGTACATTTTTCCGTAGAACCAAATGCTAGTAGTGCTGAAAATCTATCAGTTTGGACTTTCCACATGGTAACCAATTGTCATGGGAAGGTAAAGCTGCAAATACGCGTAGATGACACCGGGAGCGTTTGCGTAAATAGCATAGAAAATCAAAGGGATGAAAGATATAACCACGCCACCATTAGCACTTTATCGGTAATGAGCCTCTAGTATATATGAACCCACACGCGAAGGAAGATTGGTTTCTTTATTATTTGAAGGAAAAGGTGTACTTACACAATGACGATTGGGTTGACACTGGATTGTGGGTGGAGGCTGGAGGTTTAGCATTGATTATATGTAATATTCACGTTAGCGTGAAGGAGGAACACGCCATTGGATTTAGAATTGTAGATGAGAATAATTATACGTTACCACCTTACAGGGAAAAAAAGAATAATAGAGATCCAGTTCATTTTTCATACGAACCCGGAGATACTCTAGATGACATAGCGTTGATAACTTTTCATATGATAGTCAATTGTCGATACGCAAAGCTTCAGATTAATACTTACGCGGAAAGCAATTTTAACATTTACATTTTGATAAATGCTGTCGCAACGCAATCCTCTGTACCGGGTAATTCTGCTTATAATCATAAACCCATTTCTACTATGACTGCCCTACCTTTAGTTCCGCATTACCAAGGCGGCGCAAATACTATCTTTACTTATCCCCAGTCGAGAACACCTCGGGCGCCCGACGACGATGATAAGCCCCCAGTAATACACAAGGATAAGATCAACCCCGCATCTTCTTCAAAAGGACCACGCCGATAGCGACGACCAAGATCCAAATGTTATTCCCCACGAACTTCAACAGTTCGCCGCCGGTCTTCAGTGTCAGGCTTAAAACGCTACCCAGCAGCCCAGGAAGACCGGCTGCCATCTTTTTTCCCAAGTCCGTCAGCCCATTGCCTAATTTCTTTACGCCCGCGCCTGTAGCCTTAAGTGTGGATAGGATAACTCCTACTACGCTTGAAATAGCAACCGCAAACGCCAGCGGAATACCATACTTCACCAGAGCTCTTTTTACCTTTTCCTTGGTGGTAAGCCCCAGCTCTTTTTCCAGCTTTTCCTTTTGAGCCCGCAATTCTGCAAGGCGTACCTCGAGGGCCTCTACTTCCTTTTGAGCTGCTTCCCTTTCTTCCTCGATACGAGTTTGGTCCTCGATTACTTCTTGCTGCCGCTCTATTTGCCCCTCCAGGTCTTCGATGGCCTGATCTCTTTGCCGGATTTGTTCCTCCTTAGTATTGATTTCAGCCATTAACCGCCGCCTTTCCACCAAAGAGCCAGCTATGGTGGTTTGTAGGTTTTCGGTATCGTCTCTAATTAAGTCTAACTCTTGCAGGGCGAGGTTAAGAGCCCTTTGAGTTTGATTTCTTTCACGTCGAATTTGGGTTCTTTGGTCTACCAACTCAGCTATTTCTTGATTTTTAAATTCGACTTCCCTCCTATGTGCGTCGGCAAGCCGTTGGTTTTGCTTCATGTATAGTAGTATAGGGAATGGGGGTTCCAGCGCAATCTCAACACGGGCAAGACCCGTGTCAAAAATCCACCTACGGAAACAACCCACTCCAAGTGTGGTTGGGGGCAACAGCGCAAATATGTTAGTCTATATATGGAGTGCGAAGAATGTAAGAGAACTTTTAAGAAAGAAGCGGATTTGAAAAAGCATTTGAAAATGAAGACGAAGTGTATGAGCAGTTATGATTGTGGATGTGGTAAGAAGTTTGAGACTAAGGTTAAATTGTTTTGGCATTGTCAGGACTGTGAGTACGACTACGACGACCTAAAAAGTGCTTGGTATTAGGTATAAAATATTTCCTATTATATAGATGGAATCCCAAAGCAACTTCAGCACGGTGTCAATACCCGGTAACGGTGAGATTGACGTTAGACAGTTTTGGCGTCAGTCAGAAAGGAAGGTTAAAAGGACTCTCCGAAAAGGTATAGAAGAATTAGGAGCCCTGAAAGCGAGCATAATGGTAGAAGTAAGTTTGTCAAAAGACGAGGTAATGACGACAGCAATGTTGCGATCAAAGTCGTTAGTGATATTAGAATCCACGAATCTGGATAGGTCACTCAGTGAAGCCTTAGAAGCAATAATGGAGTCGCTGTCTAACTACACGAAAGAAGGATCGGGTTGGACAGTAGAGGAGGTTGAAGGAATAGAGATAAGTATAGCCAGGTACGTACCCATACGAGGGGGGAGTTACGTACCGCTACCAACGTGGGTAGAAAGGAAGAAGGCTATTGTAAACGTGAAGAATGAAGACAATCGATGCTTTATGTGGGCAATCAGGTCTGCACTGTATCCAGCAGAGAAGGATCCCTGTAGGACAAGTAAGTATCCCACAGATGATTTAGAGTGGGATGGTGTGGAATTTCCCATGCAGTTGATAGACATCCCCATATTTGAGGAAATAAACGATCTAGCAATTAACGTTTACGGAGTCAGAGAGCAGACGATAGTACCGTTAGTTCTGTCAAAAAGTAAAGGAGAGCGCGTACATTTATTCTACCACGGCGGACACTACTCATGGGTTAAACACATTAGCAGACTATTCTACAGACATACTAAGCACAAAGGTAAAAAGTACTTCTGCGACTGCTGCTTGCTGTCATTTACATCCTTAAATACCCTAAAGAAACACGATGAGATCTGCCGCGGAGTCGAAGAAGTGGCGCAACGGATCCAGATGCCCACCAACAAAGAGCTTTCATACGCAGACCATCAAAAGCAGATGCAAGTGCCTTACGTGATATATGCAGACTTCGAAGCGTTGATAACTAAGGAAGAGCAGAAACGTGGCGCCACGAATAAGGTAGGATTACACGAGATCTGCTCCTTTGGTTACATAGTAGTCAGATCAGACGGTAAAGCAAACCCTCCTGTGATTTACCGAGGTAAGAACGCAGCTAATGAGTTTCTAGAAGCATTGCGAGAAGAGGAGGGGGAGATTAGAGAACAATTAAGACGTCCAAAGAAGATGGAATTTACCAAAGAGAACCAGGAGGCTTTTACCAAGGCAAAGAAATGCCACATTTGCCAACATACGCTTCTTCAGTTTGGAAGACGGGCCAAGAAAGCGTGGGACGAAGATGGAAAGTATCTAGGAGAAGCTCATTTTAAATGCGGGAAGTATGCTAAGAAAGGTGAGAAGCCGGGAAAGCCCTCCACGCACTGCATTCACTGCCACAAAGCATTTGTTGAGGATTTCTATGTGGATAAGGTTAGGGATCACTGCCACATCACGGGTAAATACAGAGGAGCGGCTCATTGGAAATGCAATATAAACTTCAAAGTAAATCCAGACATGGAGATTCCGGTGTTCTTTCACAACCTCCGCGGTTACGACTCCCATTTGCTACTACAAGGAACAGACGGCTCCGACGTCAAATGCATACCCAACAACAAAGAGCGCTACATGTCCGTAACTGTGGGTAAGCTAAAGTTCTTAGATTCGCAGCAGTTTATGGCGGACTCCTTAGCAAACCTCGTAAAGTATAACACCAACTTTCCCATTTCCAGTCAATACGGCGCGGAAAGGAAATTTAGGAGTCTACCCATACGAATACATGGACTCCTGGGATCAATTCAAAGAACCCCTACCACCCAAAGATCGCTTCTACAGCACCCTAAACGAGTCTGGTATAAAGGATGAGGAGTACCAGCATGCGTTAGACGTGTGGGAAAAGTACTCCTGTGAGAACATGGGTGACTACCACGACATCTACCTAAGGTCTGACGTAGTGCTGCTTGCAGATGTTTTCCAAAGCTTCAGAAAGATGGCTATGGAATATTACGGATTGGATCCCGCTAATTTCTACACGGCTCCTGGGCTCAGCTGGAGTGCTTTGTTAAAGAAGACAAATGCGCAGTTGGATCTCCTAACGGAATACGACATGTACCGCTTTATGGAAGACGGTATCCGCGGCGGCGTATGCGGACCCAGCCGACGTTACGCCCGCGCAAACAACCCCTTAGTAGAGCACGACCCAGAGAAACCAACCACATACATTTACTACCTGGATGCGAATAACCTTTATGGTTGGGCAATGTCACAGTACCTACCTGTGAGAGACTTCGAATGGGATCCAGTGAAGCCGATAGACTTCTACATGCAGGTAGGAAAGGAGGAAGACAAGGGTTACGTCTTAGAAGTGGATCTGGAGTACCCAGAGCGCCTGCACGACGAACACAATGAGTTCCCCTTAGCACCAGAAGCGATAGAGATACCATTTAAGCAGCTAAGTCCGCTGCAAAAGCAAATGTGCCCTGGTTACAAACCGTACAGGAAACTAACTATGAACCTGATGGATAAGAAGAAGTATGTGGTACATTACCGCAACCTGCAGTTCTACGTGCGACACGGAATGCGCGTAGAGAAGATCCACAGAGTCCTAAAATTCACGCAGAAACCCTGGATGCGCCCCTACATTGACTTTAACACGCAAAAGCGTACCGCAGCGAAAAATGACTTCGAGAAAAACCTCTTCAAACTGATGAACAACAGCGTGTTCGGAAAGACAATGGAGAACATCCGCAAGCGCGTAAGCGTAAAAATAGTCAGCACCAAAGAGGAAGCAGAAGCATACGTGTCACAGCCAGGCTTCGTTAGATACGTAAAAATGCTGAACTTCTACGTAATTCACATGAAAAGGGCAAACCTCTTACTAAACAAGCCCGTTTACACAGGCTTTACGGTGCTGGATCTATCGAAGCTGCTTATGTACGAGTTCTACTACGATAAGCTTAAGCCAAAGTACGGAGACCGCTGTCGCCTCCTGTACACAGACACCGACTCCCTAATTCTAGAAGTGCAAACGGAAGACGTTTACAAAGACTGCCTCCCCGACATAGACGAGTACGACACCAGCGGTTACCCGAAGGAGCACTTCCTTTACTCTGCGAAGAATAAGAAGGTAATTGGGAAGATGAAAGACGAAATGTTAGGAAAACCCATAGTAGAGTACGTGGGTCTGAAACCAAAGATGTACAGCGTGCTAAAGTTAGACGGCGTAGAAAAGAAAGCTAAAGGCGTAAAAAAGTACGTGGTTAAGAAGGACATTACGCATGAGTCCTACCTCAACGTATTACGAACACGCAAGGAACAGCGGCATAAGATGAACAGCCTGCGCAGCTATGGTCATCAGATACATAACGTCACGCAGGAGAAGGTGTCACTGTCTGCATTTGACGGTAAGCGATGGATGTGTGATGACGGAGTGCATACGATAGCATTCGGACATCACACGATAAGCAGTTCTTCTTTGACGAACCCACGCGTGGGACCATCATGAAGATAATACAAGATGGGCTGGCCCTTCTTAGCTATCGCACTTCGGATCTGATAAGTTTCCAAAGACCAATTAGGATCCGTAGCTCTTTTGGATCCTCCTTCTAATTCACCCGACTCATAGAGATATCGAACCGTGACATCGCCTAATCTTTTTTCCTGGGGGAAGACCGCCCTCGAACTTCTGACGAAGGACTTGTGTTCCACGTATTTCTTTTTTATGGCATCCTTGGGTTTTATTCCCGTAGCCCTGGCCGCCTCGTTGTTCAAAGCCGCGATGACCTGGGGGAGCCTCTGAGTCCATTCCCTGTTGCGTTTGGAGGGATCTTCCAGCTCTTTCCAATACTGGTACCCAAAGAGACGCTCGGCCAAGGTCTTATTGAATCTTTCGACGATGCTCTGACCCCTGTGGTACTCTGCCTCGGCTCTCCTAATCTTAGTGTCGTGGTCTTTCAGGGTCTTAGTAACCACGCCCATGAACTCTGTCCCCGCATCCACTTGCAGCAGCTTGGGCCATTTCAAGACGCGCTTATAAATCCTACCTGGGGCTTCTGCGACTTCCCCAGAATCCTTGCTGGTTATGGGTTCGGCGTCCTTGTATCTGCTTGCGATATCGACTACGGTCAAAGCGTACCTATAGGTCTTTCTTCTCACCTTGTCGTGCGGTAAGAAGAGCAAATCTGCCTGATGAACTTCATTGGGGGCATTTACGGTAAAGCTGGGCCTGGGAATGTACTTGGGCACGGGAAGATAAACCTGCCAGAGGGTTTGTTTTTTCAACCAGTTCTTAGCTGTTTCATCTGATACCCTGGCCGCGGTCGCGAGTTTCTTGATAGCTGATGCTCCTCTCCAATAGCCTTCAGGTCCATAGTAAATCCTTTTGAGTTTATCCTCTACGCGGCCCATTATATGAATTCCAGGACGAGATTGATCTTACGTCCGTTGAAATCCACCGTCTCTCCGTCCACTTTAATGGTGATGTTTATGCTTTCTACCAAATTGGATAAGTCATAGCTTAAAGAAATGGGGGTGTATTCTACCAGGTCAAATGGATTACCTTTGGGCAGAAACTTAGACATAAGAGAAGACTTTTCTCCATTGTTGTAACTATGGACCAAGTCGCAATAGACTTCGTAAGAGGATGCGACTTTCCATTTCACGGGTATGGCTGTGTCGGTAATTGTTTTGCCCGAGGCACATAATAAAGATCCCAATGAGTCAGACTTTCCAAAAGTTACTGAATAGTTTGGCATATTATGTTTGAGGGTCATTTCGTGCGGTAATCCCGTGGTGAGAGTATAACCGTGTTTTGCTAATTCCTTAGCAAGGGTGATTGGTGTGTAATGTCCATCGGGCAGCAATACGCCTTGATAATTGCCGCCGCCTTTATGCTCAGTGATCAAGGCATTGACTAAATTATACCAAGAATTGTACAAAGAGCAACTAACCAGCCGAACCTTATGGGCTTTGATGGGGGGATTCAGATAAGTGGTAAAGTTATTCTTGTCGCTTTCCAAAAAGACGATCATATATTTCAGGAAACACAGTTTCCTTCGTTAGAGCAGATACGCCAAGGCCACGCCTCCTGCCAGCCCTGCTACTCCTACAAAGACCAACTCATTGTCTTTTTGTTTCTTAGAAGGCTGATAGTAATTCTTAAACTGAGGCTTTCTTAACCCCGTTAATGCCGCGGGGTGTGCTTGCGCATAAAGTTTGAAGGCGTAGTCTGTGTTTTCGAAGTTCTTATCCGCCTGCATCTTGTCTTGGTAGTTCTTGTCCAACCAATCCCTGTAAGCTTGTCTTTTTTCATTCCAAGCTGCCACGTCTCGCTGATATTTCTCCAGCGCTAAGTCGTGTCTCTTCCTTTCGGCGGCCAAATCTCCGCTGCGATCACCTCTAACTAATCTATCCAAATATTGACCACCATAATTAGCTCCAGTGAATGCTAAGGCTGCAATAACTCCACCTGCGACCACGCTAGCCATTTATACATTAGGAATGTACTTTTCCTTCTGTAGGTAATTCTTTAGCATGATAGCCCCGCCAACGGCAGCGGTCATCTTAGCAAAATTAGCGAAGCTCTTGCTTGGGTCTTCAGTAAAGTCTTCTTTGAGCACTTTCTTACCTACCCAACCAATACCCGCAACGATGGAAGTAATGATAGCTGCCTCTTCAACAGTTTTCAACAACGCGGTTGACATTATATTACAAAGCGAGAAGGTTATTACTCCATTTCAGGGATTTTGCTTTTTCTAACCTCCACAGGTGCGCGATATGTTGGGGCCTCCCACTTTACTTCTGGCTTCGTAGCCCGCCATTGTAAGTAAAGGCTGCCTGCTGCTATAGCAATTCCTATTGCGCCGATGACGTAGCCGGGATTAATGAAGGATTCCTCTTCCTCCACCTTTTCTTCTTTCTTTGCTTTGTTCTTTTTATTCATCTCCGCGAGCTTCTTACCGGCAGCAACTCTGCCTGGAGATTTAGCCTTGGTGATTCGTTGCTCCTCTACTTGAGGGGTTTCCTCCGCCTTCGATTCAGCTTCACTCATTTATATCTAAGGACTTGAAGGAATTGATAAGTAACTTAAGACGACTTGACTAAGTACTTAAGGATGACTTAACTAGGTACTTGAGGTGGCCTGGGTAATTCCCGCGAATGACTTGACTAAGTACTTGATAAGTCACTTGCAGGTACCTCAGCAAGTGCTGCCTGGAAGACCTTTTCGACTTCTCTGTCCTTCTTTAAGTCCTTCCAAGATGTTCCTAAGGAACCTAGTACCTCCTTCAAGTCGACGTGCTGAGCTACGTGCAAAGCCGCAGAGGCGACTGCCATTAACTTACCGCACTTCAAAGACAACCACCCACAGGTTATCTTAAGTTCTTGGGCGATGACATAGTCCTCGCTTATGTCCTTCCGCAGTTGCCCCACGTCGTCTATGGGCAGTGCAAGTCCAAGCAATTTAGTCGCAAGTCGGATAGCGGAGTCTGCTACGGCGTCCGTGGTCTTACTTGCAAGGGCAGCCTCATACCTCTTATGGAACTTCTTGACTTCCTCTTCCGACAACTTGTTAACTTGCTCATGGGTAAGTTCCTTGCCTATCATTTCTTTACACTTCCCAGAAGACACAAGGATGTTGAGTTGTTCCTTAAGGTTACTTTCGTCTAACTGCGCGGGGACTTCATCTAAGAGCTGCTCAATGTCCATATATGTTAATGGAATACGGAAACCTCAAAGAGAAGATCATCTTGGAATGTTGGTGCGTTTTTAAATGCCGCATGTATTCGTGTAACTGTTCCTTGGATATCTCACCGCCGTAGTCGCTTAAGATGGTTTCCAGGTCAGACTTACTGGGTGTATAAAATACTACGAGAGAGCCTATGTTTTCCCTAAAGGGTTTAGAGACACTGGTAAGCTGCTGGGAAAGCAACCAAACGCTGATATTGTCGTGTCTGCCGCTGAAAGCGAGCTTCACTAATTCGGAGGTGCGCTTTTTTACGTCGTCCCCACAGGCAATGTCATCCAGTATGAGTAAAGTCTGTGTATCTTTAGGGAATTGCTTGTGCCAGAACTTCAAATGGCTGGATAACTCGTTAGGGTCTAAGATGTCTACGAAGAAGTCGTCATCTTTCACTCCTATACCCGTCCAGGTGCGGTTGTTCACGTAGGTGGGGCATAATAGCACGATATAGTCGAATTGACATCTAAAGGATCCTAATAGCTGCTCCACGACGAACTGAGTCTTTCCACAGCCGGTAGGTCCTACTATCAGAGCATTGCAGGGAATATGACTTGGATCCATTTATATATAATGGAATCTCTGGAAAGGACTATAACCTATATGCAAGATAAGGTAGACACTATCAAGATGCAAAGGGAAGAGATAGATCGATTAAAGGAGCAGGTGCAAGAGCTACACGAAGAAATGTGTAGTTTGAGGCGCACAGAGAGAATTGCTGCGCTATGGACGATGATTAGTTGGGCTAGGGAGTCCTTCAAAGACTTCCTGCGATACCCTCTGTGATCATATATATGGATTGCATTACGAGTGAGTTACCGGCGGATTGCTTGTTTACCGCGCAACCGACACCATGTAAGAAGAAGCAATGTAATAAGGAGTTTCCCGAAGAAGACTTCGTTGGGCATTGGTGTCCTGCGGATACTAAGGCGAAGAGAACCTTAGATAATATAAGTGAATCATGAGGTTCAAAGTAGACCTATCGATTGCAAAGAGGCTCTTAGGTAAGTCTTATTTTTTATTGTTATTTTGTTAAATGGAAGATAGATCTTAGGTCTTCTTTTTTTATTGTTATTTTGTTAAATGGATGAGGTCTATCTTCAATTTAACAAATAAGATGTATCTTGAAATTAGTATATATCTTCCATTTAACAAAATAACAATAAAAAATAAGATGTATATAATGAAGTGTATGCAATGTGATAGAACTTTTAGTAGCAAGCAGCGACTACAATACCACGTTTCCAAGAATGTCTGTCGAAAGACCAAGAGTACCATATGTAGTGATTGTAACAAGGAAATGTCTACCTTACAGGCCTTACAATATCACCGTCAGAATAGAGTCTGTCTAAAAGGCTGCTGTACTCGCTGTGACCAACCCTTCTTCGAGGAGAACTGGCATAAATATCGCTGTCGTCGTTATCATCTCGAAGACATTGTCTGTGAAGTCCATGGAGACGTAGCAGAGCGTTGTTGTCCCACAGAAACGTCCAGGACTTTGACTAAGTTAAAGCAAGAAATAGACGAGATCTTCGTTGGTTTCGACGACGTTGAAGGTGTAAGGTGGGAGAATAGGGAACATTGGGAAGGAATCTGTGAAGATTGTGGTTGTAGACGTAGCGACCAGCATATTTGGTGCTGTCTTTACAATGGTCCTAAGCCCTTAGATCATTATCTGTTGGTAAGGAAGGAGTGGAGTTTAACAAAATAACAATATATAATGTTACCTTACATTGCAGCGTTCTTAGGAGGTATGACTATTACCTTATCGGTGTATGAAATGACGGAAAAAATGAGGTCCGACGTAGCAGACCAATACTTAACCGCTCATGAGGATGACTAATCACACAATGGATTAGCCTCTACTTTACGTTCGATGTCAAACTTCCATCGACCATTGACCTTACCATAGGTACGTATGTGGGTGTATTCTTCGCCTTGCAGCACATACCTCACACAGTCGGGTGCCCAAAGACTGTATTCCTGACGGTCGCGTTCTAAGACCAACCTTAAACGGTTAATGCCTTCGAACACGACATAATTTTTTATCCTGTATGAAATTCCTTGAATTAGATCGCGCCAGTGTGTTTGTTTAAGGATCATTATACCTATGAAATATTCTTTGGTGCGTTCGTAAGGTATCTTGTGATTTGAAGGCCTTCACACACCAAGGACAAGGTATGCGAATTCCAGCAACATATTCATCTATTTCCCTACAGAGTAAGTCATAATCGTTGCTTACCATCGTTAAATATCCGTTTTCCTCATAACGACCAATGATGTCTTTTTGTTTTTCCGATAGGACACCATTACCTTTAGGTGTCTTCAACTCCAAACAGAACCCGTTGTATTCTTTATGAGCATTCAAAATCAACAGATCTGGTTGACCTGCTTGATAACCTTTCTGCCAGCATGTAATACGCTTCTTACTGGAATCTTGCAATTCTCCTAGACCTGGTGCAACCAGCATCTGCGGGTGAAACCTACGCATGTAATCTACAAGCTTTTTATGTAAATCGAACTCATTTTCTATTTTGAATATTAACTTGTTTGGACTATCGAACCGTTGTTCTAATTCATATTTACCTGTTTTCCTTAGCGTAGGGAGAACGTCACCTAACACCCATTTTCTGAACTCCTTGGCTGCGGACTTTTCAGATCCAAATATTAACTCGTAGAGACCCATTTCTGTTACGTAAACGGAATGCGGCTGTGCATTAAGGGTGTCGGTCAGATTGACACCCTTTAGGTGCCTTAAAGTTACCTTGTTTTCCTCTGAGACGTGTGCTCTAGCTGCGTCCCTAGAGTTAACGTAGCCCAACGCCACAGCCACCTCCTTTGCTTTGAAATAAAGTTTATCGCCTTGCACTATGCATTGCAGTTTGGTTTCGTTGTTTTGAAATACGCGAAGCATTATATACGTAAGGGATATTCTTTCCTTTCTTGGATGAGGGAGCGCAGCGCATCAATACGCAACGCTCTTTAGCTGATTCATTTCTACGCTCAACTGGGCGTCAGACACCACGAAGATGTATGCGTTGATCTTGTCTGAGTCGCCTGCGCTAGCGTTTAAGTCACGCTTGATTTCCAGGGTAATGCCGTCCTGGGTATTTACCAGACGCAATCCCTGCCCATGTAAATCCTCGTCGTTGGTGGTTCGCATGTCAATCCACAGTGCATACTTATTGGTAAAGAACTCACCGGGTGCAACTTGATCCCCAAACTTTCTTTTTATTTCCCTGTAGATGTCTGAGGGCTTCATTCCCTGTGAATACACCTTATTTGGAACTCCATTGATGCTAATCCCGACGTTGGTGATGCCGGGGTTATGAAAGGCTTCAGAGTCGCGCTTACCGGCTTCATAAGGCTTAATAAATACCAACATCAGCCCCGTAAGACTACGACGTGGTAAATTAATACTCTGAGTAATTACCGCGTCTGTCTTATCCAGGAAACTAAAGGTTTTGTACATTACCGCGTGGTCGTACAAGAAAGCCTTTCCAGCACTGTATTCCATGCCAGCGCTACGTGCTAGATCTTCGGAGTGTATGGTTTCATACTGCAATTCCAGGTTGGTAATGGCGTATGGATGAATACTTCCCGACAACGCAGTGCTTAACCCGCCAATGATGTTAGCCATGTTGGCTAAGGTCACTTCAAACTGCAACTCACTCAACTGTCTAGGATAATAAACCCCGTGGCTGGTAATAGCCTCAAAGTCCAATGGTATTACGTATTTAGTACCATAGGCTGTCTTGATGGTCTTTGCATCTGCCACGTCAGTTGCGTCGCCAGAATCGGTAGGTTGTGTCTTGGTGGGAGTCCTAACCTTACGTAATATTGCGCTACCGATACCCTGCTCTATTTTTTGTGTCCTTTCGAATGCAGTCAGCCACAGATCTTTGTAGGTGGTGTACAGGTCATAGTTGTTTAAGTCTAAGAGGGATTCCCCGGCGAACTTTACGCGCATCTTAGAAACAATGTTGCGACCAAGGTTGTTAACGATAATCCTTTCATCTGTGGGGCTTGACTGCACCGCTAGGTCGAACCTTAAAGCCAGGGTACCAGGAACCAATACTAGGTTATCCGTTAGGCGGGGCACGCCTACATACAGGGTTTCCCCTGGCTTAGCGCTAGAAGGCGTGAATGTAACCCGGTGAAAGGTGCGTTCTGCTTTCAGTCCACCAACCTGCTTAGGTAATATGTTGGGGTTTAACTTTGAGCTTATCATATATAATGGAAGTAGAAGGATTAGATTTCGATCCCCTTACCGAAGAAGGTCAAGTATACATTGACGATGACCAATATAATTACCTAACCGCCGACAGCGAAAGAGACGGTCTAACCACCGGCGAAAGGGTCAAAAGGAATTACGGTGTTAGCAGAGCAAGTAGCGTTATGAGGACCCTCAAGGGCATGTTTAAGACCAAAAATCCAGGCAAACCCATTCCACAGCGCTTTGAAATGACAAATCTGGGGCCTGTCCCCGAAGCCCCCAGCGCTGCATGGCTTAGTAAGGTTCAGGAACAAATGGATGAATCCATGGAAGAAACCCCGGACGACTTTGATAGGATTAAGGATGAATTCCCAAACTGGGACCCAAACAAAGTCCAAGTAATGTTTGACGCGGATAATGAATGGGGTAGGGAAGTCATAGTAGCAAGGTTAAATAGGTCTAATGCTCGTCCATATGTCATCAGGGACATAAATGGTAAATACTACGCAGATAAAAATATTCCTTCAACCCTTAGAAAGGCATTAGGAGAACCCAACTTACCCGAAAGAATGAGAGAAAATAGTGAGAATATTGACGAAGCCGTCGAAAGAGTTAAGACCCTAATGCAGCGGCAACAAAAAGGTATTGAAGCGATAAGGGAAGTAGAAGAGCTAAAGCAAGCGATGGAAGAAAGGGAAGCAGATTACATGCGGCAAAACCGAATGCTTCTCGATGCTCAAAGGAGAGAACTTGACGACAAGAATCAACGCATATTAGAACTTAGAGAACAAAGAGACATTTCTCTTCGCGAAAGAGACCGAGCCAGACACGCATTCAATCTCACCCTGCAAGACCTAGACATAAGCAAGGAAGAAGCTAAAAACTTGCATATCACCATAACCGGCTCTTTAGAGGAACGGCGGCAGTTGGTTGCCGAAATTAACACTAAGGAAGAACAAATCCGGCAAAGAGATCAGGCCATCGAAGACCTGGAGGGGCAAATAGAGCGGCAGCAGGAAATAATCAACGACCAAACTCATCCCGAAGAGGAAAGGGAGGCAGCTCAAAGGGAATTAGAAGCCCTTCAGGAAAGAGTCGCGGAATTACAAGCGCAAAAGGACAACCTGGAAAGAGAATTGGGGCTTACCACCAAGGAAAAGGTAAAAAGAGCCCTCTTGAAGTATGGGGTGCCTTTAGCATTTGCAGTCGCCGTTTCAAGCGTAGTAGGAGTTATCCTATCTACCCTTAAAGCTACAGGAGCTGGTGTGAAGAAGTTAGGCAATGGGCTGACGGACTTGGGAAAAAAGATGGCAGCCGGTCTTCCTGGGCTGCTGGGTTCGGTTGTTTCCTTGGCACTTAGGGCCGGCGGAGAACTGCTAAAGTTTGTAGGGAATAACATCTGGATCTTGGTCGTCGCTATTGGGGTGGTCCTCCTGAAGAAGATGAAGGCTTAATCTTATCCTTCTCATCGGGCGGTGCCCTGCTTTGAGGATAATGAAAGACGGTATTAGCACCGCCCTGGTAATTTGGAACCAACGGCAACACACTCATGGTAGAAATGGGCTTATGACTCCAGGCTGCATTAGCGGGCCTGCGACCTATGCGATTTATCCCAAACTTACCGTCATCAGAAGTGACTTGCAACTTAGCATATTTACAATTGACTAGCATATGAAAAGTCACTGGCGTTAGGTCTTCAGAGGACCCTGTGTGTGGCTCCATCGAAAAATGGGTAACTTTCCTGGTGTTCGTTGAAGTTCGATAAGGAAGTAGGGGCTTATTATTTTCATCGATAAGCCTAAACCCCACATTCGCATGCGTATTTGCATTAATGCTAATAGTACAAATGACCAATGCAGTGCCCCCAACCTCAACCCACAGTCCAACGTCATGCCAAGCGCCGTTGTCATATCCCTCTTCATCTAAGCGGTGGGTATAACGCGTTTCCCTCATGTATGGATTCATATATTACAGGTAACAAGTTCCCTTCTAGAGGCTCATTACCGTTAAAGTGCTGATGGTCATGTGGTTATAGACAGTATTCCTTTGATTTTCTATGCTATTTATGCAAACACTCCCGGTGTCATCTACGCGTATTTGCAACTTTACCTTCCCATGGCAATCAGCAACCATGTGAAAAGTCCAAACCGAGAGATTTTCGGTGCTGGTGTCTGGCGGCTCTACCGAGAAATGTGTAGGCTCTCTGTTGTTTGTCTTCGCGCGCATGGGCTGTAATACTCCATTGTCGTCGCAGAAACGAAATCCTACGTTTGCATCACTCGCCGTACCAATGCAAATACTGCATATTATCAACTTCTTTCCTGAGTAATTCAAATTCACGGACATGCCCGTGACATCAACCCAAGATGCTTGGGTGTATTTTTTCTCGCCTGTGTAAGTCGTATAAACGCAATCTACTCCAGTTAGGTAGGGGTTGTTCATCGCCATATATAATAGCTCAGACCAATGCTTGCAGCTGCTACGCCGGCCTTTAGTAAGTTATGGTCATATTCCTCGGGTATCGTAGGCAGGACCTTCTTTTGGGGCTTCTTCTTTGGTTCGGGTTTTTCTGCGATGTTCCTTTTTTGGCTTCTCCACGAAGTGAGGAATGTTCCTAAGAGTGTCAAAGTTCACGTCGTTCGCCCCAAACTTCATATCCTTAGTAGCCCGCTGCAGTTTGTTGTTGTATCCTACTACAGAGCCAGTATTTATAGATAAATTATTAGGCATTAACCAACAACCCGGGGCTACTGCATAGTCCAGTCGGACCTTAGAGTTTTGTATGGCTAGTTGGTAACGCTGTACGCCCTTGCTAATGTCACCCTCCAAGATTGAACTTTCAAATAAGATCAAGGCTTCGGCTCGCGTTTCTTCTGTGGCACCCGTATTTCCAATTATACTTGATCGGGTGTTTACCTGAGCCCCAAGGATAGAATACACGTAAGCTTCTATGCTGCGATTCAAACGGGCAAGGCCGGCTTTGGTTAGTCCTTTACCTTCTGGGGGTATGAAATTAAGATATTGCTTTGTTTGCTCGTCGTTGGTAATTTTGATAATCAGTGGATTGGCCCCTGCATACTTACCACCCTCGTCTTTGAACAAAGGTCCGTCTCTGACTTCCTTAGTGGTCTTAGCGTTTGGTTCAAAGAAGGTGCTACTGTCGTGAGTTTCTTTGTGATACCCAGTGTTCCATCGTAGATTCAACGCATGAACTTCCTTATCACTTAGCTCGTGTCCACCAATCCCCCAATAAGCCCAAATATGTCCCAAACCATTGTTAGCGCCGGCAGTGCATCTAAAGTCTTTTCCCACAACCCCAAACTCCTTACAAAGCCTGTCATAGGCTGGAACGTCGTATTTGTTATCTCTAGGATAAAACGCAGCATCTCCCGGCAGCGCAATAACACCCATTTCATGCAGTATTCTTCTAACCGTGAAGTGAAAATGAAACATAAATATTGAATTCTTCATCAAGCTTGCGCTTACACCACAGCCGCTAGTGGCACACCAAACTGCAAAGTTTAGTTGCTGCGGCCAATAACGCATGTTAGGACCACTTAACCATTCATGAGATTCCTTAGCGGTGGTATGAACAATGGGAACGTTTTTGAAGATATCTCGCACCTTTAACGGAAAGGAATGGTTGTTAGAGATCCGCATGTTCAACGTTAGGTCCAAGCTTGGGTGTTTATCAAATGAAACTGCGGGTATCGGATAAGTACTGGTACCAAGCAATAATTCCTTTGACCAACTGGGTTCAACATGCGTTGGCGCTGGCGTTGGCTTATGCATTGGCGAATGCTTCAGTTGATCGTCTATTTGATTAACCAGCGTAGGCTTCAAATCCTCGTTGCTGTACATCCTAGAGCCGTTATAGTAAATACCATCGGGTCTTCTTTCGAACTTACTGGGGTCTGCATGTGGAAACATCTTCCTAAATGCTCTCCAATTCCAGTAATCCCGGTTGTCGTGATGTGGCTGCCCCTCAATATCATTCCCAAAAGCGTCGTACATTAGTATATATAATGGATGTTATACCATCAGCGCCTCCACTTTATCCTGAACTTCCTAAGGAACCTAACGAATTAAACGCTGAAAACTTTCGTCTGAATAAAGCGAACTTAATCCTGGCTTACTTGGAAGGGCAGACAAAACACTATGAAAAAGTTAGAAAAAAGTACGTCAGAGCCCGGAGTACGCTACATAAGATTTCGATAACTTCAGGATCCATATCCGTTGTGTTAACGGGCTCCGGCGTTGCTACTTCGCTTACTGGGCCGGGAATAATCGTTGGAGTTCCTTTGGCCGGCGTTGGGGCAGCCTGTGGTATTATTTCGGCTGTTGCTACGGGTATTATGAAACAGTTGTCAAGCAAAATATCCAAGCATGACACGACAATAGCTCTGTCAAGGGCTAAAGTAAATACTATTACCGATCTTGTCTCAAAGGCTTTGCGTGACAGAAAGATAAACGACGTAGAATTCTCGCTTATCTTAGCCGAAGAGGAAAAGTACGAGAAATTAAAGACGGACATAAGGAATAAAAAAACAGTCGTAAAAGATCTTTCCGAGGAATCTCGCAAAAAGATCTACCAGGAGGCAAAAGAAGAGCTTCAAAGAAAGCTTGCTCAGTAAACATCTGCTTCGAAAAGAGCGTGACGGGATTCTATTTACATATCGAACGTCAGTCTAGAAAATATGCAGATTAGTTTCACAAATCTATTTCACAAATGTGAAACGTTTTCACAAATGTGAAGGAAAATTGTGAAGGTTTTGATTGGCTGAAAACATATGACGTAATCGTCCACTATCTTCTTGGAATCCATCCTAACAGGGGGTGGTTGTGGTCAATTTTGTAAAATATTTCATAGATTACGTCAGGGTAATAAGGAATATCCTTATCCAGCCGACAAAACATCCACTCGGCTTTTGTCATATCAGAAACCTCAGGAATAGACTTGCCGGTAATTTCAGACAAAAGATAGGGAATAGCTTTGTAATATTTCCCTAGTTTTAATTTTTTCAATGTCTTCCGTAGACTTTGCGGGGTTGGCTCTTCTAAGTGGTCTATGATTTTCTTCTTTACTTCGTTGTCTAAATATACCGGTCGATAACCTTGGATATGACTCATCCAGTCCCTAAAGTATTTTATTCTCTTGTATGGGGTCTTCTTACGACCTCCATTGGCGTAATATTGCTCTTTGGTAGCATTTGGTACGGCATTACGAATATTCTTACCACATTCGTAACACTGTGCTGACGTGTCATCTTCTATTTGCATTTTCTTGTCACAACAAATATACTTATTTGGTGGTGGGGTAACAAACTTGGGTTTCAAGCACTTTACACAGAAATCATAAGCAAACTCTTTACAATCTTCGCACTCCATATATAGACTAACATATTTTACATAAACACGGGATGCGGGTAATCGCGGTACGAATCGAGGGGGGTACTTTAGACGGGTAATCCTCCGGTGGTCGTTGCGCTGGAACCCCCATCCCCTATACTACTTGTATTCCTCCTCCCTTTCTTCCAGCGTTTCTCGCAGCGCTTCCACTGAGGCGCCAGAGCCTTTAGCCTCCTCCAAGTCTCTTTGTGCTTTATCCCTTTCGCGCAAAGCTTTATCCAACTGGTTCCTCATTTCTACCATTCTTTCGTTACCAAACTTCTTTTCAGCATCGACGATTAGCTGAGTTTGCTTTGCGTATTCTTTTTCCCTTTCTTTTAACGTTTCTTGCAGTTCGATAGCGCGTTTTTCTAGCGCAATCCTTTCGGTTAGGGCTTCCAACCTATCTAACATGCTTCGGGTGGCCGCTTGAAAGCCCCTTAACCTTTCCACCTTAACCTTAACTGCACCATTTTCGTCGAAGAGGGTCTGTGGTTTTGTCCAGCGGTCTTTGTCGGGAGACCTCATGTCTTTAACGCTTATGAGGACTTTGTTTCCTTTTTCCGTGAGCCTTATCTCGTCGTCGTCAAGGTGGGGATAAAGCTCATTTAGCTCTTGCGTTGCCCACTCTACGGTTTCCCGCGCGGCTGCCTCCGGCTGCTCCACGTTTCCCATTTCCAAGTACTCAGGGGCGGGTTCATTAGGCTTCTTAGTTCTCCACATGTCTCTTAAGGCGGCTTTGACGCTTTTCCATCTACTACCAAACTTATTTTCTAGGGCTGCGTCGTAAACTAGGGGGTCGGTTTCCGCGCCCTGAGTCCATGCGTCGAATTCGTCGTCATTAATGTCGACTTGACCTTCTTCGGTAAGGGGATCGAAATCCGTTCCTTCTACTTCCATTATATATGATAAGCTCAAAGTTAAATCCCAACGCATTACCTAAGCAGGTTGGCGGACTAAAGGCAGAATGCACCTTTCACCGGGTCACATTCACGCCTTCTAGCGCAAAGCCAGGAGAAACGCTGTATGTGGGCGTTCCCCGTCTAACGGATAACCTAGTATTGGTTCCTGGCACCTTGGCGTTAAGGTTCGACCTAGCGGTGCAGCCCAGCACTGCGGATGAAAGAATTATTGTTAACAACGTGGGTCGCAACATTGTTTCTAAGATGCGCGTAAAGTTCGCCGGGGAATCCTTGCTGGACTTAAATAGGTACGATCTGTACACCACGTACAAAGACTTATGGTTGACAGCCTTTGACCGCGCGCAAAGGATAGAGCAGGGAATTGGTAGTGTCATTCTACGTAAGGTCCGCACACCTACGAAAACGCAACCTACTGACAGCAGCGGAGAAACCGCAGTAGCAGACGCAAAGCGAATAAAGACCGCCTATGGTACTAAATACGTTATCCCTTTGGACTTTGAAGTGATTACGAATCACGGTGTGTATTACCCAAGACAGTTATCCGAGTTACAGTTTGAAGTAAAATTAGCAGATGCTAATAACATTATTGGTGGGCTAAGCACTGCACTTACCACGACAACCCCATACTCTAGCACTAACTTAGAGCTGCAGTACGAAACGGTATACAGCGAAGAGTTGGCCCGTAGCGCTGGCATGGAATACAGCTCCGGAAAGGCATTCCTTTACGACCACGTAGTGATGTATAAGACGTTCAGTTTCTTGGATAAGACGGATGAGGTTATCAACCAAAGCATTAACCTCCCCCGAAGAAGTCTCACGGGGTTAATGCTGGTGTTTGCTAAGCCCTATGAGGCCGGTAAGCGCGACTCCGAAGCGTTCCACAACCCCAACATTACTAACGTGGGGGTAAACATAAACGGCGTTCCAAACAAGGTTTACTCCCAGGGAATAAAACCTGAAGACGTGTACAGAGAGGCAAAGCGTAAGTTTGGCGACCAGATTAGTCCCGAGGAATTCTTTAAGGATAAGTACGCGCTGTGGATTGACATGCGCACCATTAACGACGAAGACCTACATGGTCAGGGTTTACGTCTAGTAAATACGCAGGATGGCATAACATTGGAGATCAAACGCACAAAGAACGCCAGTGCAGGAGACAGCGACAAGATAAACTGCTACATCTTCGTCGTGTCTGATGCGCAACTGAGCGTGGAAATGAACCAACTTAAAAGTGTTGCATATTAAGGTTAAAATATTTCTTAGATATACAATGCTACGCGTATTTGAAAACAACGACACCAAACTGCAATGCATAGTGCAAGGCGAAACTTTGTACTTCAAAGCAAAGGAAGTGGCTTTGGCGTTGGACTATGAGCGCCCTAGAGATGCAATTAGAGCACACGTATCTGAGAAATACCAGAAAAGATGGGTTGATCTACAAGGGGCTGCGAATCACCGCTCCTTTACTACGCAATCAAATGCCGTGTTTATATCCGAACCTGGTTTGTACGAACTGATATTTAGCTCCAAACTACCCAAAGCTGTGGAGTTTCGTGATTGGGTCTTCGAAGAAGTCCTACCCGCGCTAAGAAAAACGGGTAAATATGCAATAGACAAGCGCTTTGACAGTCCAAACAAGTTGGTATTCAAAATAGAAAATGAGTTTGACCTGCATAAAAAAGTAGTGGACTACATCCGCAGGTTTTACCCCCAAATGCTCATAGCCCCTGGTCTGGGTGAACTGCAGGATTCGGACGGCAAACGTATAAAGTGCTGGCAGAAAGGATATCAACGCGGTCAGCCCGACTTAATGATCTTGAATGCGCACACACATTACCGTGGATTCTGCATAGAGCTAAAGACCCCGAAAGGCAACGGCAGGTTATCTGAGGATCAGCAACTACTCTTACAGAGGTATGAAGAAAACGGCCATAAGGTGCTCATAAGCAGCGACTACGACGAAATCTGCAGGGAGATCACTGCGTATGCTGAACACCTACGAATTCCCTGCAGGTGGTGTTGTAAGGGCTTTAAGACCAGTGAGACTTTGGCAACACACTTAAAGATATTTCATAGAATATATGGACAAGGATAAATTTAACGAGTTAAAGTTCATACAAACGCACTGGCGCGATTTGGTGGTCGGGGAAATCTACGAGATAAAGAATTATGTGGTCTTTGAAGACTTGGACCGCCTGCGCTTGGTCTTAAAGAATAAAAAAAGAACATACACCCTTTGGGCGCCCGATAGGATAAGGTACGCCATCGAAGGGCAGGACGTTACCCATGTTATGAGTCATGGTAAGAGGGATGGCAGGTGGGTATTTGACGTGGTTAAGTATGAGCCTGAGAGTCCTCTGCATTCGTAATGTCTGCTAAAGTTCCGCTGCGCTTTAGGATCCGCGGAGCACCAATGCCCCACAAAGGATCCTTCAAGAAATACCTTGCCGCAATGAAGGCAGGTGTATTTTTTACGCGGTTTTGGGGGCGTAATGCGGTCGGCAGGTGGTTCGCACGTAATACAGTCCATATATTGAAAGGGTGATTAGGAATCCTGCCACAAAGTAGGCTAGCATATACCTTTAAAGGGGTCCTTATTTTTCTTGTTGATGATACTTAACGAACAACAAGAAAAATAAGATCAGGATTTGAGACTCTTTGCACAAACCCCATTCTAAAAGGGTCTCAGAATGTTGAGTATAAGGTTGTTATATTGTTAAGGACGTTATTTGTCGAGGCAGTTGAAGATATGTTCCTCTTCTCTGATGCAACCACAACGGTCGCACTCTTGCCTCCAATACTCCCTTTTAGTCCACGGAACGCCTTCGGCGCGTTCAAAAGAGGGGAAAGTACGGACTATCTTCTTATGGTAATCTATGCGATTCCTTAAGTAATCCTCTTTATGCGGGCAGCGACACATCAAATCCGCACATTGGTAGCAATCCACGCCTTCCAAGTCGTAGCTCCCAAAGAGAAATCGATAGTTGACTTCGTGTGTTTTCCGATGCGTCTGTAAACGTTGACGACTGCTTAGTATCTTATTACAGAAACTACACTGTCTGCTTTGTTCACAGACGCCCCTTTTCAGGTGCTCGGAGGTGTTAGGAAATTCCTTATTACAGCCCTTACAAAGCCCACAAATGCGTTTGTCTTGATGTTGTCGCATCTTTTGAACGGTGCTGAATTCTTTACCACAATCCTTACAAACTTTACTAATTGGTTTCTTTGTGCAAACGCCACGACGAACGTGGTATTGTAGTCTTTGCTTGGTGCTGAACACCTTTTTACACATTGAACAGTTCATTTATACTTAAGTGTACCTTAACCACAATATAACGTATTTTTAACTTTATTGTTAACATTCTGCAGTGTCTTTTAAAACAGGTCTACGGGAGCATACAGCTGCGTTTAAAAGACACCTAAGAATGTTAAGTATGAGGTTATTATATTGTTAAAGATATATGCATGAGTCATTTAAAAGACACCTAAGAATGTTAAAGATAAGGTTGTTAAATTGTTAAAGATATATGTGCATGTGCTGTTTAAAAGATGTCTTAGAATGTTAAAGATAAGGTTGTTAAATTGTTAAAGATATCTTATATGAGTCGTTTAAAAGACACCTAAGAATGTTAAGCGTATGGTTGTTAAATTGTTAAAGATATATGCATGAGTCATTTAAAAGACACCTAAGAATGTTAAGCGTATGGTTGTTATATTGTTAAAGACTATTATCTTTTTTTTTTAAGAAAAGAAATATCCTTATTCTTAGGTATATTTTCTTAAAAAAAGAAATAATAGTCCTTAACAATATAACAACCATACGCTTAACATTCTGAAGTGTCTTTTAAACAGCACACGCAGCATATCTTTAACAATTTAACAACCTTATACTTAACATTCTAAGGTGTCTTTTAAACAGCACACGCAGCATATCTTTAACAATTTAACAACCTTATACTTAACATTCTAAGGTGTCTTTTAAACAGCACACGCAGCATATCTTTAACAATTTAACAACCTTATACTTAACATTCTAAGGTGTCTTTTAAATGACTCATGCATATATCTTTAACAATTTAACAACCTTATAGTTAACATTCTAAGGTGTCTTTTAAATGACTCATGCATATATCTTTAACAATTTAACAACCTTATACTTAACATTCTAAGGTGTCTTTTAAACAGCACACGCATCTTTAACAATTTAACAACCTTATACTTAACATTCTAAGGTGTCTTTTAAACAGCTCTACAGCGGATATCGCATAAAGTCCTTAACGCTTTCTTTTGCCCAACCGGCCATCGTTATCAGCGCACCAAACCTTTCCGCGCGCTTCAGACCGCACATTTCATCATACAATTCCTGCACGCGCTCCCGCAGCCGATCGATCTCCTCCCTTTGCATTTCTATGGTGTCTCTTTTATCATTTGCGTCGGCGGCAATTCTTCTTACTGCATCCACTGGGTCCATCGTATATATAATGGATCCGAACCATATTCCCTGCAATGCTCTGATAGTAGGACCCACCGGCTGCGGCAAAACGCAATTCATCGTGGAGCAGCTATTAGGACCCTTTAGATACCGCTTCGACTACATCGTGCTGCTTTGCCCCACCTACGTGAATAACCGCACCTGGGAAGGCATAGGAGTGAAAGATGACGACTTCTTCGTAGATATCTTAGATCCTAATGAGTTATCCAGCCATTTGAAGTTTTGGCACAAACAATTCCCTAAAGATACTCAGACACTCCTCATACTGGACGACATTGCCTGCGGGGACGACGTAAAAAAGCGCACTTCGGAGTTGGTGAAGCTTGCCTTTAGCGGCAGACACGACAATATCAGCGTTTGGTTGCTATCGCAGCAGCTTACCAGCGTCTCTAAGCCCTTCAGGGAAAACATAGGTTCACTTGTCGTCTTCTACACGCCCAGTCGGAGTGACCTGGAAATCATCTTAAGCGACTACGGCGGTGAGATAAGCAAGGAACAGTTACACGAATACATGCGGCATTTAAAAACGCACCAACATTCCAAGATGATCTTCTCTTTGAGGTTTCCCTACACGGTTGGAATCTATGATTCCTAATGTATATGGATATTGAGCAGCTCTTAGATGAAGTCCCCACACAGTTAGATGAAAGTAACCTCAAGGAACAGCTTAACGTCCTGGTGTCTTCTGGGAAGTGTAAAGAAATGATAGGCAAGGAACTTACCCATGAGCAGGTTAATAAGTTGTCAGAAGAGGAAGTTAAGAAGTTCCATAAGAGATACGAGGCTGCCCTTGCAAGTAAGACCACGGACGCCGTAGCAGACTCCGCTATCCGATTTGCGACCAAGCTTCTCGGACTTGCACTGCCCATAGACGACGTGGAGCAACTACAGAAGGACATAAGAGATGACTATGTCATATCCCAAGAACTTAAGATAACCTGCGGGTGGTTGTCTTTGAAGTGCGGTAAGTTAATGGCAGTCGCCTCTGTGGCTTTGCACGTAGCTCAGCATGTCGACTTGAAGGAGGTACTAGGTTCCTTCGGAACATCTTGGAAGGACTTCAAGAAGGACAGAGAAGTCGAAAAGGTCTTCCAGGCAGCACTTACTGAGGTACCTGATCAAGTCGCCTCAAGTACTTACTCAAGTACTTAGTCAAGTCGTCATCAAGTACTTACTTAAGTCATTCTCAAGTACTTAGTCAAGTCGTCATCAAGTACTTAGTCAAGTCATTGTCAAGTCGTCATCAAGTTACTTGGCAAGTCCTTCAAGTCCTTAGATATAAGATGAGTGGCACCGAAGAACAACCACCCGTAGAAGATACCAAGATTACCAAGGCTAAATCTCCAGGCAGAGTTGCCGCGGGAAAGAAGCTCGCAGAGATGAACAGGAAGAACAAAGCAAAAAAGGAGGAAAAGGTAGAGGAAGAGGAATCCTTTATTAATCCTGGGTACGTCATCGGCGCGATAGGAATTGCTATAGCAGCAGGCAGCCTCTACTTACAATGGCGGGCTACGAAGCCAAAAGTAAAGTGGGAGGCCGCAACATATCGCGCATCCGTGCAGGGGCCGCCTAGAAGCAAAATACCCGTAATGGAATAACCTTCTCGCTTTGTAATATAATGTCGACCGCGTTGTTGAAAACTGTTGAAGAAGCAGCTATTATTACTTCCATCGTTGCGGGTATTGGTTGGGTAGGTAAGAAAGTGCTCAAAGAAGACTTTACTGAAGACCCAAGCAAGAGCTTCGCTAACTTTGCTAAGATGACCGCTGCCGTAGGCGGGGCTATCATGCTAAAGGATTACCTACGAAAGGAAAAGTACCTGCCTACGGCGTAATATATAATGGCTAGCGTGGTCGTAGGCGGAGTCGTCGCAGCTTTAGCATTCACTGGAGCTAATTATGGCGGTCAATATTTGGATAGATTAGTTAGAGGCGACAAAAGCGGAGACTTAGCCGCTGAGAGGAAAAGGCATGATTTAGCGCTGGAGAAATATCAGCGGGACGTGGCAGCTTGGAATGAAAAAAGACAAGCTTACAGGGATTGGTTGGACAAGAATTACCAAGACAAGATGCAGGCGGATAAGAACTTCGAAAATACAGACTACGCCTTTAAGCTCTATGCGCAAGCACACCCCGACTTTAGAATGAGAAAGCCTCAGTTTAAGGATTACTACCAACCGTCTAAAAAACAAAAAGATAGCGAGTTGGTCTTTGTTGGAATCGCAGGGCTGGCGGGAGGCGTGGCCTTGGCGTATCTAATATAATGATCGTCTTTTTGGAAAGCGACAAGAATAACTTTACCACTTATCTGAATCCTCCCATCCGCGCGGAAAGGGTTCGGTTGGTTAGTTGCTCTTTGTACAATTCTTGGTATAATTTAATTAATGGCTTTGTCGTTGTGGGTGCCAACAAACCAAAAATACCAGATTCCCATTACACCCCTATAACACTGGCTAAGGAGCTAGCAAAGCATGGATATACTCTTACCACAGGATTACCCCATGAAATGTCATTCAAGAAAAATAATGGGAGCGCTAATCTAAAGGACAGTTCATTGGTAGAACTCCTGGGCCTTACTAGTACCACGATAAATAGCGGCAATACATATGATGTGAAATGGAAAGTCGCATCCTCTTACGAAGTCTATTGCGACTTGGTCCATAGTTACAGCAATGGGGAAAAGTCTTCTCTTATGTCCAAGTTTCTACCCAAAGGTAATCCATTTGACCCAGTAGAATACACTCCCATTTCTTTGAGCTATGACTTGTCTAATTTGGTAGAAAGCATAAACATCACCATTAAAGTGGACGGAAAGACGGTTGATTTTAACGGACGCAATATCAATCTCGTCCTGGAATTCATATAATGGGCCGCGTAGAGGACAAACTCAAAAGGATTTACTATGGGCCCGAAGGCTATTGGAAAGGAGCATCAGCTATTAAGAAACTCGCGACCGCGGCCAGGGTATCAGAAGAAACGGCTAAGAACTGGCTAAGAAAACAAACCCTCTGGCAGGTTTATCTTCCCGTGCCCAAGTACATTCCCAGGCCCAGCTTCACCGTAAATACCCCCAATGAAGTTCATCAGGCGGATTTGCTTTTCTTACCGCACGACAAGGTGAGAAGAAAGACCTATAAATACGCTTTGACCGTAGTCGATATCGCAAGCAGATATAAGGACGCCGAACCCATAACCAGCAAGGATTCTGGGGAAGTCGCAGAAGCCCTAGGTAGGATTTATAAGCGCGTCTTGAAATGGCCTAAGCTGCTGCAAGTGGATGCGGGGACGGAGTTCATGGGAGTGGTTACTAAGACCCTGAAAGACCACAGCACCAAGATTAGGAGAGCCGAAGCAGAGTACCACAGGGGTCAGAGCATTGTTGAAAGATTCAATAAGACCCTGGCCGAGCGCCTCTTTGGATACCAGTATTGGAAAGAGCTGGAAGATCCCTCCAAACGCAACAGGGAATGGACTCAAAGACTCCCCCAGGTCATCGCGGCTTTGAACAACGAGGCGGCCAGGGCTACGGGAATGAAACCCAAGGATGCCATAAAAAAGAAACACGTGGAGCACAAGTCCTACGTCAGAAGTTCGAGGGCGGTCGGACTGAAGGAAAAAAAGCTCCCCCGCGACATAGTGGTCCGATACCTCTATCAGCCGGGGGAACTCGAAGGTGGCAGTAAGAGAGCCACGGATCCTAACTGGTCCCTGGAAACGTATGAGATTTCGAAGTCCGTCACCAAGGAAGGGCAACCCGTGTTGTATTACCTAAATGGCCCAAGTCGCGGATTTGTCATGGAAGAGCTGCTCATAGTCCCCAAAGACTCAGAGTAGTGCAGCACCTCGCGCCCGATTACACTCTAGGCATGTCAGTCTTACGTTGCCTCTGCAATGGCCGCGTTTGTTATTTATACGATCCACGGAGAACTGTTGATCGTCATTCGGATCAAACCTCCATAGTAGAGGTATGTTACACTTGGCACACCGTGCCCCTTTCTTATAGACGTCGTCCACGCATAGGTCGAACGTCATATTTTTTTCTTCGTCGTGCCGCTTGTAGCGAAGGAGTTTCTTGGCAATATTCTCTTTGGCTACGTCCTCTGGCGTCTTATCGTAGCGCAATTGCGGACCCCAGGCTCTTTTCAACTGTTTGGCATATTCTACGCGGCTTACGGCGGTGTAGATAAGGTTGCTCCAACACAGCCGCTGGTCTATGATCCATAAGGTTTCTTTTATGGTAAGCCCTTGCGCGCTGTGGACTGTCATGCAATAACCCAAGCGCCAGTCTGGATGGGAGGTTATTTTTTCCACCTTTTCTATTGGCACCCAGGCTTTATCGTGCGTTACTGCGTTCTCTAGTTGAACATTCGTGCCTGGTACTAAGACGTCTCTTTTTTGCATGCGAGTGTCGTGGGGTTTGAGGTACGAGATGCGTAGGGAAGCGCTCTCGGTGTATATTTAGCAAATCCTTTTGTATGCGAGACTGTGCTGCGCGTTTGCTGCTCAGCACCAGATCCTTTGGATGCCAGGCGTATAGAAAGTCTTCGTAAGACTTCGCTCGTACGCGTTTGCGCAGCGTTTTGCATTGCTCGGCATCACTAAGGCCCCTTAATTCCGCTTTCAGGTTTCTTACTTGATCCTTACTGCGGTGGTCGGCGTTAATTTTCTCCGCATGGTCTACCATTTCTTTTAGCCATTCGTGGGGCATCTCTCCGGCTATTGGAGAAGGCTGGCAGGGATCTCCGGCGAATATTACTTGACACTTTCCACGGAGGAATTCTACGAATTCTTTGAGGATTTCTAAAGGAACGGTGCAAATCTCATCCCAAAGTATCACCGGAGGTATGTCGTGGATGGCTTCAGGTACCCACTTTTGGCCATTCCAGCGAAAGAAGCTGTGGTAGGTTTGTGCGTCGTGGCCCATACCGCAGAGTTCTCTTTCCAAACGGTGCGTTGGCGTTAGCACTTTTAAGGCCGGAAAGAGTTCCAAGACGCGCGTAGTCTTACCGCTGCCTCCCGTACCGTAAAGGTAAGAGAAGCGTTGGTAGGAAATGAGGTCCTTTACGGTTGGCATGGGCCTCATTGTGGGCATTACGACGCCCCAAGTATTTTCTCCGTGATATTCTACACGTTCTCTCCATGCTTTTATCTCCTCATCTTTAACGCGCCATTGACCACTTTCTGCGAGTTCGTCGTCGGTGTAGAATTCCTTCATCTTTTCCAATACTTCGGGCTTTACGTACAAGGAATCCGTGGCTACGCGCGGGATGTCCTCTTTGTCAAACCGTAGGAGCATCGCAAGTAGGTTAATGTGCGCATAGGCTAACATGCTGGCACGCAGATGATAATACTGCGGTCGATGGTCTTGGTAGTAACACAAAGCATTCCATTTGTGTAGTTTATCATCTACAAGGTAATCCCACTTTTCCACGGATACCATTGTTCCTTCATCATGCGCGCGCTTTATAAGGAAGCTTAGCTCACCTTCGTCCGTTATTAGGCGACGCTGCATATGTTTTTCACCCTCTTTTGCGCCCTGCGTAAATTTACCTATGACCACGCGCGTTGTGGGGTTATGCTCTGGGAGCCATTGCGTAAAGGCGCTGTGACAAAGTATGGCTTCATGCGCTGTGTATTTTAAAAGTTTACGCTCTTCAAAGAACTTCAATAGGGGTATGGGTATCCATTCTTTCTCCTGCAGGTGCTTTCCGTACCACGCATAGATTATTGGATGTAAGTCTTTCGTAAATTTCCAGCTGGTCAACCGTACGAACCCCGTTGCTGGGGCGTCGTAGTGACCATCCAACGCAACACGAAAGAACTGTGAATCTGGATGTCCGTAACGGTCGTAATATTCCTTACAATCCCCTAGGCCTTTAAAACTTGCGGGGTAACAATGTTTCATATCCAGAGACACGTACTCGTCTTCGTCGTACTCCATGTTCCAAAGACCACCGTGACCGTGTTCTACACAAGCTTTAGCTATATCTTTGAACTCCTCCGGTGTGGATTTCCACCCGTTTCTCTTTTTGGCCGCTAAGAAGTCTAAGCTGCGGGAGCTAAGCACTTCGTCAGAGAAGTCTTCTCCTAAGGTCTCACAGGCGCTTTGAATGCGCCGCTGTTCAATTTCGGGTCGATACAAAGTGCCGTCTTGCGTCATAAATTGACTTCCCTCCGCGTCCATCAACCATATGGAATTCTCATGGATTAACTCTGCCAATGGAGAATTCTTATAGACCTTCGTTTCCTTCTTCCTTGGGAACCGCAGTTCGCGCCACGCATGTGCGTTATGCTGGTAGATGACTATAGGCGCACCGCGGCCCCCATATTTGTGCGTTCCGGAGTAAATAAAGCCGTCGGTGATATCTTTCACATGGATTCGCCTCTCAAGCGCCGTTTCTAACTTCTTGATGTTGTCTATCGACCCTCCGGTCCTATTAGTATCTTTTTCCCATTTCCTGATGGCTTCTCTTCTCTTTAAAGTCAGTTTACCACCACGAGAGGAATCCTCAAAGAACTCTCTAACCAGCTTTCCTACGCAGTTACCAGGATGGCGCATTGGCTTCAACTTTTTAACATCCGGCTTCTTGATCTCGTAAGCAGCATAAATAACTACGGTAACCGGGTAAGCAACCTCGTAGAACAGCATGTCTATTCCTACCAATGCTCCCGGGCGTGTGTTTTCGTTTAAGACAAACAGGTCCTTCTTACCAGACGCCCTGATAGGATTGCGCCCCTTTTCTATCATCCACTCGCCGTCTAAATACTTTATGAACGTTAGCTCCAACCGGTAGTTACCTTCGGGTATTAAGTTAATTATTCTTTCTGCTCTTTCTTCTGTCATCGTCTCGTCCGTATCGCCCTCCATAAACGTTGTGAAGGCAAAGTCCCCATCCAGGCGATCCAACACCTGAGTTCGCAGTCGGCGCAAAGTTTTGTTACGAATGCTCGTGATGGTGTCCATCTATATCTAGGGAATATCTTAACCTCCGTTTGCGATTCCCAACACAGCAGCAGTAAGGACTTATCGCGCGGCTGCCGACGGATCGCGCAAGACCCCCTGCAGGGCCTTTAACCTACCTCCGAAACCCCAGGGGGGGCTGGGGTTTTTCGATATGTCATTTTTTCAAATGCCGGCGCTCCGCGAGTCCCCCTTACTGCTGCTAAAAATGACCTATTTTACATTCTTCATAAATAATGCATAATTTTTGAAAAGGTGTTAAAATGGGGCAACATCGATAAAAACCATGGGCTATAGTCCATGCTTTTTGCTCGGAAATGGCCAAAAATGACGAATTTTGCATTCTTCATAAATAATGCACATTTTTTGAAAAGGTGTTAAAATGGGCCAAAATCGATCAAAACCATGGGCTTTAGTCTATGCTTTTTGATCGGAAATGGCCAAAAATGACGAATTTTGCATTCTTCATAAATAATGCATATTTTTTGAAAAGGTGTTAAAATGTGCCAAAATCGATGAAAACCATGGGCTATAGTCCATGCTTTATGCCCAAAAATGACTTAATTTGCATCTTTTATGAATATTACATATTTTTTGAAAAGGTGTTAAAATGGGCCAAAATCGCTCAAAACCATGGGCTATATATAGTCCATGCTTTTTGCTCGAAAATGGCCAAAAATGACCTATTTTGCATTCTTCATAAAAAATGCATATCTTTTGAAAAGGGGTTAAAATGGGCCAAAATCGCTCAAAACCATGGGCTATAGTCAATGCTTTTTGCTCGAAAATGGCCAAAAATGACCTATTTTACATTCTTCATAAATAATGCATAATTTTTGAAAAGGTGTTAAAATGGGCCAACATCGATCAAAACCATGGGCTATAGTCTATGCTTTTCGCTTGAAAATGGCCAAAAATAACCTATTTTGCATTCCTCATAAATAATGCATAATTTTTGAAAAGGTTTTAAAATGTGCCAAAATCGATGAAAACCATGGGCTATAGTCCATGCTTTTTGCCCAAAAATGACCTATTTTGCAATCTTCATAAATAATGCATATTTTTTGAAAAGGTGTTAAAATGGGCCAAAATCGATCAAAACCATGGGCTATAGTCTATGGTTTTTGATCGGAAATGGCCAAAAATGACGTATTTTGCATTCTTCATAAATAATGCATATTTTTTGAAAAGGTGTTAAAATGGGCCAAAATCGATGAAAACCATGGGCTATAGTCCATGCTTTATGCCCAAAAATGACTTAATTTGCATATTTTATGAATATTACATATTTTTTGAAAAGGCGTGAAAATGGGCCAAAATCGCTCAAAACCATGGGCTATAGTCCATGCTTTTTGCTCGAAAATGGCAAAAAATGACCTATTTGGCATTGTTCATAAAAATTATGCATATTTTTTGAAAAGGTGTTAAAATGGGCCAAAATCGATCAAAACCATGTGCTATAGTCCATGCTTTTTGCCCAAAAATGACCTATTTTGCATTCTTCAAAATTAATGCATATTTTTAAAAAAGGTGTTAAAATGGTCCAAAATCGATTAAAACCATGGGCTATAGTCCATGCTTTTTGCTCGAAAATGGCCAAAAATGACCTATTTTGCAATCTTCATAAATGATGCATATTTTTTGAAAAGGTGTTAAAATGGGCCAAAATCGATCGAAACCATGGGCTATAGTCTATGCTTTTTGCTCGGAAATGGCCAAAAATGACGAATTTTGCATTCTTCATAAATAATGCACATTTTTTGAAAAGGTGTTAAAATGGGCCAAAATCGATCAAAACCATGGGCTTTAGTCTATGCTTTTTGATCGGAAATGGCCAAAAATGACGAATTTTGCATTCTTCATAAATAATGCATATTTTTTGAAAAGGTGTTAAAATGTGCCAAAATCGATGAAAACCATGGGCTATAGTCCATGCTTTATGCCCAAAAATGGCCAAAAATGACCTATTTTACATTCTTCATAAATAATGCATAATTTTTGAAAAGGTGTTAAAATGGGCCAACATCGATCAAAACCATGGGCTATAGTCTATGCTTTTCGCTTGAAAATGGCCAAAAATAACCTATTTTGCATTCCTCATAAATAATGCATAATTTTTGAAAAGGTTTTAAAATGTGCCAAAATCGATGAAAACCATGGGCTATAGTCCATGCTTTTTGCCCAAAAATGACCTATTTTGCAATCTTCATAAATAATGCATATTTTTTGAAAAGGTGTTAAAATGGGCCAAAATCGATCAAAACCATGGGCTATAGTCTATGGTTTTTGATCGGAAATGGCCAAAAATGACGTATTTTGCATTCTTCATAATTAATGCATATTTTTTGAAAAGGTGTTAAAATGGGCCAAAATCGATGAAAACCATGGGCTATAGTCCATGCTTTATGCCCAAAAATGACTTAATTTGCATATTTTATGAATATTACATATTTTTTGAAAAGGCGTGAAAATGGGCCAAAATCGCTCAAAACCATGGGCTATAGTCCATGCTTTTTGCTCGAAAATGGCCAAAAATGACCTATTTGGCATTGTTCATAAGAATTATGCATATTTTTTGAAAAGGTGTTAAAATGGGCCAAAATCGCTCAAAACCATGTGCTATAGTCCATGCTTTTTGCCCAAAAATGACCTATTTTGCAATCTTCATTAATAATGCATATTTTTTGAAGAGGTGTTAAAATGGGCCAAAATCGATCAAAACCATGGGCTATAGTCTATGCTTTTTGATCGGAAATGGCCAAAAATGACCTATTTTGCATTCTTCATAAATAATGCATATTTTTTGAAAAGGTGTTAAAATGGTCCAAAATCGATGAAAACCATGGGCTATAGTCCATGCTTTATGCCCAAAAATGACTTAATTTGCCTATTTTATGAATATTACATATTTTTTGTAAAGGTGTGAAAATGGGCCAAAATCGCTCAAAACCATGGGCTATAGTCCATGCTTTTTGCTCGAAAATGGCCAAAAATGACCTATTTTACATTCTTCATAAATAATGCATATTTCTTGAAAAGGAGTTAAAATGGGCCAAAATCGCTCAAAACCATAGGCTATAGTCCATGCTTTTTGCTCGAAAATGGCCAAAAATGACCTATTTTACATTCTTCATAAATAATGCATAATTTTTGAAAAGGTGTTAAAATGGGCCAAAATCGATAAAAACCATGGGCTATAGTCCATGCTTCTTGCTCGGAAATGGCCAAAAATGACCAATTTTGCATTCTTCATAAATATAGCATATTTTTTAAAAAGGTGTTAAAATGGGCCAAAATCGATCAAAACCATGGGCTATAGTCTATGCTTTTTGCTTGAAAATGGCCAAAAATAACCTATTTTGCATTCCTCATAAATAATGCATAATTTTTGAAAAGGTTTTAAAATGTGCCAAAATCGATGAAAACCATGGGCTATAGTCCATGCTTTTTGCCCAAAAATGACCTATTTTGCAATCTTCATAAATAATGCATATTTTTTGAAAAGGTGTTAAAATGGGCCAAAATCGATCGAAACCATGGGTTATAGTCTATGGTTTTTGATCGGAAATGGCCAAAAATGACCTATTTTGCATTCTTCATAAATAATGCATATTTTTTGAAAAGGTGTTAAAATGGGCCAAAATCGATGAAAACCATGGGCTATAGTCCATGCTTTATGCCCAAAAATGACTTAATTTGCATATTTTATGAATATTACATATTTTTTGAAAAGGTGTTAAAATGGGCCAAAATCGATCAAAACCATGGGCTATAGTCTATGGTTTTTGATCGGAAATGGCCAAAAATGACGAATTTTGCATTCTTCATAAATAATGCACATTTTTTGAAAAGGTGTTAAAATGGGCCAAAATCGATCAAAACCATGGGCTTTAGTCTATGCTTTTTGATCGGAAATGGCCAAAAATGACCTATTTTGCATTCTTCATAAATAATGCATATTTCTTGAAAAGGTGTTAAAATGGGCCAAAATCGCTCAAAACCATAGGCTATATATAGTCCATGCTTTTTGCTCGAAAATGGCCAAAAATGACCTATTTTACATTCTTCATAAATAATGCATAATTTTTGAAAAGGTGTTAAAATGGGCCAAAATCGATGAAAACCATGGGCTATAGTCCATGCTTTTTGCCCAAAAATGACCTATTTTGCATTCTTCATAAATAATGCATATTTTTTGAAAAGGTGTTAAAATGGGACAAAATCGATCGAAACCATGGGCTATAGTCTATGCTTTTTGATCGGAAATGGCCAAAAATGACCTATTTTTCATTCTTCATAAATAATGTATATTTTTTGAAAAGGTGTTAAAATGGGCCAGAATCGATCAAAACCATGGGCTATAGTCTATGCTTTTTGCTTGAAAATGGCCAAAAATGACGAATTTTGCATTCTTCATAAATAATGCATATTTTTTCAAAAGGTGTGAAAATTCTCCAAAATCGATCAAAACCATGGGCTATAGTCCATGCTTTTTGCCCAAAAATGACCTATTTTGCATTCTTCAAAAATAATGCATATTTTTTCAAAAGGTGTGAAAATGGGCCGAAATCGATGAAAACCATGGGCTATAGTCCTGGCCTTTTACTCGAAAATGGCCAGAAATGACCTATTTTGAACTCATCATTAATAATGCATATTTTTTAAACGATGTTAAAATGGGCCAAAATCGATGAAAACCATGGGCTATAGTCCATGCTTTTTGCTCGAAAATGGCCAAAAATGACCTATTTTGCATTCTTCATAAATAATGGATATTTTTTGAAAAGGTGTAAAAATGCGCCAACGTCGATGAAAACCATGGGCTATAGTCTATGCTTTTTGCTTGAAAATGGCCAAAAATGACCTATTTTACATTCCTCATAAATAATGCATATTTTTTCTAAAGGTGTGAAAATTCTCCAAAATCGATCAAAACCATGTGCTATAGTCCATGCTTTTTGCCCAAAAATGACCTATTTTGCATTTTCATAAATAATGCATATTTTTTGAAAAGGTGTTAAAGTGGGCCAAAATCGATCAAAACCATGGCCTATAGTCCATGCTTTTTGATCGAAAATGCCCAAAAATGACCTATTTTCCATTCTTCATAAATAATGCATATCTTTTCAAAAGGTGTGAAAGTGGGCCAAAATCGATCAAAACCATGGGCTATAGTCCATGCTTTTTGCCCAAAAATGACCTATTTTGCATTCTTCATAAATAATGCATATTTTTTGAAAAGTTGTTAAAATGGGCGAAAATCGATCAAAACCAAGGGCTATAGTCCATGGTTTTTGCTCGAAAATGGCCAAAAATGAACTAGTTTGCATCCTTCATAAATAATGAATATTTTTTCAAAGTGTGTGAAAATTGACCAAAATCGATCAAAACCATGGGCTATAGTCCATGCTTTTTGCCCAAAAATGACCTATTTTGCATTCTTCATAAATAATGCATATTTTTTGAAAAGGTGGTAAAATAGGCCAAAATCGATCAAAACCATGGGCTATAGTCCATGCTTTTTGCTCGAAAATGGTAAAAAAAATGACCTATTTTGCATTCTTCATAAATCATGCATATTTTTTGAAAAGGTGTTAAAATGGGCCAAAATCGATCAAAACCATGTGCTATAGTCCATGCTTTTTACTAGAAAATGGCCAAAAATGACCTATTTTGCATCCCTCATAAATAATGCATATTTTTTTAAAAGGTGTAAAAATGGGCCAGAATCGATCAAAACAATGGGCTATAGTCCATGCTTTTTGCTCGGAAATGGCCAAAAATGCATTCCTCATAAATAATGCATATTTTTCCAAAAGTTGTGAGAATTCTCCAAAATCGATCAAAACCATGGGCTATAGTCCATGCTTTTTGCCCAAAAATGACCTATTTTGCATTCTTCAAAAATAATGCATATTTTTTGAAAAGGTTTTAAAATGGGCCAAAATCGATCAAAACCATGGGCTATAGTCCATGCTTTTTGATCGGAAATGGCCTAAAATGACCTATTTTGCATTCTTCATAAATAATGCATATTTTTTGAAAAGGTGTTAAAGTGGGCCAAAATCGATCAAAACCATGGCCTATAGTCCATGCTTTTTGCTCGAAAATGGCCAAAAATGACCTCTTTTGCATTCTTCATAAATAATGCATATTTTTTTAAAAGGTGTTAAAATGGGCCAAAATCGATCAAAACCATGGGCTATAGTCCATGCTTTTTGCCCGGAAATGGCCAAAAAAGACCTATTTTGCATTCTTCATAAATAATGCATATTTTTTGAAAAGGTGTTAAAGTGGGCCAAAATCGATCAAAACCATGGGCTATAGTCTATGCTTTTTGCTCGAAAATGGCCAAAAATGACTTATTTTGCATTCTTCATAAATAATGCATATTTTTTGAAAAGGTGTTAAAATGGGCCAAAATCGATGAAAACCATGGGCTATAGTCCATGCTTTTTACTCGGAAATGGCCAAAAATGACCTATTTTGCATCCTTCATAAATAATGCATATTTTTTGAAAAGGTGTGAAAATTGGCCAAAATCGATCAAAACTATGGGCCATAGTCCGTGCTTTTTGCTCGAAAATGGCCAAAAATGACCTATTTTGCATTCTTCATAAATAAAGCATATGTTTTCAAAAGGTGTGAAAATGGGCCAAAATTCATGAAAACCATGGGCTATAGTCCATGCTTGTTGCCCAAAAATGACCTTTTTTGCGTCCTTGATAAATAATTTGCTTTTTGCTTCGGTTCGAAGAATAGAAGCAAAATATTGTTTTCACGGTTCGCCTAATATGGAGAGTGGTTGCCATGGAGATAATGATGCAACGAACGGCAAAAGGCGGGCTTTCGCAGGCGAAGGGTTTCATTCTAGCCTGACTGCAAGGTTAAGCACGGCACACTAATTTTGTCTTGCTTTTATTACTTTTAAGAATCGTTGTAAACATCTTAGGACCTTTCTCCCTCAAGGTCTTTTTTCGCCTAACACTGCATTCGGGAGGGACCAGGTTTCCTCCTAAAAAGGGGGTTTTGCCTGGCGGGCAGTAGGCGAGCTTCTACCAAAGATAATCCCTCAAACGGGTCTTGTACACAACAACAAAATGATTTAATAAACGGAGCCTGCAGTATGCCTTTGTTGGCGGGGCAATATATCGGAACAATGTGTGCCGACTGTCCAGCTTTCTAATTGCATGCCAGCAGTCAGCTTCCAATGTATCAGAATAAAGTTGTTTGAGTGTTTGATGGTCCAGGGATACAGTAGGGAATAGGGAAAACGCATATTTTTTCAAAAGGTGTGAAAATGGGCCAAAATTCATCAAAACCATGGGCTATAGTCCATGCTTTTTGCCCAAAAATGACCTAATTTGCATATTTTATGAATATCACATATTTTTTGAAAAGGTGTGAAAATGGGCCAAAATCGATCAAAACCATGGGCTATGCATAGTGCGTAGATTTTGGTGAAAAATCACCTGAAATGAACCATCTTTTAGAAGGGATAAATTTGTTACCCAGACAAAAAAGGTGTTTATATTCTCTAGTATTAACCATAGAGAATGAATTTACATCGCATGTAGTATTTGATTATTTTATTAACAATAATTAACACTGTAACAAGTTAACGTTACCAATACAGATTTTTAGCTTTGAAACATATTTACATTCAAAAGCAGCGTCAAGGATATCCCTAGACACATTAGATGAATCTTTGTTTAGGATAACAGAAATCTCAAAACGATAACAGGATTGGACAACTTTAAAGATACGGCGGCCATCTTGCCAGGGGGCAAAACAAAACAAAGATGACAGAAAATATATAGAGTTTTGTGACGGTCTTTACATCTATGGGTAAAGGTGATCGATGTACGATCTCAATTCATCTTTTGTTGTATTCTCTTGTGGTGCGCTGTTAATATCAATCAACGTCATTACTATATAACAATGCTTTATTTGACCCCTGGACACCACATAATGCATTGTGATCCAAGATGGTCACTGTATCATGAAGGTAGTCCATTGTCCAAGTGGAAGGCAATTCAGGATGTGGTTGAGTACCTTAGCCAGTATGTTGAAGGGGGAGAGACATTGGTACCACTAGTATGAAGAAGGCTATCTATTTGGTAATAAATACCAATTGAATATCACTGACTACCTGTCATAGCCAACACAGCTGCAGATCTAGGATGGGTTTACATATTCCTATGAAGTATTCCCTTCCTGTTCTGTAAAATGCCTTTAATTAAGACTAAGGAAAACCCATCTCTCGCTATTTCAAATTTGAAAGTTTTGGATCCCCCCTCCCCCCAAAACATGCCCATCCAGCATGTGCAATGGTTTCTTCTGAGATGAAGGAATCCTATACTGTTGGATTTAAAAATCCACCCCGTTGCACTTGGACAACAATGGATGTATACTTTATATCTAGCATAGTTAGAATGCCTACACTTCCTAGGGAGGATTTAACACTTTCCTATAAACACTGCGCACACTTATATATAACATTATTTTCTCAAGATGCATCCATTGTTTACGTTTTACTACTCTTTGGACGTCTAATAACCATAACATTTCAAATTAATTTTATTCAAAAACATACTATTTTATGCACAATTATAAAAACAATGAATATCTTAAATATAGGTAACTTAGTTTTTTAACTTTTTAAGCAACGTTGATGTGAGGCTTTGCACCATCACGTGGTGGCAGCCATGACAGGAGGCACAAATCTTTCTCCTGGGAAACTGAATTCTGCCTTCTGTCATGGCTTCCACAATGAGTTAAAAAATAACATCAAATCAATCAGAATAATCTCCTTCACAGTTCCCAATTTCATCTTAAAAGGTGACCATGCCTATGCATCGAAGTGAGAATGTCGGGAACTGTAAAGGGACTATTCAAGAAGCTTTAGCAGTGGCATTTGCATAGAAAGGCTCTCGATCTACTGAATATAAATATTTCACTACGGTATGATCAGCAATCCTTTGCTTGTTTTTTTTTACTGCACAACTGAAGAACATTATTTTAAAGTAGCTTTAAGCTATACTGTATGTAGCACACATCTTCAAGAAAAAATTCAATTTGACCGAAAAAAATGTGTGGTTTTCTGCTTTTATATGAGCATAGTGGTTGTAAAAGCAATGAAGTGGAAAGCATTGAACTTTGAAGTTATCTATTTTTTTGTTATATTGTTACGGTAAAACAATCTATGACTACTTAGTAAAGATATTATATTCAAATCAATGTACACTTAAAGACACTGATGGAAAGCAAGCTATATGTTCTTAACTCGAATCTTTGCTACGTGGACGACACAGGTGACAGTTATCAATGGGGCAGATGCATATTGTTCTCGGAAACAAAATGGCTTATGAATAGTAATGATAACATGTTGTACCATTCTTGCCATACAAGTAACCCCAAGCAAACACTGTTAAACAATGCTGGTCATGCCACTGATTGTATATTTGGCAATTGTCTAGACTAATTACACGTCACCTTGTTTTCAGGTCAGTCACATGATCAGACAAATGTTGCAGAGGCAGACTTGTTTTTGTCATCAGATAGTTTCTTCTTGTCGTCTCCATATTCTTCAATAAACGAACCATCTTCTTTGAATTCTGGTCCTTCGCCGTAGCCATCTAGACTGTCATTATCATCCGACATTTTATCCTTGTCAAGAGAGCCTTCGCTAGGATAGGGTGGGGGGTTGTCATCCATCCTGGAATAGGAAATGAAAATGAAATAAATGAATGAATAATTTAAAAAAAATCTTTACCACTCTGAGGTGGATGGAAAGCATTACAGGTCTTACATAGCCAACAAGTCTTACATAGCCAACAGGTCTTACATAGCCAACAGGTCTTACATAGCCAACAAGTCTTACATAGCCAACAGGTCTTACATAGCCAACAGGTCTTACATAGCCAACAAGTCTTACATAGCCAACAGGTCTTACATAGCCAACAAGTCTTACATAGCCAACAGGTCTTACATAGCCAACAGGTCTTACATAGCCAACAAGTCTTACATAGCCAACAGGTCTTACATAGCCAACAAGTCTTACATAGCCAACAGGTCTTACATAGCCAATAAGTCTTACATAGCCAACAGGTCTTACATAGCCAACAGGTCTTACATAGCCAACAAGTCTTACATAGCCAACAAGTCTTACATAGCCAACAGGTCTTACATAGCCAACAGGTCTTACATAGCCAACAAGTCTTACATAGCCAACAGGTCTTACATAGCCAACAGGTCTTACATAGCCAAGAAGTCTTACGTAGCCAACAAGTCTTACATAGCCAACAGGTCTTACATAGCCAACAGGTCTTACATAGCCAACAGGTCTTACACAGCCAACAAGTCTTACATAGCCAACAGGTCTTACATAGCCAACAGGTCTTACATGGCCAACAGGTCTTACATAGCCAACAAGTTTTCCGTAGCCAACAAGTCTTACATAGCCAACAGGTCTTACATAGCCAACAAGTCTTACATAGCCAACAGGTCTTACATAGCCAACAGGTCTTACATAGCCAACAGGTCTTACATAGCCAACAGGTCTTACATAGCCAACAGGTCTAAAACCCATTACAAGGCAACCAATATGGATTGAAATAGAATTTGATTTTTGTGGAGGGAGGAAAACCAGAAAACCATTAGAAAAACCCTTGAAGAACAGGAGAGAACCAACAAACAACTCTACTCACATACAACACCAAGTATATTAATACAGTAGGTGAATAGAAGATTTTGGGTTACAGGGTACGAAAAATTGAAACAATGCTATTGAACAAACCAGATTTTTTAATCCGTTTATGAAATATTATAAAGGTATTCCCTTATCTGCCTATGATAACCTTAAAGCGACCGAGTTTTGATCAGGAGAATGATGTGTGGTAAACTAACTCACAACAAACAAAAATTCAAGCAAATATATCTCATTAGATAGCACGGAAGGGCATGAGGAAGGTTCTCGGAAATTATATGGTTTACATTAGTGTAATAATAAGTTCAGTGTTTCAAGTGTGTTGTTCCCTGTGTGCGTGTGTGTGTATCAACTTACTTGGACATATCCATCCCTTCCTCTTCATCAGGCTGATCCAGAATAGCTGCTCTTTCTTTTTCTCGTTTACCAACTAAGGAAAAAAGATGGCAAATTAAATTCATAATTCAACTGCCTGAATTTTTACTCCCTCTATGTTTCATCCTTCCCCATGCATTCCATCCCTCCTATCCTTCCCCATCTATTCCATCCATCCCATCTTTCCCCATCCATTCCATCCCTCCCATCCTTCCCCACCCATTCCATCCTATCCATCCCTCCCATCCATTTCATTCCACCTCCCCAACCAATTCTTTCTCCTGTGGAGGAGGTCCAGAAAATGGTTACCACTGGAGTACTTCATTTCAGAACTTTCTTGAAGGATCTTCCAGGGTGGAATGGGGGTGAGGGAAGGAGTTATAACATTACTGTTCTTCTAAGAGAAGGTATAGACATTCTCTTGAGCTTCACAATTTATTGGTTATGTGCCCTAATTCTGATCACCATCGAGGTAATTTCAAGGTTGTATAAAACTGAACATTTTGTGTGACAACCTTTGTGAAGATTGAACATTGTGTGAAGGACCTACCAGGATACTTAGCCCCACGGCGTCTTCGATACAGAAGAGCAATCAGAACGACCAATAAGAGAAGAATAATGAGAACGATTAGGATGATAAACCATGGTGCTTTGAAGAATGGAGTAGCCTCTCTCTTGCCAGATGCTACGATGGAAAACAAAAAACAATTGCTTTACTATGGTAAATAGTATCACAGAGCAACATGCACAAGTATGACAGGTGAGAAGTTATTCTCATACTTTTATACACAGGCTTTGTATGTTAAACTGTCAAAAGCTCGTGCATAGAATTATGAAAGCACAATAAATGTGGTCCATCAATCTGTTTATCTATCAGCATATTTTGATAATTTAGAATGTTCATCTCACCCACTGACGGCACAGGACGAGCATCTGTGGGGGGACTATCAGGACTGCTTCCAAACTTATTTCTACCCACAGTAACAAACTGATAAAGACGATTTTCAGCCAAATTATCTACCACAGCCCATCTCTTCTTCATATGGTCAAACCAGCCTGTCTCCTTGAAGCTTTCATTGGTGGCTGCAATAATAACATAGGGTAGGGTGTCAGTAAGTTGGTGGTAGGGTGCCAGTAAGTTGGTGGTATGGTGTCAGTAGGTTGGTGGTAGGGTGTCAGTAAGTTGGTGGTAGGGTGTCAGTAGGTTGGTGGTAGGGTGTCAGTAAGTTGGTGGTAGGGTGTCAGTAGGTTGGTGGTAGGGTGTCAGTAGGTTGATGGTAGGGTGTCAGTAGGTTGGTGGTAGGGTGTGAGTAGATGATAGGGTGGTGTTAGGTTGGTGAAAGGGTCAGTAGGTTGATGGTAGGTGGTCTAGGTAGTCAGCAGGTTGATGGTAGGGTGTTGGTTGGAGGTAAGGTGTCAGTCGATTGGCTATATGGTATTAGTAGGTTTCTAGTAGTGTCTCATTGAGTTGGCTGCAGTGTGTTAGTAAGTTGGTAGTATGTAGTAATATCTCACCCTTTTCCCTGTATTTGACCATGAACTCCAAGGGATATCCGCCAGGTGTTTTTCCAAACAGGAAAGTAATGTTGACCGCTGTAGTGGAGTGAGCATCTGCTAAAGGAGCTCTTGATTTAGTTGGCTCTAGAAACAAAAAGAAAAAATAAGTGATCAGCATCTACATGTAGAAAACCTCTGTATGAATGACCTTTCAAAACTGGAGGCCATGTTTTTAAGACTGAGGATTCAAGTACAACTGAGTAAAAAAGGGATTAGTAAAAGAAAGGAAATGAAACAAGGAATAGTAGAAAAAGAAACGAGAGGAAGGAAGAATAGAAGGTAGGAACATATTTTTTTTAAAACTACAACCCATATACTGTATTAATAATTAACATTACATGTGATCTACGGCAGGTCAACATGTCGAACCCAAAACCATGTCAGTGAGAGTTAGTACTGTATATTTGTGTACAACACTCAATACTCCAGTTTCAAGTTTTCTGTTGCCCAAGGTTAGCCTGGACTTTGTGCAGAATATTCATAATTTCCAGTGAAAGTCTGTGGAATTTCAAAGTGTTTGTATTGTCGAAGTTGTGCATTCTTTATTTTACCATTGGTATTTGTGAATATATTTCAGTCACTGATTCGAGGCTAGGCCTGAGTAAATTAGTTTGTAATCAATGAACACAGTGGTAATTCGTAACAAGATCAAACAAGTACTTACTTGTTGGTGCAATAGTCTTCACGTCTGCTTTCATCACTGGTCCAGGTCCAATGACTGTCTTGGCTTGGAGATATATAACATAACGAGTCTCTGGTTCCATATCTTTGAAAAGGTGCTCAAACTTGTCTATTGGCAAGTCAACAAACTGCACTTGGCTGATAGGTTTAATTGGCTCTTTATCTTCATGTTTAAGTGCACCAATCAAATATCCTAAGAGAATTCCATTCTTATTGGCAGGTTCACCCCAGTTTGCAAAGATGTAGCTGGAGAAAGCTTGAGCCTCGAAGTCAGACACTGGGCCAGGTACTAAAATTCATTAATTCAATATTAATATTATGGATAAAGAGAATTCCTCCTTTGGAACCTTATTTAGCTTTTATATTTGTTTCCTTTTTGCATAAGCATTATTCATCAATAGGTGCAACACATGGTAACTTTGTTTTGCAATGCAATTAAAAAACTGCATTGCCATTCAGAAAAGAACAGGGCTTAAAATAACAACCAGACATTGGACAATGTCCAGCCAGAACTGGGACTTGTCTGGTCAAATCTTTGCCTTGCCAGTCATTTCGAGCCTCGAGTCAGAAAGGAGTTATGACTAAGCTAAAACTAATTTGGCCTGTGAGCATGATCGCAAATGGTTGGCTATTATTTTAAGCCCTGAAAGAACTTCAAAATATAATGCTGGTATTGCCAGAAATTGTGTGTTTTAATGTTGTGATGACAGCTCTTGGACAAACAAAGGTTGTTGTTCAACACCTCATCAACAATACTGTGGCTGTCATCTGGTCATAACATGCAATTACATGAACAAAGTTCAATTATGACTCTATGGCAAAATACTCACCATCTTGAAGAGTATCAAACTTGACCTCCTCGCTCGGTGGCCCCTCTCCTCCACTGTTAAAGGCTTTGAGTGCCAGAGTATAGCTGGTGTAGGGGATTAGTCCAGTGACGTTTTGCTTCTGAATATCTTCAGGAGTTGAAATGGTCTTGAACACTTTAGCACCTACTGGGATCTCTCTTTTTCGACGGCGAGCTTCTACTAACTTGCTTTGACCCCAATGATAAATCTTAAGACGAACCATGTAATAAAATTAGTAAATGAATGAATGAATGAATGGATTGCTAGGTGAATGAAAAGAAAAGACCCCAGGGATGGAGAGGGTGGATGGGTTGCAGGACAATGTTATTATAATATATTGTTCTTGGTGTTAATTGGAGATGCTGTTATATGTACATATACAATAAGGGAGGGGGTGACTATAGTGACACTCCTTGCACCTCCCCTGTTGCAGTTGAGTTATTTCCTTGTCGTACCATTAAATGCTTCTGACCAAATATAAACAATCATATCTCCCACCCGATGAAAAAACAGAAAAAGTGCGCACTAGCTGTGTGCAGTTATAAAGCGCGTGGGGGTTGGCAGAACACGATAAAGTGTTAGGAGAAGCACAACGCTTAGTGCATGATTCATAACTGCACCCTATCACGCGTGTGCGTTTTCTATTTCTTTTATGAAATACAAATTACTATAACCATTATTTTGGATAGGAATTAGGCAACTGAAAGTGCACAAGCGTGACTATTCTTTACAGTGCGACTACTCCAACCAAGGCCACCTCAACAAATTTTCTACAAATTATCCAATAGTGATTGAGTATTTAGACAATAGATTAGCAGAATATTTCAAATTTAGATTTTCTTCCACAGTTCAGATTGGCAAAACCAAATGATAATAATAAGAGCTTGTAATATGTTTTTTTTTACAAATATAATGATTTATATCACCAAAAATATAGAAAAATAGTAAAGTATGTCTTCAAATATAAGAGGAAAGCAAATTAGAAACTGTAGAAAACACAGAGTTCTTGAAAACAGTTTGTTTCTTCTAGACAACAATATTATCAGGCTGACACTGTTACATTTTATCACCGTGTTACTATGCGACAGCACATTTCTATTCAACAATGAAGGTGTCAGTAGTCTTCTAAACCATGTAAACTCATGGATATTTGTCTGGTTTGTAGCGATTCTATTATTCAAATTCCAACTTTTGATTGGCTAATTTGTAGAAACTTTGTTTGGCTGGCCTTGGTTGGAATAGTTTCACTGTAAATAAGATGGGGTTGAACAGCGACAATGAATAAATATTTAGTAAATACTGTATGATGTGAACTGTTAAAATAACTTACATTGTATCCATCAACACTCCCCCTCGTCACGATAACTCGATTCCATATTAACTCAATAGAACGAGCAGATATTTTCCCCAATTTCACATTTTCTGGTTTAGATGTTGGTGCATCTTGACCTGAGAATGATTTAACGATATCACTGACTGGTCCTTCACCAACGTCATTCTTTGCCGTAATCTGGAACTCCCACAATTGGTAGTAGCCAGCATTGGGAATTGAGTAATGATCAACAGTTGGATCCATGATAACTGCTTTCTGTTCTTTTCCTTTCAGACCGTTATCTAGAATCTTATAGTACTTGAGGATGTAATGCAATCCTGGGCCATTGGCTTCAAGCTTGGTCATGGGCTATATAGATAGAGAATTTGTAATCAATCTTTAGTTAGCAATTTCAAGTAAACAGTTGCCAGTTTTCCAGTAGAGTGCCCTCCCCCCTGGAAAATGTTTGCCTTTTGTGGAAGGAAACAATAAGAAAAGACAGAACAAGAGTGAAAGATCAGCAATAAAGTAACCCAGAATATGCATTTAAATTTGCATCCTATGTAAACGATTACTATAAATTACATATGTGAGTAGAGTTGTTTGTTGGTTCTCTACTGTGCTTTGTTTCCTCTGGGATCTCTGGGTTTTTTTTCTCCCACCACAAAAAAAAAAAAAAAAAATCTAAATTATAATTCAATCTATTACAGTGTTCTGACCAGGAATTTCTTTCAGGGGGTCGAAGGGCCCACCAATCCAAAATTTAGGGGCCATTTAGAAAACTGGATGGGCCATTTCCAAAATCTTAAAACAAAGTTAAAGATAATGTTTTTTTGCCAGTAACTCTGTTGCAAATCAACAACCATGTAAGACAGTTTTATTAGTAATGACAACTTAATAAACTTGCACTGGGCAGCCATATTTGAGCCTCAAATAAACAAGGGCAGTTAATACAGACTTGTCCCAGACCTCTTGGCAAGTTAAATACAAGATGGCGGTTATGTTCGATTCCTGTCGTTTCATGTGGACTTTCACCTTGTTTATTGACAATATAATGCGACTTTTATTACTTATTTTATTATTATTATTATTTTATTATTTATTTTATCAGGAAGTATTCTTTGGAAAATTCATAGAGTTGAAATTTGTGCGCCATTTCTGTTTTTTATGTGCGATTCCCGCAATGGTGCGGCCTGGTAAGAACACTGCTATTAGCTGCCTTATTGATTGGGTTACAAAACCAGTTCAAAGGCATTACATCATCCACTAAGGAGTTGTTAATCCCTTTGAAAGAATTAAAGAATACAACTCTTACCGTCCATGCAATATCAAGCTCATTTGCTTTTCCTGGCACTCCTCTGAAGTTTTTGGGAAACATAAGTGGCCCTGTTGGAGTAAAACCACAGTTCTCAGGTTTAAAGTAAAATTGCAATTGAACCTTAATCTAAATAACTTTATTTCATTTATCAATTTATTATATTTATATTTATTATTTTTTTATGTTTTCAATGAAACACCACAAGCAAAAAGCTATCATTTAAACTTACTGAACACGCTAGTAACACACTGTCCTTTTGGTGTCGGCATGCTTGCTCGACTGGGCCCAATCTTATTGATAGCTCGCATTCTAAACGTCAAGTTTGCCCAAGCTGTCAGTTGCAGAGTATAAGATGTTTTTGTGGGGTCGGTGATATTGACAATGACATGCCATTCCTCTGGAAAGTAGGTGGATTCTTGTTCAACGACAAAGTGGGTGATGGGTGCATCATTATCTTGTCCCTTTTTCCATGTAATGGTGGTAGTTCGGTTGTAACAACCTGTAATCGTGAGGTCTGATGGTGGGAATGGAACACCTGAAATATACACAAATAAAAAATGAATCATCCCTGAAAAGAAGGTATCACCTTTGTAATTTTTGGTTGTGTAAGCCAAAAGTAAGACACCTGGAGGTTAATAAGATATTACAGTTCAACACACATACAGTACTTTTATGCACTGGCTTCTGTATGTTAAGGTGACTGCCTACTTTGAAACATCCACTTTAAGCCCACAATGTGCCTGTCATGATTTCATTGAAGTATGTGAATAATTGAATGTGGTGATAAAAAACTTAAAAAAAGGCCTAAAAAATTAATGTTGGACAGCACCTTTTACATCTGCAATGGCTATTGCTCTATCCTCCGACCTCTGAGGAGCATCAGTAAATGCAATACAGGTATACATGGCTCCATCATTGACATTCGCATCTTCAATCTTCAGAATGTTCTGGTTTTCTTTCCATTGAACCCGAGAATTGTATTGAATTTGCCTGCCATCCTTGAGCCACTTGTACGTCAAGAACTGCTTGAGTCTCTCATCTGTTCTTGCTTCACAGTGCAAGTCCAAGGCTTTCTTGAGTGAAATGAACAAGTTTTTCTTGGGTGGTTTAAAGATTTCTGTTCTGTCTGTTTTAGTTAAGATAGGAGAAACAAATTAGTAAGCAATTGCTGGGTTTCAATCAGCTGATAAAAGTCTTTAAATCCCATTATCGAATTCAAATGGTCGTCAAACGATCAAACAACTGAGCACATGCGGATCAAAGCACAGAGGACGACTTGTAATGAATTCCTGAAAGACAGGTCACAGAAAAAGTAAGGGAACTTGAGAGGAAATGACTCCCTTATGGGAATTGAACCCATGGTCTCAATCTGCATTATACTGTAGTCCGATGCTCAGGGCTTAAAATAACGGCCTGTAAGTCACCTGGTCATGATGACCAGCCAAATTAGTTTTAGCTCAGTCATAACCTTGATTCTGTCTTAAGTAGCGTTACTGGTCAAAATGACCGGCAAGGAGAAAATTGTCTGATATCTTGGCATTATTTTAAGCCCTGATGCTCACCGCTAAGCTACAGGAGACTCTTGGTGAACTACTGTAATGCCCAATGCTGGGTTGTCTAGATTTTTTTGTATTGGCCTGCAACTGCTAGGGCAGTTTTCACCTCCAGCATCTATAGTTTTTAGCTAGTTATCTCATCTATGAGAAACTTGAAGTTGCAAAAGGTCCATTGGCCCTCTTCTTCAGTCGTTTCATACAAGGCTCATAATTTACCTAATTACGCATGCTCTTACATGATTTCCGAGCCCATCCAATGAGGGGTTACCACCTCATCTCTTTAGCATATCCTAGGTAAGTTACTCACCATACACAGTAGCAGTATTGGAAGCGATACTTTCGCCCAAATCATTCTTGGCCTTACAAGTGTACTTCCCTTCATCGGCACTGTTAACTTTGGAAATTACAAGGGAATTTTGAGCATCACTTGAATAACGTTCACTAATGGTAAGGAGTTGATCATCCTTGAGCCAGTCATGTTGAGCAACAGGTGCGGCATTTGAATTGCACTGCAATACTGCATCTGTATCCCTGAATAGGTAGAAAGGACCAAAGTTCTGGATGTTGGGAGGCCGTGCTGGAAAGAAAGAGTATAGTGAATCTTCAACACACGATTTAATTAAACCATTTACAGTGAGGACACTCAAACTATGAAGCTATTTGTCAAATATTTTTATCATTAACGTTGATAAATATCACTGTGCGGACACACTAACCAGGACCACTTGAATAAATTTATTGGACCAATCAGATAACAGTAAACTAGACAGAGATTGAACTGATAACAGTGTTAGCCAATCAGATTATCAGGTTCTTACACTCTTATCATATTGAAGAGTTATCTGATTGGCTGCTTAAAGATATTGAACCATATATACATGAAAACCTTTATAAGAATAATTTCATAAATTTGCACATTAATAAGTTCAGTAGACAAAAGACCTACAGAACTTTAAACAAACTTGTACAATTAATTTAGTTAACTTTTTCACAGATATAATATTATGGTATTTACATTAGCTAATGAAGCTTTTCAAATGATTTCAAAACTAACCTTCAACTCTGAGCCAAGTGGAAGACACAACCATACCCCAGTCATTTTCAACAGCACATTGGAATACACCTTCATGTTTTCTCTCTATTTTCTTGATCAACAGTTGATTCCCATCGACTATGATGTGTGGAGACCTAAAGGAAGATAAGCAAGAAACAAAGTTGGAAAGGAATTGTTTCATTTGGTGTGATGGCAACTCTACCTATTTATGATCTTGCATTTTGCCATTATAACTATACATGATTGTCTAAGTTCAGACCCTATACCCCCCCCCCCCTCCAGAGGAATTTGGGATTTCTGAGTGGTAGGGGGTCAAAGAAAGACCAGCCCCTGCAAGCTTCATAACTGTACACAAGCTAACACGGGTTAGTGCACAACGCTTTTATTTTACAACTTACGGTTCTAAAAAATATTTCTTTCATGTTTTTTCCCCAGAGCTGGGGATGAAATTAGGTTTTGAACCCACAAGCAAAATCCTTTTAGTAACTTTTGTTCCCACTAGCAAAAATTTCAAAGTAACTAGTGATCATTATTGCAGCTACTGTAATAACAAACGTTATATACTGACAAGGGTTCTAAACCTTTTCTCCAAGAATCAAAAAAACTTACAATTCCGTGTCGGATGTGAATTCTGTGCCATCATGATACCACTTGTACTTTGGTACAGGGTTGCCATAGGCTTCACAGAGTAAGCTAGCATCACCAAGAACAGGAACTGCCTTCATTTCAGGAGGTTTGACAAGCCACTCAGGTGGAACTTTAATATAGTGCAGAAAGAAATAGGACAATTAAAACTGACAACATACTCAAATCGCTTTGAAGTAGACTTTTCTAGCAGTTGATAAACACTGTGTGGGAGTACTCCATAACCATATTATTTATATCTCTTTTGAGTTTGTTATAATCAAAAATAATGTTTAAAGTAGATGTTCTACAGTCGAGCCTGCAATAAGAAATTCTTTTGTTTCAAGAATCATACAAGTGAGGTTATCGCGTCGATACAATGCTTGTTGTCTCATTTGCATTCATCCATAATAACTGATATTATTTTTGAGCAAAGCTTGGTTTCTGCCATCCCCCCCTCCCCCTCCCAAAACTTGTCAAGATGGTGATATTTTAGATTCATCATCGTGAAAATGACTTTAATTCGTGAAAGGGATACAAACTTTTACAAATTACGAAATAGCAATGGTTTTTTCTTTTTGTATGGATATAATCAGTGCTTATTCAGGGCCTGCATTTATTCAAGGGTGGCGCTCATTAAAATTTTAGTCTTAGGTGCAGCGCTTATTTGAAGGCGTTGTTTAATCAGAAGTGGCGCCTAAACCAGTATAAATACAGAAACTGTGGTGGTTTTGGTGTGCCCGAGGAGGCTCAGCACAAACATTACAGGTGAAAAGAAAGTTGACTTACCATATACAGTTATCTTGATAAGTTTGGAGACCAATGGATTTCCTTGATTATTTGAAACCACACATTTGTAGTTGCCAGGTTCATGCTGTTCCTTAGATACCTTAGGGATATGCAAAACCCTTCCATGATTGGCACTTGAGATAAGAAATCCATCTTTCTGATTGATAATTTCTTTGGTCTCTTTATTGTCGAAGACCCTATACCATTTAGCTTCAGGAGCAGGCCTAATGAAAATGAATGATTATAATCTTTATCATTCAATTCTGCAAAGAAGGTGCATGATACAGGAAAAGACCATGGCTGATATTAGACCGTAGAGTTTAGAGAGAGTTTGAGCATTTTCTTTGCAAAATTAGAAGATAAACTTATCAGTCTGCTAAGTATCTGATACGGCTGTGCATTTTCCTCGTCACTTCTATTTTGGCTAAGATGCTCCATGACTTATTAAAATACAAAGTCGTATCAGATGCTTAGCTAACGGTAGTATTAGCATGCTCATTGAGGATGGTAGTCACCGACAGTCTTCAGTAGGTCTTTCACGTCCACCTTACACAGGGTTACAATATATAGTACAGATGGGACCTACGGTTTTATGTCCTTGTCCGAGAAGACTTGGAGGTGTAACCATTTGTAGATGTAATTACAAAGGCAGCACCTTATTTTCAGATATTTAAAAACCCCAAGCGTTAAAACGGCCGAGGCTTGAACCACGACGCGATTTTCCACACAACAGACGCTCTTACCAACTGAGCTAACCGTGTGGTTGTTAGGCTCAGTTGGTAAGAAGGTTTGTTGTTTGGTTTGTTAAAATCTACTGTTCAAAGTCAAATTTCAAAGTGAGTTTTATTCAAAACGAAAGAAATTAAACTCTAGATATGTTGTCTGAACATTGGACATTGTTCATTAAACCAAGTTCACATTGTGAAGTTAACAAGTTTTGTACCAACGGAAGGTGACTTACTTTCCACTTGCCACACAGTGAAGAAACTTCTCTTTTCCTTGGACAGCTGTTTCCATTTGCATCGGTTCTCCACCAGTAGCAAATTTGGGAGCAAAGACAGAGTTATCTAACGAAAGAAAAGAGATTATATATTAATTATATAGAGAAAGCAAGAGAAAGAAAGAGAGAGAAAAAAGTGCTTAAGATATTACGTACCAGTTCCAACAACCTGAAGGTTATATACATGAGAATGGTAGATGGTGTTACCGGCCTCTACAAAGCACTGCAGTTGTAAGTTGTAGGGATATTCACTAAGCTTTTTAATATCTTCTTGATCCACATATGTGAAGAATAAATCCCCATTGGGTAGCATAGCTATGTTATCTTTCATTTGAAGCTGCATTCCTGCTGTTGGCCGCTTTATTCCCCAAGAATGAATCGCTCCAAAGTCACTATGACCTACACCAGTGGTATGCTTTGGACATACGAGAGTCAATGGACGACCAATAGTGACATTTATATTCTTTTGTACACTCTTGTCTTCCACGAAAGGTGACGTTGCTGGAACATAAAAACATGCAATCCGTCCAATACGTTTACACTATCATGTTGAACAGCAAGTTCAAACTACAAGGATCAAGCAAGCCCTAATAGTCTGATAATCCTACTAAAAAGTTTTTACAACTTCATATTTAAACATTATCATAATGGAAATAGAGTACCAACGTGATGACATCACAAAATTGTTTTTAAAGACATTAAGAAACTGCATGTAAAAATATGATATGGTGCAAAATTTCAGACTGAGAGAGTGAAAAACGACTGAGATACAGTTAATATGAAAATATCCCCATACATTTTCTCTCATTTGAGGCTGAATCTAGCAGTAATTGGATCCAGTCCAAAATAATGAGCATAGGGCTTTTTGGAGCTTAAACACCCAATATCTCCATTTCTAAAGCTCATAACAGCCTTAAAGCTGCCAGAAATGTAGGCAATGGTGTGTTCTCTTCAAATATGAACATTTCAAAACTGAATTGCAAAATTTGATGACTGTCAAACTTCTATTGTACTCTATTATATTATTTGCCAAAGGTGAAGTGATTATTGGTTGTCCAGGATAATCACTGGACCCGAAGTGAATAATTGTTTTAGCATAGTTTTAGATTTTGAATATCAGAGAAAGGACAAAAAATTCAGAATAAGAAAAGTTTTAGTATTACTTTCGCTAAACTGTGTTCATTGCATTGATTAAATGGTCATTACATTGCATTAAAAACAGTCTTTGGTAAACAGAACAACACATGTATTATATTGGTTATATTACCTGTTACTTTCAAACGAAGCTTCCTTGAGAATGTACCTCCAGCAGGATTGTTGACTAAACATTGATACTTCCCATCAGAAGTAGGTGAAAGTGTTTGAATAGTGAGATTAGAAAAATGACCTTCAGATTTTACTGTTTGATAGGGAGGAAAATTTATGAAATCTTTGTCATTTTGTTTCCACTTAAAGGTCATGTTCAATGAACCCTTCGCTTCGCAAGTAATGGTAAATGTTTGGCCAGCCAGAGCTTTATCTGGGTCGTCAAAGTCATTGGTTGGAAAGATGATTGTGGGTGGGATGAGGCCAGCTGAAATAAGAGATACCAAATAAGATAAATAAATATCGATAAATATAAATAAATATGAATAATGGGATTTAACAGTGACATCTCTACAAAGTGTCTATTCATCTTTAAAATATACTTTAATTTTAGAAGAGTATTTTCTGCAGACGGAAGAAATCTGGAAAACATGAAAAGAGCCTTGAAGCACGGGAGAGAGTCAACAAGCAACTTCAAGTACCACATTGAAGGCCCTGTTACACGTTGAAACTTTTAGCTGAAACTTGTGTGCAATGGGGTTGCAATACAAGTTTTACTGGAGTGCTACATGGGGCAATTTCGTCTTGAAACCTGTTTGCAACACAAGTTTTAGTTCCACCAGTAGAAAGTAGTTCTACTTTTTGAAACTTTCTTGCAACAAAATTTTTACAAAGCATAATTTGCACCATGTACAACAACTCTGTGAAAATTGTCTTTCAACACTGTTGCACACAAGATCCAGCAAAACGTTTCAACTGTAAAAGCGCCTTGAGTTCTCAAGACTCTTCGACAACTCATAATCTTTTTATAATCATTTCAGTACTTATTGAAAACCCTGTTTACTTACGAACCTTTACTAATGTTTTTTTCCCCCAACTCACTGCACCGTCCCCCTCACCACAAAATATACTAATAATTCACAAGCCTTTGAGTAATTAAAGTTGGTTACGCTTACCTGTTAATGTCCATGAGCAGACAATGACAAATAATGCTGAGAGGTAGAACCCCATTTTCAATCAAAGCCCTTGGAGCACTAAACAAAGATGAAAAATACACCTCAAAACATGCTAGCATCATATAGCTGTACATTTCTGGAGGTGTACAACTGCAGCATTTCTCAATTATGATGATCGTTATTGTAACGGTAGTGGGATTCCTGTGTTAGAGATGGGATCCCTGTAGGAATTGGGTGCCTTTGTGTAGTCCACCATGTTTGTAGTTATCTAAGATTAAACACCCGTTTAGAGGCCCAAATAGTGTTTACTCGTTATACAGCTTAACGTAACAGTTATGTCAATTATAAAAGGGGGCTCAAAATGCTCTTTCTTGAGCGTGCATGAGCTCCAGGGCCGATGAGGTAGGCATTGCAAAATGAACTTGCAAAAGGACATTTTTGTCCTCAAAAATTGTTATAATATTGAAACTGAAAAAACTCAAAAATTTCCTTCAAATTTTGCATATGGCTTTGGTCGATGTTTTTAAAAACTTAAGGAAAGATCAAAAAAATTCTGTGAGATGGAACTATTCGAAACAAATGTTATTGATTTTTATGAATTCCCTCTTTAAGAATTTTTTCTTTTTTGTCCCCCAAATAGAAAATTACAATACAATGTTTAAATATTCAAGTTTTTAAAACAATTCACCATTTGGTGCCCAAGTTGCGATTTTTTAAATGAACAGTTTTGATGACAAAAGAAGGATTCTGATGTTATCATAGTAACGTTCACAGGAAACTTTTTCAATTTCCCAAATTTGGAACTTTGGGAAATTATTGGGAAATCACGACCCAAATTTGGAAAAATCTTGGGGATTTCAGAAAGGAATACAATTTTTTCACAATCTTGGATTTTGTTGCATTTTCCCAATCATGGGAATTTATGTGAATTTCCCATAAAAGTCCCAGAAATTACCCAAAAATTTGCCAGAATTGGAATCATAAAAAATTTCCTGTGGTTTACGCCATTTTTTCATGTTCATTGTGATCTTTGGTTTATGGTCTTTGGCTTTCCTGGTTTATACTGGCTGCCATATCATAGACATATCATTTTTTTTAGTTCATAAACTTGAGTGTATGTTAAGGCACAAAACACTTTCCAGCCACCTTAATAACAAAAATTATGATCAAATGATTAATATTCATCAACAGTTTTTCGGTCATAAAACTTATTATTTAGACAGTGTGTCTGATAGCATAACAGTTTAAGAATGTCTCACTAACGTGTTAAAATGATGGACTTTAGAAAGCTAATTCTAATGTGCACCAATTTGAATCTAGGAGACCCAAAATTAGGTTTGACTAGCACCCCCACTGAGCAAAATAATACATTCAGTTTCTTAGCACTTTCTAGATTAGGAATATACAATTTTACAGAAATTGTACATCGCAGACATAAACAAATTGAATATGTTTGGGGACATTGTTTACAATAGAAGAGAGTTCATTAAAAAAACTATTCAAATTGCATTATGAATAATTTTAAAGTCACGAAAATATGTTATGGTAAAGATGAAATTTTAGAAATATTATAAAACTGCATCTATAAATAATGATTTTAAAGTCGCGAAAATTGTAATTGTAATGATAGCAATAATGATAAACAAAGCATAATAAAGCTTGTAAAGCTCGAAGGGAAGCTAGGAATTTATCTAGGCAAGATTGAAAAGCAATCATCCGTGTCCAGGAGTGTCTGCAACCTTAGCTTTGAAAGAGCTTTGCTTCTGTAAATATTAAAATCACAATGTTGATAGCTCGAAAATAAAACCCGGAAACTCTTCTATAAACTGTACACATTTTCACTCCAAATATCTCAAAATCATTCTTGCAGCGTGATTTTTCATCTATTCAGAATACAGTTTTGAATCTTTATTAAATAAGCTTAGCTCTCAAGATTTGTTTGAAGCGACAGTTTTTTAGGCGTAGTTTTTGGACCAAAGAATAAGCTGTGACCAATCGAGTATTTATTGAGAAGAAAAGCGTTTGGACTAAAAAATAATAATATTTAAACGGAGGGGTTCCATGTCGTTCAGCTATTCAAAGTGCATCGAATAAATGGGTTGGCGCCTGAAAATTAGGCACAAAATATTAGGAATCAATAGGAAACGATCACAATGTCTGGCAGTGAAAAATACAGTATGTTACTAAGTAAGGTAGGACAAACATGTGCACTGAAGGCTGTACAGTGGCTGTACAATTATCATACAACCAACCTGATTTGAGGCTGAATATCTCGAAAAATAATATACATCCTTCCTTTCTGTGACTTTTATCCTCATAACAAACTTTAGTAAAGATTATAGGATAGACGAATGCACATTTTTTTGGATAATTTTTGCGTTTCCTGGAGCTTTATCTCGTAAAAGGTCAGGCATAATGAGGTTCATGAACAACAGATTCGACGGTAAAGACTTTGTTTTACCTCGAGAGCAGCCACTCTAAAAATTCCACCCAATACCACTTGTCAGGACCTCACATAAACCTTAGATGTCCTCTCAAGTTCTTTAGACATTCGTTTTGACCGCATAAATTGATGTTTTAGCAGTAAATGATTTCAGAGTGAACGCTCCCAGTCAAGTCACGCCAAGTCAAGCTAACAGTAGAGGGATACTCTTTCAAAACAACGTACACATCTTTCTCCAAATGCCAAACTATTAATAAGTGAATCAGTGTACTGCTTATACAAAACCGAAAGCCTAGGAGCTTTGTGTTTTTAAAAGGACAAGACGCTATTGAAAACAACAAGCTGAATACGGCTGTTAGTAGAAACAAACGCCATACCAACTTGGCCTTTGTCTTCAGACCGCAGCCGAATTAAAAATTATCCCCTCGCTAAAAAATATTCTATCTTCCAGATCGACGTACCTGTAAAGTTAGATGCTCCTGAGATCGCAGAAAATACTAAAACACTAGACGTAAAGTGCTTAGAATTTTTTCTCTAGCTTCGTGCAACCGTCGGTCATTTGGAAGTCAGTTATAAGACAAGGGAATTTTGGGCGGTATCCTGGACCACGTGACAAGAAATGACGTCATATATGGAAACCAGAATAATTATTCATATTTCAAGAGCTTTTCACTTTCTAATTTTAGATTTAGTACCGGTTTTGAGGTGGGCTAGGCCATGAGATTTTCTCAACACATTGGTATGATAGTATTCGTCATGATGATTAAAGTGAGTCATCTTTGGGCATTTATTTTTGAAGTCATGCACATATTTTTTTGAGAAGTGATATATTTATTTTTTCCACATTGTAACTAAAGTTTTCGGGAAATTACATTTTTTTTCTCTAAACAGATGAAACGTCCCAAAAGCTGCTTACCTGAAAATAAGATTCGAAAATACAATATAGTATTTCTAGTTTCCTTTCACTTCACTATATAAGATCAGAATACGTACATGAGCAAGTCAAATTCGGAAAGAACTTTGAACTGGCAAATGAAACTCGAAACAAAATACAGAAAACGCAATTATAACAACAGACATTTCCTAATACCGTAAAGAAAGCTTGGATTAAGTTAATTGTTACATTCTTTCTCTTTCATTTTTCGGTTTATTTTTAAGTTTCCTACTGTCAAAAATTACCAAGAAAAAACATCCAATTTACATTTTATCCAAAGTGGTAATAATTTACACTAAACCTGTCTAAAAACTCAGCTTACTTACTGAATATTTTGTTCAGCACTAGCTGTTCGATCGGTCTCTTTCAAATGTCAATATTCAATCATGTACATGTCACGCAAATGCATGAAGAGTATCGCTCTCCAGAGTTTGACTTAGTGGTTGATAACATTCCTTTTTTTCCGATACATCTGTTGATGTTAGAGGATCTGGTTAATTCTAATTATAAAGATTAACCTAATCTCTGACCTCAGTAGAGTAAATCTGGAATATCGTTCAGCATATTTTTGGTTTATCTTGGTTTGTTTAGACTCGTTTACTCTCTATTCTATGGAGGTGCTACCAAAAATAGCGTCCGCTACCCGCCTGAACTCACCAGAATCGGTACAGTAGTAAACTCTTTTTGTTTGTTTGACAAATCCGTCAATCGTAGATTGGCGTCATCGATGATCCCCTAACGTTTTGACAATATTATTCAACACGAACATTTTATAGTCAAGAGACAAAGAGATTATTTGCTGAAATTTTTTACCCTCCTAAACATGCTAAAATGATGGCGCGTAAACTAAAATGTTCCTTCCGTCTCCGACATCGAAGCACTGAAAACCACAGGAAGCCCATTATGCTAGACAATATTGTGGTTACAGTCTTCTTAGACTTAACGTTTTTCAAAAGATGCCTTAGTCAGAGTCGAGCGCTCATGCAGAAAGACCGGTGGCTGGGTGTGGTAGATGTTATAAGTAAATTGCAAATGTAATTAATACTTTACGTAGGGATGTTAACCGTTAATATAAATCGACAGCGAATATTTTTCTATCGATCATTTGATCATTCTCAATCATACAGTATCACCTTTACCTCTGCTTCGTGCCTTCAGAGAAGCGCTACGATTCGGCCTACAGTATTGGTTCCCCGATGTGCGCGCTGCATGGGGCATAACAGTCTATACTGATATTGCGCCCACTGCATGACTCTAGGCTTGTCACTACAGCAACTGAAGATCGATAAAGTTCTGGATTGTACTTTGCGTGGCTTTGGAAGACCTTGGTACTCACCACGATTTAACATTGACCAGCTTGGAGCTATCGATCGTAGCCAAGGTAACGAAGTACGTACCGCGCCGTTTAGTAGCCTCAATTAGCCTTCGAAAATCACGAAAACAATAGGTACAGACTAGGGATCAACAGAAATGACACTGTTATCGTTGCCTTGAAAAGGAGCCAAGAAATAATTTGATTTTAGATCAAGATAAGTCTGTTATAAATAGCTATTACAAATAAATATATTATCTTTCAAAACTTAAAATATATATCAATTGTATTCATAGCAGAATCAAGGATAATAATACCTGAGTTTGGCCTTGGCTACTTAAATAAATTATGGATAAATGGATGAAAGGAAGAAAAAAAAGTCTTACCGCTCAAGGCAGTTTTTCAGTTATCAATTGCGAAGAAATATGAAAGCGCCGAATTCTGCTTAGCTCCAGTGCTCACAGATAATTGATGTAGTAGTGTGAAAACCAAAGCGTTTTTGTTTTCTTGAAGGCTGAAAACAAAATCTTAAAACCTTACTCTTACTTTCCGTAACAACAGTATCGGCATACTAGTAGTTTTGCGTTTCATTGTTTTCGAGCTCTCTCTCGCAACGGAAATGTCAGTCATCAGTTGATCAGCTATAACATACAATTCTTTCCTAAAATGTTACAAAAAAACCCCAGCCTTAATCTAAATTACTATAGCACTCCAAGACTTGCCCTTCCGTTGCGAGAAAGCTCGTAAACATGAAAAACAAAACTACAAATTTGAAAACGGAAGCACCACTTCAGGATGAAATGACACAAATAGTTTTAGTTTTCGTACAATTCTCTCGCAACTGTAACGCAACAGTCTTCTTAATTAAATGTTGTATTTAGACTTCGTTTCCAAAATTACATAGTTTGTTATTGTTTTGAGTATGTAAAGTGACTGCTTATGCAAGGAAAAATGGATGCCGTTTCCTGCTTATCGGTTTCCCATTCCCATTTAATTAAATCCCACTTTCCATGGCTTCAAATCCCATTTGATCTGAGTGCAACACTGAAGCAAAGTCCGGTAGTCTATCTCTAGCTTTTTTCTTATAATGGAAAAATAGAAGAATAATCGAGCACAATTACATTGTTTTAACTTGTTTTGCTATTTAGAAACTGACCAAGCCGATAGGAAGAAACAAAGGTTGAAGATCTGAGCACGAATCGTACCGTTCATCATACCGTGCCTTGAAATGCAACTTTCTAGGTTGAATTAGATCTGAGCACAAATTGTACCATTGTATCATACCGTAGCTTGAAATGCAACTTTCTAGGTTGAATTAGATCTGAGCACAAATTGTACCACATTGTATCATACCGTACCTTCCTGCTTGAAATCCAAGCTTTCAGGATCTACGATGGTTAATAAAATATCGCGCGACTTTAATTTGTTGGAGCCTGTTAACTCAAAACATGTCTAATGAGTGTCCTGAAACCAGGAATCAAAATATACATGAAACCTCCATAATCCCCCAAGCTTATAAATTTTAATTGCTCCACAGTCAAAACACAGATATGACAGATATTATAAGTTACACATATATTATAAGTGATGGAGTATAATGGCTATGCGCAAGACAAAACATCCGCTTATGAAGCAGATGGGAACAATATTTTGACTCGAAGTAGGTCGCCCATGGCAATCGTCCGACACTATAATTAATAACCTACTATGTTATTGAAGGTCTAGAAATCGCGCGCATGTGTCTGTACTGTGATATAAACACGCTAGGAACTGTAGTCTGGACGAGAGAAGCAAGCTTAGGAAAACGAAGCCTAGCCGAGTGTTTCTCTCACTTTTCACGTGCTCTACAGCTCCCAGAGTGTTATATATTCAGTTTACAGAGACATAATCAGCCGTTTTATATTCCTTATTATAATAAAATAATTGGGATAGTACGCGCGCTACAATTGGTCGAAAACCACGTTTGATGAGGGTATCAAAACACGCTTGCGTCATCCTTTACAAATACATCAGAATGATACGATATTTTTGTTCGTTTTTTGGCGTTTGTTATTTTATAAAACAGATCAAAAAACAGTTTTCCGTGTTTGATACTCTGATCAAAACACTTGGGATGTTGGCAGAACACTTGAGAAGCTGGAAACCACTCTGCTACGCGTCGTGGTTTCCTACGCTCCTCTCGTGTTCTCTCAACATCCCGCGTGTTTTGATCAGAGTATCAAACACGGAAAACTGTTTTTTGATCTGTTAAATTATATTTTTGATTTTGAGCGAGCGTGCATCTGATAGCCAGCTAATAAGCGCGCGCGTCATATCTTTTAAGCGCTTGTGTCTGTACTGCGATATAAAAAAGCCAAGTACCTGTAGAGCACGAAAGAAGCAAGCTTAGAAACAAAGGTGTAGCCAAACGTTTATCTTGCTTTTCGAGTACTCTATAGAGAAATAAGTAGCCCTTTTATATTAATTACTTTTTAAAAAGATTTTTCAAAAATGGAAGATTTTGCGATAAACAATATTACCAGGAATGGTTTCACTTACTTTAGTGAGCTTGTTTGTCGAAGCCTTTCCTGGTGGTAAACACAGATTAGCTCTACTGACTACAGTTGGTAACACATAAGATATAAGCTTGTTTGCCGCCGAGCGGATATATCAAACAAGCGTTAGACAGCCAATCAGCGCGCACACATTGTGTTGGTAGCTAAACAGTAATTAGTCTTAAACTGATCATTATTCTGAAGTGAGTACCTGTGAAAATATACCAAAGGATATAGATCACGTGCTATAAGTGAAGTCGGAGAAGATTCTATATCTTCATGTATTTCATAAGTGCTACGCGGTCCATATATTCTCATCTTTGAATTTAATTTAGTCACGACCAATATCGATCTGAATCCGTCAGAGTCAAAAAATTCTCGATCCGTGATTGTAGGGTTTAACAAGAAATTAGCATAGTTAACTAACTCATGCAGTCTGCAAGCCAATTCGTACAGGGGGTCGATCAGATGCAAATATCTGGGAATGTTTTGCGAGATGTAGCAGAAATTAATGACCTTCAACATACGTAATTCATGTAACAGGGTGTGACATGGCCCACTGAATTATTGAGGCGAGGCCAATGTTTTGTCTCGGAAAAAACATCAATTACAAAGCTGTCAAATTTGGAGGCACTCTTGTTGAGACAAACTGGCTTTATGCCATTGATATGATATCAAAGAAAAACCGGGTAAGAAATCCATAGTAGGCGGCTTGAGTTGCTGTTGTCGCTGTTGCTGCTATTGTTGACGTTGTTTTGCTGCTGTTGTTACTTTTGCTGTTATTTGCTGCAGTTTTTGTTTCATGCTGTTATTGCTGTTCTTGTTGCAGTTGCTGCTGTTATCCTGAATAAACGACGAGCTAATACCAACCCATGCTTAAGTGCGCACTGTAGCATTGAGTCGTCAAAGAATTAATAACGATAAACAGAAAGTAAATAATAAGCGACTATAATAAAGCAATAAGTATTCAGTAATCAATCATTTATAGTATTTACGATATTTTTTTATCCTGGGCTGGTGCATTAAGGATCAAAAGTTTCCGAACTTAACACAACAATTTTTTCATTTACTTTAGAATCTTTAGCAGTATTGTCTTGGTTCCCTGTTTTATCCATTTCTTCTTCAGTGGATGACAATTTTAAATTTCCAATTTGTATTTCTAAGTGTTCATCTTGGGAGTCCTCTGACGTAGAGTCACTCGTGGCTGAGCTGGTTTCAGAAGATTCTGTTTCTTCGTCGCTAACTTCACTACACTCTTTGGCGTCTTCTTGTCCTTGTTCTTGTTCTTCTTCGCTGTTTTCGTCATTATTTTCATTCTCTTCGTTCACTAACAAGCCAGCTTTTTCCAGCTCCTCTAACTGCCATCCAAGGTCCTTTTTAGTAAGATTCATCTGTCCCAAAACATAAACGAACAATGATTAACCCTTAACATTCATTCACGCAACTATGGAAAATAAAATACTTATGGAAAGTATTCGTAGTTTTATCCCTACTCATGAAAACCTTTACATGTTGGGCGAGTTCATGGCAGCAATGTTAGAGAGGCTTTACCCTATCTATTCCTTACTCTATTCATCTGTATGTATGTAGTTGTTAAACTTGCATTTATCGAGCTTTGCATTATGTAGCGAGCAAATGCTCATGTTTCCTGGAGAAATTCCCATAATTTCGATCTTCGTACCTTTTGTAAATTCTGCGCAAGGGACTTCAGTTTCTTTTTGCTGTTAAAAGTACAAAAATGCATCTGTTTATGCTGTAGATTTAAGAAATACTAAAGCTAGGGCTTTCGTTTAAGATACCCTGATTTAAACACATGAGATGCTGAGAGAATACGACACAAGCTGTAAAACCACAATGCGAAAACTCTCTACTAAAATGACCGACATTTCGATCAATCAAAACGCACATCATTCAAAATCATAATCCTTACAGTGATACTAGAGAAAAACGTTCGCGCATGCGTGAATTTCAGGATTTGAGAGTTTTAGTGAGAAAATAAATGTTTGTTTTCTCCAAGTATACAAATAAGTTCGCTGGTATACTTTTGTCAGACCAAGATGCTGTATTAACAAACACAATATGAAAGAATTAGCCTTAAGTTTCAAGCATGGACACTAAGTTTTGGCATTTTGTGAAGTCCAATTATCAGGCATGTTTGAAAGTCAAATTTACTTATGTTTCGACTAATTTGCATTCGGATTCAGAGCATGCGCAGACGATTTTCACTCGTGTCCCTTAAAGTAAATCTCATTCATAAGAACGGAATTCAGTGAATCACGTGATTCGACGAAGTGATTTTTTTCTGGCATTTTATTGGCTTTCTGCGCAATCCACTTTAGTGCGAGTGAAAAACAAACGCATTCATTTCTTTAACTATTTATTATTTATTTATCGGTGGTAAATGTTACTAAATCAAATGTTTCCTCATTCTCATTCACCTAATGCGTCTCTGAATAACAGTTACAGGAGTAAATTTAGTTGGCGAAGCTATGAACTTCAATAAAAATAAAATAATATGGATATGTGGAAAAGTTGGGCCTGCATGTAAGAACCTTCCTTTACAAATTCCAGGAATTTTTTCCAGGATTTGCAGAAGTAGCATGAGTAGCAGGAGCCTTGAATGTGCAAAATACCTGATGGTTTGGATCCACACACAATAATCAGTGATATACAGATCATTTAATATGTAGCGAGGATCGTCTTCATTAAACAATCCATGGATTTCAAGTAAACATTTGAGTAATCTTCTTTTGCCTAGAGAAAGAGTCGAAAAATAATTTTACATTATAAATGAATGGAAACGAGACCGAAGGAACAAAAGGTGACTATTGGAAATTGTAGCGAGATAAATGAGTGAATAGCAGTTATAACCTTACACTCTGTTGGCTTCAAGCAATTGTATCAAGTCGAAGAATTTGGGTCAACATTACAGTAAATGTATATGAACTGACCTAAATGACTTGAAACAATATTCTCCAGTTTCGAGTTCTCTGTTGCTCAGGCTTAGCCTCGAACTCGGTTCAAAGAGTTGTATTGTGGGAGTCGTAAATATTTCACCGTTGGAATTTGTGAATATTTAGACACTGATTCGAGGTTAACCCTGAGTAAATGAGTCTGTAATCAAGAAATACAGAACAAAGAAGTAATTTGGAATTCGAAAATAGTTTTTTGTTTGATCTGAAGACCGAAAGTTAGTGCAACTTTGATATCTGCCATAAGGACACTTAAAGAAGACAGCGTAAAAGAGTTTGAAATATTGCTCATGTTTTGAACGTTACAGTCTTTCGTCAGAGTAAGAAGAAAAGAAAAACGAATAAGATGAGTAGAAATTACTTCATTGTAAGAATATGCGTGTCAACGTGAAATATAAAAAAAGGTTTTACCTAAAGCAAATATCTTTTTAGTGTCCTCTAGTACAAGCTGAACAAGATTCCAGTTACGGTGAAGAGGGTAGCATAAACAACGACGATAACAGGATGTAACTACGTCATTTATGTTGGTAAACGTCTATGGGAAGTAATGTTAGAGAGCCGGTTAATGTTTAACTGAAAACCCACCACACAATTTGCGCACTGCTGATTGGTTTATACACAATACTGAGTTCATAGCTAATCACCAACGCAAGTACAGCAGTGATGCAGCTCAACAGGGTCAAACTGTAAACAATGTAACTAGGCACCCCTCTTGCAGCTGCTATATAGTCCATGTATGACCCCAGAGCACAGCTCTAACTAGTTTGAATTAGTTAGGGTTAGTTTGAGAGAAGTGCGAGCTTGTAGCGATTTGAAATTGCTGCAGCGGCTTTTGCTGCCGGCGCGCAATAGTTGCATATTTTTGATTTCTTGAAAATTAGCAAGAAGTCGGGTTAACTGTAGAGACCTCAAAGACAGTTGAAGTCATGTCACCCTATTTTATCAATCATCGTTTCAGTCATTACTTATGAGGATCGACAAGTTATGGCTCCATATTTTCTTGCCTGTACAGAAATTCTCACAACAACTTAGAGGGGAAGAAACCTTGTTGTGAACTACAGCACTAACACTTATTACTCACCTCAAAATAACAAAGTGTTGAACTTATTTTGTTGATGGTCCATCCAGATTCAACCTAAAGCACAAATCAAACAAGATTTTCAAGATTATACTGACATCTTTTAAACTGCCACATCAACACGTGAGAAGACTGCTTATCCAATCAAATACTCGGACATGGCACGTGACACAATGACACGTGAGAAGACTGCTCATCCAATTAAATACTCGGATATGGCACGTCACACAGACACGTGAAGACTGCTCATCCAATCAAATACGCGGATATGGCACGTGACACAACACGCGAGAAGACAACACGTGCAAAGACTGCTCATCCAATCAAATACTCGGACACAACAAGTGAGAAGACGTGACTAACGTTTTCGTGGATAATACATACCGTGTTCTCCCCTTCAGTTGTGCGATGATTGTAAGCATAAGCAAAGATAATATCAACCAGACCTAGCAACAAGCTTAGCTGTACTGGTTCATCCAATATATCTGTGTAATATTAGTGCAGTTAAAAACAAATAATCAAATAAGCAGTGAGAATTTTTAATTGAAGCACAGTACACCGGCAGTGGTGAAACGATATATTTTTTTAAAAGTGGGGGCGAATCTCTGGTCTTCTTCATAAAGGAACTCAAATGAGGATAAATAAGTTGTTATTCTTGTAAAACGTGTGTGTGTGGGTGTGGGTGTGAAAGAGTGTTTTTTATTTGACAGATGTAGAAGAAGTGGAAATTCAAACAAGGTCTTGATAGAGGAACAGAGGATAAAAAAGGATACATTCCTTGTTTGGCAAATGTCTCAGGTTATCTTTTTCTTCTTCAGTAAATAGAACTGTAAAATACATATGAATTATTACAATTGTGAAACAAATATTGTAATACAGTTGGGTTTAGTTTTTTCCCTGTCATGAGTTAAGTTGTCATCAAGTACCTTTTGTCTCATCTGCTGGAGTAAATTTAGATTTTGAAAGGTTTCTTGAAATTGAAAACAAAAAATGAATTAATGACGGATTGTATTTTTTAATTATTTCTCAATGCATGTATTTAATGCTAACATACTTAAGTTGTTCTTCTTCTGCACTAAGCAAATTGTCTGCTGATATACTCTGAAAATATAATAATTTAAGTGAAACAAAGTTAAAATTACCAAAACCAGCACTATCTTTGCCACTATCACTATACTATCACCATCAATATACCAAAGCCTCCACCACTGTCTCCACCACAACCATAACCACTATAACCATCAATATACCAAATCCTTCACCACTGTCTCCACCACAACCATAACCACTATCACCATCAATATACCAAATCCTTCACCACTGTCTCCACCACAACCATAACCACTATCACCATCAATATACCAAATCCTTCACCACTATCTCAACCACAACCACAACCATCACCATCACCAGCCCCACCACCATTACCCCTACATCAATTACCACTATCACCACCAAAACCACTTCCCCTACTACCATTATCACTCACGTCAACATCATGGCAACCATCAACACTACCTCCTCTTACATTATCATAATTTTCATTGTCATCGCCAGCCAACATCCTCCTTTCCCTCAACATATTAAGAACCTTCCTGATTCACATATTATGATATACTATATAAATTATTATGATAAACTTAAGTTGATCCATTAGATAATTTTACCTTCAGTTTTTCCTGATATTCTTTGTATTCCTCATCCCATGGTGGACTGTACTCTAGAAATGGTTGTATAGTTTCTTCATCAAAGAAGTCTGCACTGTCATTAAATAAACAAGTCATTACTATTACAAATATAAGCCATTCATCCAATTCTCTCAGCTAAGTCCTTCAGGGGTTGATCAAGGAAGAATACACTTATCCAGATAAACTTTCAATAGGTTTACTTCAAACCAAAAGAGACACCATTTTTCATTAATTTCTACCCTCTATGGGTTTCCTGTGGTATTGGCATAGGGTACCCATCCCATATTGAAACCCTGAATCTGCTCCCGTCAATGAAAAGATAAGAATAAATGAATTTAATGACTGATACTTACAAATAATGTCCAGGGTCAAAATTGAGGTCTTCAGCTGCTAGACGAGCAAGTCTTCTTTCATGGAAGCTAATGGATTCTGGATCAGGCACATCAGATATTTCATATAGTTCTTCCTTTAATAAATATTTAAGAACAAATTTTAAAATTAAAAATCTTTGAAAGCCATTCAGTAAGATATGAAGATCAGTAGATAAGGAAACATGTAAAAAGAGAGGAGTAAGGAAATTGAATGATACTAAAACGTATTTTCAGCTGGAAAAAGTAAAAAAAAAAAAAAGATAAATAATAAATAGATAAAATTAAAGTAGATCTGGCAGTGGCAGTTATAATGATAGACCGAGTGCTGTACAAATCCAGTGACCTCTAAGGCTGATTAGTCGTACTATGTCGTACCTGGCGCTTATCAAAAATCCCCTTCTTTTTGTTTGCAAATCCATATTTTCCTTCTTCACTTTTACAATCTAAATCCAGTGAAACATCATCCTATAAAAGAATAATAGTGCATAAACATTTAAATACTAGATATTTTACATAGAAAACAGTGGAGAAGAGAAGCAAAGGGAAGAGAAAGGAAGTGAAAGGAAGGAAAGGGAAATGAAGGAAAATGAAGAAAATAGATTGAGGGGGAGGTTGGGGGAGATGATGGAAATAATTAATATAATAATAATAATAATGATGATGATGATGATGATAATAATAATAATATAGTTCTAGCTAAATATTCACAGATACACTTGTATATGTGGTGTAAAGGAAGTGGAGAAATGAGAAATGAATGGTTGGGAAAAATAAGGAGGGAAGGAACGGGACTGGAAGAATAGAAAGAGATGTCATGTGTTACCCTGTATGTACCTCACAAAGAACTTGCTCAATTTCCCAATCAAAATCACTGTTTTCATCACTGGAATCATCATTTATTTCTGATGGTTTGGAATCATCTGAAAGAAAAACAGAAATCTTATGGAAACCAGAAATGAAAATAAAATAAAAAATAAAAACTCTAAATCAGCCAGGTTATTATAAAATAAAGGAATAAAATAAGAAAACTCTCCATCCCATACTAACCATTAATAACTTCAATCAAGGGTTGATTCATCTTGGTTTTTTTCCTTGGAGAAAGCAAGGAAGTCAGCATGTCCAGCCCCTCAAAGTGCTCACCTTGGTGAAGCTTGGGGAGTTTTACAATGAATGTTCCTAAAAGAAGTTAAAAAAAAAAAAAAAAAAAAAAAGACAATAATGAAGAAACATCACTTTTGCATTAAGGAAACAGGGTCTTACAGCTGTAGATAGTGGTTAGGCAGCAGTGCACTCACCTCTCGCCTCTGGGGTCTCAGGTTTGATTCCTGGACTCAGCATCAAATGTGAGTAGAGTTCATTAGGTCTCGCCTGCCCTATTGATTCAAGCTTTTTTTAGCTTATGCCAACATTTGATCATATCACATATCACACATGACCAAGTCTGGTAATGCATTCCATAATGTATTCCACAATATACATGTACTGTAGATAGAGCGTATATTTTACAACCATCGCTCCCCACAAGGGGCTAGCTCTTCCATAAGCTATTGTCCCTCATGCACTACCGCTAGATCCATTACAACAGACAACACTAAACTCATACAATATGTAGTTTTGATGTACCTTTCTCGACATCATATGTTGCACCCTCTTGGCCATCCTCAACGATCTTACCAGGAAGATTAAGCCTGCAAAATAATATTTAACAGTTGATCAACATTCACAAAATGCTATTCTCGTTCAATGGCTATGATATACTTAAATATGTATAACAAGGACTAAAGGACTTAAAACTGTCTGTCTTCACTATATAACCCTGTATAAGGCGGACGTAAAAGATATCCACTGAAGACGCTGGTGATGACCATTTTCAGTGCCCGTGCTAACCGGCTGCCTTATCAATTGGGTCGCAAGGCCTGTTAGGCATCAAGCCGTCCACCCAGGAGTGGTAAACGCATTAGATTAGATTAGAAATATAGTAATAAATGCATATGTGTACTTTACCTTAAGAAGTAAGGTTTGACATAAAATTTAAACTCATTTCCATCAATGAAGAAATCAACATCAGATATCTAGAAAGAATATAAATTGTTAAATCTTGATTGCTTTCAACTCAAAACACGAAATTATTTTCTGTAAGTGAGTAAGAAAATGTGTCAACTTCAAAGAGTCTACAATAATCAAATATTTGATAGTAAAATTTGACAAGGCTTTAATTCTGGGTACTTCACTTTACTTATCATAACTGGAAAATATGAAAATGTGTACAATAAATATCGTAAGATATAATGATTTTTGATACAGTAGTTACTTTAGATATTGGATATTTTACATTAATGTTGGTGATCAGTTAACTTAAATTTTCCCTGCTAGCAGAGCCTATTTTCCTTTGGTCGAAGGGAGAGAAAGAGAAGAGAGACTCTGCTAGCAGGGAAACTTAAATTGCGATGAAAGAAAAAAAAAGATCGTAGTAAAAATAAATTTCTAACTTCTTTCTAGACCACGTGCTTACCTTGACGTATGGTGTTTTGATGGTAACGATGACGAAATTCTCGTCTTGACTTAAGTCAAACGCTGGAGTTAACATAATGATTTCAGAAAGTATCTACAATACTTATACTTGGGATCATTTGAGTGAAATGTTTAGCAAATAAAGTCACTTTGAAAACAGAATATCTTCTTGGCCACCATTTTGAAGTGTTATCGTTCCCAGGTCACATCGGGCTTTGTAACCACAGGATACCCAAAACGAACAGTTCAAGCGATAACCGGTGCACACTCCCTGGTTAGGATATCCAGATTGCCACTCCAATTCCATCTGCTTAGAAACACTGATTTTTGCGATTTTTTCTTTTCTTTTTTTTTTTTTTTTTTTTTGATTTATCAAAAATAACCGGAGACCATACTCCCAGACCCAAATGCTGAAGCGTTGTATGGTAGCGCGAAGCATTTACGGCTACGCCAGAGATTTCGACCCCGACACCGCTATCCCGGGAGGAATTACAGACTGATCAGGAAGCCCGGCAAAAGCCTAAGGGAGAGGTTAGTCGGCCCCTAGACCATAGATGATTAACCCCTTGCTATGACCAGCAGACCTAAATAATCGATTTTGTTGCTGATGAATTAAGATCCATAGTCACTCCTTTCCATGTGGGATGTCATTTTCAGTGATTAAATCATAGTCAATGATGTCACACGGTGTAGATTTGCATTAACTATATTCACTAGTTTAGCGCACTTGAAAAAAACGATTTCATAGATGCTTGTTTTTGTCACTATGGTAACGCCGATTCCGCTAAAACTTACATCATTGCAAACAGCTCCCAGTCCAACATCTAGTACGAGAATCTGATAGATCCTGATGAGCAAATATTTCCCCCACTTCAAATCACAGGTGTGGTCATGCAGAAGAAGACTACAGTGAAAAAAGCACCTCAATTCAGTTCAGCATTATTTTTTCTTTGAAAAAAAAAAAAATTAAAAAAAAGATGTAAACTAGAAAGGTCATTCGACAAAAATAACCACAGAAAAGTGATGATCCCATGTAATTGTTCCGTTACGACGCAACCTCGTTAGAAACCGTTCGCTTCTGTCAGCAGAAGTTTTATCACGAACATAATTGCCTTGTGTGGGACCGTTTCTGTTCAAATATTACAACTGAATAATGGTGATAAATGACATGGAATTGTAGCAGCACTGAAGTATTATTTTATTACATGAACTAAATTCTTGTTCAAGGTACTGAGTTGCTCACTTCCTGTTTCGCTAGCTTTATCAGTATTTCAGCGCCTTGTAACACAATACTCTCTTGGCATATCAAATGAAAACAGTGAACAGACGTAAGTGGAAGTGTTCTAGTTCGTAAACACATAAGTGTCTCAAACGTTTGGAGATTTCTCGTCATCTTTAAGGTAAGATCAATATTCATTAAACCCCTATACCAGCCCTAGCTGAATCTTGAAATATAAAGGTTACGAAAGAAAGAAAGTTAAAGTAATATGACTGATGCTTCTTGCTTGGGTCAATGATATTTTTGTCGTCTGATTTTTCGAGTATCCCAAAGAGATTGCGCTATAAGAGTTTATTGATGGTGAAAACGCCAGTGTTTTTCGTTACTGAGATATTTCCATAATCAATATCCACTATTATAAATTCTGGCATTCAATTTTAAAATATTTATGAGTCTCCAAAGCTATCGTTATTGTTAGTTTAGCTCTCTCGGTGTGTGCACGAGATTATACGAAGAAACTTCTGGAGTACGTTCGTATGTGACACTCCTTTGAACACGACTCTTTTTGAGCACGCATGTCTACACTAGTGACCTCTACTTCAACATATTCCATGAGTTCTAAGTGAAAAATACGCCATTGATTTAGTCATCAACGTACTTTTTTTTGTTTTCGTGTAACTTTTCATGGACGACAGAAATTCAATGCTAGCGTGTTTTTGGAAAGAGCGAGAACGGAATTTTTTTTGGGGGGGGGGGGAGGGGATGAAGGGAAAACTCTAACGTTCAGTCGACCTATTCCCAAAAATATCAATTATAAAGTCAGTTTTCCCTAAATTAAAGCGTATTTTCGATTTTCTCTTAGACTGATTTATTCATTCCTTATTATCCCTAAAACTATTTTATCAGCTATTTTAAAAACTATTTGGCCTGGGATCCCAAGGTATTCCTAGCTAAAACCGACAACTAACCCTAAGAAAAAAGAGAAGGTTGAAAAATAGTATACAAATTTCGATTTCTAAATCTAAATGCTATAATCGACAATCTAAATACTACTACTAGGTATAGTAATGGGAGAAGAAACTTGCTTTCGTCTTTTCTGATTACCATAGCAACCAAGACTACGTAACAAACAAGATGACCTTGAATATAGTGGAAGTTCACTAACGATTAAGTTATGTGATCTCATGTGGAGACAATTTCGTTTCCTGCCCGGTTATTATCTTGCTTATTGTTATATTTTTGCTGGTGCACGTGCTGTAATAGAGTCCATTGCTTGAGACTGTGGCTCGTTGTGGCTCATTTGTGATTTGTTGTATTGCTGTTGCTGTTGCTGTTGCTGTTGCTGCTACTGTTGCTGTTGCTGTTGCTGTTGCTGTTGCTGTTGCTGCTGCTGTTGCTGTTGCTGTTGCTGTTGCTGCTGCTGCTGCTGTTGCTGTTGCTGCTGCTGCTGCTGTTGCCGTTGCCGTTGCCGTTGCCGTTGCCGTTGCCGTTGCCGTTGCCGTTGCCGTTGCCGTTGCCGTTGCCGTTGCCGTTGCCGTTGCCGTTGCCGTTGCCGTTGCCGTTGCCGTTGCCGTTGCCGTTGCCGTTGCCGTTGCCGTTGCCGTTGCTGTTGCTGTTGCTGTTGCTGCTGCTAATTCATTTGTGATTTGTTGTATTGCTGTTGCTGTTGCTGTTGCTGTTGCTGTTGCTGTTGCTGTTGCTGTTGCTGTTTTTGTCATAGCGTTGATTGTGCCTGCTGCTGCTCTAATCTCACTTTCTTTCTTTCGTGCCACGTTTTTTATTCCAATTGCATTAATTTTTTCATAGATAAAAATTAGAGAAAATAGAATTAAAACGAACAAACAAAATTACATTAATCATTCATTTCACTTGTTTATGTGGATATTGCCCGCGTGTTCGTAATGCTCTTAACAAGTAAACTCATTAAACATGATTAATCAACATTATCAAACCAAGGTATGAAATTGATTCTGGGACTAATGACGTCATCTTTTCATTGGTAAGATATTTCAAGCAAGTCAAGCTCACTTGTCTCTAAAAGATGTGGTACTTTGCTGCAATATTGTGTATTTGCGTTGCATTATCATTAACAGCTGGTAAACCAACTTTGCAAGGTAAGCATCGTGTTTGATTCCTGGACTCAGTATCACATGTGAGTAGAGTTTGTTAGGTCTGTCCCTTGATTCGAGGGTTTTCTCCTGGGTCTAAATTGGGTTTGATTCCTGGACTCAGCATCACATGTGAGTAGAGTCTGTTAGGTCTGTCCCTTGATTCGAGGGTTTTCTCCTGGGTCTAAATATTGGGTTGGATTCCTGGACTTGGTATCACATGTGAGTAGAGTTTGTTGGGTCTCTCCCTTGATTCGAGGGTTTTCTCCTGGGTCTAAATTGGGTTTGATTCCTGGACTCAGCATCACTTGTGAGTAGAGTTTGTTAGGTCTCTCCCTTGATTCGAGGGTTTTCTCCTGGGTCTAAATTGGGTTTGATTCCTGGACTCAGCATCACATGTGAGTAGAGTTTGTTGGGTCTCTCCCTTGATTCGAGGGTTTTCTCCTGGGTCTAAATTGGGTTTGATTCCTGGACTCAGCATCACATGTGAGTAGAGTTTGTTGGGTCTCTCCCTTGATTCGAGGGTTTTCTCCTGGGTCTAAATGTGGTTTGATTCCTGGACTCAGCATCACATGTGAGTAGAGTTTGTTAGGTCTCTCCCTTGATTCAAGAGTTTTCTGCTGGGTCTAAATATTTGGTTTGATTCCTGGACTCAGCATCACATGTGAGTAGAGTTTGTTAGGTCTCTCCCTTGATTCAAGAGTTTTCTCCTGGGTCTAAATATTGGGTTTGATTCCTGGACTCAGCATCACATGTGAGTAGAGTTTGTTAGGTCTCTCCCTTGATTCAAGAGTTTTCTCCTGGGTCTAAATATTGGGTTTGATTCCTGGACTCAGCATCACATGTGAGTAGAGTTTGTTAGGTCTGTCCCTTGATTCAAGAGTTTTTCTCTGGGTATACTATGGTCTTTCTTCCTCCACCCGCAGTACTTTTAAAACACGCTAAATTCCTATTCGATCTGGGAGTTAGCTGTGTCTTCTTACTTCTTACTTTGACAAAATTGAGCTGTTTTTAAACTTGCTGTTTGTACCGTTAACGTCTTGTTTTTAATAATTGTTGAGTTTGTTTTGTTCAAAGCGCAGTTTAAAGTATCCCTATTACGTTGCGCCATTGCTAATGGCCTTAGGGTTGCCTTAGTGTGTTCCTATGGCAACGAAGCGTCTCTTGTCTCGACCTTTCCCACTTTAACAAAATTAAACGACTCACGGTGAGATGGACGGAGTGGACCAGCTGAACAACCAACCGTCAAGAGACCGACTGACCGACTGACATAATTATATTCGTGTTGATTTACCACAGAGAGTTATTCCAGCGGATGTTCAGAATCTTTGACCAACACTAGTGGATCATTCAGTAGCCCTGTAATCATCAGTGAACCTAAATTCTACCCCGACAACACGCAATGCAAATGGAGCATTAATGTTCCAAAAGACGGAAATGTTACCATCTCCTTCACAAAGTTTAACACCGAAGCTTGGTAAGCAAGAGTGGCGCGATACGGAGTTTTACGAGGGCACAGAAGGGGTGAAGTCAGATACGTAATTGAAAAAACATGACGTTAGCATGACGTAATCGTAATCATAGTAATAATAGTTTTTGATTGATTGATTGAAGACTTTATTTAATGAGGGTGACACGTAACAGTAATTTTGTTAACTGATGAACTTGTGGACCTCAATAATGATTGTTATATAATGAATCCAATACAATCTACTTAGCCTTCTACGCAGACGTTCTTAGTGTCTGTCACGCAACGCCCTCTCCCCTTAAAAATAGCAATCAAAAACAAATTAATCCATTAAAACTCGTCAATAAGTTGAGGTTTATTAATGGAGATCGTGATGGATTTTGGAGAATTTTGTCGACTTTTATAAACCAAGTCAACTGCATTTTTTCGGTTTCACAGTACTAATCATTCTCTTGAGTATTATTTCTCTCTACCTTGTAATACTTGGGGAAATACATTAATATGACTCAATTATTTTATATTTTTCATCATATCAGAAATTGACACGTAACCAATGTTGTTTTCACTATTCACTATATAGCTGTGATCACGTGAAGATTCTCACTGATAGCGGCTTCATGATTGGTCAATACAGCGGACCGCGTTTTCCCTTTAAAGTAACCGTCAAGAGTAGCGAAACCAAAAGGGTTGATATCATCTTCAAGTCTGACGAATCAGTTTACAGAACTGGTTTCCATGCCAACTATCACGTGTATGGCAAACTTGGTAAGAGATGTGTATTGTCTGGTACATCTGACGTCATGGTCGCCATGATGGATTTAACTTATGAGATTTAGATATATTATTATGCCAACTTACTTCATCATACATGCGCAAAAAAAAACAAAAAAACAACAACAACAACAACGAACGAACGAACCCGTGCCGTTCCGCGACCCTGTCGATGCCATATGTTCAGCGTATTGATTGGACGCGCATTCATCTGTAGTTGAATAATATGTTATTATATGTAAGATATTTCATCATCATCATCATCACTCTTCATACCAAAAGGTGCATAAAGCCGTATAGGTCAGTACTATTCAATATTCCTTTGGTTTCTTCCGTAATATTTACCCTCCCTGTTTTGCAATATTTGCGGTGCATACCGGCTGCATAAGAGAATAGAATGACACGATTTTTTCTTCAAAATATTTTAGCTCCTACCGCATCACCATCAACACCACCTGCCACAATACTGCCTACCAAGGCTCCACACGTCACACAAGGCGTTGGAGATTCGTTGATGGAGTAAGTATTCATTCTTAGTACTGAATTGATTTTGTCTAGATCTTGGGCTCCCTTAGGATTTCTCCATATCTAGATCTTGCAAAATGATAATGACCAGTGGTTTCTAGTTGGAGACTGCGTTGTAAAATTTCTCATAGCCCTTTTTTTTCTCTGGGTATCTTTCGTAATACTACTTGCGACTTCGTCGCTCGCTTAGACAGAGGTCATTTTTTTCGGCTTTTAATATTTTCGGCGTTGTCGACTTGTGGCAAGTCTAACTGCGTTAGTGTGTTGAATACGACATGTGAATAAGAAGTGAATAAGAATTAGGAAACTCAAACACTGCGTAAATAAATTAGTCCTTTCTCATATGCAAGCGGAATGAAAGAGAAAATTAGTAGATTATAGTTGGATAACATATTCACACGAAACAATTTCCATTTGCAGGGCATTCTTGAAAATGACCAGTGCTTTGTCGAGAATTATACAGTCTGTAAGTATTGGTCTTATACTGTAAAGAACGAGCTGAGGCGCCGTATGGACTTCAGACCTGACGGCAAGAAAGGTCGAAGCATCTTTAATATATATTTTTTGGACTTGCAATCTTTTACAGGCTTCATCCAAATTGGGAGGAGGTTCTACTGACAAAGATAATATTCTTGCTTTTAAAAGTAAGCTACTTATATATTTCATTAACCTTATAAATAAATATTAATCTTATTGTTAATATTTTTGGTCGTGCTTTATAGTTCATACCTAATAAAAGCGCAGTGTAAACAAAGTGTAATGGTCAATTTAGAACTGAATTTGAATTTGCGCACACAATAAAAGATGGTTTCTATCAATCAAGTCACACTCGCGTGATAACTCAATGTCGACTTTCTAATCGCATTTTCTGAAGCTACACGGTCAAGGTCAAGGCACAGTACGCTCGTAGAATATCGTAGACACTCAAAAACATCTGCGCTTTTAAATGATTTAAACAATAGTAAAAGCATAATATTATTTGACTTTCAAATGTGACCCTTGGTGGTTTCTGGTGTATTTTGCTTGATCAAGTAAAGCTTGGTTTGCAAATGTTTTTAATATCATCTTTTCGAAGTCATTATAATTTTTTCATTTTTTGTTTGTGTGTGTTGAAGGTGACCTTTACCAGGCCATACAGTCAATGAAGTCTCTTAGAAGTGTCTCTTCTTCAGCACTTACACACTTCGAGGAAGAACAACTTAATATGGTGCTGAAACACCTGAATACCGCGTCCAAGAAAGCTATTAAAAAACTCTCAAGTAAGGAACTATTTGTTTCACCTGGTAATGCTTGAGATATGACGTGCAGAATGATTGGTTGGTTAACGAGCTTATATTACATTAAATCGCCCGCACGCGCGTTAAAGCTTGCGTAAATCCAATTTACTAAAGTTAATGATTGTACTGTTGGAGGGGAAGGGGTGTTGATCTCCATCTTAACATCCCTGTGAGACCTCCCAAAATATCATATATTTTGCCCGCAAAAAGCACCACGTTTAATGGTCGTCTCCAGTATTTTAAATAGCGCATCAGTGCAGAAAAAGGAAAACAAATCCTCAACAATGATAGCCGCGACGCGCGCCACGGTCAGTCTCAACGTTGGACACACGTGACGCACGTGGGCATTTTTAGACTCAACTTTGTCATATACGTTTAATCCTCATTTATCGCTACTTTATCCACAGTTCGACTATCACCGTCAGCTTGTTTCCTACGAAAGAAGGTTGGTCCTTGTCGTGCTGCCTTTAGACGTTGGTATTTCGACAGCTCTAAGAATAGGTGTCGCCCTTTCATTTACGGTGGCTGCCAGCCCAATGGAAACAATTTCTTGAAAAAACAAAGTTGCGAAAGTCTTTGTGGACACAAGAAGCCAGGTAAAAAATTCCAATCCAAGATAGCAAATAATTGTGATCACTCAAAAATACTTTGTGTAGTATAGACTAGTGCGACGTTACTGTCTATGCGTACGCATTATAATTGGGAAGGACGAGTGACGTGTGCTGCTAATGTACCACCTCTAACCAATACGACCCGGGTACGCGTCCTGCCGGTCTCGGTGTCGTATGTGAGTAGAGTTGTTTGTTGGTTCTCTCCTGTGCTTCAAGGGTTTTTCTCCGGATTCTCCGGTTTTTCCTCCCTTCACAAAAATCGACTTCTAAATTCCAATTCGATCCATTGGCTGTCTTATCAATTGGGTTGCAAAACCTGTTAGGCATTAAGCCGTCCACCCATGAGTGGTTAATGCATTGGATTTAGATTGTGAAAACTGCGGATTTGCGTTTAAATAACTTTGGGAATCGTTGCATTCAAATGCATATCATAACATCTCTTCCACCCTATATTGGAGATATTTTCCATGACCCTGTTTTTACTTCAAGAAGCCCTGCGGTCACCACATCTGAATTGAGTTTGTTTGATGTGTTTTTTCGTCCCTTTGCCACCAGGGTTTTTCTCCGGGTCCTCCGGTTTTCCTTCCATAAAAATCAACTGTGAGTTAAGAGTCGTCAGTATAGAATATTCGAATGTAGTGGTAGTGCGTACGTAGAAAACACGGGCACACAAGCTTCGAGCTTTAAAGCCTAACGTGAATCAATCAAATTTTTTAAAATTATTTTAGAATGTCCCGATGGTTCGCCTTTGTTCAAGTGTTTTGCGAATCCATGTGAGGTAATGTCCTGCCCAGCCTATCCCAACAACAGGTGCCAGTCAAATTACTGCGGAGGCTGTAACGCTGAATTCTATGACCAGTACAACAATAGTATTACGACTCACTGCTCGTGCCCTGATGGACAACTTGCAATCCCGCAATGCGTGGTTGATCCCTGTCAATCATCTCGATGTCATTCGCATCCCCGAGCAAGATGCAGAACCAGGTCGTGTGGGGGTTGTTTTGCGGAATTTGTTGATGATGATGGAAATGTTATTGATGACTGTTAAATAATAGAAGTTTCAACAAAGTACCAAGTTTGAATTATAAAGGGCATCTAGTTATATGCTCGATACACTATAGAATGGTAAATCACTTGAATCTTGAACCCTTAACCCTTTTGAATGCAGCCACAAACGATTTGTACTTTCGTGATATTTTGAAATGCGTAGATCTTTTTCTGCATGAATTTGAATGCAATTTGTACCGAATTTCTCCTTGCATGTTTATCTGCGCAATAGCTCATGGTTAGATATCTTCTTGTCTTGATGGAAATAGTCCACAATGTGTTAATGTTACCCCATAATGTGCACGTGATACTACAATGATTATAATTGACTTTTTGACATATTCCAAAGCAAATAAAAATGATACTTTTACCGTTGAAAAGCGTTGTAAGATGTAACCTGTAGCTTATTCGTATAGTAAACTAGATATCTGACCCTACAACACACTGAACCATTGCACACAAGATATCTGACCCTACAACACACTGAACCATATTGCACACAAGATATCTTACCCTACAACATATTGAACCATATTGCACACAAGATATCTGACCCTACAACACACTGAACCATTGTACACAAGATATCTGACCCTACAGCACACTGAACCATATTGCACACAAGATATCTGACCGTACAACACACTGAACCACTGCACACAAGATATCTGACCCTACAACACACCGAACCATATTGCACACAAGATATCTGACACTACAACACACTAAACCACTACACACAAGATATCTGACCCTACAGCACACTGAACCATATTGCACACAAGATATCTGACCCTACAACACACTGAACCATATTGCACACAAGATATCTGACCCTACAACACACTGAACCATATTGCACACAAGATATCTTACCCTACATCACACTGAACCATATTGCACACAAGATATCTGACCCTACAACACACTGAACCATTGTACGCAAGATATCTGACCCTACAACACACTGAACCATATTGCACACAAGATATCTGACCCTACAACACACTGAACCATATTGCACACAAGATATCTTACCCTACATCACACTGAACCATATTGCACACAAGATATCTGACCCTACAACACACTGAACCATTGTACACAAGATATCTGACCCTACAACACACTGAACCATATTGCACACAAGATATCTGACCCTACAACACACTGAACCATTGCACACAAGATATCTGACCCTACAGCACACTGAACCATATTGCACACAAGATATCTGACACTACAACACACTGAACCATTGCACACAAGATATCTGACACTACAACACACTGAACCATTGTACACAAGATATCTGTCCCTACATCACACTGAACCATTGCACACAAGATATCTGACCCTACAACACTGAACCATTGCACACAAGATATCTGACCCTACAACACACTGAACCATTGCACACAAGATATCTGACCCTACAACACACTGAACCATATTGTACACAAGATATCTGACCCTACAACACACTGAACCATATTGCACACAAGATATCTGACCCTACAACACACTGAACCATATTGCACACAAGATATCTTACCCTACAACACACTGAACCATGTTGCACACAAGATATCTGACCCTACAAAACACGTACGTACGTACGCGGTAAAGCTAAAAATAAGTTGCATTTTATTGACTACATTACTTAGCATTTAACTATTCTTCCTTCGCAAGTTATGTCATGGCCGCCATGTTGGCGGTACCTAACAACATATTTATCACATACCCCCAACATGGCCGCCAGCTCTTTGTCTCTTTAATCTATTGGGAATGATTGAAAAAACAATCAATTGGCCACTTTAGAAAGGAGCAAAAGACTGGGACGAGTTTTGAATTTTAATCTCATTTGATATAGCATCTCAATATTAGTAAGTCTGTGAAAGTTGAACACGATTGGATAAAGAGAACCAGCTAGTTACAAGCCTTCAAAAATCTCGGAAAAATTTACAAAGAAGGTATGTTGTCCCCTAACCATACATTCTTTGTAAATTTTCAACACTTTTCAAAGCCAATAATTCTGGTTCTTTTCATCCAATCATGTTCAAATTTGCCAGACGTACTAATGTGGAGATGCTTTATCAAATGACAAAAAAAATTCTAATAATATATCAAAATTCAAAACTCGCCCCAGTCTCATGCTCGTTTCTAAAGTGGTCAATTCCCTATTGTTATTTATAATTTTTTTGATGACTAAAGTATCGAAATTCTAGAGAGTAGAGGTCTGAAGATGTACCGGTTGCATGTACTTTCATTATCTACGGCCATACTTAGCGGCCTTTTCTATATCGAGAAACATCACATCGAGTAAAGCGGTAAAGCTTCCCGGAGACCACTACATATCCTTGTTTGTCCTCGACTGACCATCCCTTTACTCCATTCTCCATTCCAGGAACTGATATAGAATAAATAAAAAAATGCATGAATAGATTTATTAAAGTGAATGAATATATTGTATGTATTTATAACATAGTGTTCGGAGACTAGAGGGCTTATAACCAAGGTTATTTTTACGATATTTTTTCCACTTAGAAAGCCTACAACACAAAAGGACATGCGTCTGAAAAGTTTGGAAATCCGAGTAAATTAAACATCTAAGTAGTTTTAAAAGTTCAATATTGAAAACAAGGAAGGATAATGAGAAGAAATGTTCAAAGAGGAGGAGGGAGAGAAAAACGATTGAGGAAAGAAAGCGAAAAGGCAAAACGTAGCTAAACGTATAGAAGGAAGGAGACGTAAAAAGGAATAGAACAAAAGCCCAAAGGGTGGAAGAAAGAATAAAGAATATTTAGGGCAAATGAAAGAGAAGAAGGAAGGTTTGATATGATAATGAAAGATTGTATGACAAGCAAAAGAAAATTCTTACCTTTGCATCGGAGTTGGAAGCAGTAGCAGTAACGGCTACGTAAGTTGACAGGATCATTTGAATCGATGATCAATGGAATGGAGATCTTTGTTATGGGGCTGACAAGCCTTTTGTTGTTCACAACAGCTTCATCGTCAATAATTTCTTCATCGTCTGGTTTCTCAGCTTCACCTCGCACTAGAGGTCCACAACTCAGTAAGAAAAGAACGAGAACTGCAAGATATTTCATCTGAGAAAAGAGTTAAATAAATTAAGAGAGAATTCTTTTCGTATTCAAGCCGTGAGCGCCAAAAACTATTTTCTTGAAGAAAGGCTGTTGTACGAAGCTAAAATCTTTTTATTCAGAAAGTTTAACTTGTTTGGAAGTGGAGATGACCGATGAAAGTGGAATCAAATTGTTAACCCAAAGCATAAATTTGAATCAAAAATGAGGTTTAGGCCTTCATTTGCTTATTTCCGATACATTTTCTATAAAAAAGCCTGACAAAGCTACAATCTAACACAAATGCAACAAAACATCTTTGTACAATTGAAAATACCGCTTCAAACAGGCATTTTATCATAGTACATCAGTTCCTAACTGTTAAAAAAGGTTTTGAGTGTTAACCCAAAACGAAAATTGGGATCAAAACTCATACAAACGTCTTCTTAAAAAAATTCTTCTTAAATAAAGCTGAATGGCTTAATTGCATTTAGTTATTCATTAGAAGTGGAGAATCAGTCCAGGATTTTAAAATGAGGAGTTCCAAAATGGTCACCGCGCAGAAAAAGCTGGTAAGATTGGCTTCTACACTGAGTGTATTAAGAACATGATCAAAATCACAGGATCTCACAAAACTGATTCCATAAAAATGTAGCTGGATTTCCCATGGCGCGCTCTGTATCAGTTACACTCTACATTCTTCAATATGGGGTATGTAGCTCAAAGCCAATTTCGTCAGTTTCAATAGTTGTCTCCATCTTGAAAATAATAGATTACTAAATGACAAGATAATCAAATAAACAATGTCCATATTTACCTCGTATTTGCAGGATTTTATTTGTCGGTTCTTCTATTGCTTTGCTGCTCTTGTACGGCTCTTGTACGGGCTCGAACTCTTGACGACCACGAATCCAGATTCGAGCTAAGAATCCGCTTAAACAGAAGCTTTTTTATACTTTTAAAAAAATATCATGATAAATCAATTAAGTCATTTTAGGTAGTCCTATGCAATCATAATGAATTGAATACTTCAGTGGAGCTCGAAATAGGACTTCGGACGTAATCTTTGTGATATTGAGACAAGGTTTCATTTATTGATTTTACGTCAATGGTAATGAACCGCGAAGCATAGTTATGACTGGCAATATTCTTTGTAAAGGAGTCCACAATATCAATTATCACTGTGCAAATATAAGCACAAATATTCTAATAATCTTAGATAACATTTTAAAAGCTGGAATGAAAATTTTCAAAGTTTTGAAAGTTTCACACTGTTTTTCTTTAAATATAGTGTTTTTTAGCTTTTTAGTTTTATAGCTTAAATTAAAGCCAAGCAAAGCTACCACTTACAACATCTTTTTTGAAATACCAATCTAAGCTTGGATAACATTTTAAAATCTAAAATGCGGAAAAAGTCTCACTCATAAATTCATTTAAATTTTAAGCAATTAATGATGACAGATCAAAGCTACCACTGGCGAGGCCCGAAGCATTTTCTATATACTCGCAGCCCAAGCAAAGGCGAGGGCCGTTATGCAGGCTACTCTACGTATATAACCTTGGATGAAGTGTTGAAAGTTGTAATTTTGAATTACTGCTTTTTGCATTTTTTTTCCATGGTCAATGAGTTACGAACTAGAATTAAATATGGCTTCTATATAATAGGTCTCTCAAGTCCAGATTCTTATTTATCTGTAAATAGCGTATTACTATTTACGTTTTAGCTACCGACTGGTAAACAAATGAGAGAGAAACTTGTTTAACGTTAACTTATCTCGAAGTGCTACAGTTCAGATGAATGAGTAACGCTCATCACAAAACTAAAATATTCAATATTATATCGACTTCATCGATGTAAAGAAAGCGCGCTTATGAAAATAATAAATGAATGTTGAAAACCCTACAGGAAAGAGATGCTTACTTAACTGACGTTGTCAGGACCTTTGCCTATGATTCTGCGCATGCGCAGTCAGAAATTAAGTTTTTTTTTAAAAAAAAATTGCGGCTTTGCTACGTCTAATAGACGTTAACCAACATTCTTATTCATGCACTGATGCGGGGCCGGGCAGAAGGCAAGCAGATTCTTACTTCATGCGTATAGCTCCGGATACTGTTCCGAAGTGCCTATGACACCTAGCTCAAAATTTTCAGTATTGATGATAAATGAAGTGAAAAGTTGAATAGAAAAGTATTTTCATATGGTCTGAGTGATGCATCTTAGAGATATCAAGGTTTATACTTCCAATAAGTTAATGAGTGTGACGTCAAAGGAGACATTATTAAATATACAAAACTCTTCTGGGGCTATAAAACATCATTTTCTTACTAAGGCAAAGAAAGGTTCTAGCAAAAGAAATCTCATAGCAATCAGTGTTTCGAATTCCATGTGATGGCAGATAAACTGAAATGCCTCCTTTGAAGTCACGTCACTAACATATTGGGAGTATAAACCTTGATATCTCTAAGATGCATCACTCAAACCATATGAAAATATTTTACTATTCAACTTTTCACTTCATTTCGAATTGATGCTGAAGATTTTGAATTAGGTCACAGGCACCTTAACCTTACTATAACTAATCGTATTTTTTTACAGCGTTCTTGATTTCTACAATGCTGGGATGACTTCGAAGCTCTAAAGTTGCTGGATATTATGGCGACAATTTGAATATTATTATTAACTATTGCTCTGAATATAGCGAACATTCCAGGGGTTGTATCACTAGAAACATCTAATTAACGTACTTCCCACCATGCACCATTTAGATCTCTGGTTCTATATTCTATTTTTTGAACTGACAATGATTTTAAAATTAAGAGTTCTAATTTTTTTTCTTTTGAGGTTATTAATTACTGACTGTGTATCTGTGAGCTCAAATCGAACGTTCAAAGGTAGGCAGTCACCTTAAGATCAATACTATAATGGATGAGTTGGAAGTCCAAAAATTGCAAATAATAGAATAAACGGCAAAATGTTGATAAAAATATCCCAACATAGCAGCATCACGTAGTTTTATAACATCGCTGGATTTTGTTTTCTTAAAAAGCGCCTTTTCATTTCTTTATTACATGGATGTACTCGAATCGAAATAAAGCTTTGGCATGGCTCGAAAATAATTTTTAACCGGATTCTCCATGTCTTAAAACTTTCTATTTCAATTTTAGTGTTCTTGGATGGATCATGGAAAGACGGAGGGAGGGAGGGAAGAAAGGGAGGGAGTGAGGGAGGGAGGGAGGAAGAGAGGGAGGGTGGGAGGGAAGGAGGGAAGGAGGGAAGGAGGGAAGGAGGGAAGGAGGGAAGGAGGGAAGGGGGGAAGGAGGGAAGGAGGGAAGGAGGGAGGGAGGGAGTAAAGGATCGATGGATGAAAAAATGAATAATAGTACACACGTTAACGAATTTTTACTTTTTTAATCTCAATTACACCTTATCGCAGATATAAACCATCTACCGTTTCAATATTAAATATTTCAATACATTGTTCGATATATTCTCAAAAAACTTGAATCAATACTAAAGTACTAGGCCTTGTAACCCTTAATGTCACATCGGTAAATGATGTAAAGCTTGCCACTGATTGCGATGTAGCCCTTCTGATTGTTAATGATCCAGCCTTTGAAGCCATTGTACATTCCAGGCACTGAAATGAAAACACGACACCTTGTAAGGTATGCATCTAGTAAGATCCGATAAGAAAAGGGAAATAGGAGTAAGATAAGAAGAATGCATGAAAAATAATGGCTAGTTGGTGGATTAGACATGAATGGAAGGGCTAAAGGAATGAAGGAAATAAAAAAGGAAGGACAAACGGATGTAAAGAAGGAAAATGGAATGAATCGAATAAATTAAAGAATAAATAAATGAAGGATGCAAGGAAGGAAGGAAGGAAGGAAGGAAGGAAGGAAGGAAGGAAGGAAGGAAGAAAGGAAGGAAGGAAGAGAAGGATGTAGAAATGGAAAGATGGATGGATAGGATGGTAATACGACGGATAGCTGGATGAATATAGGGAGACTAATAGCACACTGGGAGGGTTTATAAATGAAGAACCAAGCGTTTAATTGAATGATTATGGGTTATTCAGTGTTGAAACATTTCATCATCAGACATTACCGTGACACTTGAAGGCAAAGCAGTAACAGTATCGTACACCCAAGGGGGATGAATTGGAACTGATGACGATCCCTGGGAGATAGATGTTAGGTGATGGCTTTGGAGGCGGAGGAGGCCGAGGGATAAGTATTTTGGATGCTTCTTCATCGTTCGAGTCACTGGCGAAGACGACGAGCGCACAGCTCAGAAACAACAGCGAAACTACAAGACTCTTCATCTGTTGAACAAATAGAAAAGTTGAAATGTGTAAATTCAGTCTGAAATTTCCCGCGTTCGGGAGCAACTTATAAAGTATATTGTATTGTAATTTCATTTATACTAATAGGTCATATTTTCCTCTCTTTCGGCTGCTATCCCTCCCTCCCTCCCTTCCTCCCTCCCTCCCTCCCTTCCTCCCTCCATCCCTCTCTCCCTCCCTCCTCTCCTCCCTCCCTCCTCTCCTCCCTCCCTCCTTTCCTCTCTCCCTCCCTCCTTCTTTATCTCCCTCCCTCTCTCCTTCCTCCCTTCCTCCCTTCCTTCCTTCCTTCCTCCCTCCAAGAATAATCACTATAATTTGCCATTATACAAAGTTCGTGTGCCAATCTACAATAATTCATTATCTATTATTTCATACTGATCGACTCTAATCCATCGTTCCCCTCTCTAACTCTACACCCATAATATATAATGAAACGATAGTATATTCACCTTGACTGGGTAGATCAGTTGACAATCTTGAAGCCAAAATTCTTTGTCGAGCAATGAGTTTCCAGAGTTGTAGAGTGAATAAAACATGCTAAACCAACTCCCTTATATACCGTCCAGCTTAGCAACAGGCTATTTTCAGATTGTTTAATACGTGTTTAAACGAGAGAAACTAGTTTCTATAGAAATGCTATCAATTTATATCATTAACGAGCTTGACCAACATCAACAGCGTTTGAAAATCTTTCAGAAATTTCATCATAATTTTTCAGCTTCGCACCTAGAGACTTAAATTAAATCCATGTTTTTAAAAAAAATTCTAATCACATGTTTAGTTTGTGCGCATTTGATTTTGCTCGCTTGGGCAAGGTAGAAATTTGGATTTTACGTCATTAATATAATACAATTTAAAAATCTATTTTTATAAATTCCGTGAACCTTTTTCAATGAGTCAGCATTCTTGTTGCTAGGACAATTTTTTTTTCTTCTAAAGTTGTAATTTCCAAAAATATAGATAATAAATATTAGTGCTAATCAATTAATGTATGATATTGGCAGTAGTGGCCAAACTGAATCGTAAAAATAAGATTTTACACACATTATAAGTAACAAAAGGATAAAACGTAACAATCTAGCAAAAACCCAAAACAACAACAAAAAGCAAACAAAGTCGAAAGTTTAGATAAAAACACTTGGAAATAAAATTACATTATTTGTTTTTATTTTTTTTGCTTTTGTTTTTGTTTTTGTTCGAGCAACCAAAGTGAATTTTATTTTAGCTATATATAAATACATGATTATCGATAATTGATAAATAGATAAAATCTACTGTAAAATAAATAGAAAAATAAGACAATTTCAAAATTACATAACAAAAACGAAAAGTCAAGATTTCTAGAACAATTCAGTTGCTGGTTATAAATAGTTGATAAGAATATTATCCTAAAAAGTCAACAAGCAAAAGAAGTGCTGGGGGCATTGCATCACCTAAATATCGTGATTTTTCGCCTGCCCGGGCAATATACAGATAAAAACAAGCAAATCAGACATGGCACTACATGGAATGATTAAAGATCCTAGTAACTACATCTTTGAGCAAATATCTGATATGTCGTGCACCAAAATCAAGACAAATTTTCCACCTGATAAAAAGAAGAAAGAAAGGGAAAAAAGTAGCTCTCTCTTTTGTGTACATGTTCATTAGATAAAAAAGACTAAAATGAATAAAACATTATATAACATTAAACTAAAGAAAGAGGAAAACGAGAAAGAAAAATTAAGAGAGAGAGAGAGAGAGAGAGAGAGAGAGAGAGAGAGAGAAAGAAAAAAGAAAAAAGAAAAGAAAAGAAAAGAAAAGAAAAGAAAGGAAAAGGAACTAAAAGAAAAGAGGTAAACAAAAGTGATTTCAAACGTCAAGGAATAAACTTTGTTATACATCCTTTTATGTACATAAGTTATTAAATTTCTCTAGTTTGTGTTATTTTCTCAACCCTTATTTTATTCTGAAAACTGTACAACAAAAGAACATTGCATTGTTCTTGCACGTCAAATAATCATCAAAGTAAAGTTAGAAAAAACTTTAGCATTTTTCAATTACAGTTTCAACTGTTTATTGATATGGAAATAAAGTCCAGATCAAACACAATACTAGTTGCAAATGAACTCACAGGAAAATGAATAAGACAAATGTAAACTTGAAAGAAAATCTGTGTAAATAGCTGTACTATCTTTGTAAATAATGGCACTGTTTAAACCTTCTGAAGATTTTGGGAACATTATATTTTTTAGCTTGAAGAATGATTTTTTTCTGGATAACTTTGCTCGTTATTTTGAGTCACGGTACTTGTTGGTCACAGAAGAATAAAGAAGCTATTACATCATACACTGATAGCTTCAAATCAGATGTCAAACATGGTAAAGTACTGGAGACTTTAAGAGCTCCTCAAAGTAAGATGAGCTGTGCTTTGAAGTGTCTTCGGAAGTCATTTTGCACGACTGCAATCATTGACGAGGAAAAAAACGTCTGCTTTTTGAGTGAAATGAACAAAATTGAAAACGAAGAAATCGAGAAAAGTGCTTCGTTCTTTTCTCAAACTAATGGCAGATTTTTTCACATACAAATGGTGAGCTATTTTGGTTATGATATTTTTTATGTATATATGATGTTGGATTTCCCCCTTGTTTTTTGGTGCTAAAATGTGGTAGAAAGATATAACATTCAGAAGCCAACGAGACTATGCATATTTTAAAACATTTCCACAACTAGGACAGCTACACATTTTGGCTCGAGTGATTTTACTTGTTCAGTGATGAAATAGTAGGCATAATACATAGAAGAAGATACTAATTCCATTGCTTTCTTTTGTTTTACTTTCACTGTTAGTCAATATTAAACTTATATGTATTAAACATTATTTCACGGGCCAAATAAAATCACTAAACCTGGGATGGGAGCAAAAAGATAAAGTAGTTCAGTGAATTATCCTAACGTTGGGCGAAGGAAGGGTTAACCTACTGCTAGAGCTAACCCTTTTTGGGATTCCCTGGGAAAACACTTAGCACCAGGGTTGGTCATTGTAATGTCATATCAACTGGGACCTACACTGCTCTACATAGAACCCACACTTTTGTAGCCTCATTGCCCCAATATCAAATAGAGGTCTTGCACCACCACGTGACGGCAGCCATGTTAGATGGCAGGAACACGACAATCGTCTTACACGAGAAAGAACTCAATTCCCAATAAAGAGCAAAGGGATTTTATTGTTCTGCCATCTAACCACAGGCTGCCCAAATGGGATGGGCACGTAATGGTGCAAAACCTCCATATGGTTCAAAAATTTATTTAGTAACAGTTTGGTAATTCATTATTTTTCACACAATCATGTCATTCCGTATGTTACTTTTGCAGCTCGGACCGGAAGTAGGAAAGGAATATGGTACGTGGAATATACTATAGATCGTTTTCAAAGCGGCCATGTTGGTGTATCAAAACAATACATTTTCTATCCTAGGGGAATTGAACTCTATATTTATGCAAAAACTGTGCAGAACGTTTCCATTGTTTGGAACACCAATATGGCTGCCTTGTCACGTGAGTGAAAACGCTCTATAGATTGACAACAACCATCTTGGATGGCAGGAACAATATCATTTTAGCAATAAACTTTCCCTGTTCATCAACTAAGTTCCTATTCCCAGTTAACTGATAAACCCTGTGGTCCTAGTGATGAACCTTGGGGAAATCCTATGCTGGACATTCTATTCCCCATTACCAGTGACCTTAATGATCTATATTTTTACAATACATTGAAAAAAAAAAGTCATTTCTTTTTAGTGCCCTATAAAGACAAGATATTTAAGAACTGCAAAGAACTGAAGTCCCTTCACCCTAACGCTCGTTCTGGTGTCTACTGGATCAAACCAGTCAGTTCAAAGATAAACCAACCATTCCAGACCTACTGCGACCAAGAAACGTCGGGAGGGGGCTGGACACTAGTTTGGACATACACCTTCACTGATTATAATAATTTTGATAGTGTTAGTAACGCTATCACGCCGTTGCCTAAATGGAACCGGAAATTCCACCCACCTGGCAGGGTCTGCCAACCGGGATCAGAAACAACCCCACTGAACGAAGAACAAACAGGCGCCATGTTGTTTTCTCTGTGGTCGAATATTGGAGAAGAGTTCTTGATCAAATCAAATATCATGAACTGGATATCCTGTAAGCCTGCCTGGGGAAGCCTTGTTAAATACAAGCACGGACCGATTAAGTGTCGAGTAGTTCGAAACGTGATTGGAAAGTGTGGCGATATAGTTCCGATCATGCTCGTGAACAGACGACCTGCATGTGGTCCTAAACTTGTTGGTGCTCGTCAAGCCGGACGACCTCCATTCCACGGATGCCATAAAGCTTACATTGATTTCAATGGAGATACACAAGGATGGCCGGTTCATGATTCCTGTGGGAACTGTAAACAGACCCAGTTGAAGGGTGTGGCAAAACCACACGGTAATGTGTTTATTCGCTAACAAAACAATCGAAATGCAGCTACAATTGATGATTAAGCCTTGCAGATTAAGCCAACGGTGAGCTTGCAATGATAGAGACCTTTTTTAACACCTTGAACAATTATTCACTTATGTATCTATCATTGCAAGCTCACCGTTCGTTTCACTTCAATGCATGGGCACGGCTACCTTTAAAGATGGCGCAAGAAACTGTGAAAGAAAATATTCTTTAAAACTGTAGTAAAACGATTCGCGGGAACTTAATTAGTAAGGTAAAGTTGCCACGCAACAACACGCGGTGATAGGCCGGACTGAGAATAGACCTCTTTACGTTAGGTGCAATGCTTTAGCAATTTAGTATCCATCATTTCTTTGTTAAACGGTTGCCCACGAGAATACATAAGAACTTGGATACCACATGAACGAATAATCTTATTCTCAAGAGAATGACACATGGCCTGAAATGGGGAAACTTTCGCCCAATGTAAAGAGCTCTATTGTGTCATTTCCTTCAGTACTAAGTAGTTTTATCAAGGGGTTAGTAATAGGGCGTGGCAGTATCACGTGGCACCTAATTATGAAATAAAAAGAACAAAAGTTAACATAGTACTAGTAAAATGACTTTGAGGGTTTTGTTGTAAATATAAAAAATGAACATATGATTTGTTGTCTGTCAGCTCGCACTCAGGCATTTTTCACGTGACATTTCTTCTATTATTACTTTTCTTTATTGAACCATTATAACCCGGTAATACGTCATTTTCTTCATGTTACAATATATATACAATGTCTTTGTTCTAACAATAAAGAAGCAAAGACTTTCAATGTAAGCTGTCTCCTGCTCAATATTAACATTGATACGCAGTATGCAATAGTCCCTTTACAAAGCGACTACAAGAGCTAGAGGATATAGCATTGGTGGTCTGCCAATGGAAATAAGTAGATCAGAGAACATATTTGTATTTCGACTTTCATCGGTTTTTATCATTGTAATCTAGCTAGCCTTGAAAACCATTTTATCAAAACACAAATTCACTAGTTTTCCACAGCTATGGAGCAACAATATTTCATTCAACTACGCATGCATGCGAAAATATTTCTTGCTCAAAAGGTAGGTTTCATAGGAGTGGTAAACGTCCGTTACCACGATCGGATTCTGTTAAGGCCTATTTACACGGCACGATTTGCCGCGCGCGACTTGACGTATACTGCAAATTTTGGTACCATTTACACGAGCACAACTTGTCGCACGCGGCACGAAAAAAACGCGAGCAATTTACTCGTCATTACAGCAAATGTTTCTTGTAAAATGCCACCATACACAGTTGAGAAGTGCAGTAAATAATCATGTCTACCTTGTTATTTGATGAGATCATTCAGAATGTTTGCACTTCGTGTTTAATTACCGGTAAAGACGTTTTCATGGAAATCCGCCATTTTGTTTTGGAATCAACTAGTTCCAGTCCCAATCTCGGTCAAAATCGTCATATTTACGTCATTTTCCTACGGCATGTCAAGCCAAAGTTTAAAATGCTACGATAAGTCTTGAGGCCGCGTACTTCTGTCGTAGGACCACTTACACGATCCGATTTTGAGCCGTCTAGTCTCGTGCGGGAAATCGTGCCGTGTAAATAGGCCTTTAGGCTTTCCTTTTTCTCTTCAAGAAACAAAGTGAAATTACTCGTTAGATATCCAATCAGTAGGAGAATTGATTTAACTTAATACACCGTATGGTTTGTGATGTTTAGAAACTGACGTTTCGGACGTTAGTCCTTCGTCGGAGTAAATGTGAGATATCCAATCAAAATGGTTCACAAGGACAGAATCCACTCAGTAGTTAACCAAGTATAACAATGAAACCACCTTGCTAGACCTTTTCTGGGTTCGATAAACATGGTGCATTGTGGTTCATCTTGGGTACAAACATCTGTTATTCATCATGCCTTATATGGCGTTGATTGTACCCAAGCTAGACCACAATGCATCTTGTTTATGGAACGCAGAAGACCTCAATGATCTGCTATTTTTAATAGGTTTCCAAGTTAAGTAGGGAGAGAAATGACTCATTCATTTCTTCCATGTCTTAGATTTTATATTAAACTACGAACAGCTATTCTAATTATTGTAGACACTAAACACTAGTTTTTAGCTAGTTATCTCTTCTTAGTTTATATGTAGGGAGGTGTATCACCCCCCTGATTCAGATCATTACTAACTGATCTGATTAAGTTTCTAATATTTTCTATAACGTTAGATAAATTAAAGGTTGTTCGTTAATGATACTAAGGGTGCTTTCCATTAAGTCCAACGGCCAGTTCTCGCAAGGAACGCGTGACAGTTCTTCAGGTATAAGTTCTAAGAACTGACTCGAAACACTGGTTTGACGACTTACCGCTCAGACCGATTGGTTCGACTTAATTGGAAATCGCCCAAGGGAAATAACAAGAGAATATGAGCTAAGAGAAGGAATCCTACCTATATGCTATTCTTAGCTTATTTTGCGCGATGAACCTAATTGGTTGATTTCTTGAGGATAGGCGGCTTCCAGTGTTGCAGTAAACAAAGCCTGTGTTTTTGTCGTGGACGTAGCGAAATATGGCGCTTTTCGTGTCCTAAAACGAGGCATTAAAGGGAAGCATGATTATCGCGCGGGCATGGTAACGAGTTAAAAATAGCATCAATGATTCTAAAAATAGCATCAAAGTGTGCACATAATGGGGCACGGGGATTCCTTTTCTTAGTTCATTTTCTCTTGGAAATAATCTTTAACCAAGTTTAGGCGCATTTGATTGTATTCACATGCGAATTTGCGCCATATAAGTATTAAATCATTACTCAGTATTAACCAAGTATTCGAGGCAAGTGGCGAACGGTTCCAGCCGTCGTTGTTCTTTTTGTGGACCAAATGCCATTCGAAAACAAACTTAATTTTGTGATTTCTTTGATCGGATTCAAACTGGATGAATGGCTGGTTCTTCTCTCGCACGTTGTTAGAGCATTACCATGTTGGTGGTATTTAACAGAAAGCTTTCTAATATGGCATTCTATTTTGGGGGCCACGTGTTAGATAACTCTCTGGGTTGTGTCACTCTCCTTAAATGAAGTTTATTATATTGTATTGTATCGTATTGTTAATACAAGCGGGGGAACAAGCGCCTAGGGTAAAAGATAAACTAGAAAAACAAAGGGAGGTAAAATAAAAAGTATCCACTTGTCAGTATTCTTATTCCAATAATAAATTCGCTCGCATGACAGTGTTGTCGATGGGTTCTTTCAATGATTTTACAGTCAAGTAACCCGGTCAGGCACATGTAACCTTATAAAATACATAGACCTTTGTTAGATAGCGAACATGGTGCATTCTGGTCTAGCTTGGGTATAAAATTTCCACTTTTGTTCAATATGCCTTATATGGTATAGTTTATACCCTAGATATCCCAAAATGCATCATTTTATCGGGATAAGGCATTGCTATTTCAATCAACAGCATGGTTGAAACACTAGATGTACAAGTTTGATAGCTTTTATATACATGCTTAAATATAATTGTTTGGTTATTCAGAAATATAGAACTATATTTTATAACGACAGCAATATTATTTAGTTTGTATTGACTCTGGTTAACCATCCAAGAGAATATCGATATCTGATGTGTTTAGGATCTATCTTGTCTCAACGCACATTTTAGTCACGATCAAGGAGTGGAGGAGTATAAGAACATTTTGTACCACGGCGAAAGCCTCTCGGTAAAAAGTGCGTGCAGTGCCTTGGATGTGAGGTAATTTGCTGTGTTCTGATTGGATGTGAGGTAATTTTGCATGCTGTGATTGGTTCAAATGATGTTGCCAATCCCGTGCCGTGACCTTACCGTTTCCCTTAAAAGTACTCTAACGAGCTATATTTGAAGCATGGCGGCATTAGGTCAGTCAAGATTGTTAGACTCTCTGTTCAATACGTTATTTGAAGGAACCAGGGGGTCTTGACCCCCTTAAACTCTTAAAATGTCAGTCAGTTTTCGAGTTTTTATATTTAAAATCGTTATTTATTTCGACATCCCGGCTGCCGTCACAGGATGAGAAAACAGTCCTTCAGGCTATCGTTATCACTGTCGTTATAAAACAGTTCTTTTCATATCTTATGAGAACCTTCCACGGTCCTTTATCACACAGCAACAATGTGGTTGAGAATACAAACCTTGTTTATACCCTCGGTAAACCTCGTTCTGAAACGCATCGAGGCGAGGCTATGAGGCAAAAACTTATTCCTCAACCATCATGACTGCCGTGAAATCAAAGCGACATAAAAGATTTGCAAAGTAAATTAAACTTTATATCTTACATTAGATGAGTCGGTCGATTGTCGCGAGTTTACTCCATCATGCTTTGGAATCTCTAGATGATCAGCTCCAAAAATCTTATCAAAATATCTATTTGTCAATGAATCAGGTCAGTAATATCAACACCATCTTGTTTACATCGCCGGTCGGAAGACAAAAAGCACCTCAGGACAAAGCAACACAATTATAACTTTGAATCCATGTTTTGTCTGTCTTGTTATCTTTGTGTTTCTGTGTTGCCATTAATTCCGCCTTTTTCAACCCAACAGCTGATATTAGTATACGTCAAACCGCGTCGACCTTTTGTGAACTCTGATTGGTTAGTTACATGTATCACGTGACTTTGTAAATACTGGAAGCAAGATCAACCTAACATAGATCATAGATGTCATTTGAAGTCATAAATATGACAGACTGCAAGTAACGACAATGTTAATCGAACACCCGTTTTTTATCTGGACCTTGAAGCGCCGTCTTCCCTAGTGCACACGAGAACTTCTACTGCCATTAACCAAGCCAAGCGTGCTTCAATTTGCTGTTGTGCAATCTCTCCAAATATTTGGTAGGCTTCCCTTCGCATGTAGAATGTCAAAGTGCACCATTCATCCTCGTAGACGGCTGTTTTTAACCAGTGTCACGTGATGATGTTTCCCGCCATATTATAACAGAAGCTAGTCTGTTGCAGATTGTTACACGGTCATTCAAAGGGCAAATGTCAGGGGTTTTTTCCCCAAGGTTTTGCTTAGCGAGTGTTCACGTTATGGAAATAATTTCTTGCCCGAAATATCATGTTGCATTGAAAATTAAAGTCTTGTTGATACATTGTTACAAATTTTCCTGCCTTCATCTCTAACACTTTGAGCAGATTTCTTATACGTAAGTTGACCGTAACAAACTAGTCGATCCTGTATATGAGCGAGTGGGCCTTCTCTCAAACCTCGTTAGTATTGTCTTTCTAAAGTCTTGCTTTCCTAGTATGTACAACAAAGGATTGAATAAAGAGGTGCAGAATCTTTGATAGATTATAAGATACTGCATTGCTATAGGAAGGATGTTTTTCTCGCCATCTTCAAAGTTGTATTGCAATCTGTAAGCGAAATAAGGCAGCCAGCATATTGTGTAAACCAGAAGCATAACCAAAAAAATGATTGCTGCCTTCCATTTGTGGCTTTCGATCGAGAGGCGATTGTGAGGTTGGAAGCCGGGTAGGTTGTTGCGTGTCATGATGCGTCTCTGACGCACAACTTGATAAAAGATCCGTCCATAAGCGTACATCATGAATATCAGGGGAAGAAAGAAGTAGGTGATAAGGCAAAAAATATCATAACGAATCTCGTTTTCTTTCTCGGACTGGGGCATTTTCCCGTTCACATCCTCGTCAGTTATTAGAGTGGACCAACTGAAGTGTATCAGGGACATTGCAACGGAGGTGACCCAGATGAAGATAAGGCCAAAAAGTGCACGACTTTTGGTCATGAGTGTAGCGTACCTAAGAGAGTGCATTATAGCAAGGTAACGATCAAAGGTAACGGCCAGAAGATGAGCGACTGTAGAAATCGAAGTGAATCTCAGGAAAACGTCAGATGTGATGCAAAGTGGCAAGGTTCGCACTACGTTGCACGCGACGAACATTGGAATACTCAGCAGGCCTGTCAATAGATCAGAAAAGGCAAGACTCGACAGAATGAAGTTTGTAACGGTTCTTAGAAGCTTATTCTTCAATATGAGAATGATGACCCACGCGTTTATAATGACGATTAGAAACGCAACTAATAAAGGGAAAATATCTGATTCGGCGCTAAAATACGCATAATGGATGGAATCGTTCGTTTGAAGACTGGAAACCTGGGAGTTGGTGCTGTTGTTCGCCATGATATCAACAGTAATGCACTGTTTTCAACTTCTTCACAACCTCGTATTTATACTGCTTTTGAAATCAGGAACTATTTTGATGTGATTTTTGACATCCTTAGATATATTCATCGATTACTTCAGTTTCTTTCCTTTTTGTCCTGTGGCGACGCTGTTACTTATTCTCTTATGACGTATTCTGTCTTGAACTTTTGATGTTAATTGAGCCGGATCATTAAGGGGTAATGACCGTAATGATCAAGGATCCTGCTAATGCTGGTGAGATTGCTGTATTCTGATATTAAAGTAATCACGATTTCGTGTCTTTGTTCTTATCAATTTCCCTCGATTGATTAGCGATGAAGTATTGAATGAATTTTTCGATCTAAAATGTCTTTTTTCCTGTTACATTCTTGTATTTCTCGCCGTTTTGGCAGATTATATTGCCTTAAAATTGACGTAATGAATAGGTTTGACGGTTTACAGAGATTCCTTTAATTTCCTTGTCGTCTGTGGTCCTATTGCAGTGAGATCTGAAAAATAGAAAAAAAATCAAAACACATTTGTCACTTGAAGTAGGAAATGAAAGCAAAACACTTAATGAACACGTTTGCAACATTGTTACCAATTTGAAATCAAAAAGCTGCTAAAAATAGGTACATTTGCACAAGATGTCATGAATGATGTTTAAAAGTTCTGCAGAAATTATCAGAACCAATATATAATGGTGCAATTTAGAAGTATTGATGAAGCATACATGCTTGAGAAAGCAAGTTCCTTAAAGCAAAATTAATGAAACAAGGGTTATTTTGTCAGCAAATCCATTAATATCTTAGCTGTAAATCCATGGCTAATATGCAAAGCAAGTTCCTTAAAGCAAAATTTATGAAACAAGGGTTATTTTGTCAGCAAAATCCATTAATATCTTAGCTGTAAATCCATGGCTGATATGCAAAGCAAGTTCCTTAAAGCAAAATTTATGAAACAAGGGTTATTTTGTCAGCAAAATCCATTAATATCTTAGCTGTAAATCCATGGCTGATATGCAAACATTACAATTGCTACTCTTTCAACATATATTATTTGGAGACCTTTTTGATTTTTTTATTTCCTTGTGCGGGTTGTTTTCTTTCTCAACTCGGCCTCTGTTTGACTTTATTCGCCTCTGTTCTCCTTTTTTAATTAAAAAAAAATCTATATCCACAAACCATACTTTTGCGCATTAAAAGCGAATACAAACCGTGAGTTATTTCAATCGTGAGATTTCCCGTGATTAAATACTTTTGACAATTACTTTTTTCATTCGTATTAGAGATTTTGAAACTTTGAAACTTTAAAAAATAATGCTTTTCATTATAGATTATTAAAAGCATTTCGCTTTTTGTAGGTTAGACGGTAGACCCTTTCTCGCGAAAGAAATATAATTAGGCAAGATTAAATTGAAATCCCGTAAGAAATGTAAATACTGTTGTTGAAAAGCTTTTGTTTATTTTATACAAATCATGACATGATGTTCTATACATAGAATATATAAACCCTTGCTACAGTTTACAAAACAGCATTTTCTCCGGCTATTTTGTTTCACTTTGACAATTCGAATTCAATATTCAACATATATCTGAAAGGAAAATTTAACGGCAAAGACATTGTTATTAAAGAAGTGTGCGGTTTGATTTGATAAGATGGATATTGTCTTACCAAACAAGTGGTTCTTGATATACTCAATAATATTGTGAAAATATGAAACCATATCCGTGAGATTTTAAAGAAGGTTTCAATAGGTTTTAAGTATCTTGAGAAATAATTACGAAGAATAGGAAATATACTGAAGGAAAGAAGAAAAAGAAAGAAAGAATAAAGAAAGAAAGATAAAATCCAAGAGGAGAGGAATTAATTAAGGAAGTTATTGAGAGAAAATGCAAGGCTAGGAGAGAAGAGGAGAGAAAATTAGAGGAAATTTGAAGGAAAGGGATAGCAAAGAAATGAAAGGGAAGGACAAAAAAACAACAGACAAACAAAAAACAAAAAACAAAAAGAAAAAACACCAAAAAACAAGCAAAGAAACAAAAAAACAAAAACAAAAAAACACCACCAACAAAACAAAACAAACAAAAAAACTAGGAAAAACAAACAAACAAACAAAAAACAAACAAACAAACAAAAAACAAACAAACAAACAAAAAACAAACAAACAAAAAACAAACAAAAAACAGCAAACAAACAAAAACAACAACAACAACAACAACAAAACAAAACAGCTGTTGAACCTTTTATAATCAACTCTTTTATCACAGCCACTAGCCTCAAGAAGAAGAGTTATTTATCACTAAGCACAAGCGTGGCCAGTATTGCCCAAACATAATGATCAGTTTTAATGTCATACCTTTTATATACATCGACGGTATATTGAATATACTTGGAGTCTCATTAGCAGTCTTTAAATTCTTAAATAGTGCTTTGCATTAGTGCAACTCCTTGATGGTAGTATCCTTGATTAAAATCTTGTGCTTATGAAATATGTCGTATTAATCTATCGACACTTCAAAAAGGGTCATTAGCTCACTGTAACGTACAAAAATAAGTTTATTGTTGTCAAAAAAAAAAAAAAAAAAAAAAAGCTATGATTTCTTTTTGATGCCACTGATAGGTATAATACAGTTTAATCATAGTCATAAAGTGTTTATTTGAACGCACGCATTATATATTCTTTCAAATTATGATCATATTTCGAGGCATTCTTTGCAAGGACGGCGCCATTGCCATGGCGATGTACAGTATTGACCATGTGTTTTGAAGGTCATAGTGTATCTGGACATTCCTAATAAATAGGTAGCAACGGCCACTCGAATATTACTATGTCTCAATATAGCAATTTATTTTCATTAGAACAGCATTATAGCAACAGAAGAAAGAGTAGTTACCATAGATTTTATTATTTTTGAAATTTCAGCAAAATAGTAAAATAAAAATATAATATATATTATATATAAAGAAAACTTGTTTTTTCAAGGTTCCTAGGTTCCGCGTACTTTGGAAATACGTCACAGGGAAAATAGTTGTTTTGATCTGAATTTATGAATCGGAGAAGACTATAGAAGAGCTAGCAATTCTTCATCTGGATTTCTCTATACTTTCGTAACTTCAATATTATACAACATTAACAACAGCTGAGAATAATACCTCGTTTGGATAGGAGCTTTAATTGTAATTCTTCATAGCCGAAAACGTCGCTCAGTAAAAACACTTTTAAAGCATGACAAAGGCAGTTAAATCTAAGAAAGATAAATGGACCCGTGGATAAAGTCAAAGCCTTAAGAAAAGCATAAAAATAGAGGTTTTTTTAAACGTGGAAAAACAGAAAAACGTATATGGCAATATCAAGCTTAATATCACATGTATTACTATAAAATAGAGGGACCATTGATTAATGAATAAGTCATTGAAGATCCTGGTTTTGGAACAGTTCTGTCGGTCAATAAACATCCGTCATCCAAATACGAAGTAAACTCGAAGTCATATCAACACCAACACCCACACAAAACATATTAAGAATCGCACAATATGAAATCAATACAGTCAATTATATCTTAGAGTCCTTAAAACGAATAGCTTTTTGATACACATAAACAAGGATAATGACTTGGTCGCTGAGTCTTGGTTATTTTTGGAATGACTCGTAAACACTAATAAAATAGCTGCCGAACCGAATAACAACTGCTGTATAGTGCATATGTAATTCCCTTGAGCATTATTTTTTATCTATTTTTTTTTTGTTAGTAGAATCAAATTTTAACAGTTATTTTTTTTAAAGGACTTGAGCTCGAGCTATGGAATACAAACAATAAGAATTGTACTAGCTAATTAAATATCAACAGTTGTATAGAGCATATGCCATTCCCGTGAGCATTATTTCTTTATCTATTAATAAAACGGATGAAAATGAATTCTATAGCCCCACAATTTTTTTGATTCTGAAAACATATGAAATGGAGAAACATTAAACATATGAAATGGAGAAACATTAAACATATGAAATGGAGAAACATTACACATATGAAATAGAGAAACATTACACATATGAAATAGAGAAACATTAAACATATGAAATGGAGAAACATTACACATATGAAATGGAGAAACATTACACATATGAAATGGAGAAACATTACACATATGAAATGGAGAAACATTACACATATGAAATGGAGAAACATTACACATATGAAATGAAGAAACATTACACATATGAAATGGGGAAACATTACACATATGAAATGGAGAAACATTACACATATGAAATGGAGAAACATTACACATATGAAATGGAGAAACATTACACATATGAAATGGAGAAACATTACACATATGAAATGGAGAAACATTACACATATGAAATGGAGAAACATTACACATATGAAATGGAGAAACATTACACATATGAAATGGAGAAACATTACACATATGAAATGGAGAAACATTACACATATGAAATGGAGAAACATTACACATATGAAATGGAGAAACATTACACATATGAAATGGAGAAACATTACACATATGAAATGGAGAAACATTACACATATGAAATGGAGAAACATTACACATATGAAATAGAGAAACATTACACATATGAAATGGAGAAACATTACACATATGAAATGGAGAAACATTACACATATGAAATGGAGAAACATTACACATATGAAATGGAGAAACATTACACATATGAAATGGAGAAACATTACACATATGAAATGGAGAAACATTACACATATGAAATGGAGAAACATTACAGCCAAGATAAATAGACTAGAGCTTAAGATCCTAGACCGAATTTCTTCAGAGCAAATTAAAGAACTAAAGAAAACTAAAGCGATGAAAGGTTTTGCTTGAATAACACACACACATAAAACCATATTCTTTAGATGATTGTTTTCTAAGTTGAAATTAAGTGACGGTATATTTCTTATGGAGTTTGGAATTTTCTGTGTAAAAAAAGAAAATAAGAAGAAAGAAAACAGAAAATGAAAAATGGTAAATAGAAAAAAAGAGAAAGGAAGATGTAAAAAGGGGGAAATGTCTGCATAAAGTTAAAGAAAAACCTCTACGCAATTAGGACAAACGTACTGGGAAAAAGATCGACTCAAATGAAAATCAATGAAATGAACATCAGCCAAAATAAAATACTAATTTGCGACGAGGTCTACTGATGTTTTTTTTAGCTTGTTTGGTTTAGTTTCCGGTAATGGGTTCGTAAGCTACGGAAAATATTGAAGATAAGTCTTCTAATGAACACCAACGACCAGCCTGGAGAAAAAAAAAAAAAAAAAAAAAAAAAAAAAAAAGAAGAAGAAGAAGAAGAAAACAACAACAACGATGCGTTTTCACGAGCTCAGTTCTTAACATTGACACTCGCGACACTCGAAAATCTGGACGACACTTAACTTGTGAAAGAACAGGATATAGAAGCTATTCATGTAAAAGATTTTGTTTGAATGCTGTCATGAGAAAAATAAGAGGATTTTGAGAGAACCCCAGGCATCGATGAAAGATTTTTTTGAGCTGCGAACTAAATATGCCTCTACATTGAATTAGATCTGAGTCGTAAGTCCATAAATATCAAACCTCTTAAAACGAAAAACAAAAAAGGGAACGAACAAATCATCAACAACAACAACAAATAAATGAAATTTAAAGAAAAAGAAAAAAGAAAAATGGAAGGGAAGGGAAGGGAGGGAAAAGGAAAGAGAAGGGAAAGGAAAGAAAAGAGAAAAGCATAGATAAGAATAAAACGAAAAAGAAAGATTTTTAAATGGGAAAATTAAAGGGAAAATAAATAAAATACGGTAGTATTTTTTGCAAAGAGAGAGGAAGTTTATAGGCTACATCAGATCAATCACTCTAATGTATATCTCTAAGATCATCTGTAATCACGATAACATAAAAATCCCAAACATCCCTTAAATGACATAAAACAGTACATCAATAATTCCAGTAGTATTTAAAATATAAAATATGATATATGAAAGTGTTTTGGTTTGAATAGTCAAGTCTGTGTAGATGAAGTTTTCATGCATAACAAACTAACTGAGAACTTCATGCTAAAAACGAAACGATTTGATGAATAAATCAAAAAAGAAGAATCTGAATTTCCAAATGAATTGAGATCTTTAAAATGCTGTAGAATTGTTTTTGAGTGTTACGAGTATGAAGGCAATATATTACACGAATACAAAAGCACTGCAAGTTAAAAAAACGTCCACAAAATACTGTTGTTATGTAATTTTTAAATTTGCGACTTAAAAAGTGTCAGCTGTTATTGTCGTTTTTATTTTTAGCTAAAAATTTTCAAAATCCGGCTAAGTGGAATTTTCTATTCCAAATGATCTGAGTTTTTATGTTACGGACAGCGATGACGGGAAGATAAGTACTTTGACATGCATTATCGAAGGTACGTAAAGTACCACTGGCAATACCATGCAGGTAAATGGGATGTGTAAAATGAAGTTATTTATATCATAAATTATAAGATAGATTTTTTGCGGGATAAACGTTCAAAACAGGTATTTACGGTAAATTGGACTTCGTGGACGATGGTAAATTAAAGCTATTCCTGGCAATGAATTCAAAAACACTTAAGAACTTAGATTAGTAATGTTCATACCACAATGCGCTAATGATATAAAACCTAAGCAACCAAGATACAAATACAGCTATGACAATTAGGAATAATATGGAATACCTGATATCAAAACATTAATAGATATGAATCCTCGGCGTTTATCGAGTAGAATCACGTTGATTACTTCAAAGATTTCAAACAACGATTTTATCACAAACCCTAAAACAACCTCAGGGCTGGTCAAAGTCAGGGCACGTCAGGGGCTCTCTGTTTGAATACGAAGTCAATTTAGCGTGTTATTTTTTTTGCAGAGGGAAAAAAGCAAGAGAACAAGTAGAAAACCTTCGAATACGAAGACCCAGGAATATATACTCACTTGTGTCGAGTCTAGGAGCTGAGAAGATTTCGCGAATAAAGATATAGCATCTTTTGATATCATCTTCTGCGTGCGTTTGCTTTCGCTCTTAGTAGTCTAATGGTGATTGTCATATCCCGCGGCGATAGGCGTACCTATGTTGTAGCTCCTGATTCGTCTTTTCTTTAAGATTATCGCAAGCATAGATATTGAAATGAATATTATTTTCAAAATGCTGATATTTGGAGTTGTGCTTTAAGAAAAATAATAGAGGCCGTCAACAAGTTTTTGTCACGTGGTTGGACGTTGGCGGGAAAATTGCTGAAAAAAATATCTGACCATGAACTAAAATTGATTATGTACCGGGGAAAAGAGTTGATAATGGGAGCAAATTAAAAAAGGGTTTACGAGAAACAAAAATTGAACTTCCAAAATTACGGAAGCGGTCTTGAGGTATTTTTGAATGAATTTGAACACATAATTTGGAGAATACATACCTTGAAGATATGATTTCGCAAAAATATAAATATATATAAATCAATAAAATAAATATGAATATATATAAATATAAATAAAAAATATATATATAAAGATACGAGTTTGTTTGCTCGAAAACTACAGATTTTTCCCCAGAAAACATAAAAAAGATTGTAGCAAATGAATAATTTAGATTATTAAATTTAAAGCCTGGAGTCTAAAAAAACAGCAAAAAACAAGAAGCAATAACGACAACAACAACTACAACAACAAAAATTAAACAAAACAAAATAGGGGAAATAAAAGTAAGCAAAAAAGCAAAAATTATTAAACTATAACAACATGATCAAAAGACAACCACTACGAAAAACAACGAAACAAGCCCCAAAAACTAAAAAACACAAAAAACAACAAACAAAGCTATAAAACAACAACGACACCGAAAAAGACAATAAAGGAACCAATGATACAACAACAACGATATATAATTCACCATCGTTTTAATTGAAGCCCGTTTCCTTCTTATTTCCGGCGTAGTAGGATTAATGACATTTGATTCAAGTGCATGCATCAAGCGACTTACGAATTTCGACCATTACTCAAAATGTGGGTAATAAAAAGGTACTTTGCACTTAAATAGAAACCATCCAAATCTTGTAAAAGTAGTTTGAAAATCTTACTGAGACTGCTTGAGAGAAGTTCTAAGTGTGTGTAAATCAATCAACCTTTCATTCGTTGCAGCAGATCGGCCTACACATAACTAAAACAAAAAAGGGGGAAAAAGGATGCCGTGAATCTTTCTGAGACTTATTGAGAGAGTTTTTAAGTGTGTGTGGGCCGATCTGTACTGAATGAAATGTTGATTGACCTTTGGAAGTAACATCATTCAAATTAACTTTAAAATGATATTAAAAAAAAAAAAAAAAAAAAAAAAGGATTAACCTTTGTTTGCGGAAGAGAGGGGACACTGAGGTCAGGGGAAAATCTGGGTCAGGGGAAAATCTGGCTGCCAAACGATTTCCTTTTTCCAAACAAGAAAAACTAGTTATGATTACCATATCCACTGGTTTACTTATATAATCATTAAGCGTTATGAAAATGACAGACTTTTGAACCCATCGCATCGGCTTATCATTGTGAATCAAGGGAAAAGAACTCCAATGTAATTAATAGAATGGAAGGGAACCTATATAGGGGGATTATAAGAACTTTCCATAATGATTCATTGCAGTCAATTTTCACGAAAACGCATTTCCATCACATCAGAGAATCACTTGAGAGTCAAGTGAAGAGAACTCAAATGTCAAAGAAAGGAAGGATATCCGATGTTTTAATTAAATGAGGGAGATTGAGAGCTTTGCAAAATAATCTACTTTAATCCTAAGATTTTAAACGTGCAGTAAGTTGAGGTGTCGAGCAGTATTCCCGAATAATGACGAGAAAATAAGTGAGAACGGCAAATCAGTTGCAAAGGAAAGCCGCGAGGTTGGTGTTTTTGCCAAGCCATACCCCACTCACTGAGTAGGGAGAGGATCGCGGGCCATTGAAACTACAACGACAAATCGACGAGCACCTAAGGACAGCTGTGATATAATGACTGTGTGAGACGATGAACAAATAGCAAGCCAGTAAAAAGTATACATTATTCCCACGCAAGGAACAGGGGTTTAACGAGTAAATTCAAATCTATTAGTTTTGCTTTTACTATCGTTTCATTCTATACACTTTCGCTTAGCTTTCGCTTAACTTCGTAGTGGCGTTCACGATGTCATATCGGTGCCATCTTAGAAGTTTGGATTGAAGGACGTTTTGGGTATTCCCACGCTCCACTTGCTTTCCCTAGTGTTACATACTCATTTCTTGCCGTGGAGAGAAAGTAATTATGAGAAAGATTTAAAGGAGGAGAGGAGAGGAGAGGAGAGGAGAGGAGAGGAGAGGAGAGGAGAGGAGAGGAGAGGAGAGGAGAGGAGAGGAGAGGAGAGGAGAGGAGAGGAAAGGAAACAAACAAAAACAAAAAAAAAAAACAAAAAAAACAAAAGGAAAGATAAGGTAAGGAAAGGAAAGGAAAGGAAAGGAAAGGAAAAATAGGTCAAATATTTTTTTCTTGTTTTAAGATTTTTATATCACGTAGCAGTGTTTACTCTTGATATCTTAACGAATCTTAACAGACTTCCAGAAGTAATTGTTCGAATACAAAGCCTTTTTTCAAATCATTCTTTTTTATCTTCGCTCCTGTCGGTCATTGGAACCAGGATACCGTTCACAGAAGTATTAAATGCCTTCCCATAAAAAAAAACCACGAAATCCGTATTTTCAGTCTAGTCTTCAATATCCTCGCGCTTGTCGGCTAATTTGATTTTCGAGAGGAAGCAAATTAAGGATCAAAAAAAAAAAAAAAAAAAAAAAAAAAACCAAAAATTACAGCCAATGTGACCACTCTTGACTTTTTATATCATTGAATTGAATGGTTTAATCGAGAAGAGCAATTATAAACTAGGCAAAGACGACGACTTGTCTTGAACCCTAGTGAGCAGCCGGTGTTAATTGCCGATTTAGCTGCTTTTTCAAAATGTCTACCCCACTCTATGATACGGACATTACTGAGATGCAGAAATCTTATCTAAAAAAGCCGCAGTAATTTTGATGCCATTCAAAATTTTATTTACCTGGTCAAGTGCAATACGTGCGACAAACAGATAAACAGTGATGGTAATTGAAATTAGGAATCAAAATTAATGTTTTGAGAAAATTGCGCTACAACTGTGTTTCATGGGAAGTCGCACTTTATATAACAATTATACTCTCTCTTCCTCTCAAAAAAAAAAAAAAAAAAAAAAAAAAAAAAAAAAAAAAAAAAAAAAGATGACGATGTCTAAGAATACAAAATTTATTACCTGCCAAAACTGCCTTTTTTTCAACTCTAAACTTTGGATCTTTATCAAATATTAAGTTGGAAAGGAAAATAATGAGCCGATGGAAGACCATGATACAAGAAGCGACACAGTATTTTTGGCGGAATATGGAATAAATGTCCCATCAATAATGAACAAAAGTGGCTTTCAATTTGGTAACGTTATATTAAAAAGGCGCCAAAGTTAGTAGATATTATTTATATTATTTATCAGTTCTTTCCACTTTAAAAAATACTTAGACGATGAAAATAAATGAGCAGATATTCACTCTGAAATTCAAATCCTTAATTTAGAATTATTTCCTGTCATAAATAAGCAACGTTTATAGAGGAAGAAAAAAAAAATTCCTTGTTTTAAAGTGGATTTATATACTTGTAATAAGTAATTTTTTCTCTTTTCTTTCTTCTTCCTTTTCTCTCTCTCTGTTCACATTTTCTTATGCTTATATTTCCATTACTATTCTTTGAATTATTTATGTGAATAATATGAACTGGATATATACTGGAGAATAACTATATTTATAACGTTAACTTATCTCAGTCAAGCAATAGGCCAGAATTCCAAAAAATAATTTCCGACAAAATTAAAACATCGAATAAAATCCAAAGTTTTAGATATACGATTGAAACTGAGTTTCAAGGTTTACATTGTCTTTACTGTGTACTTACCTGACGCTGTAGTCTGGCTAATCCCGTCGACCTTCAACTTGTGCTAGAACAGTAGATCTCGCTCTAAAAGATCAAAACAACAGTTCAATTTGCCAAACGTCGTCAGATGTTGAGTGAATGTCCTGAGCTGAAAACTCGACTTCTTGAATAAAACAAACTAGCCAATCAAATGCTAGTTATTGTTCATTGTCATAGCAACTGAATGATCTTAAGTGTGTTAGCATGGGGAACACCGACTGCTCCATTGAAAACACAATGCTTGACACCTTTTTTCCCAGTAAAAAAAATGATTGAAATGATTATTAAAGTCTGTGTGTGTTTTTTTTTTTGTTTTTTTTGTTTTTGTTTCTTAGATTAAGAAAGTATTACTGGGATTAGATGTAGGCTTCATGTAGCAGACAGTATTGCCCGCTGTGTTTTGAATAGGGCATCAATTGATAATACAGCTGATATTTCGAGGAAGGGAATTTCGATTGTAATACTAATATCTTTTTATCATAACAAATGATAAAGGAAGTGTTTCGCGCCATATGAGTTGGAATAGCGGAGGCTGGGGAGAAGGGATAAGAAGGCAAAGCAAATAAATTGGTTGGTAAAGGGGTATAGCAGTGGCGGTTGGTGTCCGGTGAAGAAAATGATGACATCTTCAAAAAAATAATTGACGATTTGATTTCGATAAAAATTTTCGTAGCTCCTCATTGCTTTTGCAGTACAGTTGATTCAATAGTAACAGCAGTGTTGATATTATTAAAAAGTCTACAATGATCTTTGGAAAGAAGAAAATAAGCAAAATGAAATGAAATACGGAAAGAGAGAGAGAAAGAAAAAGAAGAACCAAAAAGGGAAAGATAAAGGCTGACACGAAAGGAAAATGTAGAAAAGAGAATATTTTGGTTCAAAGACTAGAGTGATAATCAGAAAGCAAATAAAGTCTACACATCGGCTAAACACAATGCATGCAATTGTAGTTTCATGGTGAAGGGTTTCAAAAGATTGTTCAAATTCCTTAATTCTTAATTCCTAACACTATTAGGCTGCGTTCATAATGTATGGCAGAGAGGAAGTGGGGGTCAGGTGAAATCTTTAGATGACAAAAAAATTCTTAAGACCTCCCCTTGAAGTCGCCCAAAAAATAACTATTCCCCCTGGGCTATCTCTCGTAGCTTCTTCTAAAAATTTTGAAGCCCCACAATTCTCTGAAAACATTTACAACCCCCCCCCCCCCCCCCCCCCCCCGTTTTACTGGTAAAAATTTTCCGATCCCCCCTAAATTTCACCTGCCCCCACCTCTGCCATACATTATGAACGCAGCCTTACAATTCTTTGTTTCTAATGTTTTCATTTTTTGTCCTAAGATTAAAATACATCTACTTAGTAGTTTTCAGTGTCTATTGTAATTGCGGAAGACCTTAAATGGATTCATCTATACATTTTCTTATCCCTACTAATCATATCAATAATTCTTGGCAGGATACATACAATCAGAAATAAAATAGCCAAATATTTCTAGACACATTTTGACACGTTATTCATTATTTATGTTATCTTACTTTATTTCATTTTATCATTTTACTTTATTTATTTATCTACTTGATAGGCCTAGATTGATTAGCTTTACTCTTAAAAGCTTAATCTTGTTTCAAGATTGCTTGACTAAATTTATTAAGACAGAATTTTTTTCGCATTCAAGCAGTGAGCGCCAAAAACTATTTTCTTGAAGAAAGGCTGTTGAACAAGGCTAAAATCTTGTTATTTAGAAAGTTTAATTTGTTTGGAACTGGAGATGACCGATGAAATAAAGTGGAATCAAAGTGTTAACCCAAAGCAAAATCGAAAATGAGGTTTAGGCCTTTATTAACTTATTTCCCATATATTTTCTATAAAAAAGCCTAACAAAGCAACATCCTAACACATATGCAATAAAACATCTTAGTACAATTGAAAATACTTCAAACAGGCATTTCATCATAGTACATCAGTTTTATATAATTGTTTAAAAAAAGTTTGAGTGTTAACCCAAAACGAAAATTGGGATCAAAACTCATACGAAAGCCTAGTTTTTGGCGCTTTTTGCCATTATTGCTCATTATTGGGAAAAAATTTCCTCTTAACATATTCTAATTAAAACTTCTTAGTCCTGATCACCGTGGGAATGCTGGAGATCTAATAGTTGTTATCGTAGTTGAGCACGCCACCCCAACAAACCAGCGGTATTGTCATGAACGTAGCATCAAAACGAGACTATCGGGTCGAGCTTCCGATAATTTGCTAAGAAATTTACTACAAATCTTCGAGAGTTCACTGCATTTTGATAGATATCTTTGATACACAAAGTATTTTTTTCGGCTTTCTAACTATGGTCAAACACTATATAGCTTTTCGGGATGTATGAACAGTAGTTTGAAGGCAGAAAACAAGGACTTATCGGGGCTGTAAAAAGTGGCTCGCTTAATGGCATGGCTCATCAGTCAAAATACGTAGAGACAACACTGAGTTACCAAAAAGTCTTACATTTAGACAAGAAATCAAAGACGAAGAAATTTAGCTTATTTGTAGATTAAGTTGAAAATATAGAGGAAAAAAAAAAAAAAAAAAAAAAAAAAAAAAAAAAAAAAAAACGAAGAGAAAAGAAAGACATGAGAAAGCGAATTATTAAAAGATAATACGTGAATCTCAAAGCTATTAATTTGCAATACATATTACTTGTTTTCTATAGTGTGCGGGAGATAAATCTCTGAACCAAGACATCAAAAAAACAGCCCGATCTATTTAATAAGATGAAGCTAGAATCAGGAAATACAGTATGTTTTACAGTAATTGGTGGAAATAGGATGGCACATAAGAACCTAAAATGATAGGACTATAGAGTTAATAATATTTTTTGTTTTGACACTGATTAAGGGATGGCGGACTTTTTGATGGTCGGTTTTCGTGAAAATATCTAGTACGTATTGTTAATCGAACTAACAGAATAAATAGCGCAAATTACTTGTACAGAGGTTAATAATGGAATAAATCTGATATAGTCAGTGACGTGTTGATTTCGGTTTAGATTTCGTAATGTTTGATTGACACCTTGAGTTAATTCCGCAGGGTCTGAGAAACTTTGGCTATTTGACATATTGAACCTGAACTTCATATTGTCGGTCTTGATCTAATCGCACATGCTCATTAGTACAATAACACATGCGTTGCTAATTCGCCGCCTCTCACCTCTGTTGTCCCGTAAGCGTAAGTCACTAAGATAAGAGATTCGACAGTTCAAAAGAGAATCACCAAATTGGGATTCCCCAAAGTTCATTACTAGGGCCGGGTTTTAGGTCACTTGCAATGGAAAATAGAATAGCCAACATGGGGTTTCCCAAGGTTCATTACTAGGACAGAGATTTAGGTCACTCGGAATAGTAAATAGAACACCAACTGAGAGTTCTTCACTAGGACCGGGATTTAGGTTGCTGGGAATTGGTAATAGGACCAAAAAAATGGGGTTACCCAAGGTTCATCACTAGGACCGGAAAATATAGTTCGCTGGTAATGGTAAATAGAACCACCAACTGAGGGCTCTTCACTAGGACCGGGATTTAGGTCGCTGGGAATTGAATTGGTAATAGGACCAAAAAAATGGGGTTACCCAAGGTTCATCACTAGGACCGGAAAATATAGGTCGCTGGTAATGGTAAATAGAACCACCAACTGAGGGTTCTTCACTAGGACCGGGATTTAGGTTGCTGGGAATTGAATTGGTAATAGGACCAAAAAAAAGGGGTTACCCAAGGTTCATCACTAGGACCGGAAAATATAGGTCGCTGGTAATGGTAAATAGAACCACCAACTGAGGGTTCTTCACTAGGACCGGGATTTAGGTCGCTGGGAATTGAATTGGTAATAGGACCAAAAAAAGGGGTTACCCAAGGTTTATCACTAGGACCGGGAGTTTCGGTCACTGGGAATGGAAAGTAGAATAATCAACTTGGGGTTCCCCAAGGTTGATCACTAGGACCGGAAAATATAGGTCACTGGTAATGGTAAATAGAACCACCAACGTGATTATTTACCTCAAGGTTCAAAAACAGGCTCTGGATTTAAGTCATTAGGAATGGAAAATTGAATCATCAATATGAGTTTCTCCAAGGTTCATCATTGGGACCGAAATTTCCCCAAAGTCCAGAAACCTTTTTTGACCATTTTCTGTGATTGTGACAATAACTATTTTGACTATTTTACGTGGCTAAATAAAACTGAAAATGTCTGGAAATTAAAGAATGATTTCCCAATGCTGCGATTTACATATGGCCCTTAGGAAACAATAGGCAGAGAAGCTACATTAATTTTTTCTCACTTTTTATAAAAATTAACTTTTTTTATTCTCAAACAACCAAAACAACCACCGTCTTTGACCTGCCGGCAAAATATTTCTGGTGTTTAGTATTATATTTAGTATTAGTATTGTATTACTTAATATTTTGAATTCACAATATCAGCAAAATATCGAAGATAAGTAAAGATGAATGATAAACAGAATGCATGAGAAATGGTAGAAGAATTAGCTAACTAGCAAGTTCGGTAGTATATTTTTCCTGATTTAACGCAAAATACTCTAAAACATAAACCGGCGACTCAAACCGAAAAAAAAAAAAAAAGCTAAAGATAAAAGGGCATTAAAAAACGAATCTAATGTTAAAATAATCTCCATTTCGGAGATCAGAGCGGAAGCGGACAGCTTCGTCTAAGTTTCCTATTTACGCAGAATGAATTCGAACGCGAAAAAGATATCACCAAATCTATTCATTTCATTTTACAATAAAAACAAACAGAAAGATAAAACAAAAACCGCACGGTCTTCAACTTTTTCAATTATAGCTAACCTCGTCGGCCTTGTCTGTTGCAGCTAAAACCGCCAACTCGTTAAAAATAAACGGCTTCATATTTATATATATTAGCAGATAAATCGATTTCGGGTCTGTGTTTTGTTAGCCTTGTCTTGAGTTTGCTATGATGCTTAAATATATTATATGTCGACGAAGTTTTGATTTCACTGTAATACTGTGTCAAGGGATGCAAAGATAAAGGATTGTGTCCCTTTATTATCTCAGTCTAGACTAACTATTTTCAGTATCACGCTTAACTGATCCTCGATTGATATGAAACTCAAAAAGGTGCGCGGAAAACCGAATTGCGCATGCGCCAAGAGGAATAGAATCAGCCGGTCAGGGAACCATGATTTTCCATTATTTTCGTTGAAAACGAGTATAAAAACTTAATAATTATGTAAACTAACATATTTTTGTCATGTTATACATTATTTTAATTAAGGGATGTTATGAATAAAAGATTACATTAAGATCTCAGAATAAATGATGTTGTTAGTTTGTACTATTTTTATCATAACTTTTAGAGCATTGTAATGTTCTTGGCATACACTCAAATTGATTGCATTCCATCATTTGAGGTAGTACGCTCAAACAATATTGAAATTAAACTTCTTGTTAGAGACCGTTCGTCGCTACACCAACATCTCGACCATTTTTTTTTCTTTAAATTTTCGCTCTAATTTCCCACAGACTAAACCAAGCTGCTGGTCGCTGTAGAGCCGCTTGTGATTACAAAAGCTGTCTTACTTAATTATATCAGGCTCACATAACACGGAAAGAAGGATTTTAAAGCTACCAATAGCTGTCTCAATGTTCAATGAAGATTATAGCACAAGCTCAGACTGTAGTCGGATTACGTACTACCAAAGGAAATCTTTACAGAAATCCGAGACAGAAAGCCACAAACAAAGGCTTATTCGTACGACTTTTGTAAACTAAAACTAACTATGATATATATCTGGCATCAGGAAAAAAATATAAGATAAAGAAATAAGTCTAAAGAAATAAGTGGAAAGCGTTTCCGTTATGTTGTCATCGATATGGAAGTTTTGTGATATAATATAATAGGTTAGTGATAAAATATTGTGCTCTAAACCAAACTGAATACGAGGCCTAGCCTGACTCAAATTAGGCTTTAAGTAGTGTCCCTTTTTGATGAAATTGTTGCATTAAAATACTTGAAAGGCAAAGTAAAAAGACTTCGCACAGTTCGAAAGGGTAAAAAAGGAGTAACCTCAACGTATACCGTCATAACTCATGGCGTCTCCAATACTAGGAATCAGAATAAAGAGCAAGAAAAATTCGTTCCTACAATGGTTCAGTTTTTGAAACATTTTCAGTACTCTATTCTTTAATTTGGATGAACTCAAACACCGGCCAACATTTAGGACCGCATTCTCTCAAATTTCGCATTGAGAAAAGTGCCGATTTTAACTCGAATTTAACTTTCATATCTGGAAATGAAGACGAAATTTCAGCAAAGAAAAAACATCGTTAGTGTTGCTACCTGCAGGTTCTAGTGATTTTACTCACGTTCTACCTCCAGAAGAGATCTCCTTTGCAATTTTTACCTAAAGAACGGTCCACTTTTGATCCTATTCTTCCCCTCGATGTGATTCAGAGAATGAACTATTAATGTATATGTACAGAGATACTCGTTCGGGTATCGTTTTTTAAATTCCTTTTAATAATTTACGTTTTTCTTTAAAGCTAAATGAATGAATCCGAATGAAAAACAGATTATCTAAAAAAATGCCTGAGGGGTTTCATATGTATCGCTGCTAAGGGATATTTCCCATTCGGTCATTAGGGAAGCTAGATGTTTCTAAAGAGGAATTAATAAACAGCAAGCAAAAAGAACTCGCTTTAATTTTAGTCATCTATTGTCTTTAAAACAACGGTGTGTGTGGAAATATTTTAAAATTCGTTTAGAAGCGATCTTTAATTGATATTTAAAAAATATCCAATTGATGCGTTTGATACTTAATTGAAATGCATATAATGTAAATTATTAACGTGCAGTCCATTCTTTAGAAACGTAATCACAAAGGAGGTAATGCTGTATTAGTGATTACCCTTAGGTAACGTTTATATTGACACTGAAGCCAAATAAAAAAAAACAAACAAGTGTTTTGGTGAATTCATACGTCGAGGTCATTGCCAAAGAAAATTTCCGATGAGATGGTGGGAAAATAGCTGTTCATAAAACTAGTTATTGTGGCTAGAGACTGCGTTGCCGAGTGTGACCTTGGCTTTTTTGGGTGCGCATAAAGGTGAAAATGGAGGTTTTGTGCTTTAATTGCAAGTAATGGAAGTAAATATAAAGTACCGCCAGAGGATAAAAAAATCGTTGACAAGCAATATAAAGACTAGGGAAATAGACCTCTGTATTAACAATCTGAACTGTCGAGTTAATACTGAGTTAAAGTGTCGTTTAAAGGCCAGTAAAGCTAGTTGTGATCAAATGGAGCACTCACGAGATAATAAGGTAGAGCTATTTTGGGAGGGGAGGGAAGGAGTGGGGAAAGGGGGGGGGGGGGGGTCATGTTTGGTACACAGCCGGACAGACAGACAGGCAATGATATGTATAGGCTCGGCTTTAGCCCTAGCATTGATGTTAATAAGGATGAAAAAATTAAGAAAAGAAGAAAAAGAAAGAAAGAAAGAAAGAAAGAAGAAAAGAAAAGGAAGAAAAAGAAAGAAAGAAGAAGAAGAAAAAAAAAAAAAAAAAGAAAGAAAGAAGAAAAAAACGAAGACGACGAACAAACGAAAGAACAATACAATAGACATGTACATGGCAATCACAATCAATCCTAGTTTTTTTCAGAGCCACTCCACCACAAAGACGTATTTGTGAACGAAATTTTCAGTACGCGGTTTCGATTGTGGTGACTATTTTGTTTGGTTTGGTCAAAGGTTTATGTTATTTATGTTCTAGTACGGATAGTGGTTATGAGGTACAAGTGCTTCTGCCGCTAGAATCAAAGAAAACATGTAATAAAATAATTGTTAGACGAATCTAAAAAAAACGTGAAATTGATATTTTTTTCCTTTCGATAAATTATCATTCAAAAATCACCACTTTTCATGTCGGTTCACTGGTCAAAGCGTTCAACCGAGGCTGCAAGGTTCAAATTTGAATAATTCCTTTAAAAAACCTCACAGCCTCGATTCAATGCTTTGTGTTTAACGACCTTTAACCAGTGAACCGATGTTCTAATGGTGGTAATATCCATTAGTTATTATTGTTACGATTAATATTATTGATTCTGATAAACAATCAATGATATTTTCTTTGGCAAGGAGCGGATGAGAAATGTTTTTGTATTCTAATTGAAGTTTAAAAGCAAAAAGAACAGATTGGAAGGATATGGTTTTGGTATTTTCCTCCTCGATTGTTTGCGAAATAAGAATAAGTTACCATAATAATTATACAGATAATTATGTTAATATGATGATAATCTTGGGTGGTGAGGATGATTGATTGTCGGATGATGAAGACGATGGTGGGAATGGTGATAATGACAATGCGGCGGTGATGGTGAGCATCCAATGGAATAAAAAATGAAAGTGCTATTAAGAGGAATTTTTTTCAATAACGAGCAATAATGACACAAAGCGCCAAAAACTAGACCTTCGTATGAGTTTTAATCCCAATTTTCGTTTTGGGTTAATACTCAAAAGAAAATTTCAATTGTACAAATTGTACATGTTTTGTTGCATTTGTGTTAGAATGTAGCTTTGTCAGACTTTTTAATAGAAAATGTATAGAAAATAAGCAAATGAAGGCCTAAACCTCATTTTCGAATAATTTTTTTGCTTTGGGTTAACACTTTGATTCCACTTTCATCGGTCATCTCCACTTCCAAACAAGTTAAACTTTCCGAATAACAAGATTTTAGCCTCGTACAACAGCCTTTCTTCAAGAAAATAGTTTTTGGCGCTCACTGCTTGAATACGAAAAGAATTCTCTCTTAAAGTGTTAAGTGTAACACGTTTTTAAAATGTTAAAGATTAAAATACGAGAAGAAAAAAATAGATAAAAAAAGAAATGCATAGTAACAACTCCAACCAGAAAACTTCTAATATTTTAAAGAAATATTTCCCTGAGCAAATAAACCTTATGTTTACATAAGAACAGAGAATTAAATGTCATAGTAACCGATATTGGAGTTTCGTTTCATATCACAAGGTCTTATTACATCCGGACCTGTCTCTAACCATGCTATTTTAAACTTTTATTTCAACATGGATGGATGCGGAAAAAGTGCACCGGCCTTCAGGATGGCGTTAAGAAGACATTTTCAAGCTTTCGAAGCGACGCCATGTTGGTAATTCTATTCCCATCCCTTCATCTTATTCAAACATCAGCTTACGAGTTAATAACTTGCCTTTAGGTTATCGGTCGCGCGACCATTTCAATTCAAAATCATGAAGGGATCCAATTTTGAACTGTGTATTTTTTTCTGTTTTATGGATTCATTTGTCGTCGGGTTTTCAAGATGCATGGACATCCCCTAAACACGAAAAGTAATTCCTGCAAATGCCCATATTCAACCTTCACATTTACCTTCGAAACCTTTTATCGATACCCTGAAAGAGAGCTTCTGGGCTGATACAAGTCAAGGCAATGATAAATCACAGGTCGAATTAGAATTTAGCGTAGGTTTTTACAAAGGGAGGGTAAAAAACCTTCGCACATTTAATGCTGACTCCAGGAATCGAGGCAGAGACCCAACAGGTGAGAGGCGAGTGCACTAGAGCTACGCCAGCTTAGATTCCCAACTACAAACATGTTTTCGAAGTGAAAAAACGTAGTATTAAAAAAAAATTAGAATACCTTGATATTGAGTAAAATTGCTCCTACGCTTGAGGTGTTTAGTGTGTCTCTGATTATGTTGAGTTGTCGACTGACTAGGTTGTCTAGAAATATTGGATCTTTGCTAATTAAATTCCTAATTGGCATTGTCATGGACACGTTCTTATTTTGCTGCAAATAAAGTAACGTACGTGTTCTGGGCTTGTTTCATTTTTCTTTACTTAAATGGATTACTGTTCCATGCCGTGCGATCAACAGTAAACAATTATCAGTGTACTTTGAGTTTGTGGTTGAGGGACGGCTGTTAGTTTTTATCATCATTTACGACAAAGCTAAGGCTTCTCTACAAAATACTGATAAGAGGCTTTATCTAGATAAACATCAGAAGTCTTGACAAGGCACTTGGAAAAAGTTGAATGCTTTTTTTTTTTTTGTTATTTGAGTTACATGGTAGTTCTAGGGTTTTGTCTTGATGTGAAGGAGTTTCTTTAGAATCGATGTTACTGCTTCTCACCGAACAAAGTGAGAGTTCATAGATTATCATCATAATGGATAAAGTATTCTTAAAAATTAATTAAGAAATTTATCTGCCTTTGGATTGAGGCTAGAATCATTTATTTAGTCTAAAAAAATTACGTTTAAATCAGAATGCAATTAAGAAAATAAAAAAAAGGAATAAAACAAAACAATATGAAAATAATTGGGAAAAAATGGATTGACACGAAAAGAAATATTGCAAAATAACATGAAATAAACGATGATGAAATAAGCAAATAATGATTAGAAAAATAAATAAAATCAAAATAGATAGAAGTAATTAAGAATGATGGATTGAGATGAAATGATCCAATATGGAAAAAGTGTAATCAATTCACGTATGAAAAATTAAAAAGAAAAGTAAATAAATAAAAGAAAAAGAAAGAAAGAAAAAGGAAAAAAATCCAGAAAAAGTAGAGTCAATGGAAAAAATACGAATTATTTAACGTCTAAAACTGATTACCTAGCTAGCCGCACCTATCTGACAAATCCAACCAGATTGGAAAAATCAGGGATTATAAAGGATTTGCTTAAAATAAACAGTCTGATCTAACACGGTTATGTGAACCACGTAATTCGATGTTTTAGCGAATCCAGCTGCTTTGGGTCAGTAAAGTAGACTGACTATCATTGAAAATTTTTTGGTTAGAAAGTCTAGTGGTTTTAACTGTCAGATCTGCCATGATGATTGGCATCGGAGCCTCAACGAACGCACGAAGAATAAGATTAAGTTTTCTTTCAAATATAAGCATATTAAATCGAGCTATATTACAAAATAAAAGCGTTTTAGTTTGCGGTTCCACATCCTGAAATAATCCGTGATCTAATCTAAAGCACAGATTTTTTGGGACAAAAGACAGATTTGTGGTGCATGAGATGGATCTGTGGGCAAGTTTTAGCGCCAATAACCGACGCCAATACCAATTACTTTCGAATATCTAGATACCATTTAAGGTATTGCCGGCTGACCAGAATATTACTAGACCCACAAAATCGCAATAGTGCTCTTTTTAGATGTATAAATGTTATCCCTGGGAAGACTGAATAGCTATGACTATTTGTTATTGCGAACGTGCACAATTAAACCCGTAAAAAATAAATTAAAGATAAATAGCACTAATTAGTATAGGTTCAAGAATGATTAAAATGAAAAATACCGAGCGCATTTGATAAAAGGGGCTTAACACCGCGAATGCGTAGCACGAGTGGAGCAGGTAATGATCCTCTTTCATCAAATGCAAGTCTCTCCGAGAACGAAGTTGGTATTTCCTTTTAATAATGCATCTACATGAAATAAGAGCTTCTGATTTAGTAAAAACCAAGTTCCAACTTTTCATTTGTAACCAAAACACAAGGTATAAAGTTCGGGGTTGTGAATTAGGAAAAATCATCACCAACCAGCCAATCAGAAATGAGTATATGAATAGGTAAATTTGTTATTGGCACAAAAATTTCCGTTCCCTATTCCTAAGAGTGCAACTAGTAGCCCCTGATACAATACTTTCAGTATTGGTTCTACATATAGTGAATAGTTGAATGGTGAAATATTTCTTCGATTGAATTTTGCGTCTTGAAGTTATTAAGGTTTATTTATAAAATAATTGGGATAGTACACGCGCTACGATTGGTCGAAAACCATGTTTGAGGAGGGTATCAAAACCGCTCGCGTCATATTTGAAAATACATCAGAATAATAATACGATTTTTTTTTTTTTTTTTTTTTTTTTTTGGCGTGTTTGTTATTTTATAAAACAGATCAAAAAACAGTTTCCCGTATGTGATATTCTGATCAAAACACTTGGGATGTAGAGAGAACACTCGAGAAGCTGGAAACCACTCCGCTACGTGTCGTGGTTTCCTACGCTCCTCTCGTGTTCTCTCAACATCCCGTGTGTTTTGATCAGAGTATCAAACACGGAAAACTGTTTTTTGTCTGTTAAATCAATAGTATGTTCATGAAGCCTGGGATGACCCAGGAAAATAGAATCAAAGAACCATGAAAGTGAGGACTTTTTCAGCTTTTTATCAGGGGCCCGGATACTGCCCTCTGTGGGATACCAGTAGTGGTGGTGCTACGAATGCTTTGATAAGAAAGTAATGCAAAATCAATAAAACATGAAGGACAGAGCTGAGAGAGACTACTTGCACTATCCTTGGATATTCCTCGGACGTTTTTTTTTTTAGATTTTGCGTACCCCTTAGGAGTACTCTTCCGTTTCCGATCGAAAGCTGATATACAGAGCTAGAGGTAAGAAGAGACTAGTAAAGCATTAAATAAAGCACTAGTTACATTAACTGATTGTCTGATTTTTTAAAAAACAGTAGTGATAAAAGGGTAAATTTTATACCGTGAAAAGATGAAAAAACGAAAAAAATTACGAACTTTTCGGACGCTATAGTCCTTCGTCGGAGTAGTCTTTTACTCCGACGAAGGACTAGCGTCCGAAACATCAATAATTTTTTTCATTTTTTCATCTTTTCATGGTATAAAATTTACCCTTTTATCACTACTGTTTCATTAGAAACACCGACGCAGCTGACACTAAGTTTTGGCTTGTTATCTCTTCTGATTTAAAAAAAAGGTGAATTTGACATAAGTAAAAACGATGGACGACGGAAGCCTTGGCTGGAACAAAACCAAAAACGAAGATAGCTTTGTATCTACGGCTAATTTTTTCCTTTACCCAACACAAGTTGGTTTTCAATCGTGTTGTCACTTGCAGGGCTGGAATTCAATTCAGAGGAAAATTTTCATTTCCAATTAATCGTAATTTATCAGCAACGACCCCTAATACTATAAGCGTCCCTTTCTGTCCTCCATTGGCCTCTTGGAGAATTGTAAATCAGATTGTCGCAGTTACTTAATATTCGAGCTGAAAGTGGCAAAACACAAGGTATACTTTTCGACACGCGACGAAGAGCGAGACTTCTAGAATGACGCAAACTAACTATCGAAACAAGGTAAAATAAAGCTTTAAAAAGTTGTTGCCGACGATTAATTAAGCCCTTAACCAATGTCAGTACTCGATGCGGTCAGTGATCTAGACACTTGAAATCCTTTTCAAAATTCTTGCATTTTTAAAATCTATTTCGGCACAGTAAAAAACCCTTAAACTTCAAATGTTATTCATTTCGGCTGCCGGAAACATTTTGTAATTCAGGACGCGTACGTAGTCTACCTCACAGATGGAATTGAAAATTAGCTTGTTAAAAGGTTTTGCAGAGGGAGGAAACCGAACATGCCGAAGAAAAAAACCTTGAATTAAGGAGGTGACCTCGCACATGTGATTAGGAGTCGTACCTGAGACCCCACTCAGGTCAGAGGCGAGCGTACTACAGTTACGTCGCGTACCTTTGCTTTAATCTCATGGCAAGGCAACTGAAGGCCTATAGAGCTGAGCGGATGGAATGTCGTGTTATAAAGCAGTGGCGGATCCAGGATTTTTCAAAGGGGGGTTCCGTTTCTTAAACTGTGTATAATTCTCTTTTGTTTAGTCGATGTTTGACAAAAAAATTGGCTCTAATCACCTAATTTACTATCTAGTAACGGAACTTAAAGGTAAATTAAACATTATAACAACAAATATCTATCATTTCGTGTTCAACATTATCTTTGTGGATACTTTTAAGCAAAATTTATATAAGACATAGTTCTATTACTTAACAGATCAAACCTTCAAGGGGGGTTCCGTGGACCCTTTCGACCCCCCTGGATCCGCCACTGTAAAGGTACGACAATATCCAATTTATAGTGTAATATGTGATCTTTCTAGAAGGAGGGTTAGGAGCCTGCGTGTCTTTTGATATCTGCATAGTATTAATTCCCAGGCACTTGGATATCAGCATTATTGATATCGACACCTGATACCTCTCACGATAAACCAGAATAGCAAGCTAAAGAAGTTGCTGGGAAAAAAAAAAAAAAAAAAAAAAACCACGATAATACGGAACTGATCAAGGTAGAAAATTCCAAATCTCCAAATCTGGAAGAAAGTCCGTTTTGACAGAGGTTAATAGCGTATACTTAGTTTGTGACGAAGCATTGAAACATAAAAGAAATTGTGTGGGCTTTCCAGTCAGATATGACATCACTTATTCGGATGTATCACGTTCGTGACTTGAAATTTTGTATCTCCAACAATGTATACGTACATGTTAACTAGTACAATGTAGTTCAGCCAACCCAAATCATTCATCCATTAAACTAATGTAATAAATTTAAAGATTCTTTCACTTCAGCCCTTTAAGAAAACTAATACTAGAAGCGAAGTGTTGGATTGTTAAGTAATTTTACTTAACAACCTGCGTAATAGTGCTAGACAAACAGAGATTAATAGATATTAACCTATACTCATTATTTCTGCCTATTCGACTGATTACACACTGACAACTTCATACATTATAAAATAAGTGGTCGTAATAGGATACTAATAAGATTACTACCCACCACACAGAGACGACCAGATTTGCTTCTCCAAATATTGTAAGAGTAGATTATACAAATCCTTGCTAATGAGTAACCTAGCATATTTCGAGTCTTTGGCGTGGTTATCACTGAAGATTCCGTATATCCATTGGTATTCAAGTGTGCTACCCGCCGTACCGTGAACACTTCTGCAATTTTTTGATAGCTATTTGACAATTTTAATTGTGCTCTTTACTGCTAACCAATTATGTATCGGCGCTTGACTTTGATGTTTCAAAAAGGCGGAGTTCGTACATCGATTTAAAGATATCAAAGTGAAGCACCAAGTACCTTTTCATAATAACAGAGGGCATTCTCAGAATCTAATTGGCTAACAACTATGATCAATAAGTGGACAGAAACATAGCTGCGCTCGGTTCCACTTGAGTTTTGAACATTTAAGACGTCATCTATGATCAATGAGAGGTCAGTCAACGGAAATCTATGAGCGAATTGTTAAATAAAGCCCTTGCTGCACTTCGGAATGCAGCTCAATATGAAGGACTTCGCAAAAGGTTTTCAATTCTCATGAGATTTAACTTTGTTTTGTCCTCCAAATTAAGTTGCTTTGACGTCACATGCAAGGGGTCTATATAGACTTTTAAGTTGTGACGTGTTTCCGGGTCCAATCACACAAAAAGATCGCTAAAATCTTGCCACAACTTATTCCCAGGCTTTATTCTCTACCTTCAACAAATGAATATATGGAAAAAAAATTTTCTATTAAGAAATTAAAAAATTAATTAATTAATTAATTAAAAAATAAATGAATAAATAAATGAATAAATGAATGAATGAATGAATGAATTAATGAATGGATGAATAAATGAATAAATGAATGAATGAATGAATGAATGAATGAATGGATTGATGGATGGATGGATGGATGGATGAATGAATGAATGAATGAATGAATGAATGAATGAATGAATGAATAAATATTACGTTATTACGACACACTCAACAGCTCTATTGTTTAGCGTTAAAGTGGACATATAAAAAATGTCAAAAAGATGTCAAAAAGAAATCAAAAACTTGTGGAAGTGTTCACGGTACGGCGAGTAGCACAGTAAACTTTGATGTATTAACCTATGATTAGAATATTGCTGGTCCTCAGTGGTACCATTGATAAACTTTAGCATCATTACCTAATATTTGATAATATTATCTACACAACACTATGAGATAAGATTGCCTATCTTGTCATATGTAATCGGTAGTAAAATATTGAAATTAGCTCACGAGTGTCACTTGGCCTTGAAACCAGTGTATAATAGTCAAAGTAACGCAAAACGAAGCAGTGCAAAAGATCGTTTTCGAATAGTCAAATACGTACTGATGTGATGTGTTCCTTGATTACATTCATGCTAGGTTAGCTAGCGCCATATCAGCGTCAAAATATTTACTGAATACTAAAGTCGTTAAAGTAAAAAAATGCACAATTTCGACCAACAATACAGACAACGTTTACGTAGAGCACGGAAATAATTGATTAAAACTTTGATTCTGAAATTAATCGAGAACGATTCACTCGTTGTGCAGGGCTCGATTTACTGAGCAATTTCTGAAATGAGCAAAGCTGTCATCATCATAAATAAAGTCAATTGCTAAATAAGAGTGCAATATATATATTCGTAATTCTTACCTTAAGTAGCGGAAATCTTCTTGCTCAGCTAGTCAGTCGGTCAGTCAATGGTTGCAGTTCTTCTAGTAATTTAACTAAAATGACAAAGAAAAGGAAAAATAAGAAATAAAAATCGCTAAAGATTATAGTACCCGAATTTGAAAGGGGGCCAAACACCAGTCCGTGTAGAATACCACAGTACAAACTTAACGGTAAGCCACGTCTAGAAGGAATTTGGAGTTGGAATCGGGAGGGAGAACAGAACAAGAAGGCAAAAGAAGTTGGCTCCATGCACTGGTATACTACATTGTATATCTTATACTACTTCGAAATTCCAACTATTCTAAAATCTAGAGCCGGGGATTTACCAGGGTGGACGGCGTAAAGCGTAACTGAGGCATGGTTTTACCTGAAGGCAGCCAATATATCAAATTTAGCTGTAGTTGATTTGTAAAGGAGGATGGAAATACCAGAGAACTCGGAGAGAAACCCTCGAAGTTCAGGAGATAGCAAGTCTACTCACATACGACACCAAGCATAAGAATCGAACCCTAGGCGCATGGGTTAGTGGCGGCGCTACTGAGGAACGCACAACACTTGCCCTTTCTTACAACTATCGATAAATACGTCATCTAAGCATTCCTAGAAAGTGCTTTGTGAATAGCTTTCTTTACAGTTAGGTATAAAGTCCTTAATAATGTAATAAAGACCACGGAAATTAATGTTTTTGCTCGAAGAATCTTTCAGATCGCTAAAGTATGTTTATTGGCGGTCTTGTTCTCGGTTTAACTTTTGATGGAGAACGCATTAAGAAAAAGAAAAGAAAAAAAGGAAGAAAGAAAAAAGAAATGCATTAGACCTGGCGCAACATCTAAATGAAATTACGTCTTTACTCGGAGATATTGAGAAAAAGCATCTTCAATCTAGATAAGGAATTCGTCACAACAAAATGGCATGGAGGGCCAAAAATTCATTAGCACTTGATAGCACTTGAGCCGACGAACAATAAACTTCCTTCGACCCAATTCAGACAAGTTTAAGATTAAGGTTGATTGCCAATAGTTTTTTTCTTGGCTTGTCGAAATATCGCCAAAATATTTCAAGGACAAATAAAACTTTATAAAGTAATGTTTGTATTTTATGGTGGTTTCTAATAGTTGATTGTAGGCAGACCTCTCAGAATGTTAGGAAAACCACCTTTTGTGCTAGATTTAAATATTTAAAGACTATCAGGACGAAATATCAGGATATCTAAACTAGCCTTGCTAAACTAGATGTGCCTATATAAATATCGATTTAAATAAAATAAAATAAAATGAAAAAAAGAAAAAGAAAAAGAAAAGAAAAGAAGAAAAAAAAAAAAAATAAAATAAAATAAATTTTGGAATTAAAGAATGGAATTCAAAGGCGCAGCTGAAAAGGGCAGCATTATTTAACCATTTCGACTACAAACTTCGTTTAAATCCACCAAAATAACTGCAACACTAATTTATGAGCTAAGTGCACTTTAACAGTCGGCTGTTAGACTGTGTATACCTATTCAATTCGTAATCAGACGATGTCTCGAAACAAGCGAGCAAAATAATAGCCATTAAGACCGATAGAGACATATAGTTCTTTTTTTCTACATTTTTAGAAACCTTCAAAATCTCCAAAAATACGCATTTAACATCAAGAAAGCATTCAGAAAAAACGAATATATATTTACCTCTAACAAAATAATGCTGCTGGTCGTAATCCAACTTGAAGAATATTCTTTTAACTTTGACGCAAGAAAATATTATTCGTAGCTTCTTAGCGCAGATTTAAACTGGCAAAAACAGTGCATTTCTATTGTGTATTTATTTTTTTGTTTAGAACGTGGCATTTCCACACCTTTCTTCGAGTCATCCCATTTTTTTATTTGCGCTTTAGGAAAAGCAGCTAGAAATGATCAGTTATTGACGATGCTAGGTAACATTTTTAGATCAGTAATTTATCTAGAAACCGCATTCTTGAGGAAAATTCATTCATTTATCGTCCTAGAAATATACTACTACACTTAGAAATGTAAGCCTTTGACTTACGACTTTTGAATTAAAGGAATTTAATCGTTTCAACAAGAGACTTGTATCAGTGCGTTAAATGAAATAAATAGTCCTTGCTTTACGAGGGTAGCACTTAATAGCATGATTTTTGTGCAAGGAGGAAAACCGGATGACCAAAAAACCCGGGAAAAAAAACCCTGCAGCAGAGGATAGAACTACTTTAAACTCTATTTATATAAAACATAGAGTCCGGTATAAATCGAACTAACACGCATGGTTGCATTAACGAGAGGCGAGCGCTCTCCTGAATCCTGTATGCATTTTACTTATGTTTATATTCTTTGATCCAAGACACGTACTGAGACTAGTAGGTTTTCAAAAATACATTTTACGCACCAAAAAGGCTAGCAATTAACTCTTTATTATGACTTGAACAGACGTGATTATTTTCCTACAGATGCGTTTCATTAAGTTAGAGACAACATTACTTCGGTTCTTTTATTCCCGATATTAATTCCTTTTACTGCTTCAATGAAACTGCCGACATTTTAAGCATATTATGGAATATAATTGTGTTCTATTTGAGGCATAGTCACGTATACGCATGCGTGCATTTTAGCACGTTTAACGAAAAATTTCATTTTCTCCAAGTAAAGACTCTACGGAATCTTTTTGGAGCTATATAAATCTTTGCGAGACCGAGATAACTATAATAATACTATAATAATAGTAGAGAGCATAAGAGAAAAATATCAAATGCCCTTGGCAGGATTTGAACCCACTATGCCCTTTCTTTGCGTACATATTTACGGTGTTCAACTTATCTATAGAGAAAAAATATCGCTCTGGGATCCTCACGAATACCCTACATTTCATATTCTGGCTGCGTTACCAGCGTGGTTGGTCCTTGTAGTGTAGTGGTTAACACATCGGACTAGAATACCGAAGACGTGGGTTCAAATCCTGCCAAGGGCATTTGATATTTTTCTCTTATGCTCTCTACTTCATTATATACACACCGAACGTATAATTTATTACTACTATACTATAATAATAGTATAATAACTATAAAAAAGAATTTCTCTTAAGTTTCAAAAACTGACCGTTTGGCTTCTTGAGTTTCAGTTCGGAAAGTTTGAAATCACGAAATTTCGAATTTTTTACGATCATAGCTTCAAGAAATTGTTGTTTTGCTTACAAAATACGAGCATGCCAAAGCACTTAGTTCTTTGTCCGTTTCCGGATGTTTTTAGATATCAAGAATTTTACCAAAGTGAAGCTAGCGTCGGATTGGCAGCGTCGGATTGATATTCATTGAGATTCAGAATCATTTCCGGGGGAGGTCAAACAGGTCATTCTACTAAAATCCTCTTTTTCCCCTAACGGTGGCAAAATCACAAACGAATTCCGATTAAACTTTCTTCTCTGATTTCTATTCATGATATTCTACGCTCTTAGTAGAACACACTGCCTATTCTCGACGAATTTACTGATTTTACTCTCAGCCTCGGATTGGACTCGTATTACAAGTCACGTTCAAAACATTCAACTGACAACAACAGACTGACGATTTAATTTTTATCAAACATTCAATTTATTCACTTCTAACCTTCATATAGTGAACTCGATTTTACTTTTAACCTTCGTATCGGAATCTACATTTCATGATACTGATTTTGCTCTCAGCCTCGGCCTCGGATTGGACTCCTATTACATCTCAGCCTCGGATTGGGATCGTATTACATCTCAGCCTCAGATTGGGATCGTATTACATCTCAGCCTCGGATTGGGATCGTTTTCGATTCAAAGTTGTTTTATTAACTGATATATAAGGAATGTTAACTTTATAAACTTGTTCTTGGAAAGCGTGATAGTCAGGGTAATCAATAGCCCGGCAAGAAACTATAGCTTTAGAATCCGTGTCCAATAATACGAAGCTTAATAAGTTTTGAACTTCGATTTAAAGAGATGTTTACAACTGCTATTTAAATATTTTTTTAAATACTTTTATCAATCAAATTAACCACGAATCAACAAATTTGCCATATCTAATGCCATCGCGATGACAACTGCAGGCGGCGATAATGCAAACTTACTAATTTGTACAAGTACTTACTAATTTGCACCCACGTATACAAATTTTTAGCTAATTTCCTCGAGCTTGAATATTAAAACTTCTTGATTAAATAGTTTCAACAAATGGCAAGGTGTTATGAAGTATAATTCTATGAGCCTCACACCACCTTGATTTCATGTCTGCATTGTTTATTCAGTTAAATGTGTTTCTCCATATCTTGTCAAGAAAGATACCTTAATGCCAGTGATCTTTATCAATCCACACGGCTCGTGTTTCACATCTAAATTCAGTTCCATTGCATGGAACAATGTAACCCGCGGGGAAGGGAAAAGGTCTTTAAAATGTTGAATCATATTTTTTAAATTTAATATAAAAACATGATCAATCCGAGGCTGAGATGTAATACGATCCCAATCCGAGGCTGAGATGTAATACGATCCCAATCCGAGGCTGAGATATGTAATACGATCCCAATCCGAGGCTGAGATATGTAATACGATCCCAATCCGAGGCTGAGATATGTAATACGATCCCAATCCGAGGCTGAGATATGTAATACGATCCCAATCCGAGGCTGAGATGTAATACGATCCCAATCTGAGGCTGAGATGTAATACGATCCCAATCCGAGGCTGAGATGTAATAGGAGTCCAATCCGAGGCCGAGGCTGAGAGCAAAATCAGTATCATGAAATGTAGATTCCGATACGAAGGTTAAAAGTAAAATCGAGTTCACTATATGAAGGTTAGAAGTGAATAAATTGAATGTTTGATAAAAATTAAATCGTCAGTCTGTTGTTGTCAGTTGAATGTTTTGAACGTGACTTGTAATACGAGTCCAATCCGAGGCTGAGAGTAAAATCAGTAAATTCGTCGAGAATAGGCAGTGTGTTCTACTAAGAGCGTAGAATATCATGAATAGAAATCAGAGAAGAAAGTTTAATCGGAATTCGTTTGTGATTTTGCCACCGTTAGGGGAAAAAGAGGATTTTAGTAGAATGACCTGTTTGACCTCCCCCGGAAATGATTCTGAATCTCAATGAATATCAATCCGACGCTGCCAATCCGACGCTAGCTTCACTCTGGTAGGTAAGAGGCAATTAAATCTGTATGTCCACCATAACGCTGACGACTCTCTTAAAGTGCTTCGTATTAGGACAATAACATGACTTTTGGAGATCATATTGTTTATTTATATTTGTGGCCCGAGTCGAATCATTTGCGGCTGAGCGTAGCGAGAATGCAAGTGTTGCTGCAAGGGCCACAAATGAACAATATGCTCAACCAAAGTCATGTTTTTATCATTATCATCAATGTACTTGGCCAAATTAAGCAAATGTTTCAAAGTTGCCGTACGAGGTTTTTGGAGTTGAATCTTTGGCGACCTGCAAACGTATTTGCGGCCAGCCAAAATCCATTATCGCCAGATGGGCGCGCGTTTTCAAGAGCGCAGTTTGTTGTTTGGCCTTGTATATTGATGACAATAGTTATTTAGGGACTTGAGATTTCTTGAAGTCTGCAGATCTGGACGAGATATTCGCTTAATTTGGTTGCACACATGAATTTGAAAAAAAAAATTAGAAATGGCTGTTGAGCTTCTCTTTCAAATATAACAGTTACTATAAAATGTCGTTATTCAAGTCTCTTAGCACTTCTGAAGATGGCAAACGTTTTGCCGGAACATGTTTAGTATAAACCTCAGTTTAGGAAGCGTAAGAAGAGATAACTAGCTAAAAACTAGTGTGAGCTGCGTCAGTGTTTCTAATGAAACAGTAATGATAAAAAGGTAAATCATACACCGTGAAAAGATGGTGTATAATTTACCTTTTTATCATTACCTTTTTCTCATTGGTTTCTTTTGTCTTATTCTATTATATAAACACTCCTTTCTACCACCTCTTTCTCGTTCACTCCGACGAAGGACTAGCGTCCGAAACGTCAGTAAGTTTTTTCATCTTTTCACGGTGTATAATTCACGCAGCGTAGTTTGTTATTTTAGTATTGTTAAATATTTTATCCTAGGCACTACGATCTCAATATTCTAATGCCAATACCTCCATGTACCACCACCATCACTGAACATCACTGTTGTCGTCTTCAAAGGAGGATAAAGGATGGATGAACTCCATTGAATGTGTTAATTGTCGATGGACTGATTCTTAATGGTTTTTCGGCGGTTTCTTATCATATCGACCACAACACAAAATTACAATCATGTGTATCACGCTAAGTGCCGGAGGTCAGCCCAGTGGCAAAGCCCTCGAGATATATTGGCCTGTACTTTACATGCCTAAACGAAGGATGCCGTAGGGAGTTTAGCTAAATAAGACATAGTATTGGATCAATAAAAAAATTACCTAAATTTAGCCTAGAATTAACCTAAACATTTTGGTAACTAATTATGGAAGCTGACTGTAGGGAGGCGAGTTTTATATTGGATATAGCATGGACCGAATCCACTTTGACGTACTGTTTTCCCATTCTCTCAAGAATAAGATTCTTTCTTTGACTGAGCTGTAAATATCTTCATGTGTCTTCTCATGCGCAGCAGTTAAACAAAGAAATGATACTCTAGGGAATGATATGTGGTCTGAAATAGGAAAATTTTATGCCTTCGTAGATTTGGCTCATTCTTCACTTTCACATCCCCATAATACTTTGCGTCTTTGAGGGGTAATCAGAGGGTAAAAACCCACTTATTTTGCTGAAGGCTGATTAGACAATGTTGACAATACCTTGTTTGGTATCCAAAAATAAAATGAAGAAGTAAAAAAACAGAAAAAGATAGAAGCCTTAAGACGTTTAAGGTAAATTTTAAACATTTTTTCGTAAGTCAATACATTTTCTGTAAGACCAAAACTCTTGATGATCTGTACACGCAAAAATAACTTGGAATAAACTGATAATCATTATTGTACAGATAAAAGCAGGTATAGTATAAATTAAATTAAGAAACCTTTCAATTTGGGACAGTTTTTTGATTGGTTACCTCCCAAAGACGCAAACCATTATGGGGATGTGAAAGTAGAGAATTGAATTACTGAAAATTAACATATGATAAAATGACCTATAGCGCGAAACGCTTGAACTATCTAGATATACCATATCAAAACTAAGAGGGAAAAACAATAATTAAAAAACAAAAAAATAAAACAATGAAAACAAGACACAGAAAATAACGATAAAGAAACAAGAAAATCTAGAACAGAAAAACCTTCTATGAAAAAAAAAAAAAAAAAAAAAAAAAAAAAAAAAAAAAAAAAAAAAAAAAAAAAAAAAAAAATCCATTAATCAAATAGAGAAATAAAACTACCAAACAAGCAAAAGTAAAAGCAAATATAAACACCTACTTGAAAGCACGTTGTCTTGCGATATTAGAACATTAGTAATTTAGTGAGAAAAAGGAATACATTAAAAGACAAAAGAAAAAGTTCAGCTTCAGTGATCTTCTTTTGTTTTTTAATATAATTCCTATCCCACTACATCACTAATGTTCTATTTTCGTATGACAATGTTCTTGCAAGTAGGTGTATGTAAAGCCCTTTTTATAAAGACCTTTTTAGAATCCTACGTAATTCTAACTTAAGCACATAGTCAGTCCGTGGATACCCTTCCGCCATGGATATAGAACGATTTCATGGGTTAAAAACTGATCATATCAAAAAAAAAAAAAAAAAGCTGAATGAAGCTATTTAGGTTAATGGAGAATAAAGTACGAATCGGCAACCAAAAAGGAAAACTATGGATCTTTTATGTTACCGGTACTGTTAACATCCAAGATGGCCGCCCGGCACTTTGACGATAGACACATCAAAGACCTAGAGTTTTTAAGTTTTGAGGTGTTTTTTACCAGATTGTTATTACTCAAAAATCGCCATCTAGACTTCATAATTTTTGTCTCAATATTCGTCTTATGCTTTCCTATGACGGATCATCATCATCATCATCATCATCGTCGTCATCGTCATCGTCGTCTTCCACGTCGTCGTCGTCGTTGTCGTTGTCGACAAATAAGTTGCAAAAAAATAAATTTACTGAAATCGTCGTCTTCCACGTCGTCGTCGTCGTTGTCGTTGTCGACAAATAAGTTGCAAAAAAATAAATTTACTGAAATTCTTTCCTATCTTACGTCATTAACTTAGAATGAAAAACGTATTCAGATTCATTTTTCCTTTTGTTTTTGATTGTCGGTCCGGTACAAAGTGCTATAATGTGTTGACCCAAGCTGAGAGCTTCCGCTCGTATATGCGCGTGTTCGTAATGGCTTCCACTTATTATAATCCGTCAGCTACATTTATCAAACATTGAATAATAGATCTTGGAAAACACTTTTGAATCTAGAGACTGTTGGAAGAGCAATTGGCAGCCAAGGAGAATATTTTTTTGGTTATGTGTATTGATATTAAAGAGTAAAAAGCTGACGAAAAATGGCGACACCAGATATGTTGACGAACGAATATTTAACGTTCTAGCTTTGATTACTTTGCTGCATCAAGAATTAAGTCCCTGATGTGCGAGAAGCTAAATCTGTGCTATGTCTTAATAAGCGTCTAGTTTGGATACTGTGTAGTCTTATTGCATGTAGCTTTGTTTAGTTAGAAAGTATGAGATAGTACAGTACCTGTCAGGTGATCTATAGGACCACACATTCAGTACATAAACTGATCAAATACACGAACATTTTGTTTACCTCGACATGATGAACTACATTCATATAAACGCCCACCAATTTAAGCCTGCTGGATATACGAGTCGAGTTTGCTGGCATTGTTCACGTGACAGACCACAAAAAGTAACAAAAATAGAATACGTAGACGTAAATGCACTACAGAAAAAAAAAAATCGTTTTAAAAAGTACATTTAACTAATAGATGTATTTGAATATTGCCACAATAAAGAGTTTGTTTTGAAAAATACTGCAATTATTCTTTGATACAACGAGGTGTCACAGTATAAATTACAGTAATAGTCTCTAATGTAGAACAAAAATATTTTTTAAATATATGAATTGTTATAAAAAAACAATATCTTGTATCATGATACTACGTCATTATTGAATAACCTTATTTGGAGATAATATGCTAGAGAAGGGAATGGAATGAATAAAAGCAAAGCAAAGCAAAGCAAAGCAAAGCAAAGCAAAGCAAAGCAAAGCAAAGCAAAGCAAAGCAAAGCAAAGCAAAGCAAAGCAAAGCAAAGCAAAGCAAAGCAAAGCAAAGCAAAGCAAAGCAAAGCAAAGCAAAGCAAAGCAAAGCAAAGCAAAGCAAAGCAAAGCAAAGCAAAGCAAAGCAAAGCAAAGCAAAGCAAAGCAAAGCAAAGCAAAATGAAAGAATATAAAAGGAATAAGAGACAAAGAAATTAGAAAGACAATAAAGAAAAAGAAAGAAAAGAAAAACAATTTTCCTTTACTGCAAATCACTCCAGGCTGTACTGATGAAACAACACCAGAAAAAAAAAGAATCCACAATGTTTTGGCTAAACTATCCCAAAATAGATATTGAAAATGAGAGTCTCGCGGCGTTTGCTTTTACGGTAATGCAATCCAAAGAAAGCCTTTTTAATGGCTAGATTTTTCAATGCTGCTGTGCGCGTTCATAAGATGCAGTTTTTTAAAATATTGCTCTTATAACCTACTTGAGTGTGAATATGTACAAAGTCCATTTCCCACAGCATGGAACCGGAAAACTTAATGGGAGTAACCCGACGGCTCTTTTAGCAATCAGGTGCTTTTCTTCACACTAGCCACGATCAAGTACGTGCCTCTTGTTAACTTCATATCAAGAAATTTTTATTGAATAATTCATAGCATGACTCACCGAATCTTTCGGTTTAATTTAATAGTAAATTAATCAGTCCCAACATAGCGTGAAAGTCTACAGTAATAAAAAATTCATCAACGAAGCTGAGAAAAACGGCCGAAAAAAGAAAACAAACTCTCCAACTGCGAGATGAAAGTCTCCAATTTTCTTTGGTTGCTTTTGTTGTTTTTGGTTATTGAAGGTTAGAACATTCCTTATTCAGCAATCCCGTCTTCCTCAGTAAATATTTTTATTATCTGAACCTATGAGCAAGATATCAAGACAGTTCATATATTTTAAGTGCTATAGAAAACGTACTGAAAAGACCGGGAATTGACTCCAAGGGGCGCTTAATTTACCATACATCTCACCAGCTCATTTTGGTGCTTAATTGTAAATAATATCGAAAAATGGAAAAAGATTGAAAAGATCAGTTTGACTAATAAGGACGTCACTTATTCGAATTCCAGACCCTCATGCGTGGTCAGTAGTGAATAGAATAGCATGATTATAAGAGGAATAACAACAACAACAACAAAATACTAAAATTAATAAGGAGCGGAATAAGATTTTGTCGGCGCGGCCTTGAAAATTGAGTAAATAAACCAGTTAGAGGAAATAGCATGGTGTGTTAAGAGAAAACTTTTTTTTTTTTTTTTCGATATTGAATGTTCTGAGTAGAAATAATTTCTTAAGGAGGAAGGAATGGAAGATAAGAAAGAGAGAGGAAAAAAAAAAAGGAAGAAAGAAAGAAAAAAGAAAGACAAACAAACGAAAGGTAGTAAGACGATTTCGGAAGTAAATTAAAGTGATAGGAATACAGACGGGATTCAAAACAAAGAAAACAGATGGAATAAAATAAAAAAGGACAAGAAAGAGTTATCTAAAACAAAATCAAAAAAGGAAGGTTATTTCGCAGGTAAAATATATTAAGAATATAAGTTAATAAGTTAGTAAGTTTTAACAAACTGATTGAAATAAGCCGCACACTTATAGTGAAGGAAAAAAATGAAGAATAAAGAAAATGCAAGGATAAACAACAACAACAACAACAAACAAACAAACAAAAAATCAAACAGACAAAAATAAAAACCAAACAAAAAATTTAAATTTGTGCTGCCATTGACAAATAAAAGTTATTATGCAAAAAAGAACTAGTAATAATATTAATTTATTACGAGGAAAAAATCACGCCTTAGTATTTATACTTTTTACATTTTGTTTACTTGATCAAAAATGATATTAGAGGCTGTAGTGGCATCGATATCTCGATCTGACAATGACTCTGGAGTTATTGCAAGGGCTCTGTGTTTAACACTAAGATATAGGAAGAACAAGACACCTTAAATTAATGTAACTTAAAATCTTGTTTCACAATCACTTTAGTTTCTAATAGCCTTAACTTTATTTCGATGTGTGAAAAAATTATGAGAATATTGAAAAGTTGCGTGTTAGATGGACAGTAAATATCTATGAATAATTATCATCGGTAATAATCAATAATCATATGATGATAGCTTGCAGTAATTAAGTTCATTATGTCTGGGAAGAATGTTTTGTTACGCTTCAGTGAAGTAAAAGCGATATTAAGAGATAAATCTGTCAATTTGTACCATAAAGAGTCGATAAATTTTTTGGAACTGCAATCTTATCGGCTTAGTAACCGAAGCTTATCTTTTATCGCTAAAAAAATCTTTCAAAGGAAGAGAAAAATTGGATTTGCAAGATTTTTCGGGACGCTTTAATTTTTCCTTCGCCAATCGTTTTCTTTTTGTTCTTGACTTTTTCTATTTTCTCTTATCTTTTTTAGGCGGCAGAATCAATTCTGTTCGATGCTTTCTGACTAAAACTTAGTTAGAGCTTTCATTTGATAATGACCCCAAAATGCTATTCATTTCGCCCTGGGCTTCCGGCTTAAAAGAGAAAATTGAAAATGCATTAGATTAACACGGGCTGCTAAGTTTCGATCAAAACAATCAAAAACGAACGAAGAAAAATCGTACGAAAGTAGAAATCGTTTTGCAGTAAATCGCTTTGAACATTTGATTACCTCATTTCCAGCAACATGAACACCACTCGGTCTATTTTAAATAGTTGTCTACTTACATAATAATAAATCTTTGAGCTTTCTTCTCTTGCTCTCCGGAAGCTTTTGCTCGTGTCCTTTTTCATCTAAATGATGGATAGCGTGGTCATCGACTATATATACTACTTCGAGCTTGATAATGACGTCATTATATTTGACGCGTGTAGTGAATTCCGACTGAGTTTTTATGTCAGTTCATGCAGAGACAAACAAGAGTATGTGGCAAGGAGTGCCTTTGAGATATATATTGCTAAGGAAACTGATTTTTAGTAAACCATATTTATCATTCGTATGACCAAATTGCAAATATGTTCGAAAGCTTGGAATTTTAGGCGTGAAACTTTGGGACAAGGACGGAAGACTTTTTACTGATCTGATTGTAACTACCTCAGGACATTCGTTGGTTCGTTTGAGATATGTAACTTAGCTTAATGGAAACGATTTGAATATTTGAATTAAGCATATTCTAGGCCCTGCTTTAAAGACAAAGTAAAACACTACTGCGAGCGATGAAAGGCTTTTGTAGTGTAGTCTTTTTTAGTGTAGGCTATTTTTAAGACGCATTCTTAGATATCTAGCATGGTCAAAATACAATTCAATGACTCAAAAGACAGTATTTATAATAAACTATGGCATGGGTTGTGAATGGGACAAAACTAACACAGGAGGGATGGTTACACAATTTATATTAAACTTAAAATTAGGAAACAAATTGCATCACAAACTAGAGAAAACATAAGCTGAGGGATACAGACAACAGGTTTCCAGACACGTACGCATTCGCTGCTCGACAAAAATACTGCAATATAATTACTAAGAAAGAAACCAAACAAAACGAAAAAAAAAAAATTTAATTAACTAAAAGAGAAACAAACCAAAACATCTCAATTAAAAATAAACTTTATACCAACAAAGAGATACTATTTGAAATATTTCATTATGTTATCTATCAAAGAGTTGCTATCTGAAAACATTTGGAAAATTGAATTGAAATCATCGTTATTATTACTTCATTTGAAACGCTCTTCCTTCCGGTTGGTTTAGTTTTCGATTATAAAAACTCCCTAATTTATAAAATAGGGTCAGTTTTGAACGACGCCATTTTAAAATTAGTTAACAGTTTTTTAAAATTATAGAATCGTGTATAAAAAAGACAACCCGCGTTTAATTTTGTATTATTTAGATATTAATAGTTTTTCATTCTCTTCCATCGAATCACCAGATACACACGAAACCATTGCTTAAAAAGAAAGAAGGAAAGTAAAAAGAAAATCTACTTACTAAAATATGGGACATACATGTGTGCAGAAAAAGATATAGAATCGATGCGACTTGATCAAAAGCTTGAATCGCATGAAATAAAAGAAGTCTTATACCCCATTCACACCTAAACGTGTTTAGTTAAGCTATGTTTTCATTAGGAAAAAAATTGAGAAACTAGAAACCTACAATATAATAAAACTTTCTAAAATATTATCAGAGCAAGACAAAGGATAGTTTACATGCATTATTTCACCAAAAATTGTGCAGTGTTTGTAGATAGTTTTCCAAACCTGTTTAGTTAAACCACTTTAAAACATGTTTAAGCCTTTGTGAATGGGGTATTACCTGGTTGTTTGTTATTCTGTTGCGAACGTAAGTCTTAAAAATCGGCATCGCTTTGCGATTCGTGCGATATCGTTTTACTTTGTCGAGAAATTCAACGTGGAATTTTTCTCGTGAGTCAACAAAGTTTCTAATGATGCTGAATGTATTTCGTATTATTACCATGGGGATTCTCTGTTTGCATTCTACTAGAGTGAATGAGAGAGTGCTTATTAGAGTGAATGAGAGAGTGCTTATTTCTATAGCGCACTTATCCTATGCTCAAAGCGCTTATAATATGCGAATACTAAATGCCAATTCAAAAAAGAGAAAGGAAGAAAGAAAGAGAAAATGGTAAAGTAAGAAGGAGAAGAACGAAGACGAGTAAAGTATATGAGACACCAAGTATATGAGATTTTATTTATACAGACGGTGGTTCCTCTCATAAACACTTTTTTGCATGGAAGCCGCGTGGAAAGAATATATATAACATATACAATAAATATAATCAAAATACGATATAAGAAATTAAAATTAAGAAAGCTAAAGAAGCTACTTATTTAACAGTCGGCTTTCCTAATAATAACTTTTTAAAAATCTTTTTTGAGGTTGATGACTTTAAATTATGAGGTAGGGACTTCCATTTTTTCGCACCTACATATAAAAATGACGCTTTATAGAACTCGGTATTTGGGACGCGAGCAATCGAGAGAGAGAGAGAGAAATAAACAAGAAGAAATTAAAAAAGAACTGTTTAGATGAATGTTTTTTCCATATCTCATCAGCATTTGTTACTTGAGCCTTTGTTTTCGGCATTAAATAATCAAATTTATTTCAAAACCACTGAAAACATGTTTGAAATCCTTTCACTCACTCAGTACCCCAAGGCAAGTTCAGTTATCAGTTGAAGTTTTTTTGGATGCTGAATAAATTAACAGGGTATAACCAACAAGTGATAACTTTCATTGAGTCTAGTACACGTTGCGTGCACGTGATTTGAGGCTACTTTAAGCTGCTTTCCCCTCATTTCTTAGACTGATGCATATTTGTAATTACGATTTCTACTCGATATGTGCAATGAGCCGAAGTCTCGAGGTGAATATAATCAATTATGATAATTATGATAATTATTGTTTATTTTATCATTGTTCAGTTATAATTAATTTGCCATTATTATTATTATTATTGCTCAGTTATTATTTATTATTATCATTATTGTTACATTTCAAGTAAATGACTACTATGGTACTATGACCATATATCACCATCGTCATAATCATCATCATCATCATCATTCTCACCATCATCACCACCTCCACCACCTTCATCATCGTCGTCAACATCGTCGTCAACATCGTCATCATCATCATCATCATTATCATTATCATTAGCATTATCATTCATTTTTAATAATATTATTATTATTATAGAAACATAAAAAATAAATGAGACTTTTGCAGTAGTTTTCATATTTGTGGTAGAAAAAGTACATCATGACGTTATATTGAAATGAAATACAGTTACATTATTAGCACAATTCCATGATGGTCTGTTCTGGTAGACTGCATACCATAAATCTGTGAAAAGCCTTGTAAGAAATTGCACAAATTAGTAAGTTCAGTAGACCTCAGTAAACCGTATGCCTACAAACCTTAGCACTATATTTTACAATTTTGTTAGTTTAACTTTTTTACGGATATATGCTTTGCACTCTATACAACAATTCAGTTCAATCCAGTTTTCATACTATTTCTCTCGATTCTAAAACACAGGTTATTTATAGTTTATTTACAAAGTAAATCAATTTAATTAAATTTGACATCCCGATATTTATCTATTTCGATACAATTCAGGCCATCCTTAGTCTTAATGTTTAGGTTAGCGCACGTACTGAGACGGCTACGAATTCAATCTCGATGTTTTTCCTAAGGGGCAATTACTATTTCGATGTATAGTTCACTTTATCTATTGAATACTTCGTTCTTTCTTGAAAATGCAAAATGCATGTGAGATTGAGGCCTAAATTTCTTGAAGCCTTGATAAAAATTTCCGTTTGTAAAATTTTCCCTTAGGCCAAGTGATGCGCCATTATCCCCAGACGTTTTTTTTAAAAAAAACTGTTCTACTTCAATTTTTCTTTTATTTCGATCATTTTCATAAAATTTCTATTTTCCCTGCTTTTTGAAACGTTCTTTTTCGGTCCTTTTTAAATTTTTGATCTTCGTTCCTATTTTCCCCCTTCAAATAATACGCAGTTATAGCTGAGGAAACCAAAAAAGAGGATTTAAAAAAAAGAAATGAGAGAGGGAGAACCAAAGAAAATCGTTGTTGTACTATTCATTTTTTGTTTTTTGTTTTTTATAGTGTACTTTATTTTTTGTATTATTTTACAGTTGTATTTTCTTGTATCTTTTTTTTTTTTTTACTTTATTTTCGCTGCAACAGAATCAGAAGTGATCGAGTTCATAGACTATCATGAACACGTAATTACGATCGTTTTAGGTTCTGTAAACAAGCGGTCAGGGAATAGAGTGAAAACATTGAAAAACATTCAAGTTTTCGTGCTGTGATTCACTGGACAACGAATGCATACGTCGATCACATCCTCCCCCTCTTCCTCTTGACACATAGTCTTGATATACCTCTTGAGCTCAATTGATAAACAAGGCTTTGTCATGATTTGAAGCACCGTCCTTTTAATCAATGGGGGAGGGGAGGGGGGGGGAAACAAAAATCAACACCATGCAATTGACAAGGGGAAAAAGAGGGGGAGTGGGGAGGTCCATGAATAGGTTTTCATAAATGAAGCGAGGTTGCGATTTCCAAGTCTCTCTCGATCAGTCACACATCCACCCTCCTCCTTTCCTTCCCTCCTTCTTTCTTTACCTTCCCTACTCTCTCTATTAGAAAGGGGTCCAGAATTAAATAAATAAGCTTACCAACTTCTTATTTGTGGCTTAAGAAAATGTAAGGAATAAAGACTCGGAAAAAAAATAACGTGCTTAATTTCATAATCTTTAAAATAGTTATATATTAATAATTTTTAAAAGTAGTACTTACTGGATTTTATTTTATTCTATTCATTTATATATATTTTTCAAATATTGCAATGCGCTTGTAATCATTTTAAGGAACAGACACAATAAGAAATAAATAATTATCAATATTATTAGAAATAAATAATAATAATAATAATATTAATATTAATAATAATAATGATATAAAATGGTTACTTTAGAAACGAGTTTCTAGTGCACGAGCGGCTTGAGTAATTCAGAACTTCGAGGCAATTGCCGAAATCAACAAATCTCATAATGGTGAATATGATACATGCAACTTTGAGAAATACCGCTGTGTATTTTGATTGCGGACTCATGTGGCTCTCATTTCATGTGACAGAGCACAGACGACGACGTAGTTCAATAAAAACAACAGCTGAAGCTATACGATATTCCGCATTACAAAGAAACCCGTCCAAGAATACGACAGATTTTGATAAGGGCCACTTATCTAGAACACAGGTTTAATGTCACATCTTGTGGTAAGATGTTTACGAGCACAATGCCAGATTAACGTTCTATAAAAATAGATATATTTAAATATACCATAAAAGAGGCTTCCCCTGTGAAGTCGGGAAATCTGCTACACTTTTCTAATACTTGTCTTCTCAAGTTTCTGTCAGCATTACCGTAGCACACTACGTGGCTGTGTGGGCGCAGAAATTCCTAGTGTGTTTAAGGGTGAACTAGCTACTGGATGATAATTCGATTCAACTGTACGTGTGTGTTGTGTATAGAGCGTGCGCATGTTTGTTGTTGTCGTAGCATATCGCAGTCGTAGTAGTATTAGAGAAGAGAAGAGAAGAGAAGAGAAGAGAAGAGAAGAGAAGAGAAGAGAAGAGAAGAGAAGAGAAGAGAAGAGAAGAGAAGAGAAACAACAATAAAGCTGGTAATAATAGAACATTATTTATGTGACCAAGTAATTGAACTCAAAGTCGAAGTCGTATTTGATCTCGCTTTGAACATGCCTCTTCATGAAACAAGTTCCACTTTCATGGTTAACTAGTTTGTGGTAATGGTGACGCAGCACAAAAACGTACAATATCCCTTTTAAAGCGCTATTTATATCCTCTTGATATCTTATGTTTTGCACTCTTTCTCTGATAAACCGACGTCTACTTTTTGATATTCAATATCAGAGTACAAACACTTGTTTATAATCCTTCGGGGCTTTTTACAGGTAGTTATCAGTATTTGACACCTGCGCTGTGGCGAAATTCAAATTACGGCAAAAACCCGCATATCATTTATTTTGATTCGACTGTGAAGTGCTATATAGAAAATTTAAAAAAAAACCTATTTAGGAAGGGTTTGACTCATGAAGGTCTAGTTATAGTGCATCTACTTTTAGCGTATATGTTTCTGCAAGTGTAAACTAATAAAACGAACAAAAACAAACAATCACCGCGATCTCACACAACAAACGATCGACTTGTCTTGTCTTGTGTGTCGTTTTGCAGTGCTCACGAAATTCTAAAATTAGCCTTAGATGATTTTGCTAAATTATACATGGATTAACTGTAGGCTTAAAAGGAGTTTAACCTGTTCTTTAGTGGCATTATAAAAACCCATTAACGTCTAATAGTCTTCGAAAAAAGTCAGTGAATCCTTTTGTCACCCCTAGATACATGTCTTAAGAATATACTTATGTTTTCCGCTTTTATTTTTATTTTTTTTCTTCTGGTAATACAACCCTTAATAGACAATTTTCGAAACATTTAAATACCGCTGTGCACCTCGATCACGGACTCGTTTAAAAAGGGTTCACCTCATTTCAGTGTCTAAATATTCCCAAATATCACCGGCAAAGTAAAGAATGCACAACTTCAACAATACAAACACTTTGAAATTCCACGGACCTTCACTGAAATACACTGAATATTCAAAGTATTTCCATACCAAAAGGAGGCCAACCCCGTGTCTGCATAGATAACTCGAAAACTGGAGAATTGTCATATTTATTTCATATCCTATGGGTTCTATGGAGCTAGTTTACATAAAACAATTCAATAAAATTTACAGTACAGTAATTTTACGACATTCTCTGGCTTTACTTTTCAAATCTCTTACATTTTATATAGCTTTTATTTAATTTTCTAATGATATAACTCGTTCTGAGGACTGATTTCGTTGTTCGAAGATGTAATCTTTAAGGTTACTATCAATAGACGTCACTACTACGGCTAATATCTGTGTTTTGAATGAGGGAAATTCATGTTTCCGACTCAGGCAATAGGGACTTTAAGATTTGCAAAATCTACGACGGCGACGTCAACCGGAAGTGTAAATATTTTCTATTTGGGGATCTTTTCATTGGAGATTTCCTTTGTAAACATTGTTGTCAGTAAGGTCAACTCATTCACAGGAAAGACAAAATTTGAAGGCGCGAAATTCCAAAGTGAAGTTGTTTACACTTCCGGTAGACGTCGCCGTCACAGATTTTGCAAATCTTAAAGTCCCTAATAGCAAGGCCAATCACCATGCACCGTTGCACTGTATCTTGATGTATATCATAATATTTTGTAACCTAGCAAACTTGGTGTGAAATAAAGTAATTAGTTGCAGTAATATTTATTTTCCTGATTGGAATTAAAATCTTGTCCCACAAACAACTACACAATATCTGTTTTGAAGAGTACTATAAGGATTACGAGACAAATTTCATTTATTCTCACAGAACAGTAAACAATAGAAACAATTTATAATCAATTTTTCGCAATTAGAGTTTCAAATTCTGAGGTATTCCAAATAATTTGTTGAAGTTGTCTGACATAGTAACGGTAACTAAGGGGAGTTGGAATTATGAATTAGAATTTGGAAGCTATATATAGAATATATCGTAGGAATAGATAGTCATATAGAATACTTCGATAACTTATTTTTAGTTGTATGTTGATTACCCCCTAATCAACTCAAAAATGTCACGTGACAGATAGTAAGCTGCATTATTCCAGGTTTTTCACAGCTGGATGAATGCTAAATTCTTGGGCAACAATGATTTTTATTTTTGATTACAATGAAACTCAACGTCGAAGAAACCAAATAAAATAAACGATAAAGATTATTAATTATTTTGTAATAAAAACTATGTAGCTCTGCATCTTACGTTACGTTACTATGGTTTTGTGGTCGGACAAATAATTCTATGGTCGAACGAATATCCTTGTTTAAGTACTCAAGCTACGAACTTCTGTTAAATATGATTTTACTCTTGCTTCTATCGAAAGAGCGCGCTATTCAACTTAACAAAATAACCGACAATTTTTACTTAAACAGCCTTGATGACAGCATGGTTTTCTTTGCACTAAGCTATCTACAATACACGTAGAAGAAAAAAACCTACCTCTCGTAAGATATTCCCAAATCCGTAGAGTTTGTCTTAATGATTCCACTGCGCTCTAACAGCTATAGTTTCGATTGATAGTGCCTCAAATGGCAACCACTTTATAAAATGTGTATTTCGACCTCCTATTGTAAAATATCAATAGTTTTATCTAACTTCAACTGCTCCCCAGCTTGAGTCAAACTACGCAGCTGTGAGTCACCAATTCACAGCTCTAATGAAGCCTTTTCAAGCCACAGGCAAGCCCAGATAGCACACTTAATTCAACTCAGATCCCTGGGGGCTTAAAACAACTGTGAATAGTAACCTGCAATAACTTGTCATTCCGCCCGGGGCATTTTTAATTCATCAAGTCTTAACGAGTGAGATTTTAGATAATATGATGGGAAAAATGTGGTGAGAAGCACATCCGCAGAGAGCCGAGGAATTCTGTTTATGAAAATAATCTATTTTTTAAAAAATTCTTGAAGGGATAAAATTAGCAACAATCACGTGATGTAGGAGTCTCATGACGTACAGCCGTGTTGTGACGCGAAATATTTTTTTTTTTTCCTTTGGGAAATATGAAATATTCGTGAAAAATATTAATAAGGACGTTCGCAGGCATAGTTCGCACGCAGCCTTTCTACGCATGTTTGTTTGTGCGCGAGCTCGTCGTGATGACGTCATTCGCATTTTTTTTTTTCTCTTTTTTTTTTTTTTTTTTTTGTTTTGTTTTCACAGCTTGATTTGGGAAAACTAATATTACAATGTATTGAATAGAAGGAAAAAAAAGCTAATAGTTACCCAAAAAGGAAAGTCACGAACGGGACACGAGACCCATGCAAGGTGACCACCTCATGAATTGTTGAAATAATTAAACATAAAAATATATGCAAAAAATATAACATTGTACGTAAAAATAAAAATAAGAATGGAAAAATAACTTCATTAAGATAAACCTAGTGTACTTTATGAGGTTAACCTCTATGACAGGGACATTCTCGAGAAGCAGACCAGGTACAAGACCTGTCAATATCAAAAACAGAATCAAGTAAAGAAAAGTAACGTAGTGAAATGTGGTTTTTGAAAATAGCTATACTAGAAAAACATGTAGAAGGAGAAGATTTACAAATGGAATTCCAAAGTTTAACGATGCTATTAAAATATGAGGCCTGAAAAGTATTAGAGTTACAGAAAGGAACCTCGAGCATCAATCTAGGATTAAGACAGTTACGTATATTACTATGCTTACTAAAGACGACAAAGTCACTAATGTTAAAGTCAATACTTTTGATGGGCAAAATAGCAAGAAACGCATTTTTCACTTCTTTACGGCAATATATCCTAGAAACCAATTCTTTTACCCTTTCTTGGTCCCAAAATCAAGATACTAACAAAATCTACAGCATATGTAAATCTAAAAACATTCTGATTGAAAGGGAATGATTGACACCAAATTTACGAACAAATCCACATGTTAAGGAATAAGCCTAAAGCGGGATGACGTTTTACCCCCGACTCTATACCAAAGTGGTTTTTAAAATTCTTTCATATTAAAATTTTTGATTCCTTAGAGAATACAGGAACAATAGTCATAATTAAACAACAAAAGCAGTGTGAAAAGGATTATGGTCTAGAGATGGGGGTAAAACGTCATCTCGCTTCAGGCTTATTCAAAAGGACGCGGCATCTTGACTGCATCGCACGGATCGAAAGTTTCATAAATCGTTATCACTAACTCTTACTCACACGCTTTTGATTCAGAAATGTTAAAATATATATATATATATATATATATATTTGATGGCCATTAATTTTTTTTCTGCATTTTTTTGATGTTTTCGAATATTTTCAAAGTGTTTCTTTAATACCCTACCTTACGCTATATAGCGCGCGTCATTTCAACGACGGATTCATCACATTTGTTCAGCGTTTAACAAATAAAATAATTTAAAAAAACGAATTTATTCAATTTTTTGAACAAGAATATGCTGGTGTATGTTTATGCCAAGTTTGAAAAAAAAGATTCTGATTTCAACTTCATTTGCCCGCGAACGTCCTTAAACCTACGACATGGAGGCTATTTCGAATCTATTTTCTAATACAATGCTGATGCTAGAAGAACTCGGTTTTGCCATAAGATCAACATACATATCTTATTTTCTGTTGCAAGATTAAAGACTGGAATATTCCAGATTGAATGACGTTTTAGGTTTATCGAAAATGTACTATATTTTGGATTTATTTTACTTTATTTCTATAATCTTAATTCATTTAAGCAGCCTGCAGTAAAATACCTTTCTTAAACAGCTGTATAACAATGAAACTTGTTTTTCTTTTAAAATGACGAAATAGAAATTTAAATTTCAATATTTTCAGGCTACATTTAAAAGGTTCATATTGTAGCCTAGAAATGTTAAAATTCAAGGTTTCTATTTCATCATTTTAAAAGAAAAGCATATTTCATTGCTGCTCTATCGATCCTATACAACTTAAGTAAAATTTTTAAAATCAGGTTATCAAATGATGACTTTGAGTGGCGATGAAAGGCGAGGAAACGAATCAAAGTCTGGTCTGTGAAGATAATCAGAAATACGACTACTGACACCACATTGTTTGGCATAGGTCATTATATATATAGCTGGAAGGAAAGCTACAGATTAATTTAGTCGTCAGAGCAGCGACTTGGACATAAAATGCGATATCAATCATTCTTTAGCAGAAGCCGTCACGTTAAGAGATTGATTGATTAAAACGGAAGTGAAACTAACATAAATGGCGCTAATGTGCTGCCATTCTAGACCACGTGTTATTTGAGTTTATGAATTTTCTCAGATGTCTCATGCACGTGAATACGCATTAATTAATTAATTCATTCATTCATTCATTCAATGCATTCATTCATTCATTCATTCATTCATTCATTCATTCATTCATTCATTCATACATTCATACATTCATCGTTCGTTCGTTCGTTCGTTCGTTCGTTCGTTCGTTCGTTCGTTCATTTACTTATTTATTTGTGCAGTCCAATTCAGCTTCAAGGCTGGTGTTAATGGAGGTCTGTCACATGTAACGAAATAACAATAAACTTACAAAATAGCACACAGGTATGAAAGAAATTATATTACAAGGTATATCTAGAAATGACAAGTGGTCTGAAATGGGGGAATATAGTACGCCTATGCTGTTAGACATGACGGCGAGCAAGACAAATGACATAGTTGAAGAGTAATCAGAAAGCACTGGTAATAGCTTGAAAATAAGGAAAAGTAAATCATCCTGGAAGTGACTCATTTCTAAATATGATCAATTTGAAATGATCATCAGAGGTTTTTTCTCTTATGCTCATGATCTGATGAAGTTTGTTATCAGCGATACATGATTTTATTTCTCCTTTCTTTCTTTCTTTCTTTCTTTTTTTCTCTCTTTCTTTCTTCCTTTCATGACTGACTTGCTACCCGCTAAATCTCATTTAATGCACGTACAAGCTTATAAACTTGTACGTGGAATATATTTGAAGTTCAAACAACCCTTTTCTTACTAATTACATCACGTAATATTTTACAGTTTACCTTAAATTTGCTCGTATGTTCTTTTTCAAGGACTTAACTCCTTTTACAGCATCAAACTGGTATTTAATATAAACAGTCTTGAAGTGATTCTTATGTCTCATGGATGTGGCCGGATGCTTCGCTTGAAAGCTAACCTTTTATTTGTCCTTTTATATAAGCTTCTGCTGGCTTGCCGTTTTTAATACAACCAAACATTGATTGAAACTTAGCATATGGCATGGAAAAACCTTTAAAACTTCAAGAAGCCGCACTCAAACTATGAAATATTTTCGGGTTATTCCACATCTTACCCCATGTAGAATCAACACTGAGAATATTGTCAGAAGGGTGATAGGCACTTTAAATTTAATCCATTGCCTTGCAGGAGATCTGAAATCTAGGCGCGCAATGCATTGTTCATCACAGAAAGTATCCAAGTATTTTCTATCATTTCTTGACAATTGTTTGAGCTTATATACCTACTTGTGTACAGAGTAACTTATAATTCAATAAAAACAAACAAACAGAAACTTTTAGTTTGCGTAACAAATTCACGCAAAACTTTTAGCAAAACGTTTAGCAAAACTTTTAGGCCATAGTTCGTTGCCTTTTTAGTATTGATAGGAATGGCATTTACTTTCATTTTTTCAATTCCCTCATCGGAAATTGTAACAAAACGATTGCCGGCAGATGCCATTTTGTTGCCGACTCAATATTCCGAGATTCAGAGGTGAATATCGTACAATATTCACCTCCAATTAACCAATGAGCGCGCGCGTTCTTATGAAGTACACAAGTTGGTATATGCTATTAAACGAAATATTTTCCACCAACGACGACGGGAAACACTATTTCTAAACGATATCTGATAAATCTTTCCACGGATGTGTTTTATTTCGAGTCAAAGATTTTTTTTCTTTTTTCGAGCGGAAAACTTTAAAATTAGGAAACCTTGAGCTACGAACAAAATGTTTGCTGATTGAGCAATTCGTTCTTCCTGATAGAAGCATAGTTAACTATGATAGAAGTGATATGTTTTCTTTTTTGTCTTGTTCGCATACTGTTAAATTTGACCAATTACCGCCATGGTTGACGGTGATGCCTAAAACGGACTCGACTCATTTCAGTAGCCCCAGGAGGTTGTTAAACAAGAGACAATAATTCCTATGCCGACAGTATCTGGGCTTGCTGCAAGGATGTCTCATTCAGATCAGTATCGACGTATAATATTCAAAATACATTCATAATATCAAACATAATTAATTAACACACCAAAAAGTTATAAACTTGGTTTTTCAAGGGTTTCGACCAATCAAAGCGCTCGCATTATTTGAAATATTTTATATTTAACAATTATTCGCCGAAGACGAATTGAATATATCCATGAGAGACCTTATAGGTAATATATAACATGCTACTTCAATTCAGCCCACAATTCATTTCAGTCTCAAATTTCAAATCTCCGACCTACAACGTGTTTTGGAATAAACAACAAATTGAAATTTATTATTTGTTTTTATCAATTTATTCATTAATTAATTCAATTCTTTGCCATCCGTGGTTCAGTAATAGTATTACCCTGCCGGAGTTTATATACTGTGCGACGTTTGGAAGTTGCCACGAAAACAATCTTCTGTGGCGGATTTAGGGGGGGTTCATTGGGTGCAAATGAACCCCCCACCGGCTGGTAAATTGGATTTTTTATATCTTTTTAAATAAATGATAAAAGTGTGGTACTAACTCAATCGATTTAATATGAAATGGGACTGGTGGATAGGTTTTCCTTATCAGGAGCGCCCCTAGGCCAGTGATGTGCCTCATGGGAAAAATGATGATGCAAGAGAACGTTATTGTTGTGCCGAGATTTCCAAAAATGAACCCCCCTCTTAAAGTCCTGGATCCGCCACAGATCTTCATTATAAACACTGGTATTTGTTTAAAATATCTCAAAATTCAATTCTTTTTCTGCCTTGAGCGTCCATTTGTCACTAAAAACACAAACATTGTTGTCGTTATAACGATAAAGGAGTCTGTTTGCAAAATATCGCCATAGTCGACCGCCTCAACACTCAGTTGGCGCCCGGAAAACTGACGTGGAAGAGTTCAGAACGAATGAAAAATGTCTGAGTTTTTATTTACACTCTCAGGTCCTTGCATTTGACATTCGACATTCGGTATATGATTATTTCTTTATTTAATAGTCTTGTTAATGAATAACTTTTAAACTAAATCTCTTCCTGATTAATCACCGGATAAATTGAATAGCTTGCATTCAATTTACTGAAAATGCGCGTTAAAAAAGTGGATGAAAATCAATATAAGGTTGTTATTGATTTCTTCCAAAAACAAACTACAAGACTGACTGTGACATCACTTAGCGGCAATGTTGTTGGCGTGTGTTTTATTTCGGCTTTAAAAAGTCGAGGTTGAAACCTTTTATGACTCGAGTCACTATAGTAGCAGAGGCGCAAATCAAAAAAAAATTTTGGATTTGAATTCTACACTATATAAATATTTAAGAACGACAAAAAATTCTAGGGTTGATATACACTTTAAGGGAAGCAGTGCCGGCTTAAAACAAGAATGGTATTTCAAAAATGCAAGATATGTCAGAAACTCTTAATCACAAACGTTTTCTTAACGCTAGAGAACTCAACCGCGACCTTGGCAATTCAAAAGTGTTTTTACTGGCATTTTAGTACACAATACTTACGGTTTATTGATAGCTTTTTTAGAATGTTTTCATTAACTGAAGCCGGGAACACTGCCCATTGAGATTCTAATTTCCTTCTCTCATTGAAGAAATAAATTGAACGTGACGTGGGCGGTATTTTAAAGGTGTACTCAAAAGAAAAAAAAAAGAAAAAAAAAAATTGGATTCAGTTTTCTCGAAAAGATAAAAAATTCAAGACATTCAAGACAGCTCGATGGGTATATATATTTAGAAATTAAGAATAACATGCACTGAAGTTTTGTTTTGTTTTTCTGATTCTTGCGGTATTATTTTTTTGAAACCGGTACGTATACGTTCTTCTGCGAGTTGCCTTTAGCTAATCTAAGCCAGCCGTGCTGCATGCCCAGCACATGCACATGAAAACACACTTTACTACTCACATATTATTCCCATTCTATATGATAGAACAAGATATTCACAAAAATGATTTTCCAACTTACCTTGGGAAGGCTTGAGCTTATTCTTCGATTGCACGTTACGTCATCGCGGCCATGTTGATGCCATTTACCAAAATATTTCTTATTAGCATCCATTGTGAACGGCACCACAATGGCCGCCATACTTTTGTCTTTTAACTCTCTTGGGAATGTTTGCAATCCATCAATTCAGTCGGTTCGCTTTGTTATTTTTGGTCCAGTTCAAAAACTGTAGCCACTATAACTAATGGACTTTACGTACAGTTGGCTGTGAAGGTTATTGAAAAAGCCTTGAAGCAATAAGTTAACACTGGATATTCATATTAACCAATTATAAAAGGGCTAAAGAATTGTCAGATATGCTTACGCTAACGTCACATAAATCAAAACAATGAAGCTTATACAAACTGAAGCACGAAACAATTTGTTGAAGTTGGACAGACATGGAGGATTTTGGTTTTAAATATATCCTGTTATAGTTCCGTTTGCTAAACAATAAGTAACCGTCCTAAATAAATAAATAAATTCCTTTCCTTTCCTTTCCTTTCCTTTCCTTTCCTTTCCTTTCCTTTCCTTTCCTTTCCTTTCCTTTCCTTTCCTTTCCTTTCTTTTCCTTTCCTTTCCTTTCTTTACTGCCAAATAATAGAAAATCTTTAAGACAATAATTTCAAAGTTCAAATTTGAGAAAAAATCCTGCGATACATAAGCATTCTGCCAGAGGCCAAGATGATAATGACAGCACTATAACATCTGTTCACCGCCATCTTAATGATTCACCAGCCACCTTGGCGCTGTAAAATTATGGAAAACAATTTTGCCAAAGCGATTTATCATTCAATGCTATTATTCTAGACAAACGTTGCTTAAAGGAAGGTGGGAGACTTTCTGGTGGCGTATATTAGGCGTATTGATTTCTCTCAGGCCGAAAATCAAGATTCATTTGTTCTAATGGAAAGTCATCGCCCCTTTAACACTCCGGTGTTTGTCATTAACGGGTAATACGTGTTATACCTTGGAAAGGATGATCACATTCCACGGCGCACGAATGTGTTTTATGGTTGTTTTGCCGGTAAGATAAGATGGTATTCCTCAACCTCCTATGTGCCTTAAAACGTTTTTCGATTTCTGAAATAATGTGAATGCATAGTGAGTTAAATAATCTTAGACCGACTTTGACTGCAGCATCTAGAGTGCTGATGACAGTAGCCTTGCGCATGCACAGGTAGGGCTTGATCGAACGAAAGACCAAATTCTTCAGCTTGTCAAGAACAAACTATTGGGTTAAGTAAGACCAGAATCACGAAATGCAGTCGGACGCATGACTGTTCATGTAGACCACACACGAGCAAACCACTTTTTTTAAGGTCGACGCACGACCACGAAGTCAAAATTCGGTCGGACGCATGAAACGTGGCCAGGCAAACGAAATATTATTGTCGGATGCACGACCAGACTAACGAAATGTGGTCGGACGCACGACAGACTAACGAAATGTGGTCGGACGCACGACAGACTAACGAAATGTGGTTGGACGCACGACCAGACTATTGGGATACACACGACCAAGATTGTAGTTCGTAGCAGCGTAACAAGCTATTATTATACATTATTTAATAGATTTAGCAGTGTTAAATTATAGTATTAATAGATTTAGTAGTAGTTTTAAGGTTTATTTATCTAGTATTTCTTTGTAAAATCCTGATGAGTTTACTGTGGTTAAATAAAGTCATCTTATCTTAAACCCTTGGCTAAGATTGGACAAATGATTGGAGTAACGAAATTTTGCCAAAGACTAATTTACCAGACTTATACGAGAACTTGAGTATATACCTATAAATATGTCTAAATGGATGTAAACGCTTTTGAATGCTATTGAATACTAATGGAAAAACAGCTATATAAATATACTTAATACACAGTTAACCAAACTAAGTTAACGGTTTCTTCTGAGAGGATGTTAATAATCTAGTAACTATTCTTAAAAAAAGAGACGATGACCAAGGCAGTGGGTAAAAAGCTTGGCGCCGGATTAAACTTCTTGGTGGCCTTCCTTAACGCGGAAAACTAAAATGCACTCATGCGACTGAGCTAGAAGAAATGTTACGCAATCGACGAGCTTACGAGTGAAATGAAGCCTGCTAGGTTTTCCATAGAAAACAAGGAATAAGACAGTGACAATTGTCGCGCACATATTAAATGCTAGAATCGAATTACCCTGTAAAGACCAAAAGAACAGCACGACACAAAAACAATATGAATACCTCGATTGTTTGATCATCAATATTGGTTTGGTCATGAAGAGAAGCCTGACGTGGTCCAGTGAGCCAAATACTAGTAACCTTGGAGCTTAGCTAATATCGTTTCGGCGAAATAAAAATTTGCCGTCTCGGGTTGCTGGAATTGCATATCTCAATAGTTGAGGCCAAAATCATTTCTCACTGTCTTTTATAGGAGGTGAAGCTCCCTGTGGGCATTGAGGTGTTTCTCGCCTGCTTTCGCGTTAACATTAATTTGGTCATCCGCGCGGACGCGTTTCATGACCGGAAAAATAGAAGGAAAAATTAAAAAGCTTTTTGTAAGACACTCAGTCAGGTTTGATCGGCGCATCATCTAAACATCGAATTATTGGCGGAGATGTTATCTTCACATTTAGGTTCTCACGGCGAATAAACGTTACGTAAATCATAGTATGTTATTTCTCATATCTGTGTTAGGAATGATAACTCTTCTTCGGGGGGCGTAAGGGTAAAAGTCACTTTCATAGTAAAGTGGTGTTGGTGGTTTTCTAGATCTTTTCGAAAACTTTGAACATTATATTATTTTTCTCCTTTCGCCTTTTGTAAGAGTAAACACCTCTAAATATTAATAATATTCACTGAAGAAAGAAAAAAAAAAACAAAAAAAAACAAAACACGACAATGATAAGACGTCAATGCTAAATGACCTCCCCCCCACCCCACCCCACCTCACACCACCTTCATACACACAGTCCTTTTAATTGTCTATGAAAATGTTCATTTTTTAATTATTTTTGTCCAATTACTAATATACTTTTCCAATTAACATCCGAACACAGATTTTAATTCACAAATAAAAAAGTTAACGGTCACGTGATATGCTGAGAGGGACTGAAGGAAGATAAAAACCTAAATTTTTGACATACAGAAAAATACTCTTTTACTGTGAAGGTCTAGTCAAAGAGCCCGTTTTATAGTGTCTTATATATATTGCGTGCGACAAGGCATCAACTAGTTCTTAGACTTGAGGACTGCTCATTTCAAAACATGAGCATGCATTATGTGAAGCTTCCTATATAAGCATCTAGCAACAATGCATGGATAGAGAAACGAGGTTCTTCCGCCGACTCAACACTGAAGTCAAGTTATTAAACACCTTTTAAGTATATTGTTATCTAGTCGCTGCCTTTGTTACCTGTTTTATTACCATAGAAGCCCTGCTATGAGAAAAGGAAACGAAAGAAAGCAAAAATAAATAAATGGAAGGATATAAACGAATATTAGTATAAAGACAAAATAAGTGTTAGTTTTTCGATAATGCCGCAGGTCTTGCTAATCAACTTGTTCTTTTAGAGAGCCGAAAACAGCTGAGTTTGCTGTTTAGTCATTGTAACGTTTATTTTATTTCAAGTTGAATTTTTTTCTTTAGTATTTTGCCTTCTTTCTCATTTTGCTATTGAAATCTTTTTTTTTCTGCTCCTTTTTCTTCTTTTTCTGTTTTGGAATTCTGATCTCCTCGTCTACTTTTTACATCCCTTCCTCTCTTCGATTTCTCTTCTCCTCGTTGTCTCGAGCTCTGTCTCATTCTTTCTCTCTCTCTCTCTCTTTTCCTTCTCTCTTCTTTTTGTCCTATAGAGTATCATTTAGCTTCAAACTAGCATCTACCATCGTAGTAATATTGAAATCCAATTTACTTGTGTTCCGGATTCGGCTAACTTAACAAATTAAATTTCAAGCAATCAAAAAAATAATTAATAATTATTGGCTACAAATTGAAAAAGAAAAGAAAGAAGAAGAAGAAGAAGAAGAAGAAGAAAAAGCCAATTCGTTTCAAGAACAAGAATTTTTGAATTTTTCTGGTCTCATCAGTTTTCGTTCAATTACAAAATCTCCATCCAATAAAAACGTTGCTAAAAATGATCTTATTGGATTTTCTCTAAATAATAATCATTACATTTTACTCTCGCTTATGACTGCCCAAGAGCCTTCGGCCAAACCCTTATATGGCGTGAATTTGACATAATAAATGTATTATATGAATTTTTTTTCGTGTCAAGTTCAGTTAAGGTCACAAGTAATTAGCTATTCAGAGGTAGAAGAAAAAACTGGGTCGAGTTGGCATGGCAGTGCAGTGTGGGACTGTTTTAGGTGACGAATTAAACGCTATCTTTGAAATATGTCCCCTAGAAGATAAATCCAGTTTTTTCCAAAACTTGGAACAGCTAATAATAAGCCTGAAGCGAGATGATGTTTTACCCCCATCTCTAGACCATAATCCTTTTCACATTGCTTTTGTTCTTTAATTATGACTATTGTTCCTGTATTCTCTAAGGAATCAAAAATTTTAATATGAAAGAATTTTAAAAACTATTTTGGTATAGAGTCGGGGGTAAAACGTCATCTCGCTTCAGGCTTATTGCAATTTTTTTCTAAACCAGAATCAAGTCGTCATTATTTTTAGTTTATATCATTGAATTCGGCTTTCGCATGCATCGCAAATTATCAAGGCTTACTGTTTCGGCAGATAACACGGCCTTGGTCTCGATAATTTACAATATCACGACAATATCCGCCGATATTCCAGTGAACCAGAAGCCATTTATTTTATATTTCAAGGATTCCACTAACTAAAAACTTCGTTACGTTCATAATCTATAGACGATTCAAAATATTGCTTCGCTTGTCAGCCAATTGTTTTTTTTTGCGGACCTTTTCTCATCTCAGCCGCCTCGTGAACACTAGAGTTTGTCAACCAATCATGATTACGAATCGAAAACAGTAGAATTCGAATTACATGTTTTAAAAGTCTATGAAAGCTATTCAAGGAGATGCAATGATATAAGGGAAAGAAAAAATATATATATACAGTCAATGTCATTAATGTTGTACACCAAAAAAGACATTTACACATTTACACATTTACACATTTAGACATTTAGACATTTAGACATTTAGACATTTAGAAATTTAGACTAAAAGAAATATCACGTGTTTCCTCGAAGGTTCTGGCATAAAACAAATGCTGAAATAACATTCTCCATCGAGTTGAATTTTACATTTAAAGTTCAGGCTGACGCACACAAAGCAAAGAATACATAATGAAACACGTGATATATCTTTTAGTCTAAATGTGTAAATGTTTAAATGTGTAAATGTCTTTTTTCGGTGGACAACGTTAATGACATTGACTGTATTTCATTAATTAAATTAAAAAGTATATTTACACAAATAAAAATAAGATAAAATAAACTCGAGTGTTCAAGGTTAGAGTAGAACGACAGTAAAAGAACCAAGTGGGACGGTAAATTTTATAGGTGTTTTTTATTTAAGCTGGAGAAGGTGCGAAGATTAAAGGATTCATCGTTGATATCCAAGATATTGCTTCACTTCTAGGCCAATTCTTTTTTTTTTTTCTTTTCTTTTCCGGACCATTTCTTATCCTCGGCCATTATCGCTCAGTCCCAGCTGCAAGAAGAGGTTTAATCATTAACTCAATATTCCCTCTAACTTCTAAAATCAACAATGAATCCCTTAAAGTACCTTTCACCCTTCTGACAATATTCTCAATATTGATTCTTCATAGAGAATGCTGTTGAATGACCCCCAAAAAATCAGTTTGAGTGCGGCTTTTTGAACTTATAAAGGCTTTTCAATGTCATATGCTAATGATTGTGACGTTCGCGGAGTAATCATTTAATATGCAAAACATTACGAGCACAAATTCCCTGCTAGCAGAGCCTATTTTCCTTTTGTTTATCGCGCCTGAGTGGCGTAACTTAGCAACGTTGTCATGAATTTGACAGTCGCTCTCGTCACAATCTCGTACCCAGAGCCTGTGTTTCTTCTGTCCTGCGGTGAAGAACGAGGGCTCTGGCATAATCCATTTTTCGAGACCAGGATTTCGTGGACTTACAGTATAAGAGCGTATGCGTTCAAAGACTTGCCAAAAAATTTTAAAATATGTTCCTCATTCCTAATTATAATTCTGATGGGGAGTCAACACAGAACTTTGTTTTAAAGCATGATTTTCATATATTATATTTCACTTCCGGAAAATTGCACATGCGCCAAAAAATGGATTATGCTAGAGCCCTCGTTCTTCGCCGCAGGCCAGAAGATACGCAGGCTCTGGTTAGGAGATTGCTCTCGTCAAACAACTGTTTGGCACCACGGTGCGTTACATTAATTTGCTCATGCGCACTACATGTACCCGGTTAAAAATCGGTTTTAAAACAGGTTTCGTTCGTCCACAATAGTGGAAGGCGGCATCCAAGGAAACACTCTACATCGGCAGATTCTCTCTCCTCCCCGCCTAATAGAAGGGAGGAGAAACTCCTAGCAGGGAAGAGCACAGATAAATTGAATTTAAATTCATGTTATTGTTTTCCCCATTGCCCTAATAGAAATGATTTCGAGTTAGTTTAGTTTTCCAACAGAAGCCGGTGTTTCGAATTACATGGAAAAACAAATAAACAAATGCCTCCTCATACCTCAAACCTTTATAACTTCAAGAACCCGCACTCAAACTATGACATTTTTTCGGGTCATACAACATCTTACCCCCATTTAGAACCAATACTGAGAATATTGTCAGAAGGGTGATAGGCATTTTAATCTTCACTTCTCCAACAGCTTAAATGAGTATCACTTATAAACTTTACCATTTGACCATGTTCTTTTAAAAGAGATTAGCCGCTTTTCTATTCTGCCAAAAGGTGCAAGGAAACTGGGTCGAGTATTTCTTTCCCACGTGACATGGTTATTTTTAGATATTGTATCCATTGAATTACCGGTTCCCACCAACAAAGAGTAAAGAACGCTTTTATTTATTTATTTATTTATTTAGAAAACAATAGGATTAGCATAATTTAGCAGTATTTATGTTACACACTTATAGTGCTTGTACTCTATCACTATAGTGTGTATCATTCCTTTCTCTAATTTCTTAGCTTTTTATGCTGTATATTGATCGTTATTGACCGGCTGTGAGGTTGCATATGCTGTATGTTGAGCGTTATTGACCGGCATTAGAAGAAAGGTCTACAATGAGAGAGAGAAAACACTGCCCTACTTCTTAGTGCAAAAATCAATAGCAAAAAACAACCAAAAAACTTATAACCATCACTCCTCGTAAAAGGCTCTTCTGCGAGGTCGTTTGCATGAAATATGGCGTCATTTTATAATTTTCTTACTTTTTCAAATAAACATTTTGTTCAAAATACACAAAGGATTCTTGGAGTTGAGTTGGAGTTCAGTACATGAAAACTTATTTAATAAAATAGTGAGGGCAATGCATTATTCAATACAAACTGATTTTTTTTTTTTTTTGCTTAAAAGCAAAGCAACTGTATAGAGTGAATATCTTTCTTTTTGCTTTGTTTCCACGTGCTAAAATCAGCCTGTTTTACTCAAGACAATAGCTTGGATAATAAATTCATAATCTCTTTAGTCCGGCAGGGGAGGGTTTGGTACCAGCATTTCACTCATCGCAGATTCGAGATTCAAATCGCATCGTTAATCATAACAACGAAAATACTTTGCTAGGAGAAGAATCAGCGAGTTCCTGACGATGCTCGAGGACCATTAGTCCAGGTCTGGTGATTGTTAGGAGGCCGTTTAAACAAAGGTAAGGTGACTCTAATGCTAGGGATAACTCTGTTTCTGTTTTCCCCTGGGTATATAAAGAAAGCAAGACTTGTTTCTAGCTTTAGGGCCACCCTACGTTTTTCTAAACTGCCTCATTCCTTCACACGGCACAAATTATTTTTGAAATCGGCCTTGTCTCTTTTCACCATGATGTTAATTTCCCACTTTATTGTCCGTTGTTGTCTAGTACATTTGCTGTGAGTGATAAAGCATAGGACCATTTCCCCCCACCCCTACCACTGGGGATTAATGAATTTGAAATTTCCCTACGAATTAATGATATACGTATACTATGTTCACTGACTAATTCTAAAGTAAGACGATATGGTAGAGAATCTTTTTACATAACTTACATTACTGTAGTGTTAAGGCAACATTTTTGCTTTTTAAGTAGGAGAATTTACGTTTATATATATATATATGTTAGAGATACCGGAAGCAATTCTATCTTCCTATCATAACTTCTTAATAATAAGGTAATAATAGGATAAGAATAGGATAAGAATAGGATAAGAATAGGATAAGAATAATAGGAGAAAAATCGTAACCACAGAACGTCTTCGCAATTCATGAGTAAAATGTTTTCCCCCAATTTTTTTTAGTGTATTTGGATAGGGTCAGTTCACTTTCGAATCAAAATAGCTCAGAAGCAACTAGAAAAGTCAACTGCCACATCAATAATGATACCAAAAATACGTCTAGTGGGCTAATAAAATATATTGGCTTAGTTATATATTAAGCACAAGGCTACTTATGGTGTGTGAGCTGGCACTCTTGCCACTTGATTCGGCTTTAACTCTGATAGGCCTAATATATGTCGAGTGCTGTGATTGGTTCTTTGATTGAGCCTTTTGTTTGCTATCGAATCAGCCACATCTGTGAGACACCATTAGAAAAGAAAATTTATTCCTAGATGTTATCTACTTAAGTAACTGAGTAACTTATTTGATTTATTAGCCCAGATTCACAATAAATGCCTTTGCCGATTACCTTGACTACTATTCTTTTGAGATTACAGCACTCGAAGATTCGGACAGATGACGCACCACTACACACCGATGCGTAGTTGTAAGCGCTGTGTCCTGTCTTGTCACTCATTTCAAAGTCATTTTTTGACGTACTACGTGAATCATTATGACCACACCACTTAGACGTATATGTTTTCACATTCCAGACCACGTGACATTTCCCTTGAGAACGAGATTCTTCGTTTGAGTTGCAACCATTATACGAAGAAATAGTTCTGTAATGACACGTGATAAAAAACGATATAAATCCATCCATGTAGATTTGCTCCGTTGGTATATCATCTGTTTCGAAATATTCACCTATTTATGCAACCGTTTTAATCATACGGGCTTAGAGGAGAAGCTAGAAGTAATAATCTCATATGCAGTAAAAGATCGGCAAATGCTTTTAGGATGTAATGCTGTTGGTATATGTCGTTGTATGTTTCCGTTTTTAAGTTGGCCATTCATTATTTGGCTATTTTATAACCGGATTTTGCTTCATCTATGTCTATATAATATGCTATCATCAGTAACTAAGTAACCTGTGCCTAAAGCGTGATTAAACAACGGAAAAAGTTCTTCACAATTATTGGATTATTGTGTTTTGATGACAGAATATAGCTCATAAAATTTCAGAGTTAGACCCAAACTCAAAACCGATTGTTTTACGCCGATTCTTACAGAGTGGTGGTTTTGAGAAAAGAGTATTTGGTGACCGATGCTTTGCTAATGGAATTAGACCTCGGTCGATTTTTCTTTAGAGCTTTTCGGAAGTCATTTTTGCCGAGAACATAGATACATGGATTAAGAAGTGAACTCAGGAACCTCAAATAAATAAAAACATATTCTGTGATCATCCCTAACTCAAAAAACGAATCACCGATGTTTTGTTGCAATCTCCATAAGAAGTATGGAAGCCAGCAAACGATGTAGACGATGAACATTATAACGAAAATTAGAGCCGCTTTCCATTCGCGTCTTTGTCTTCTTTTCGAGTCTTCCATTCCCGGCGCATTGTTCTGCCTCATAATGTTACTCTGACGTACAACCTCGTAGAATATTTTCGAGTTGACGAAGATCATAAAACAAAGAGGAAACCCAAAGAATACGACAAGGTTGACAATGTCGTAGGTTACCTCAATATCTTTAATCTTCTGAGATGGATCTTTATTAACATCGCTGGTTGATGGGTTGTGCCAGATGAGCTGTACAAAGGCAACGATGACTGACACCGACCAAATAATGGCCATTGATGCGAAACCACGGCGAGGAGTCACTAAGATGTAGTATCGCAGAGAATGTACTATTGCGAGGTAACGGTCAGCAGTGATGGCCAGCAAATGCAACACAGTTGAAATCGAGGTAAAGCGTAGGAAGTTCTCCGATAAGATACACACCATGTCTTCTCGCAGGATATTGCATGCGATGACGAGCGGGACGCAAACTAGACCAGTTAGGGTATCCGAAAGCGCCAGGCTGCAGAGCATGTAGTTAGCAGCATTTCGTAGTTGTTTTCGTCGTACAACAAGAAGCAACACAAGGCCATTAAAGGCGATGATCAGAACTGCAAGAGTGATGGGCAAAACATCAAACTTAACACTGAAACCACTATTCAGGTCACTATGATCGTCATTGTCTGTAGCGTTGAAACGACGATCACCATCTTCACTACCATTGCCTTTAGTACCATTTGAATTCATTCTGTATATCTTTTCTTCTTCTCGATATTGGCACTACTAATTCTGTTTAGTCTGTTTTTAGTCTTTATTTGGCTGTTCCTTTTATAGTCTTAGTCCCCAAAGTAGATGTATTTCTATAAGACAAGGAAATATTGTATTAGAGCAAAGTGGAGCTTTTGACAATAAAGTGTACACAGATTGACACACAATATTAACCTTAATATTATTATCCTTTCGTTTTTACTTAATCATAGGAAGTGTGCGCGGGATGACTAATAGCCGGAGGAAGAAAGCAGGCACACTTAGAAAAGTATTCACATTTGCGGGTTAGTTGCATTTCGATTTCCCTTTGATGGTTGAAGAGGCACGAGCACAGACACGAAAGTAAATTTAAACCTTCACATGTGGAAAAAAGAAGAAAACAAAAAAAATCCTTCAAATTAAGCAACCTATTCTCACAAATACGTCAAACCAACTGAGACAAGTAGTTAAATCTATGTCAATGTTGCCAAAGATATTTCCTTCGAGTTTCGTGTTTGATTAGACAAGAAGTTAAAAGTGTAGAGCAGATAACATCGATCAGTGAGTACTTGGAAATCGTGGTCACATCCATCAAGAGAATATAATATCTTAAGCGAGAATGCCCTCTGATCGAACTAATTATAGAAAACAAGGCAGAGCCGCGTGCAGATTTCTCACTTACTCTCTAAAATATTCCTGTCGGATTGTTACAAGATTTAGACGCCTTATAGAATTACTTACCAAATTCGAAATACTCTGCCAAATTTTACAAAGAATTTTCAGGAAGCAAACGACATCAGTTACCGCTTTGCTGATCTCTGTTTTATACAGAAGTTGCCACCCTTTTTAATGCTCATAATTTCTCTTCGGTAACGTTATATACAAGTGATGAATGGCACTGATAAATGGTAGCTTTAGTTTTTATGATTAATTCGGTAATTCCGTATAAGAGGCCATCGAGCAGCACTTTGTATAACGTTAATCTACATAAGTCTTTGATGTCAAAGTCATAAATCTTAAGAATTTGAGTCTGGTTGCAAACAATTTGGCAAATACTTAATCTTTACCATGCTTTAGGTCTATTCTATTTATATTATATTTTTTTCTATTTCTTTGCTATTCTGAATTTTTGTCCAACTTGGCTATAGGTACAAATATATTTTACCATTAATTTTGGTATGGATTAAAAAAAAAGTGTACAAAAAAGCATTACATAGCTGTTGCCTGGAAAAAGGCGTAAGAATATCATTCCACTGGGATATCTTTTGATTTTTCTTGCTCTTTACAAATATGCCAAACTTTATATGACATGCATATACACATTTTTTTTAGAAAATTCACCTGTATTCTTCGTTATGAATTCAATAACAAAGTCCAGCAGCTGCCGCCCATACAATTCATTTTTAAATGGAAAGATTGGCAAGAACTTCAAACCCAATCAAACTGTTTTCAGCATTTGGCAGAGCATCTTGAACTTTATCACGTCATTCAGCATCGCTCCAGGAGATCTATCTTTTAATTCGTCATTGAGCTAAAATGCTCTAAAGAATCTAAAGGCTTTTTTCTTATTTTGAATCGAATTTTAAATAGTCGCACATAGTACTTTTACTTTGTCTTTAATCTAATTTCCCTTTCGGGAAAATTCAAAATCAAGCAAAACAAGAACTTAATAAAGGAGTAAGTTCGTTGTTGAATGGAGAGTCCAAGAAAGGTAAAGCTATACGATGGAGTGGTTGGGAATTCGGCCAGATTTTGGTCTGAGGCCCTGAGGCTTTGGATCAAGATCATGTCATGCTGTCGGAATTCGAAAGTCGAAGTAGAATTATTTCATCCACTGCAAGCCACACCAAACAGATGTTGTTAATTATGTTAGTACTTGTATAGATTGTAATTTTTACTTATATTCTTAGTTTGTTCATCTGAATTTCAAGGTGATCGGCTGATATGGATAGTGGGAAGACACACTGCTAAAGTAATGCACAAGTCGTAAAACGTTTTTCATAATGGCTCGGTGGAAGTCATGGGCTACATAGTTTTGAAGATGTGATTCCGTAAGAAAATATAATGTTTTGTAATCATTATTATTAGTTATTTATTATTATCATTTTATTATTATTATTATTGTTATTGTTATTATTATTATTACTATTATCATCATCATCATTTATGATATCAGAACTGATAAAAATGAAATCTCTGAATCCATTCACTTTATAGAACGAGGACAGTTTTCCTGCTTCGTTTTCTTAATCTAAATAAAAATGAAACGCATAAAAATGAGATATCAGTCAATGTCTTTTTAAACAAAGCTGTACACACAAAAGTGACACCAATTGGAGTGGAAAAATACGTTTGTCATTTTTAATGTGTATTTTGTCTGAATTTATAACTAAGGCAAGTCATTGCTGTACTGGCAGTCATGTCAAGTCTACAGACCTTGTTGACCTGCATTTGTCAAACTAATGACACAGGGATTGAAACTCCCACAGGATTTCCTGATTTTTTTGATTTTCTTTCAGGTTTTAGTCCGGTACCTAGACACTGATATGTCATCATAGAGTGGGGGAGAGGGGAGTGGGGAGTGGGAGTGGGGAGTGGGGATGTGGGAGTGGGGGAGGGGACTGGGGGAGGGGGGGAGTGGGGGGTGGAGTGGGTGGGTAGTGGGGGGGTGGAGAGTGGGGAGTGGGAGTGGGGAGGGGAGTGGAGTAGTGGGGGTGGGGGTGGGAGTGTGGGAGTGGGGATGGGGTGGATGGAGTCGGGAATTGATGTAGGGTAGGGTAAGAGTAGTAGGGCGTGGGAGTCGATAGGGTAGGGAGTAGGGACGTAGGGGTGGATGGGGTAGGGAGAGTAGGGAAGTAGGGAAGTAGGGAGTAGGAGTAGAGTAGTAAGTTGTGACTTTTGTTCCTGGAGATCAGAATTATTTTTAGATAATAATAATAATAATAATAATGATGATTTTATATAGCGCCTTTTCCTAAAGTCCTAAAGCGCTTTACAAGTATATTAAAGTTATTTATAAATATTTTTGTATGTATATTTACAATAACATTGATATAAATGATTAAAAGTCAATAATTAATATAAATAAAAATATGTATAAATCTTCTATCAATTAGTAAAAGTTAGAATCATATATATGTATGAGTTTTATTAAATAAAGTATTTTTTGAATAAATGAGTTTTTAGATTTTGTTTAAAATTGTCATTTGATTGGCTGGCTCGTATACGATATGGTAAATCGTTCCAAAGTTTGGGAGCACAAGTTGAGAAAGCACGTAGTCCATAGGTTTTCAGATTATATTTCATCTAGATAGATGGAATGGAGGAATAAATAAATAAAAGAATAGATGAAAATAAAATGATATCATAAAATCAGAAAGAATGATAAATTGGTTCCAAAAAAAGAAAGAAAAAAAAAAAAAAAAAAAAAGAAATCGATTCCGTCGAAAGATAAGCATTCATGTTTGTGAGAAGGAGACAAATAGTTGAAAGAAAGGAAAAAACGAAGCTGATTATCTGGATATAATCGACGCGCATCTGAAAAAGATCAAAACAAAACAAACAGAAACAAATGATAACGATAACGGCGTGGAAAAAGACCAAAAATATCAACAGAAATAATAAATTGGATAGAAAAAGCATGGAATAAAAAAATGAAAGAAAATAGAATAGTTAGTTTGAAAGGAAGGGGGAAGGTAGAAAAGAACAAAGAAAGAAAACAAAAGCAACAACGACAAATAAAAACAGTCGACGGAACGATGGTAAGGAAAAAAAAAAAAAAAAAAAAAAAAGAAAGAAAGAAAGAAAAGAAAAGAAAAGGAAACCAAAAATTAACAAGTGGATGATCTAGAATATTTTTTGTTTTATGAAAGCAAAAAGAAATCTTTGAAATCAGCAGAGAATATCACACGCACCAAAACACGACCACACAAGCCATTAAAAAAGAGATAAAAAACTGAAATTGAATCGGCTCCCTTTTTGTATGCAAATGGAGGCAAAAAAGGTACGTTTATAGACTACCATCATCGAACCTTATTGCCTGAAGGTTGGGATTTAATGGGACCGCTTCAGATTGCTCTTCAAGAAACAAATGAGTAAGATAATATCTGACAAACAAATATCATTATGTTAATTTAATAACTTTTTGGGGGTTCGTTCATAGTAACTTGGTAACTTATATAGGTAGGTATATCAATTATTTGAAAAAATATATTTATATACATATATGTTTGGGTGCTATTTTTAATTTGACTATAAAAAGTAAACTAAGGGTAAGTCGGCGTTCGAACATGCTAAAAACCTCATTAAGTATTCTAGAACAACAAGTTTGGTTATAACTTTTTACAGAAAATTAATTATAACAAAATTATATTTTTATATATTTGTATCTATATCCCAAATGCGTCAAAGTTTTAGGGATTTGGAATGTATGTACCCATGCATGGCACCCATGCATGAAACCGATGAAACCTTCCAGATCATACCGAAAAAATATCGAATCGTCGGAACTAGAAGGCATTATACATTGTTTATGCGAACCATATCTCGTAGCAATCGTGTTTCACGCAAAAAGCTAATATTTGTAAACTAACAACCAGAGTAATGAGATGTTATTTTGATGATATTGCTATTAATATTATGAATAATCTTAAATTTGATGTTCCATTTACAGAGGTATGGATTTTTAGGTATTGGCAGATGATAAGAGAGCAGATGTGTTGGGAATTCGATAAAAGAATAAAAATTAAGGTTTTGTATTCTCAAAACTCTAACGTGAACTTCTATTTGGGCAGTTCGAAGTATATACTTGTAAAGTAAGAATTCAGTAAAACAATAGCTATTTTAAATTGCTAAACGCAGGTGCAAGGAGACCTTTTTCTACCAACCTGCACGATCTAACAAAGTTAGTCTAAAAATAATAAAATAAAAACAAACAAAAGATAAAAAAATATATGAAATATTGTAAAAGCTTAAACGTACGTATATCTGAGTAAGAGCAAGACAACATTCTCTTATGCTTGTACTTATTGAATTTTGTACGTTTGCCCTACCTTCAATTGGGACTTATGAAAATTACTTTAGGAAGTCCAAAAAGAAAGGAAAAATTACTTCGTTTGTATCAAACACATTTACCTTTTAGTGGAGAAAAAAGAACGATCAAGACTGAATCCTCCAATAGCTATAGTTGCAGTTGAGCCTGCAATGAGATATTTTTTGTTTTAGAAATCATACAAGTGAGGCTATCGGGTCGATACAATGCTTGTTGTCTCATTTGCATCTCATTTGCATGCATCAATAATATCTGCTATTGGCTTCGTATGTATGTGTACCTCCAATTATCCAGCAATGTTTTATATACGCTCACGTCTCTCAAAAGGCTGACGGCAGCGTAAAGTCTAGATTTTTGGGTGGTTTGCTGGTTACATAGTGATGAAATACCTGCGTCAAAGGCAAGCAGATGTTTATGTCAATTTCATTTTTTGTTTCTTATTTTTGACACAAAATTCTTCACGAAATTTGGCCTAATTTATCGACTAAAAACAAATGACTGGAGTCATTATTTTTTCTCTCTTCTGAATGCGTCATTGGACTTTTCAAAGGAACTGTCGAAGTACCATTTTTTACCCTAGTCTTTCTAGCCGTCTTCTTTAATAAATGTTAGTGTTTCTAAAGCGAGTTGTAATATTTTATGTCACTGTGCGAAGATGAAGTATTTAGGGGGAAAAAAAACCAAGACAGTTAAAATTATTTATAGCCAAATCAGCCATAAATTGATATCTATAATCAAAATGCGAATTTAGGATTATTGCCACAAAATAGGCGGCCATATTTAAGATGAGCACAATCTTTCATTTTTACGCGAAGCGTAGAAACGAGTTATTGCGAGGGGTCTGAATATGCAGATGTGTCACTCACTCACTGAGTAAGGCGTTAGCAGATCGATAATCAAACGTTTATCAAAAGAATCAAGGAAAGATGCAAGTTGAAGTAAAATAATACGATTAACGCCTACACCAAAATTCCAATGAGTCCAATGAGTTGCTGATTTGTTAAAGTAAATAGAAACGCTTATGTACATTCGTCAACATATTTAGATTTTTTCAGAAGATTCGTAGGTAGAGCCGGATGCATCGAAAAAATTATTATCATTAGATTTCAAAACGAGTCATGGAGTCTTGAAGAAAGTTTGGCTAGTTTTGTCATCCAAATAAGCCGTTCTGTAAAAAGTAGATTGATCGTCGGATATCACAGACAGCCGAAGCAATGTTCTTGTATGTTTACTGCGACTCAATGGATGTCGCTCGAGACAACTAACGAGAATTTGCTTCAATAAATAATCAGTAATCGGTAATAATCAGCGAAATACTTTGAAACCTTCAACAAGCATAAGGACACAGGGCACCCAATTTCTGGAAAGTGCAACTAGTATCCACGAGTTTGCCAAAGGGCGGTTTGATTTACATCGTTATATACTTAACCGCCCGTCTTCACGTATGTCATATTTAAGGTTTTAGCTCTATTCCCTTATAGGAAATGATGCTTCGTTAATGCACAAGCCGAACGATTTTATGTGCTCATTTATTAGCGTTTTAGATTGCTTATATTTCCAAATCATATCGATATAGCATCCATCGTAGGTAAGCTAAAGGGAGGTATAAATAGATAAATTGTATAAGCCCTTTTTTTACTGATAATACAATTGGACAACTTAGTAAGTCAGAGCTTTGAAATACATACGTCCAAATTAATTAATAAATAGGAAAAACATTTTTTAAATGAGTCAAGAAACAAACAAAGTTGTAGGTGCATGGTCTAGACTCGAGTGATTGTTTTCAAGCGACTTTCTTTGATCTGGTTCGATTTTACACTGAACTGGAAATTTCTACTTCACCCAAGTCGTTATCTTGTGGCCAAGTGCTAGGGAGATGTATGGTTTTCTTTTTATAGAAACGTCATAAAACTGGGGGGAAAAGCCCTACAAAAAGTGTATCATAACAAGAGGTTCACCATGTTTTCTTCTAAACGAATTCTAAAGATGAAATCTACTCACACAAAATTATGTTGCCTCGTTATGATGCATGTTTACCGCGCGTATTTTTAAGAAGACTAGGAACCACACTAAAAAATAACTAATTTGCATGCGACACTGTATTCATTTCGCGTCTAGCTTTCTTTCTTTCTATCTTCAACCCTGAAGGCTTACTTCCCGACCGTGAGTGAAAGTATCTTTCTGATAGATGTATTTTGCTACTCTCAAGATAAGCTGTGACTGCATGCCAAAGGGTCTGAGTAGATATCAGCGTACGTGCGTGCACGTTTTTAGCTTTACTTGCTGTAACCTGAACGCTCACATAAATAAATACATAGAATGTGTACATTGAGTTTAGTAAAGCAAATACAGGATTTAAATTGGTAGTCGATAAGCAAACAACACTTAGACATTGATGACGGAAATATCTTGGTTTTTCAAGAAAAAAAAATAGTCAGAAACAAAGAGTTTTGATTTTTGGCAGTTGTTTGTATAGTATGATTTTCACAGATTGAAAATAGAAATATATATGTATATAAACGCAATTCTAGCCAGGCCTCTGAAGTCTAGCCATAAAAAAAATTGATAGATCAAAGACTTTCACTAAGACCTACCTTTTTAAAAATATCTTGTTATATATTTATAATTTATAATAATTATTTATGTATTTGAAGCCAGAAGGAGGAAAGAAGACGGAGGGGAGGGAGACAAACAAAGGCAGGAATTATATAACTTTAGTATTTTGTTTGTTAGCTTCTTATTTGATAATTATATTTTATGTCTACACGTAATTGGAAACATGTTTCCTTCCATGGATAACCTTTATCCAACAAACCAGTCGCACCCATGCATTAACATCGCTTACAATTGGCTACAAGGCGAAAATGCTAGTTGTCAATCCAAGACTTAAAGAACACTAAACCGAGTCTTATGTATTTTACTTAAGGATTCATATGATGAAAAATAAATAAAAAAAGGAAACAAAAATCCATGGCAAACGATGGGATCCGGACCCACGTCTATAAAGAAAAACAACTGGGCAAAAAAATTTGGTTCCACCGTATTATATACTTGAGACATCCGAAGAAACTGAGGTGCCGTATGGATTTTGGTTCTAATGGCAACATTTTATGGCCGATTCGCCCTTAGTGAAATGATTGGGCGGGAAACTGTTTTAGCCCAAAGGCATTAGGGGATAAACCAGCCGGTCCCATGGTCAAACCGTACGTACAGCTAAATCCGTTGCACTATCTGCAGCACACATCGATTTTAAGTGGAAAATAATCTAGTCCCTTGTCCTTTGTTCTTTAGGCTATTGTTATGACACATTCAGGCCTGGTCCAGTTTGGATAAAAAGCGGGTTCTTAAGAATGGATGGATGACCTTGGGAGACTACGTACTACAAGTGAATGAAACATGACTTCTTTCATTCATTCATTCATTGTTTGTTTGTTTGTTTGTTTGTTTGTTTGTTTATTTCTTTATTTCTTTCCCTCTCTCTCTCTCTCTCTCTCTCTCTCTCTCTCTCTCTCTCTCTTTATCTCTTTCGTTTTTTCTTTCTTTCTTTCTTTCTTTCTTTTTTTCTTTCTTTCTTTCTTTCGTTCGTTCTTTCTTCCTTCCTTCCTTCCTTCCTTCCTTTCTTTCTTTCTTTCTTTCTTTCTTTCTTTCTTTCTTCTTTCTTTCTTTCTTTCTTTCTTTCTAGCTTTCTTTCTAGCTTTCTTTCTTTCTTCCTTCCTTCCTTTCTATCTTTTGAAAAGTATATTCGCTATTTCACTATTTTTCAAAGTACAGTATGCTTAAAATAGATGATGGTTAACCACTCCATGACCGCTGTAGACCAGCTTGTAAACTCATTTTACCGCGGTTTTTCATCATAAATAAAAATATTTTGTCTCTTACAGCAACTACTTTAGGTAAATACCTGGAATCGATTATTTCAGGATGAAAATAAACAGAATAATGCCATTTTATGAAACCACCGACAAGACAACGGCAAATTTATGAGGTTCAAAACAGTTCAACCGCCATTTTGCATATGAGCTAAAAAAAACTATAATCGATATTGGTAGGCAAACTAGGGTCTTTATTCAGTAACAGGGATACGGACAAATGAAACCCTTGAAGAAATTGATGTTTACGTTTTCCTAGACAGATCATTTGAGAGTTTAATTTTGAGGGAGGGTAATCACGGTAATTATTTCAGAAGTAGAACTGATATTAGGGTTCTGGCAGGTTGAAATCTAATAAATTATGGTTTGCAATCATCTATTAGGAAAGAGTAAGATATGGCCGCCATATTAGTTAATATATCAAATGGAACTGATGACAATTACAAATAGTTTGGTTAATTAAATATAGCGACGAAGACAAGTCAAGATCTCTTTCGTCTGTATTTTCTTTTAAAAAAAACAAAAAAAAAAAAAAAACACTGATGCCTACCATACTAATGGTTAAAACAGTAAACAGAAACTGATTACCAATCATTAAGATGTTTCACGGGTTCGAATCCCACCTGAAGCTCGCACTTTTTTGGAGAAAAATTTGCTTGACTAAATATAATTTACATCTGTGAATTCTGATAGTTGATGAACGCAGTCTGGCAGCTGGCACTGAAAATGATCAAGTCTTGGGGGAATCACGCATGCGCAAAGCACATGACGGTGGTGCGCCACTAGTGGAGTCGAACTACAAATAAAATCGCATATCTCCTGAACTCACTTGGGTTAGTTTGATTAGGAAGTGATTCGAAATTGAGCCTTAAAGTAGGCAGTTACTAGGAGCGCGCCACTAATGAAATCAAACCACAATAAAACTGATCGCGTATCTACGTACTGAACTCACTTGGGTTAGTTTGATTAGGAAGTGATTCGAAATTGAGCCTTAAAGTAGGCAGTTACTAGGAGCGCGCCACTAATGAAATCAAACTACAATAAAACTGATCGCGTATCTACGTACTGAACTCACTTGGGTTAGTTTGATTAGGAAGTGATTCGAAATTGAGCCTTAAAGTAGGCAGTTACTAGGAGCGCGCCACTAATGAAATCAAACCACAATAAAACTGATCGCGTATCTACGTACTGAACTCACTTGGGTTAGTTTGATTAGGAAGTGGTTCGAAATTGAGCTATAAAGAAGGCAGTTAGTAGGAGCGAGCCACTAAAGTGGATTCAGACCACAAATAAAACTCATTGCGTATCTGCTGAACTCACTTGGGTCAGTTTGATTAGGACGTGATTCGAAATTGAGCTATATAAATGTAGGCAGTTAAGTAGAAGTGCGCCACTAGTGAGGTCAAATAATTGCGTATCTAGATCACTCAGGACTTGGAATTCGATAACTGGGTGGCGCCACAAAATTGCTCAGCAGGCAGTTAGTGAAGTCTCTCAGAGTATCTCAAGATATTTGACAAAACATTGATATTCAAGGGCTTACCCCAATGTAGCTCTATCGCTTGTCCCACAGTATTTCTTTCTCTGTGCAAGCATGGAATGTCATCTCTTCTCTGTGATATTTTTACTTTACTTTTGTTTATAAAATACCTATCGCGCTCAAAGCGTATTAATTTTAGCTTCTTAAGTGATTTGTATTTCCCGGCTGATTTCCGGTACCCAAGATTGAATTTATCTATATATACATATTTTTAATTTGCACAACATTGTTTCAGAATCAAACGCCCCTAGGCGAAATGAAAACCAATCGAAAATTAAATTAATAAAAAGCCAAGGTAGAAAACAGCAAGCGAGGATTTGCACACACACACACACACACAGATCACATCGGCAGGTAGTACGTTTTTCAATAACATTAAATTCAAAAGGTAGTCAAAAGATAGAGTACCTTTTCAATTTAATATTATTTAGAAAATAAAAAATAAAAATCATAATACGAATAAATTAAAAACTATAAATTATTATTTCCTTCACGAGGGGTGGAAGAGTCAATATAATATCACTTTCTCATAAAAGCTTCTTAGTTTTTTTCGTGGCATTAATAAGTAAAAGCCCTAAGAAGCTGTGGTTACAATGTAAACTAAGACACTAAAAGCCTCGTGGTACTTTTAATTCAGTAAAGTTTGAGTTTATTTCAATTTTGAGTTTGTCACCCTCGATCAAAACAATGCGAAATTTTCTCCTACAAATCAATTACCGATGGCTTTTCGTGCAACGAAAGTAAATAGATCTTGGCATGACTTTTCAGACAACAAAAATGTTTTGATGCTTCTCATTATGTGTTGCTGTATTTGTTTTCAAGGCTATTTGTGTAGAGTTTCAATTATTCATGATTATTCAGGACTGCGGGTTGTTTTCACCGTTCTTTTCCATGTGTTGTCGAGCTCCCCAAGTCAGAAATAGATATCTCTAATATATATCCAGGCACGAGAAAAAAAAAAAAAAAAAAAAAAAAATCTCAATAGATGTCTTGCTGATAAATTTATTTCAATTAATAAATATATAGCAATGTGATCAGTGCAAGATCTGGTTGACAATGTAGACACCTGTTAGGACAGAAAATTATCTTAAAAACATTATTGAATTTGAAGTCAGAATTTTTCAATTTAGCTTTTTTATTTATTTGTTATAGCATAAAGGTGTTGTAGTTGTTGTTGGTATTAGTAGTCGTAGGGTAGTAAAGGTAATGTTGTTGATGGTCATTGGCGAAAGTAAAAGTAGTAATAGCAGTTGTTGTTGTTGTTGTTGTTGTTGTTGCTGTTAAACAGCAGTTGTCTAGTGACAGAGTGGTATAATGATAATGGCGGTGATAGTGAAAACAATAGTAGTGGAAGTAACATGCAGTAGTAGTAATAATAGTAGTGGTAGTAGTACCTGTTGTAGTATATTGGTACTTGTAATGGCAGTGGTGGTGGTGGTGGTCAGGGGCGGATCCAGGACTTTGTTCAGGGAGGAGTGCTGCGCACAAAGCTAACCCAGGGAGGGGTGCACCCCTTAGAATCAAAGGGAAAAACCGTGTTGGTTATCTTCGAAGTAGGGGCACAAAGTGGAACCAGAGAGGGATGCGCACCCCCTGCACCCCTCCCCTGGATCCGCCCCTAGGCCTGGTGGTGTGGTAGTGGTAGTGGTAGTGGTAGTGGTAGTGGTAGTGGTAGTGGTAGTGGTAGTGGTAGTGGTAGTGGTAGTGGTAGTGGTAGTGGTAGTGGTAGTGGTAGTGGTAGTGGTAGTGGTAGTGGTAGTGGTAGTGGTAGTGGTAGTGGTAGTGGTAGTGGTAGTGGTAGTGGTAGTGGTAGTGGTAGTGGTAGTGGTAGTGGTAGTGGTAGTGGTAGTGGTAGTGGTAGTGGTAGTGGTAGTGGTAGTGGTAGTGGTAGTGGTAGTGGTAGTGGCTGTTGTGGTGGTGGTGGTAGTGGACCGTGGTGGTGGCTGTGGTGGTGGTGGTGGTGGTACTGGCTGTGGTAGTGGTCGTGGTAGTGGTCGTGGTAGTAATAGTAGCTAGCAATTCTTACTTCTTCTTAGTACTGTAGGTCTTAGTAGTATGTCGTTCTGAAATCTTATCTTACAATTCAACATTTAATATTTCGTTAAAAGCAAACAAATTGATCACATGCTTTAGGAAAGTCATTTTATCATTTTCATTCTTTGTTTCTCTTAATTAACAATAACAATAATATATAAGTCATTAGTTTATATTCTTTAAGGATCAAAATGGGGTTTCATTTGTTCCTAGCCTAAACAAGCCTTCTTTATGAATAAACTGTCCTTCTATCCTCCACTATACTAATAACTGCAATGGTGTTTACGATCCCCCCTTGTAAGGGAAATACTTATATCAAAATAGCCTTAAGGACTGAAATATTTAGAACGTGATGTTGTGCAGTGTGGGAGCAGAGATGTCAGTGTGGGTAGAGAAAGTTGATTAAATGTTATGCTGTAAAGTTTGATTTGATGTTGCTGCACGTATGCTTTTGAATCAAACTAGAATGAACTGCCATAGTATTACCTGTTTTTTTCTCTAATATTATATAATAGTCTATTTATATTATTTGTAAATAGTAGTTTGAGATTTAGGGTCACGAGTTTATTAGTGTGGACAGTATTTAGTGCTTCCCTCTTTAAATAAAGTATTTACTATTATTATTGTTATTAATATTATTATTATTGTTAGTATTATTATTATTGTTATTATTATTATCATCATCATCATTATTATCATTATTATTATTATTAATGATGATAATAATGATGATGATGATAATATTAATAATATTTACTATTAATTATTAATATCATGGAAAGCTTTATTACAATATTCTCAAATATGTCTTACAACAATTTCGAACCTAAAGGCCCAATTAATGCTGATTAAACTTAATTAAACTATAAATAATGTGAAACCTAATCGAAAAACTGATAGGCTAAAAAATTATTGCAAAATATGTATATATACTGAAATGAACTAACGAATAGTATGTACTATTAGACAACATTATAGTTATAAACATTATTATTTTATTATTATTATCATTATTATTATTGTTATGGTAGTGTTTCAGACGTTATATTCCCTTCTACAACTAAACAAAAATGAGGAGCCTATTGCGTAACAAATCTCTGTTAAGAAACCTTAACTAAAAAGAATAATAATGATAATAATTATTATTATTAATATGAAATTATTATTTTTATTATCATTATTATAACTACAACCACATCAATATTGTAATATCTAATACAAGGTAAATGCAAACAATAAACATAAATAAGCAAATGTAAACGGACAGACAGACAAATAGATGAGAGAAGCCAATATTTTGTTTTGTAATTTATCGCCGGAGTTCATCAAAGCAAATAAAAATAAGGTTAAGGAGTTATAATGAAATATTTAAATAAAATAAGTAGTGATTGTGACTTCAATATAAATCCTGACTTCAATATACTATTTTTAGTATAGTAATAAGAAATTTAGGCACAGATGTTTTTCAAAAATTCTAAGTCAGAGACAAGCATTTCAAGTATTACTTGCTGCTTGTTTTTTTTTTTTTTTTTTTTTTCTTTCATCAATTCCTTTCCTTTCCTTTCCTTTCCTTTCCTTTCCTTTCCTTTCCTTTCCTTTCCTTTCTTTCCTTTCCTCTCCTCTCCTCTCCTTTCTTCTCCTCTCCTCTCCTTTCCTCTCCTCTCCTTTAGTCTATATCTTTGTTTCTTTACTATTTCCTTTCCTATTTTTTTTTCATTTACCTTCCATTTCATTTCCGTGGTTTTGTACCCTTTTTGTCTCCTTATCCTTTCCCTCTTCTCTCCTTCTTTTTTCCTTCTCTTCCTTCAATTCCTACATTCCTTTTTCACGATTTATTTTTTGCGAAATTCTACAAAATTTTTCAATAACTTTCCCCCATACCAGCTCTTTCAGAACAGAATATAGAAAAATCTAGAGTGCAGCTCTGGACTTCACTTACCTCTTAAAATTTTTTATAATAATAATATGCGTCGATCATAATGAAAGCATATTACAAAAATAAAAAATAAAATCGTCAGAATCGCACACGATAGTACGTGAAGTGGCTTTGCGTTTGATTAATATCAATATAACCATGTACTCGGAAAATTCATCATACTTAATGAATGGATGAATGGACTAAGGATCACTGAAGGGTCAAGCAGCATCAGTATTATCCCAAGGAAGGAAAAAATTATCAATAATTCTTTTGAGATTTATTGCTTAAGGCAATCCTTAATTAACACGGCTGATATTGGATGTAAAACACTTGATGAGTTGTCATTGTTGATGGCTAAAGTGAATTCCAATTTTGCACTAATTTGACGTGTGTCTTGCACGTCTCATGTCATTACTAATGGATTTTTTTCTTTGGCGATCATGTGCTATCAAAATATAATTAACAGAATGTGGACATTACGCGGAATCAGTACCATTTTTTTACTCGAGCCTCTCATCTCTACATCACTATCTCTACCAGTATGTTGAATGCCTCGTAAGTCTAACTTGTAGATTTTTCACAGACTGTCAATTTCCTGGGTGCATTTACTCGGGCTACTTAGTTACACAAATGTAATTGCTTAACATTTTCTATTAACCACTATATAATCACATACTGCATTTACTCGGACTAAATGCAAATTTACATGCATAAATGTGATGTCTCCAATTATCTACTTTGCTATTGACCATTATGACGAATGCCTTGCGAAGATTTGAACTAAAACGCAAGTCAGTGACTATTTAAAGAGCGCGTTCAAAGGCCTTGTTCACAGGCCAGATGACGAGAGTCATCATACTAAAAAGCATTTACTCGGCCTTTATGTTTTAATTCCCTATTCTGGAATTACTGGAATTATTATAAATTGCTTAAAATTTGTGACGTGGAATTTGAAATTTGAAAGCGAATTAAAATGAACAATTAATCGGTAACAAGGATCGAAAACCTCGAAGGTCTAATTAGCAAAGCCGTCCAGGAGGGGCTAACTAGCAACATGACATTGAAAGAATAGACACACATATATCATAAATCGAGAAGATGAGGACTCAAACAAAGTTAGTTTTCTGTTGTGTTAGTTACTATTAGCGAGAAAAATGATCATACAGTATGGAGTATGCGCATGCGCATGAGAGGGTTTAGAGAATAACCATGGCCGATCATATATATATATATATATATATATATATATATAATATATATATAACAACACGTAAGAACAACGCGTTTTTAAACCCTTGTCAACTTACAAGTATTTCTATTCATGGTTGTTGAAGCCTTAAAATGCGATTTTAGTTGATAGTCACGTGACAGTTGCCGTTTGTAAGCTATGTTTGACATTAGAATGAATTATGGAGCTAAAATACAGAAAATCATTTTAATTAACAGCGCCTTGTCTATTCTTTGTTTTTGTTAACCATCTTACAGTAATCTCGGAGAAAAATAAATATAAGTAAATTCTTAAAAAATCTCCTGACCACAGTCAAAAAAATGAAATTATACCGAGCTTCGTATTTCAAATAATAATGTATCTTAGATATACTGGAGTTGAAATTATTCAGCGAATCACAATTCAGCGATCGCGACTCACAGCTAGCGAACGTAAGGGAATAGGTGAAAAAATCCGAGTCCCAGGGGATAATTATACCCCTAGCCTGACTATGGGAATTCTACACCTTGACAATAAATATATTGACAGAAATAATTTGGCACTGCGAAAATATTGTTCGAATTGACTCTAAATATTATAAAGTTGTTCGGTAAGAGAATAATTCGTTAAAAGACACAACTTTTTAGTTTTGAGTGCGCAATAACTTTTCATAATCCCTCGTTTCCGATAGCCTCTCCTGAACAGAAAGGGAAAGCTGTTCTTTCTACTCATTCACAATTCCACTAATATAGATTTAATTTTTTCTCACGTATTGGTTCTTTGTGTCAGGGGATGGATTTTTAAGTAGGTATATGAATTAAGATATGAAACTGTTAGGGCGGTGGGATGTCGTTTGGAATAATCAGTGTCATTTCATAAGAACCCAAAGTATTAATTGAGCTGTCAAAAAAGAAGTATGGCTTTTAAGGTAGAAAACACCACCATGACACAAATATATTCGTAGCTTGTTCGAAATGAATGAAAAGGACAAGGAAATGAAACTAAATTATAATAATAAAAATAATAAACTTTTATAGCATTCTCCCAAGAGGGCTTTTCAGAAACTATTTACAAAACTAGAATTATATAACTAACAATATCTTAATAATAAAAAGGATAAACGCAAGGAAGAAAAAAGGAATATATATGGTTTATTAATTGAGTCAAGACTAGTCAGCAAGCAAGAAAAAAAAGTGTGTTTAAATTTAAAAGAAAAGTACAACATAAAATGAAATCTGAATCTTGAAAAAGAGAATTTTCTACCAAGAAGAAAAATTCAACAACAAATAAATTGAATTAGAGTGAGTATGTAAAAATGAATTAACACTATGTTGAATTTTAGAGTGATTAAATGGAAGGGGAAAAAAAAAATGAATTCTGTTTAAATGAAAAATAATATAAACTTACCGGTGCCCTCTTTCTTTGGAAAAGAGATTTTTCACAGACGATAACAATTTCTTCGACTTCTCTTTAGTATCTTCGTTTTCTCGTGTCAAGCGTAAAACTCAGCGCGATCTGAAATGAAAAAAAGAAAACGCGACGTAAAGTCGTTACCACACCGCCAGCTTATCTTTAGGAACAAATGTTTTCTAAATAAACCCTGTTACTATAGTACCAACCGTTATTATTATTATTACATAGAGTATATATCTTTCGTAATACACTCCTAAGCCATTATAAAACCGCGTAGGTTTCAGAGTTCAATATCATAAGATGAATGTACAGACTAAAGACTATGTTGATTATAGAGCGGGTATAATAACTGCTGATGATATTGGTGCATATGCGGTATGCGCTATCAAGGAGAAGATTTAAACAATAACAACTGAGTGTATGCCGGTCGGTTAATCGGTAAGTGATTGACCAATGGTCAATAAATCAAAACCAGAGTTCTTGTAAGTTATTGTTCAGACTGGTTTTCCTCTAAGGTCCTTATTTGTGGACACTAGAGTTCCTTAACTCATTGAACTTCTATAAAAAATCATAGACAATATGTCGCAAAACGTGCGAAAATGCAGAATATTTTCTTTCTTGCGCCGACTAAAGTACTTAGCTTCGATAAAATCTTCTTTTGACGATTGTTTGCTATTGTATTAGTCATTATGGGACCATGTGGAATATACCAACCAATCCATTGATAACGAGTTTCAATAAAGTCTAGGACAGAAGTCGAGAAGTTGATGCACGATAATATAAGAGCCATAAAGTAGAAGGAAAAACGGATAGGAGGATTAAATACGAAAAATGATGTCATACAACATGTCACCACGTATTCTTTCAAAAAAAATGGAATGTCCGGAAATCAAGAAAGTCTACAGTTGTTTCTTAGTAAATTAAATAAAAAAAACGCAGCCATTATTAGTTTAAAAAATAAGTTGATCAAGAAATATAGGGAAAACATGAATTTTCTAAGATGTAAACGATATTATCAAACGATGTAAATTATGATTTTCGCAAAGCATTTGGCGATAGTGATTTTAGATTTAATGGGGGCGATTTTCTAAATGTTGTCGCGTGCAATGTAGGCGACGGAACAAGTACTTGTTTGTGTGAAGTTCCAAGTTATTCTCCCCAAAAACGAAAACCGGTTGGCAAGTTTGATCAAATAAATAAGCCAGCGTTAGGTGGCAATAATTGACAATAATATTAATAAACTCTCGTATAACTTGAAAAATGATCAGTCAAGTTTCTAGGCAGAAGTGACGTTTAGGCTTGAATCTTAAACGCAACATTTAGCGCAATTATCCTTCAATTCAAGTATTTTGAATAATTTTTAGCACGAGCAATTTGAATGATTTTCTGAAATCCACCAAGATTTTTTTAAATAAAACAATTGAAACCTACGTTTGTTCGTCGACTTACACATTCTGGACCTGTTCACCATTAAGCATACGTGCCCATGAACTACGTCGTCTTAGAATCATCAAAAATACCGCAGAGTCTCTTGCCACTGACTATATCAAAGTATACCGAATGCGAGAAAAGCGGGGGTGTTTATATACAGAGGTTTGAGAGACGTTTTCGAGTGCAAGAAGTGTTGAATGTATGTACACTATGCTGATATTGGCTTGAATCACATTGCAAACAAAACTTCCAAAACCCCCGATCGTGTAATAGGGGCATTTAGCAACGGAAACGAAGTCACGTTTTTCCTGAAACTTCTCAGGGTCTATATATCATGCGTTTCGATTTCTTGTTGCTAATACTGCACTGCAATGACAGGAGCATGTGACTGCTCACACGTAACCGCGGACGTACGCCATGTTCTTCGTCCGTAATTAAAGCGAAGGGCTATTTCTGGAAACAAACAAAACTAAACTGTCCGCAGGAAAATGGGAAATTAGTCTTAAGAGAAAACTGCTTGCGGGCATAAAATCACGACAAAAAATGAGTTCTCTGTTGATTTTTTGTTTTTGCGATCTCAATTTCTGACATTGACATTTCGTGCGCCTCACTGATGAGGAAATGTCTTCCTTTATAAGTTAGAATGGCTTTTTGAAACGGATGAAATAAGTTTAATTCCGCTATGGTTTTCCTTGATCCCTTAAAGGAGCGGATAAGAAATGTCTAAACGTACTGAAAATGAAATCAAAAATAGGTATGTTTATTTTGACATTTTTTTGTATTTGAGGGAAATCTGATGGTTAAGGATCAGTTGGCAAGAGCAGTTTCTCATCAAAGTTGCATTATTCTTGCTCATAAGAGAATGATCTTTTTTTAAGTTTTTGGTTATTATTTTTTCTCGCTCGTTCGGAAAGTGCGTTTTTTTCTTTGATAAGATCAAAATAAACTCGGTTGAATGATGCTTGGTCTAGTGATGGAACTCCTTCACAAATAACTTTTTCTTATTTGGCTGTAGTACTAGGCTCACATCCCGAAGTTAATCATGATGCTCGTTCGACACAAATTTAATTTCGGTAATTTCGATTTTTTCCAAAAACTATTTGCCTTGATGACAGACCTTGTGCAATAGTCCTTTTCTATTTGCTGTAGCTAAAATAAGCCGAAAAATATCATGCTGGTTAAGCTCTACGATAATGTGGTAATTTTGTTGGATTTTTTTAAACTTTGCAGTGGCTGAATCATTGAAACTGGGATATTTGCCTTGGTGACAAAGGTTGTCCAATATAACATCTTTATTTGCTGATGTTACACTAAGGCAAAATACTAGTGTTATGCTGGTTATAGCTGAGTGCTATTTCGGTAGTTTTGAAGGATTTAAATAAATAAAAAACCGTGAAAAATCAACCGAAAGATGTTGCACTAAGGCAAAATACTAGTGTTATGCTGGTTATAGCTGAGTGCTATTTCGGTAGTTTTGAAGGATTTAAATAATTTAAAAAAAACCGTGAAAAATCAACCGAAAGATGTTTGCCTTGATGACAGAGCTTGTCAAATATTTCATTCATTTTATTTTCTGTTTTAGCTATATTATAAGCTAAAACAAAAAGCAACACCGGAGTTGACGCTGGTTTGCATATGTTTAGGTAAGTTTGAAGGATTTTCCATAAACACAGCGAAGAATCAACCGACATTCGCCCTGTTGACAGCCTAAAGCTTGCCCGATGTAGTCTTTTCTATTTGCTGTAATTAGTACAACAGGCCAAAATAACTGGAGGTAACTTTCGCTTTTTTTTGCCGACAGCCTGCCACTTATGATAGAGCCACTTCAGTTGACACATGCGAGGTGCATTGCATGTAATCTAGCATGAGTACAAACACCAACATACAAGCTTAAGAAAGATGATTGAATCAAAAAAGGCTAAAAATAAAGCAGATCGATGCAGTAAGCCGGTTGGGTCAGCCTCTGATCTTTCTTGATTCAATTGAAGGTTTTTTTTTTTCGCTTTCTCTTTATTCGTTTCCTCCTATACCACTTAATTTTCCTCCAAAAAAAAAAATCAGTTATTACAATCAAATTCGGTCATGGAGCAAGGGCCACAGTTTGGTTAGCCACTGTCTGTTCATTAAGTGCTACACTCCTATAATAGGACGATTATCTTGTTGAGACATTACAGTCGACGATAATCGATAATATATACTGCTATAAGTTGATATACGATAAAGATCATCTAATACTGTTAATATTTCTAAGATGATCTGAGAAGCATGATTTACCGACAGTCAACATTTTTACTTTATATCAAAGGTTATTGATGAGAAAAATGATGATATTAATTCCTTCAAAAAAAAAAAAAAAGAAAGAAAGAAAGAAAGAAAAACACTTCTTCAACTCTTTTGCACATCAAGGATGTTTATATTTGAACACTCACGTTTACCTTAAGTTTTTGAGTCTTTCTTTTCACCCTTGGATTGTCTAAGTTTTTCTCGCTCTTCAACCTTTAAGTGTTATTTGTATTGTTTTGTCAATAGCAGGAAGTAATCCACGTCAACAACTCGAGAGTAAAAAAAGGTGAGGCCGAGATAGGTCAAAATATAGAAACTTGTGATTAACTGTAAACACGAATCTTGTTTTTTATAATCTTAGAAAGGAATAACTTTCATTCAAAATTGTCAAATCACTTGTGTCCTAAGTTTATTTTTTTACTAATTCATTTTTCGCTTTTGCTCACTTTTTTCACTTTCCTTTCTTATTTCTATCGAGTCTTGAAGAGTTTATTATTTCAAAGTATGTATTTATAGCGGAGACAACTGAAGTTCTAAAATTATCACCAACGCAGAGGTCAGTGCAATTGACATTTTTAAGTTATAGCGCTGCTGGAAAAAAATGAAAATAAAAGGACTACGACGAAAATAAATCCTAAACGAATATATAAAAATAGAATAAGAGTAAAAGCGGCTACATTAGATGTCGAGATACAATGAAAACGAATGATGTCATGGTTTTTCAGCGAATATTTTACTAGTCCTCTCTTGTTGTTGTTTGGGAGGCATGGAATACAAACGACTGCATGTGTTATTTATTTTCCTAAGTTAAAAAGAAAAAGCAAATTTCGAAGATTATTCATGATTTTATGATCAAAATCTTTAGCCGTTTTACTGATCCATATTTAACATCATGAGGGCTCGCTGCCAATGATGTCATTTTTCAGGTCGAGTGTTCTCTGAAATCTTCTCTGAAATGATGCTGACTTCTCAAAGCTAGTCGAACAACTTCTAGTCCAGACGCTGTACCCTTTCCTTTGCCGCACTGCTAAGCCCAAAAACAAAAGCGGAGCGGCAAAGGAGAGAGTACAGCGTCTGGACTAAACAACTTCATGATTGTACGAGAATGAATCAGGGGGTCTTTATACAAAGTACTTTAAATTTGGATTTTAGCTCTTAGATAAAATTGCTTTTGTAGGTGACAAACGAACAAACAAACAATTAAACAAACTACAAACCCATCCACCCACCCACCAAACCTAACTACTAAACCAACTAACTAACCGACCAACTGTTAAACAAACCAACTAACCAAGCAATCAACAAACTGACTGATCAAGCAATCAACAAACTGACTGATCAACCACCCACCCAACCGACCACCCAATCACCCAACCACCCAACCAACCAACCAACCAACCAACCAACCAACCAACCAACCAACCAACCAACCAACCAACCAACCAACCAACCAACCAACCAACCAACCAACCAACCAACCAACCAACCAACCAACCAACCAACCATACTCAACCAACCATACTCAACCAATTAACTGAAAAGATATAACTAGCTAAAAACTAGTGTGAGCTGCGTCGGTGTTTCTAATGAAACAGTAATGATGAAAAGGTAAATTATACACCGTGAAAAGATGAAAAAACTTACTAAACCAATTAACTACTTAACTAACTAACTAACCAGCCAACGTACGCTGTTAAACAAACCAACTTACTAACCAACTAAGCGACTAACTGATCAACCAACCAATCAACCAACCAAACAACCACCCAACCAGTCAACTAACCAGGCAGGCAGTCAACAAGCAATTAAGCAAACGAATTGAGTAAAACAAACAAACAAGCGAACAAACAAAAAAGAAGGAAAATTAAGATGGAAGACGGTAATTTCATATCAAGTCTTATTTTCGTTCTGAATCACGAAATGATGACATCAAACTTAATAGAAATCTTAAAAACAATCAAGTGAAAATTTTTTTCTAGAAGACCAAAAACATATGATTAAGAAACCATAATGACCAGAAGCGCCTTGCTAAAAAACCTCTGTGTTATTGTCGGTTTTGTGGTTTAAAATGTTTTTCATAAAATCCCCTTATTTCAGTGCCTTGATAAACAAGCCGGTCTCTACTTAACGTGCTGAGTGGCCGGTACAAAATATATAGACACAAAAGAAATGAAAACAGAGTTGAAGGTAAAATATGACGTCAATATCTTGTGGCAAAATTGATATCAATGCCCTGAAACAGAACTCAAGGAAAAAAAACTTTATTAATTTTTTTTTTTTTCAATGATGACATTTATTGAGTTCAGGTTTTTTGGCGATAGGAAACGTCTCACTAGTGATATTTTTTTTGAATATGCTACATTAGTTCTCACATTGACATTCCATTTTTCTGAGAATCTGAATTGCTCTCATTCTGAGTTTAGAGTTTAGTTGTTATTTGAACGTGAACAGAATGAAGGTATTAAGGAAGCAATAAGGAGAAGCAATAAGGAAAAGCAATAAGGAGAACAGACTGTTCATAATTGCTCGTAATTTAGAAACGTTCGGTAAATTTAGAATAAAGCTAGTTTCTTTAGGATAAGTTGTGCATCTGGATTTTATCGAAACCATTTTGGGGTTAATTAGCCTCAGTCTTCAGTAAATTAAAAAAGTTATGCGACCAATTCAAGTTATTAAAAGTCAAATCAGCTGCCACATGGGGAGAAAACCCCACAAATCTACGCCATTGTTAGCTATAGTGAATAACAGATTTACACCAACAAGTTTGAGCGAAGCGGTCGGTCATGACTGACAGTATAAGCAAGTGTGGGTAATAAAATGTAATGCAATATTTAAATTATTTGTTTTTTTCCCACTACGTGGCCTACTGAGGGATGGGAGATAAGAGAGGAATTTATTGAGTACCAACTTTAAGGAATGTCGTTCATGAAGCTCTGTTATGTAATATTTCGATTCTCCCCTTGGTCACCTTGGCACCTCTATTCCTAGCTATTTTTGGTTTCCTTGTGAGATGCAAAAACTGAAAATGATCCTGACGTGGCTACCTAACTGAACATCAGACTTTTCATCATCGCATTAAAAGACTACTGTACAGGGCCCAGTTGTACGAAACCTGGAAAGCGCTACCCGACGGATTCTGAATCTTATCCAGTGGATAAATTCATTATATAACAGCATCGACTTATCCACTGGAGAAGGATTTATCCGGCGGATAGCGCTATCCAGGCTACGTACAACCGAACCCAGAAGAAGATAAAACCTCAGTATAGCTTAACGTATGCTTTATCACATAAGTCTAAGCGACATTCATTCTGAAGTACCTTAAAATCCCTTGTATTGATCTTGTATTGAGACGAAGGGCTGTCTATGGGGCGAGCAGTTGAATGAAGAAATAATGAGTTTAACCCGTTTATGCTTTGGTTTTTACCAATGATCACGTGACTTTAGGGAGAACCCCACAAACACATTGTGTAATGAGATGCGGCTTGCAAAGTGTGTGGAATTCCTATGTTCAATAAAATTTAGAAACCACGTTGCAGGGATAACAAATAAAAAATCGTGTCAATTAGCAGAAACTTGACGAAAAAGGGGCGTGAAGTTCATTCGAATTGTGGTTCTATGCGAGATTCGAGTATAAGTTAGAAATATATAGGCATCAGTATACAGTACATATAGTGTGTGTGTATATATATACAGTCAATTCAAAAAATGTTGTCGTCGACCAACTCAAGCCTACGCGACTGGACCGAAAGGAACTCTGGGTAGTAATCATTGAAGCCGAGTTGACTCCATAATTTTATCTGACTAGTTATGCCTGGTTTACAGCACCAACCTTCGTAGGCGAGCGGGAAATGTTGAAGGAGACTTTTTTAAATGCCTTCATATTTTCGGGATTGTGAACTGAATCATAACTACTATGTCAAGTTTTTCTATCCCTAAACCCGAAGACATGCATTTGAAGGATTGTTTCTCGCCATTATTATCTTATTACTAGCGGGAACAATTAATTCAGAACGAATATTTAACCGCTTCAGTGATTTTTACTCATATTTCTTTCGGTCCAGTCGCGTAGGCTTTAGCCGGTCGACGACAACGTTTTTTGAATTGACTCGTATATATTCCAAAAATAGATTTCTCCAAAAGCGTTAATGTCTTTCGAGTGTTTGGGCGTTAATTCCGAAACGCCACATACCACAGTATTAAGAATATTAAGTGTTAATTGTTAATGACGAGTTTTAATCCAGGATTTACAACGGGTTATCATCCATAATACAGTTCTTAATTGAACAAAATGAAAGAATTTCAAAAGTTCATCTGATCTTGGTTTTGCCTGAGGAATACATTACGTATAAAGCAGAGGTGATGTATAATAACTTCTGAAAAATATACTTAGAGGAGCATAGTGTTAGAGGAGCATAGTTTATAAAGCTTTGATTACATGATCATTTGCGTTTCAAGATCAAAGGGCTAAGCGTCACGGATGAGGTCTACCATCCGGATTAGTTCTTTGTAGCTAAGTTTGTTAGCTATTTCCTATATGTCTGAGAGCAATACTTCTTGCACTCAAGATTATTAAGGAAAAAGTTAAAATAAGACGAAAGAAGCTAAGAATAAGTAAGCAAACAATATCTCATTAAGCTAATTTGAAGCTGTTCTAATTTAAGTTTTACTAACTCAAAGTTGGTGATAAAGTTTTTGCGTTTGCTTCTAAACCCATGTAACGGTTGCCCATTGTTCTTTATTCCTGTTCGAATAAACTCTCGATAATAGTTTTATAGGAATGTAAAGAATACATGGCATTGTCTTTTTAGGTATTGGCATTGTTCTTTTAGGTCGTAACTTTACTTGAATTTCGAAATTGTGCAGTTGAGGAATGAAGGAGCGAATGGAGAGAAAAGGGACAAATAAGCAAAAAGAGGAATTCAATGGAAAGGAAAGGAAAGGAAAGGAAAGGAAAACGAAGCAATGGTGTTCAATTTATTTTGCAGTTGAAGCAGAAGAGTACGCCAGTCTAAAAATAACACTATGGCTACACCGACTCGTCGTGACTTCACAAATTTGATTCCCGAGCAAATGAATACAACTGATTAAACCATAGTTAATAGATTATTAACTATGATTAAACTACGTATTTTAGCATTTCTGCCACTTTCACTTGCTTCAGTATCTTCAACACTGAACTCCACAGGGGCGTAACCAGGGATCTTGCAGGGGAGGTGCACAGGCAATGATTTGCAGAACCCCCCACCTCCCCAAAAATGAAAAAAAAAAAAGAAAATAAATCAAACCGCCCTTTGGCGAACTCATGGATACTAGTTGACGTTCCAGAGATTGGGCTTCCTGTGCCCTTATAGTTGTTAACATTCGAAGGTTTCAAAGTATTTCGCTCAAATTCATATTTTAAATGCTCAATTTAGCCGGTAAGATGATAAGTCGGCCTTTTATTTTCCTATCAACACCTGCTTTGAAATACTATTTAATTCGTCTTCATTCAAGTCTGTAAATTCCGGATTATTTATTGGAGCGAATTTTCGTTAGTTGTCTCGAGCGATATCTATTGTGTAGATTTGTACTTCGCAGATTAACATACAAGAACGTTGCTTCGGCGATCAATCTACTTTTTATTCGGCTTTTTAACGGCTTATTTGGATGACAAAACTGGCCGAATGTTCTTCACGACTCCATCGGAATTGTTCCAAATTTCGTCTTTTGCTAATTTTACGATCTACATCCACATGATTGATTATTTAGGAAGTCACTTTAAGTAAACAACTGTTCTAATAAAACTTTGCTCGATAGAAGTTTTAAGATTTTTTGGCTGAATACTGCCGTAACTACGATCCTTTCTCTAATGAGGATAATTTCCTCCAAAGCTTGAAATCTAAATCTCGTTTTGAATTCTAATGAAAAATGATTTTTTTCGATGCATCCGGCTCGAGCTACGAGTCTTATGAAAAAATCTAAATATGTTGACGAATGTACATCAGCGTTTCTGTTTGCTTTAATACATCAGCAAAAAAGGTTTAACTCATTGAAATTTTAGTTCAGGCTTTAATTGTATTATTTTACTTCAACTTGCATCTTTCCCTGAATCTTTAAATATAATTATTTCAAAGAGAAACCTATGCGCGAGTTTGCGCAAGCACGGTGGGTCCACAGTGCTAGAAATATCCCACGTTTCATCAGCACTTCATTTCCTCATATAAATACCCAATGTAGTCTATACTGCATAAGAGTTTCGAACTTGTTAGCGTCGTGTAACGTTCGTAATCAGATGACGTAAGACGATCACTAAAAATTTAATAAGCCTAAAGCGAGATGACGTTTTACCCCCGACTCTATACCAAAATAGTTTTTAAAATTCTTTCATATTAAAATTTTTGATTCCTTAGAGAATACAGGAACAATAGTCATAATTAAACAACAAAAGCAGTGTGAAAAGGATTATGGTCTAGAGACGGGGGTAAAACGTCATCTCGCTTCAGGCTTATTATCGATCTGCTAACATCTTTGTGAGTGAGTGAGCGGTGACACATTTGCATATTCAGACCCCTCACAATAACTCGTTTCTACGCTTCGCGTATCCACGAGTTAAAAAGAAAACCAAATAAAAGTAAAAATGGGTGAGTGATTCTTAAAAATGCTATAATATGCAGATGGAAAGTGGTCTTCATTTAATCAAAAAAACATTTACATACAATTTTAAAGCAAGAGGAGATGGATGAGCGGACCTTAAGCTTTTATGGGGGGATGCACGTGCACTCTGTGCTCCCCATGGTTAAGGCCCTGCTCCAGTACACGGTGCGTTAACGTGCCATGTGTAACAGTTCTAACCTGACAAGATAACTTACCTCAACTAAGTTTGCTTTTCTATTTATCAATTACAAGATTCTGTTCATTGACTCTTGTTTCTGAAGAAAAACATAATATATTAATAAAAGCTGTATTATTTTCGGCAGTTTTCATACTTTTTACTCGACATTAGAGGAAAACGTTCAGTTCGCATGCGTGTTCAGGTACTTTACAATCATTTAAGAATTGCTGGGTTTCAAATGATGTTATTTCCTGCTTAGTGCAGAATAATATACATCAGCTGAATCACAAGTTTTCAATAGGATTCCTTCTGGTTGACAGCACATGGTGGACAGTGTTAGACCACCATTTGGAGCAGATAATGAGATTCAAGGACTTTTATCAGCTGAGTGAAACCCAGCAATTGCTTATTATCAACCAAGTGACTTTTTTAGAATTGAATGAAACAGCCCGAAACAGCCTGAAACAGCCTGAAACAGCCTGAAACAGCCTGAAACAGCCTGAAACCAGAAATCCAGATACACATACAATCTCCAGGATCTTCCAAGCCTCCAAATGTTAATTGCTCCGGAGTCAAAGCACAGATATTAGAGAGTTTTAGATTGACTGTTTTTTCTCCCCGCAAACGGCAAACGTGACCACGTTTTCATAGTTTTCGTGTATTTTACTTTACCTTTTACAAACCTTCTCACCAAGCGCAAATACTCTTTTGTTTTTCTACTACTTGGACTGTTTTGCGATTCTTTTTCAGTCATTTAAAATATCTTTTTACTGGTCAACTGACGTTTCACGTTTGCCGTGAACGTAAATCTAAAACTCTCTATTATCGGAAGTGGCGCCCTTTAGGGTGAAGGTACATGTTCGTTTTCTCCGATTATTCAAAAACGCATGCCACCATTGGCAATTTGCAACAGCAGTATTTATGTATTTTTGAAAAAGCCAGGCATTCTCGACTAATTTACACTGAAAACTCTACTCAAGTCTAAAATTATACTAATAAATATACGTCTACTGTCTGTTTACTTTGCTTGATTCTTAATTTTCACCCATAAAGTGCTGCTGGCTATTATACTTAAAAAGTCACTTAACATTGAGTGTTACATTTATCAACCGAACTCAATAAACCATCCCTAATTAAAGAGGGAAAAAGAAAAGAATAAAAAAGGGCATTAAGCCTCTTTGCTTGAAACTGCCTTCATATATTCACTCAATATTGTTTTTCACTAAGTTTGCCTTTTCGTGCTTCTACCCGCGCCGTTATACCTTTACTGGCACCTATTAATATTTCATCCATTTGTGAACCACTAATAATGGTTTTCAGCATTTTTCTTTTCACAAAGCAAGTACTCTAATATAACCAAATGCCCTGATGTAAACAGAGAACAAAGGTTCGCTGTATTAGCTTCTTAGTTAAAGAAAAGCGACAGTCCAACTAGGAAAAGCGGAGTCAAAATAATATAACCTGCAAGTAGAGGCTCCAGAACGGAGGGCAGATATAGATCTCTGCAAAAAGAGGAAAATAGTATTCCATTTCACGAAATAATTGGGTTTGGACGTTTAGATTTTTTTTTTTTTTTTTTTTTTGTTTGTTGCAAAACAAATTAAGTTTAGTCAGCTGCACTTTCCAAATAGTTAACTGTATTTTCCAAAACAACACGCAACATCGAACAGAGAAGCCGTCCGCTTTCTTGGAGTTCACCACCGACAGCTGAAGAACCTTTTACCACGATTACACAAAATTAAGCTAGTCGAACAAAACTCCCTTTGCTTGCAATCATATATATACATATATACGTACGTTGAAAGAACTAACCACGAAGGACGAAGGATCGTATCAGCGTCAAAGATGTCTGGTGATGACATTAAGCTTCAAATATTTTGATTTGGAAAATTAGAGAAATGAAAAACAATTATGCTGGTGTTTACTTACTCAAAACGATGTTGGCTTGTAAGAAATGAGCTGGTCTTGTCAGATCGTTGACACCCTACTGTACTCAGAGTCAACCTTCTCCGGTCGTTAGCGTTTTATATAATAATGTTTTAATTAGTTTGTTTTTGCTTCTTTTTTTTTTTTCCTTTTTCTAGATCATAATAAAGCTGATAATCTTCGACCGCGGCTCACTCAATCCAATTTAACAGCTTTCACATGGACAGTTTTGATTTTATTGTCTACACGAAAACCATGCATATTCAACGTATTTCCAGGAAGCTATCATTAAGATTATCTTGTTTTTAGCTCAGTATTGACATTTCCTATCCCCATCTCCTTCGAGCTTTAACGGTTTAGGAAAAGCATAGGATGCATAGGATTATCTTATCAAGGTACGCATCTTTTGGGAATAATTAGCCAAGAAACCCTAAAAAAACGTCAAATTAGTCGATACCCTGAACTAACCTCTGGGCTGACCTAACTCACGAATCGAGCTTTTTAGGTTTTGCGGAAGGAGGAAACGACGAATTTGGGCTTTGGAAACTAAATAAGAGATAAAATGCAAACTTACTTGCAGCCAGAAAAATAGGGGAAAAAACGTTTCTTCGCACGCAAAATTTTATTTGAGTCCGTTTGTTGAATCTTCCGCATCATGACATCATTCAGTATCAGTGTCTGATTAATTATATCTTCGTTCTCTCGTGTTAATATAAATATGTCCAGATCTTTTATGTTATATTTATAGACCCAATTTTCTATTGTTTAAAGCTGTATGTATAGCTATCTATCTCGGCTAGCCCTTGTGGTTATTATAGATAGCATGTACCTTTATTAAGGTTTTTAATACATTGTATTTATTTTCACTTGTAAATATTATATTGCACAGCAGGTACTAAATAAACACGATTGTTGTTGTTGTTGTTGTTGTTGTTGTTTAACTTGATCAATGGTCTTGATCAATGTTCAAAAGATTGCTGATCTTCATACAAGGATCCCTGATGTATTTTGCTGCTGGCTATTTCTAAATTAATGTGGCTAATGTGCATTATTCAATGCTTTCTTAGGAAGCCAATAATAGATAAGCTTGTTTATGAACTCAATGCTAGACTCTTTCTTATGGTCTCCTATAACTGGACATGCTGTAAGATTTTGAGGAATGATCGCCGCTTTCTGAATCCAAAGTCGTTGACAAAAGTAGAACTGAACAAAATCTACCTTTTGCAACAATTGCTGTTGTTTGTCTCGCAACATTGTTTGCTGTACAAAAGTTATAAGCTCAATGCTCCATGCTCGTGTCGAACGCCGTTGCAAAATAAGTTGCAGAAAAAAGTAGAGTTCGTTTCTACTTTTGGCAACGATTGAGTGTCCCGGCGTTGCACCGTGTAAACCGTTCTGCAACCGCTCAAATTTGTTGCGAGACAAATTGCAGAGAAAACTGCTCCTTGTAATCGCACCTTAGGACCACAGGAAAGCTTGCTGGTTGGTTCTCAGAAATTGTGCTTACATGTGTTTTTATCTGAGACAAAAATGTTCGTACGTCGTGTTGACAAAGATTCTAGAGAGTGTCTCTACTAGGCCGACAAATTATCTAAAACAGGGACGAAATAAACGCCATCTTGAAAATATGTACCCTAAAACAGACGCAAGATGCAGTGCAATGTCCGCTTTTTCCTAGTCAACCTGGGAATGGCTAAAACTATCCATATCTAAAATCTTTCCAGAGTATCATCACCATTGCAACTGCTTGTTTTATATTGGATCAACACTACAATTAGCTCGACCTCTACCTGCAAGATGCTTAGATGTTTTTACGTATTTAAGGAAACAAAGGGCGTTATAAAGCTTTATTTATTCTTAGTCGAAGTTTAACATTTTTTCTAAAGTTTTTGTTGGATCATGAGACAGTACGCTTACAGACGAACGGCCGAATCAGCCAAATGAAATAAGATCTTGAATTGAAAATAAATCGTCTCAAAATGAACTGACAGCTTCACTAATGCCTTTTATCTATATCTATATGCATATCTTATAGCAGGAAAACTTCCTAAATTCCAAGTCTCTATACAGAATTAAACAAGAATCCCAATCGAATAGCTAGCTGCCAATTTTTTCATTCGTGTATGTTCATGCTTTTTTTTTTGTTTTGTTTTGTTTTTGTTTTTTTTTTTGTTTCTAAAAAGGCACATTAATGGCCTACGACAACCAAAAATTAAAACAGGAAAAAATGGGGAAAAAATAATAAACAATCAAGTGAAACAATGTCCGTTTCACGATGTCATTTATACTATAAGTAAACCTTCGTGCACAATATTCAAAGAAAGTAAGAAATTTTATGCCTCCACGGAGAGAGAAAAAGGCCGGCGAGATCAAGGTATGAGCCGGTGGAGATCACGGAAGAAAATCTCGAAGTACAAAAGAAATTAAAAAAACAACCAGCAATTTTACAAAACTGGAATCAAAACTTTTTTAGAATGCAAAAATATATTAAATTTTGAACAAGTTGATTGAGTCGATCTAAAGATTCTCCAGTCTTTAATCTCTTGGTATAGTTTTTCTCGTTGCTTGGTGAAGATCAACGCCTTTGCCTTTACAAAGCTAAGTCAGAAGATTTTCTTGTAAAATGTAACTAATCTTCCGTCCATGGCCTTGTACATGAACCTGATTATCTTTATCTTATCAGCATCTGCATAAGACCATAAAGTCGACCCTCCACACTGGACTCTTTAGACGTACGTACAAGAAAAGATAGATATATTGTCTACAAAAGAGGTAGAAGAAACCTCATGCAAAAAGAAAACAAAAAAAAACAACAACAACAAGGATACTCGACAACGCCTTGTTCTTGTTGAAAGATACTATAGATGGATGCTATCTAATTTCTAACACAAATATAATTTACCCTGATATTTCATGTACTTTAAATCAGCTCCCATGCCCTTCAAAAAAGAAAAAAATCTCGAGAAAGCACACATATATATATCATACAGTCAATTACAACTGAAACTTTAACTTGTTTACACAATGCCATACGATAAAGACGTTCTGTCTTGAAGGCAAAAATCACGAACTTCTTAAAGCGATATTAAAAATAATATCAGTGTTCGTGGCAATTGACTGGCAGTTCTTAAGTAGCCTTGGGCAGGTTTCAATTACATAAGTACAGCAAGTCCAAACTAAGCCCTACCTTCCGTACAATAATGCGTATTTATCAACCCATGATGGCAATGTCATAAGATCGAATAGTGCTTTTCCTAAGCTGTTATGACATAGTAAGATTCCATATATATTTCCAATGCTCTACAATATTGATATTGGTGGCAGCGCTTACTTCTTAGTTAAGGGCGGGTTCTAAATGGAAAGCCGAGGCGTGTTCCTTTGTTCTTGGCGCGCGGGATATCGCCGTCTCTTAAGCCTTCTTAAGTGTAGTGCACCTTGAAGTAGGTTAGTGCATCAAGCTAATTGAAACACGGCCTTTAATGCAATAGGCATAGAAATTCAATGACCGTCGATACTCGAATTCAAAATACTTTGTTGTTCAGTGTTAGTTTCAATTTTGAGTAGAATATTCAGTCATCTTTTCCAGTAAAGGTTGGAATTCCAAAGTTTTTTCATGGTTGAAGTTGTGTTTTTTTTATCTCACCGTTGGTATTTGCGAATATTTTGACCTTGAGTATATAAAACTGATAAAAATACAGCGGTTATCTACGTATTTGAGCGCGAAAAAGTCTGATTTAGTGATAATAAACTGGTTTCTTATGTTTTTTTTGATATCTACGTGCACTTAAGAAACGATAACATTCATATCTGATGACTATGAAACAAGGACTATCACCATGACACAGCCCACTTGAACAGTTGGTAAACCTAAGTGATATTTTATGTAATTCACTTATAATTATATGTGGTCTGTATATAGACATTTGTAACTTAATACACACAAAGGTTGTGCTAATGGTAATCAGTTCTTTGAAAATGCGGTTTCTATAATAAAATAGCATGCACAAACATTTCAGAAAAAAAACATATGTTTTGTAGAATACAGTGCATCTGTATTGATTCGTTTTTGCCTGGGAAACCAATTCACAGTGAATGTGATGTTGATATTCTTTTTGCGTGCGAAACAAAGGCAACTCACTGACGATAATTTTTTCCTCTTCATTATGTTTTAATTGCTAGTTTTTCTTTCATTATGTCTTTTCATTTCATTTTTCTCTCTCTGAATATTCTCAAGATTATGGTACTCCGAAAATCCATGCCTTTCTTTAAGCTTTTTCCCTTTATTCGTTTTATAGCCATCTTAGTTACTTTTCAAGAAAAAAGAGAAAATGGATGAATTAAAGCCAAATGTTTAAATTTAATTTTGTTCTAAAATGCCGAAGCCCAGAGCAACATCACGTCTCAAATCAAAATTATAGCCACCCAGCTTTACTTATAGACTTACATGGAAAATGTCTTCATCAGTAATTTTTCAGTATTATTCGAATTCGAATTAAAAGTAATTTAAGGGACGTCTAATTTAGCTTGTCTTACCCTTACTATCATGTGTCGCGGACACAAGCACAGGACAGTGGTAGCTGCTCCACGAAGCTTTGCTAGTAAAGTAGAATCATCGATTTCGAGCTGCTGTTGGTTATTATCGACCTTCGATCGAGGTTAGCTAGTTTATTATTGAAACCATACGGAAGTATCCCAGTCTGAGGTGATGCTATCTAATGTTTCGATTTCAGAGGATGCCAGAAAGGAGACAGACCGTCGATATTCTGAAAATCAAAGCAACCCAAAGGGACTTTCCTCTAAAAAAAGGACTTGAACTAAGTACCATACGTTTTTAGTGCTCGAGTGAGCGTTTACCTAGCAATGCGGAGGTCCAGCAGACGTTCAAGATGCTTGAATAGCATTATGGGTATACAAATAAATCGATATTATTTCAGATAAAAATACACAAATGGACACATACTGAAAAATTGTATAAAAATCAATTCAAATCCAGACAAATTAAGAATAGGAAGGATGTATAAATGTAAATTGTTTCAGCTGTAGTTTTCACATACTGTGTTTGATTAACCCTGAAGCTTGCTTCTTAATATATCGGGCACTTTTATCAATCCTTTGGATAATAGGATCCGGAGTTCCTTTATAATTACAACTCAGACGTAATTGCAAATAGCTTAAGGTTTTGATACTGATTAACAACGTCAAGAGGTCAGACAATGGATAGAAAATGAGGCAAGAAATTATGATTGGGTTTATTGTTAACGCATCATAATTGAATATTAACTGATATGTTATGTCTAAGGATTGGCTTTTGATTGCAGGCCATCGCCAAGAATCCATATATCTTTCCATCCATCCCATCCAACCTTCCCTTTCCCAAATCTAAAATCTATCACTTTAGCCACCCATCTCTCCGTCTGTCCGTCCATCCATTTGTCCATTCATCCGTTTGTCCGTCTTTCCATCCACCCGCCAATCCACCCATCTGTTCATCCGTCCATTCCTCTGTCCGTCCTTCAATCCATTCATTCACGTACAATATTTTTTTCTTCTTTATCACAGCCAAAATAAATTTCCCTTAACGCAGTCCTACAAATTCTTAACATCGCACGATAATATTTAGGATGTTCGCGCTGAAATATTTTCTTATTTCCCTCTTTTGACATTCATAACCCGTGTATCACTAAGAGCAGCCGCCTACTCTTCATTAGTGATATACAGGTTATAAATGTGAAAAAAATGTGCAGCGTGTAGCTCTTTATGCCCATCATGCAGAGTTGAGTATAAAGGCTAATAACTAAGCGATTCTTGATCTAGCCGCGCAATGCATCGCTGGAAAGTATTCTCTCAGTATTTATTTTTTCCCTAAACGAAGTAATAATAATGATAATAATAACTTTAAGTAAGACAGATTTTGAAAATGGAGTCAAGATGACTCCGAAACGTCGGATTTTTGCGTAAGTTTTCATTTCAAATAATAATAACAAAACCATCCTTTTTTCACGAGGGTAGCACTTAATAGCCAGTGGCTAACAAACCTGTGGCAATCATTCTGTGATCGAATTGGAATTTAGAAATTGATTTTTGCGGAGGGAGGAAAACCGGGGAACCCGGAAATCCCTCGAAGCACAGGAGAGAACCAACAAACAACTCTACTCATATACAACAAACACCGAATCCGGCCGGACTCGAACTCGGGTCGCATTGATGAGAGGCGAGCGCTCACACCGCTACGCAACCCGTGCTTCCCTATAACATTAACAGTAATGAGAGGAAGAAGAAGAAGAAGAAGAAGAGGATGAGTATAATAACGATTGAAACATAAAAAGCTCATTCAAGAACTAGGTGTTGAGAGTAATTTAGGGTTAGGTATAGCAACTTAGGTAATTTCATCGCGATCGATAAAAGTTAAAAATCCGCTTCGCCGCCTAAAATAAGGATAAAGATATTAATGCGTAGTTTGAAATAATTGACTTTAAAATCACGTTCTTATTGTCTTTAAAAGCACACCCTCCGATTACCCAGGTAATATGGCTCTTCACTTCTTAATTCCTATACAATAATTTACTTTGTCGATGCCGATATCAGTCTTTACTTACTCAATTCAGAATGTCGCTAATTTTAGGCTTCCAGCTCGATATTTTTCCTTCGATGAAAACTGAATGTAATAGAAGTTTTGTTCCGAACTCCACATTTGTTCGTCGATAGATATCAAAGTCTTATACTGTATCAATAAGCATCGTGTGAGCTGTACTATACTTACTCTCAAATAACAATGACAAATAACATGATTTTTTTTTCCTCCGTACTTGTCATTTCATATTCCACTTGGATTGATTTCTATATAAAGGTCATTAGTGTTGCCCGCTAACGAGTTTGCCCAGCGGCGCCAATAATACAGCCTCCAATTTACTTCTAATCCGGTAGAACTTGCTGAATGTTAATGATTAATTTAAGTACGGATTACTCTTAAGTATTTCATCTTATGTGACGGTATACAAATTACGGCACTCAAATGGTTTTTGCTGGAAACCAATCAGAATACTAGAAAATGAACAACATCCAATTAAAACGAGAAGGCACTTGAGAGGCAAAAAAAAATAAAAAATTGCTATAAATAAATAGAGAAGAAAGTTGAGCATATTCCCTTCTATCTTACTTACTTATTACGGCTCTTCGTATCGATTCCCCTATCTGATTCATCTAATATTACTCTAGCAGGTTTGGGCAGGGTGTTTAAGGACGGTCTCGGGCAATGTTCGCTCGCAACCTTTCTACACATAAGTTAAGTGCGCACGCGTTCAATGAGACGACGTCATTAAAGTACTAAGAAAGCAAAGTTCAAATTCTCACAACTCTGAAGTCGGTGACCCCCATTTCTCGTTGTCTTGAATTAAGATACAACCCAATTCTACAACATATGTGAATTTTATAAAATTCTAATTGCAAGGGAATGATTGACATCAAATGTACGAAAAACATTCAACGCAATTTGGCTACATCGCAGAACATCGCATGGATTGAAAGTGTCATAAATCCTGATCACTAACTCTTACACTCATGCTTCTTATTCCGAAATGTTAAAGGAAGTCATGTTTAATGACCATTCGTTATTTTCTGAATTTCTTTATGTGTTAGATTTTTTCGAATAGTTTCGTTGATACCTCAGATTACTCTATAGCGCGCGTCTTTTATTCTCTGAATACCATATTTGCTCATCGTTTAGCAAAAAGCGAATTTCAGTTGGTGAGCCGCATTTTTTTTTTTTTTTTTTTCTTTTCATTTTTTGGAGAAGAATATGTATGTTTGGGTAACATAGTGCTAAATTTAAAAGAAAATCCGATTGCAGCTTCATTTGACCGCGAACGTCCTTAAGTCTCTGATACGAAATCTGAAATACACTGATGCAAGTGTGTGTAAGATAATAGTGAAGACAAGAAATAGTATTCTTGATAGAAATCTCGATACTGGGGAAATACAAAATTCGATAAATTCGACTGCGGGCGCATGCCCAATAGAGCTAAACAGGTCATTTGTAGTTGCGTGAACATTTTTTAAGACAGTCTTTAAGCCCTTTGCCAACATGTCAGATACACTGAAGTTAATATACTTTACTAATGCCTTCCCTCGAGGCAGATGATTCGGACTGACGTGATACTTAAAGTGTATTTAAAATGGAAGGATGCATGTGTCAGGAGAAAGAGCACTGGAGGGAAAGGTAGAGGAAATAGAAACGAAGAACGAAGAAGAAGAAGAAGAAGAAGAAGAAGAAGAAGAAGAAGAAGAAGAAGAAGAAGAAGAAGAAGAAGGAAGGAGGGAAGAAAGAGAGAAACTTCAAATGGTTGTACATAATTCATTTGCAATAGCTTTTTTAATTCGATAATATTTAAAGTGGTGCATGAAAACAACAACAACAACGCTATCAGTTCGATTACATTTGCGTGATCAGCGTTCGTTAGATTGGTTGTACACGTAAAGTACCTTTTCTGGCAATATTTTTCAATTACCGTTTATTAATTATAACTGTATGTGAGTGAGATGTAATAGTCAGTTAGCCCTTGGCTGGAATTGCCAATTAGAAGAGAGCATGCATATATTGGTGAGTGCTAATTAGCTAGCCCGCAGACATGATGGAAACTCTAGGCAAGTTCTAAGGAGATAAATTACGGTTTTAACCATTGTTAAAACTACCGAATAAAAGCATAAAAGTAATAATGTGAAAGAATGAGGAGGTATATGAAGGACTCCGTATTTTTAGCTATATCGATGCAAAATAAATTTTTGCTTCATGTTTACTTTTGTCTTTATTTTCTTTTTTCTTTTCTTTTTTCTTTTCTTTTTTCTTTCTTTCTTTCTTTCTTCCTTTCTTTCTTTCTTAAAGTCTTCGTTTATCTATCTATCACGTTTTAGTTTAGTTTAGTTTAGTTTAGTTTATTTATCACGATATAAATATACTAAATGATACATTTTATAAAACTTGAGACATACAAATTTTGCGACTGGCGAAGAAACCAGATCTTTCGTCCCAATTGATGTTCCCTCTCCATACTATTTACATAGTACAGTACAAACATGATTAACATTAAAATTGACGAGGAAAAAAACAATAATAAAAAGAAAAACATATCAAAATTTATCAAAATTCAAAAACTTTAGAAATTTTTAGAAATTTTCATTAAAGATTTTGGGATTAGATAAGAAGTAAAGTAGGCTTGATCCGCCTTGATTTCCGCCTAAGTATATATCCATGCGGGATTGACAATACTTATTGCAATCTTGTTAAAATAAAATCTGTACTAATCTCGAATCAATCACTATAGACAAAATACAGGATTGTAGGCTATACGTGCTAATCAGCTTGGATAAGGATATTCTTCATTCTGACACGTCTTCTCACGACTCGGATAAAATGCAAAACAAATGACATATTAATATATATCATTGTCTGCCAATCGTCATATTGTCTACCGAGTCAAAGAACCTATAGTCTTAGTAGCGGCACAAATGAAAGCGTTCAACATTAATGGACTAAATAAAACGGTAAAAGATAATGAAGTGTTTCAGGGAATAAATTAGGATATTGACTTGGAGGTCTTTACCCCAGAAACAAACATTTGTCACGTTAACATTAATATCTGGGATGCTAGTTCCCGTATTACCTAAGCATTTCCTCTCGTTAATGCTAAACTTCGAGCAGTCCCTTTTCCCCCCTTGAATCAGTAAGAAGAGTGTTTCCGCAATTCCTGTGGACTCGCGCGGAGATTGGGGCCGAGTAAGCGGGGAGAAGATCCACAGGAATCCCATAAAACACTCGTCTTTACTGAGTCCGACACTTTCGTTCCCAGACCCTCCTCGGTTGTCGTTCCTCCCCGTCAGAGGCTCTGGGAAACCCTACAACCGGAAGCAAGGATATAAGCCTTTTCATAGTTTAAGAATCGATTCCACTGCGCATGCGATTTTATCCCGAATTTCTCACCTTCTTTTGCTTAATTAAGAACAAAAGAAGGTTTAGACAGAAGAAAAAAAAATTCTTAAAATATGAAAAGGCTTATTGCGACCGCGTCCTCACGTCGCATGCTCGAACTCTTTTCAAGACAAGCCAAGTCAAGCATACACAAGCCTTTGGCTTTGTGAAATCTACAAGTGGCGAACAAAAGAAAAAACAAACAAAAAAACAAAAACAAAAACAAACAAAAAAAAATCGATTATCCAATCAAAAAGTAGATATATCGTTCTTCTTAAAAGCCAATCAAATTGCGAGAATTGTTGGGTTTCCCAGAGCCTCTGACGGAGAGTGACGACAACCGAGGAGGATCTGGGAACGAGAATGTGAGTCCGAGGGAAAAGTGGGACTGGTTGCAGTCTAGCTAATGCTTGCGGCCGTCATCACGGCAAATGAACGTTCCGTGACCCTTTTCTTTTACGGATGGACCCCCAGCTCAGGGTGCGCTACGCAGATACAGTCAATTCAAAAAATGTTGTCGTCGACCAACTCAAGCCTACGCGACTGAACCGAAAGGAACTCTGGGTAGTAATCATTGAAGCCGAGTTGACTCCATAATTTTATCTGACTAGTTATGCCTGGTTTACAGCACCAACCTTCGTAGGCGAGCGGGAAATGTTGAAGGAGACTTTTTTAAATGCCTTCATATTTTCGGGATTGTGAACTGAATCATAACTACTATGTCAAGTTTTTCTATCCCTAAACCCGAAGACATGCATTTGAAGGATTGTTTCTCGCCATTATTATCTTATTACTAGCGGGAACAATTAATTCAGAACGAATATTTAACCGCTTCAGTGATTTTTACCCATATTCCTTTCGGTCCAGTCGCGTAGGCTTGAGCCGGTCGACGACAACGTTTTTTGAATTGACTGTATACAATATCACGTTGGATGTTTTTGCTATATGAACTACCTGACTGTATAGCTACTGCAAACTCCCCCTAAAGACTTTTACAAGCGTTATCAGTTGATATTATTAGAGAGCTTAATTATCGTGCTTACGATAAACGGGAAAATATTAGCCTTAACGTTGAAACGAGGGAAGGCGAACGGCAAACGCGGCAAGACGTTAATCACATGATCTTCCTTGACGTTTGCGAGAGAGAGAGAGAGAGAGAGAGAGAGAGAGAGAGAGAGAGAGAGAGAGAGAGAGAGAGAGAGAGAGAGAGAGAGAGAGAGAGAGAGTAAGATCTCCAGCTTTATTAGCTTAACTAATTTATATTTTCAATTTATTTCTTAAAATCGTCATCAGGTACTCCTACAGGGAATAAATCAGCAGCTAGTCGTCATAGTAATGAATAAAAGAGGAATTGGAAGTCTTGTCCTCGATGTTCCAATGGACTTTGCAGAACAAAGATATCTTCATGCATTCTGGTCTATGTACAATAATAACTTTGTTTGACAGCTAGACTGATCAGGATTTTGTGTAAACATACTTATGAAATTACTTCTATTAATTAACTTTCTAATATTCTAAAAAGTACTTAATGAAAGAAATAATTGAAACACCTTTAATAATATACAGTTCTTTTTGTCCGTATTTGGATCAAAGCTATATCAATCATATCTAATCGACTTTTATTCAGACTTTAGTCTGTCCAACTGAGAAAAAGTCCATGTATGATGAATTCTTTTCAACGGGTGGCTTCTGGAAAGAGCTCACAAAGAGAAAACCCGTTAATCTAATCTATATGGAAATTTAGCAAGATCTGAAATATCCTCAGGCATGGCAGAATGTGCCAGATGAATTAAAAGAAAGAACGAGACGATGGCGATGATGACCACCGAAATCGACAATGGTTATCATTTCCACTTGGAAATGGAACGGAATCCTTTTCATCGATCTTGCGTATTTTTTTCTCTTTCGAAAGTGACAGTTTAATTTCTCTTTCCTTTTTAAGTACTGTGGCATGAAAGAAAGTATAATATCTGTTGTCCGTATTACCCTATTACATCTACGAATTTTATCATCCCGAATTGCATTTGCGTCTTGAAGAAGGATTTTCACCCGGCGAGACAGTATTATCATTATACCCTGTACAAATGTTAAGATAATAAATGAATAAAAAGTGTACGAACTTTCATCATCTTCAGTCGTCCTTGTGAAAAGAGCGAGTGAATATTTACTTATAATATTTAGCACATTGACATTCGATATCATGTAACAACAAAGAAGGACCGTCCGACAAAAGGGGAATACTGAAAAATCTATAGAAGCAATCCCATTTAATATGTATACATATAGCATATATTTATATCTATACATAAATGTATTGTTGATCCATTTTGGATCGAATGTCCATTTTGAACTGCTTAATCTGCACTACCCTGGAGAGGTTAAATATTCTTGGCGTTCGCGCGGTTTTGACGCGAACAGTTCACTCAGTGACGTGTTTGTCCAAATCTACCCGAAGCGAATCGAACTCTGTTCCCAATGTAAGTTTGTTAGTAGCCGTAAATCTAGGCTTATTCTTCGCTTTTGTAACTGAATACGTTCTTCTATTATTCCGGCCCCTTGATGATATCAATATCTATTTGGATAAGTTATCAATACAGCATTTTACTGAACTTTCGAAATCTTTCAGTTTTCAGTCACATATATGCACATACCCTTTGGAACGGGGATCAACGGAGAATTCTGTCTTTCTGGTTCAGCGCATTCCAAAGTTCTTCTCAATAAACCAACGAGAACGTGTATATGTTGGTCTCTATGCGATCAAACCATATTTATTTATGAGCTATACAAGCGAAAGTACGTGCAATTAACGTTATTGAGAACGATAGTAAGTGTGACGTGGGACAAAGCTGATCAAATAGATCGGAGCCATGGGCTCAAATCATAAACATTCGTCATAAACTTACCTTGCTAGGAGAAGCCTCTTCTTCTTTAATCCTCCAAGCCGATGACTCATTTGCAAAAATTAGTGTTTTCTAATAGCCAGTCGGCGTTACACGCACGTGTCCAATGAAAATGATGTCTAATTATTCGTCCAGGCTGACTCGAATGGAAAGCCGGTTCCCCTGTTTAATAACCTGAGACAAATAGAACATACGTTAGCAGGTGATAAGTGGGATCTATAACTGTAAAATAATAGGTCTTAATCGTTATCGTTTAAGCATTGATAGCGTTCATTAATCGATAAGAAGAGTAATGTGTTTCCGATCTGGAGTTTCTGGTTAGACGAAAAGAAGGCGCTTCTTTGAATCCCCTGCGACATGACTCAGTATAGTATGTGGATTGCAGCGTAAAGCGATTAATATTATAATGTTAATCAGATGGAGAGTTGGATAAAAGCGAGCTTTAGTGTTAAGACTTCACAATGCAACCGACATAATTGAATCATTAAGCGCCGAAGAAAATACATTTACAAGGAAAAAATGAGAGGAAAAGGAAAAAGGAAAAATGCGAGCTTTAGTGTTAAGAATTCACTGTACAACCGACAAAATTGATTTCAAGTGCTAAAGAAAAAAATATTACAAGCAAAAAATGAGAGGAAATGGATAAAGGAAATTGACGAGTAAGCCGGCTGTAATTTTGGTAGATTTTTCGTATTTGACAAATGAATCAAGGAGGAAACGGTTTTCTCAAAAGACTGAGCACAATGGACCGCATAAAGTAATTGAAAGGATAAAATAGTTGCAGGGGCACACTGATTGAGCCTCACCGCCATCAGTAAAAGCGCAACTACGATACATACAATCAACTCTGGATCGAAAGATATCGATGGAACGAAGGAGGGATGTAACACTTTCGCCAAGAGTTGAGACATATTTATCGAAGGTAGTCTTTAGGTGGGATTTTTAAATCTACCTGCAACAGCAGCGTAAAATCACGAAGGAAAATTCAAGATAGTTTAGGCAGGCAATGGATAGAATTAATTCGTGCTCCATTGACAGGGAATAACGAGTTGTTTTGTGATTAGTAGCAGTAGCGCACTCGCCTCTCACCTCTGAGGCCTCCAATTCGATTCCTGGACTCGACATCACATGCGAGTAGAATTAGTTGGATCTCTCCCCTGATTTTAAGTTTTTTTCCGAGTTTGTAACTTCTTTCACCCTTTGCAAATCTCAACCGTTAATTTTCCCATTCAATCTGTCGGTTAAATTCATGACTTTGATAAGCCCGGAGGTTGTTTTATGAATAATATGCGATAAAAGTGATATTTTGAACTGACGTATGCGTAATCAGTCTTAGAGGTGTGACAGTTAAATTGTTAGTAAAGTCAATGCCTTGGATTGGTTAATTTAACTGGGGTTAAGTTTTCTTTTTTACATCGATTTTTATACACTCAACAAAATTTTTCGATTCTGATTGGAAAAAAGGAGTACAATTAAATCCTCAATTGTACTAAGTAGAGTCCCAGTAAGATTCTCAATTTCGTTCGAGTGTATTTTAAACAAAAAAATCGCACCTACAATCTCGAGTACGATTCAGGGTTTATAGCCCGAGTGGTGTTTTGAAAGTTGTCAAAATTGGACGAGCCTTTACTTTTGATACTAATCAGTTTTAAAGTGCAAATGAACCCTTTGACAATACATTCAGTACTGGTTCTGCATAAAGTAAATAGTTGATTGGTAAAATATTTCTTGATTTAAGTGATGCGTCTCTAAGTTATGAAGGTTTATACTTCCAATATGTAAATGATGGTGACGTCAGGTAAGGTATTTGAGTGTTTTTGTTGTAACTAGTAATACTAAATGCTGGCCATTTTGAAAATAAAAATTTTAAATAGCTTTCATGTAAACCATGAGTAAAATAATGATGCTTTTTAAATACTGTATCTATGAACCAGTTCGATTTTGTATATTTAATTAAGCCTTAATAGACGTCACGCTCATTAGCATATTGAAAGTATAAACCTTCATAACTTAGAAACGCATCACTCAAATCAAGAAATATTTTACCATTCAACTATTTACTTCATGTAGAATCAGTGCTGAAAGTATTGTCGAAGGGTTCATGTGCACTTTAAGCTTTGTTAATCTAAAACCCAATCCACGGTGGTCCAGTGCCGCCATTGATCTCCCCGATCGTGTATCAATCTAAACTCATGAAAATCCCTTGAATATTTTCTTTGAGCTATCTTATGATCTGTATCAGGATCCTTTAATCTCTAAAGACTTGGCCGGTTGTTGATAAAGATGATAAAAAAACGATTAAGATGTGTGAATCGTAATCAAAATTACATATGTATATGTGGACTTCTGTTGATGAATATACCTTCAAGGAACCGTGGGAAGAACCCAAGTAGCAAACATTGGTTAGAGCAGTTTTCGTACAACTGTGAAAAGCTCACAGCACGAATACGGGGGCCATACGGCACGGCATACGCCAGACCAGTCACACTGCACGAGAATTTAATCTCCAACCAATCAAATGCACGAAACACGGCATGAACACGGCGTGCACACGGTCACGCCAATGTGAAGGAACTGCCAGACCAATCACATTGCGTGAAAAAAAATCCCCTGATCAAAAGTCTAGAAAACATCACGATCGCGACAAGGCACGCATACGGTACTGACGTTTTCGCAGTCATAGGAAAACTGCTCTAAAATGAATGCCTTATAACAGAAAATTAAATATATATTTAACAAAACCACGGGATGCAGCATATTTTAAAAGGGATACAGGATGCGGAATACGGGATATTTGAGACGCATCCCAAGCGATATGGTATACGGGATATAGATAACTCGAGGGAAAACCAACCTAATGGATACGAGAGAACCGGTACGGGATTCGAGGCAAAACCTTAGATATAAAGAATAAAGTATAGGGAATATTTCTGGGGGAAACCTGGGGATATAAGATAAGGCCGGAATACGGGATATTCAGGAGAAAATCCTAGGGATGCAGCATAGGAGAAATTCGAGGTAAACGAGAGGTAGGAATACGAGAGAAGCGATGCAGGATTGACGAGGGAAAAACTGGGGATGTATACGGAATACGGGAAATTCACGAGAAAACCCAAGGGATGCTGCATAGGTGAAATTCGAGGTAGACTGATGTAGGGACATGCCAGAGAAGCGATGAAGGATTGACGAGGGGAAAACTGGGGATGTATACGGAATACGGGAAATTCATGAGAAAACCCTAGGGATGCAGCATATATAGGTGAAATTCGAGGTAAACTGATGTAGGGACATGAGACAAAAAAATTGGGGCCATATCCCCTTTCCTCCTCCCATTTTAACCACTCTCATCCCATGCATCCTCCCATTTGAGAATGTATTTTTATCTTTCTATAGCACTATTCAGCATATTCATCACATAGACTTACTAACGGAACACTTTCAAGGCACGAGTCTAAATTAAATTTGCTGAAGCTTATTACTAAACTTTGTTGGTTAGTTACGTGGGAGGTGATGTAATTGACGTCCAAAACTACTTTCTTTAGTTGTACAGAGAAACGCAGGATATCCTTTTTTATTAACTGTGCCGTGGAGTTCATTTCTAGATTTCTTTATTAGGATAATTGTCTAGATCGCCGGAAGTGAATCCCAAAAACACAAATGAAAGTATTCATGTTACTAGGTCAGTTGGTGGCAAAATGGCTTCCATATTTTTTTGTATTTACAACACGTTACTGGAGAACTTCGAAAATAAGGAATTGAAATTTCTGACTTTATCGTAGTGACAGATTACGAAGGATACTAATATAATGTGATTGATACCCAGAGAACGCTCTGGGAAGTGATCCGGGGGGGGGTTACACTCATATATGGACTATACGGGGGTGATCCGCTGAACAGGGTGTGGTTTTTCGAGCTTCTTATCATAAACAGGGTATGCAATTTCACTCAAGTGCCAAGTTCTTCCTGAGTTTCCTGTCATATTCAGGGATTCTACTTTCGTATTGACCGAAACTGGTTATTATAGTCGTAAAAAACGATACGCGATAATTGAAACAGGAACTCAGTGCAATAAATTATATCTTTTGTCATAAACAGGGTCCACAAATTTGAGTTTTTTTATGATAAACAGTGTACCCTTTCAGAATCCCAGCGGAACAACCCTACCTAAATTCTGGCGGAGTAACCTCCCCCCCCGGGAAAATGATACCCTGGAAGCTGAAAAAATATTTTCAAACTGATTCTTGTTGATGGCTCTAATGGTCTGAGGACCGCGCGTGACCGGTCACATGTGAACTAAGACTTGGTGTTGTGAAAAATTCGGCATGCACATTTTGGAGCTCGATAACCTGATTTAATATAAGACCTCCACGTTCAATATCAAGATAAAATTCAGACTTAATTGTGAGGCTTCCAATAGTGATATGGTACTTCATGAATGATATACGAACACGTCGATCCCCAAATACATTTATTGGTAGGAATAATATGATGATAATATACGACGTTCCTACCTTTCTACCTTTTGGCAACATTAAGATATATTTGGTAAAAATTCTCGTCGGTTCACTGTTTAACAAAATTATAATAAAATCTACTGATACTCTTGATGCACTTTTGAACATTTTAAGAAGCCTTGGTCACCCCCCTCCCCCCCCCCCTCCCCCCAAATTTAGTACAAGCTAGCGAAATTTCAATATCATCAATATAGATGGTTTGCACTGCAATCATCCCCTAAGGGAATGAAATAATATATGGCGATAGCAGTGATGTTGGTTACGAGAGCAATAAAGTTGAATCGTGCCATGCCAAATTTTCTTTTGATTTTCTTTCTCTATTTTGGCTTGAAAAAGGCCAGGTAATTAATTAGTTCTTCAATTAGTTCCGCAATTTCGCTTTTTTTCGAAAAATGTTTATTAAATTTTTACTACGGGGGAGAAACATTTTCGAAAGAAGCGAATTTTTGGCATAAATAGCTTTGAAAAAATCAACTCCCAGTGGATACACAACGGTTACTAAACATTTATTAAGCTTTTAAAGTTAAAAGGAGACATTTTAAATATTTGTAAAAATATCATTGTCTTTTAAGCCGCAGGATAATAGCCTGTTCAGCCTGCGTTTAAACATTTCTTCTTTTTGCTGTTCCTGTTTGCCTATATTTTCATATCTTACACCTTCCGGTAAGTCTAGCAGACATGCTTATTCAGTTATGACAATAGGTGGGGGTCAAGAGGGCAGCAATGACAGCAACAAGGTACGGAAAAACTTCCGCTTTCGTATCACTCTCAAGCGTACTACACTCAACTCGGTATGTTTCTGCCGGTAATGCTCAATAAATTATTGATTTTTTTATTATTTTATTTTTATTTTATTTTATTTTATTTTTTATAAAGATTCGTACTCTCATTAACTTCAAAAACAGACGTTCATAGAAGAGCTATTCTGCTAGCAGGGAAGTAGTAAGAAATTCGCTTATGAGTAAAGAAACGTTAATAGTAAGTTGCATTTTAAGAGCTTGATATCGTTTTTATTTTTATTTTTATTTTTAGGAGTCGGAGTCGGAGTCGGAGTCGGAGTCGGAGTCGGAGTCGGAGTCGGAGTCGGAGTAGCAGTAGGAGTAGCAGTAGCAGTAGCAGTAGGAGTAGCAGTAGGAGTAGCAGTAGGAGTTGTAGTAGGAGTAGCAGTAGGAGTAGGAGTAATGGTAGTAATAGAGAGTTTTAGATTTACGTTCACGGCAAACGTGAAACGTCAGTTGACCAGTAAAAAATTACATACATACATACATACATACATACATACTTTTATTTGTTAAGCAGGTTAACTAAACTACGCAGCCACAGGCTGATGTGGACCTGCTGTCTAACTAATTACAATAATCTATAAATAACTAAATAGAAATATCTAAAAAATAAAAAACAAAAATATAGAAAATCAATTAAACTTATATTCGTTATAATTATTCAATAGATAATAAATGGAAATTCAATAAATAAATAAATACTAAATACTTAAATTTCTAAAATTTCTAAAAGACTAAAAATATAGAAAATCATCATCTTTTTTCGCTATTAAAGAAGCCCTGAATGAAAAATTATTAAATTATTATTATTCTTTTAAATGACTGAAAAAGAATCGCAAAAAAGTCCAAGTAGTAGAAAAACAAAAGAGTATTTGCGCTTGGTGAGAAGGTTTGTAAATAGTAAAGTAAAACACAGGAAAACTATGAAAACGTGGTCACGTTTGCCGTTTGCGGGAAGAAAAAAAGGCAATCTAAAACTCTCTAATACTGTGATTCCTACGTGTCGCAAATTACATTTCCTGTTTAATTTGATTTTTATGATTTATTTTTCCCCAACAAAAAAGAAAAAACCGGCAGGTTTAGCATTAAAAACAAAACTACAAAAAATCCCTTCTGTATTAAAACTGAGAAAACAAAGGTGTGTGCATTCCATCATTGAACAAAATACACAACTGTACAGATTTAGTTCTAAAAATAGGCCAACCGGAAAGCCCCGATAGGGAAAGCCCCCTTCCTCAAACTCATTTATATGTCATATCTGACTTTCAGTTGACAGACCATTTTCACTTTCCGTAGAGTTCTGAAACCTTTCAGCAACGTTCGATTTACAATTTAAAGTTCAAACTCCTGATTTTCTCGAACATTCATTCAGAGATCTAGAGTACCACTGAGTAGACTGCTACGTTCTTACTGGCAATTATTTAACTGAGGTAAGTAGTTAGTTATTATGTACTTAGGTCCATGTGCTCCCTTAGAGATACTGTATTGTTCTAGTTCGATTTACTGATCGTAATAACACTATCCTTATTATAAGTAAAAAAATAACACATATACTTAATCTTTCGATTTCATTTACTCGAGAAAGGTGTTTAAATATCATCGCAATAAGTTTAGAATATAGCTACTGTCTATGCAGTATAGTTATGATGTCCCAAAATTTCATTAGAAAAAGAATTGTTTTAAATTGGGTTATTTTTATCATGGTTATTCCACGAGCAGATCTCGACATGCTCTCGGTTGTCTTCAAGGCTATAAAATTGACTTGTAAAGTAATTTGACGAAGTTTTACCAAAACGAAATGTACGGCAACTAGTGTAACCACATACAAACGCTTGCCGACCTTATGCCGAAGTATATTTTTAATGTGCATTTCGAATTTATTTATTTATCTATTTATTTATTCATCTATTTATTTATCTAATTATTTATTTATTTATCTAATTATTTATTTATTTATCTAATTATTTATTTATTTATTTATTTATCTAATTATTTATTTATCTAATTATTATTTATTTATCTAATTATTTATCTATCTATCTATCTATCTATGCTATCTATTTATTTATTTATTTATTTATTCATTCATTCATTCATTCATTCATTCATTCATTCATTTATTTATTTATTTATTTATTTATTTATTTATTTATTTATTTATTTATTTATTTATTTATTTATTTGACTTCGTTCGTGACCTACAAGGCATTGCCAGAACACATCGACATTAATTGAAACCAATTCAATTACAGTGCACCCTGGATGCCAGAGGCCGTATGGGCGCCCCCAAGCCCCACACGGTCTCTGGAACCCAGAATAATTACAGTGGGCTCGAAACAGGCAAAACCACAACCTAAATGAAACAAAAAGTCCTACAGAGTTCAAGTATTGTCTACATTATTAACTTCACTTGTCATACTTAGGCCTGATTTTTTAAGCAATTTTCTTTCTTTTTTTTTTTTGTTTTGTTTTTGTTTTTGTCCACATCGTAATACATCAGTGAAGCAAGGAGTAATTACCATGTAGTGAAATATCATAACGTTTCAAATTTAGAGGAAGGATGTTCCAATTACTAGTTCAGTTATTCATGAATTGAGAATAATGATTGTTGCAAAGACAGAGTTTCCAAGTGCTTATTCATTATATTCATTCATTACATCAGTTTGTCAAAACCTAAATAGTCTGAGTGAACTGAACAACAATTTTAGCTCATTTCAGTTCAGTTTCAATATTCTGTAAGTGTTTTGAATCCAGATTTAGCAGGCCAATAGATAACTGAATGGCTAACTTTTATGCTACAAAGATATTTTGATTTAAGAGGTTTTAGGATTTTAGTACTCACGGGACAGTATCCTTGTTCAACTACGCACAGAATCTTTAGCAACTCCAGGCCTTGTAACTTATTTTTCCACTCGATATAAACGGTGTAAACGGAAAAACAACTGACGTGAAACGAAACCTTCCACTACTTCAAATGAATAATTTAAACCATTGAACGAGAGGTCATGCGTATTAGAGAGGGTTAGCATTGGATTTACAAAGACTGATCACGCAAGGGACACTCTTTTGGCAAACGGGAGACGTTAGCGATTTTAGACTTTTCCAAATAAATAACCTCTATCCCGCTATCTAGCTACAAAATAGGTCTCGATTCTAACTGATAGATCTTACGTGATTTATAACATGATAGAAAGAAATATACCTAATAATGATTTTTTTATGAGTGATATCTTTGCGTTGCATCTGTTCAAGTAAAGTCTGTTTAGCTCAGTGCGTTATTACGGGAATTCAGATGCTCTAAGGCATCAGGCTTGGGTTATTTGAGACAACTGGTTATGACATGCTACATGGTAGAATGCAATGGAATCCCAAAGCACCTCATTATTTATCTATGTTTTGCTCTTCCTTCCCAGTTCCGGAGTTCTAACATAATCTTGAGGCTTGGGCTTGACATTGAGCATGGCTTTCCATTTTGACAAAAATAAACAATGTATATAAATTATATATATATGGCGAAAGAGAATGAAAAGGTCCTTTATCTTGTGTAAAATTGATTCAAAATATTTTAGGTCAGAGACAAACATTTCAAGTAATAAGGTCCTATTGTGTATTAATCTACACTACTAGCTAAAGCTGCGCTCAGATTGGCTGAGCTACTAGTGGTCTGTTTATTAGTGAAAGACAACTATTAGTAAAGAGTGCCAGTTTTAAAAATCAAAGAAAATGGCGGCTGTATTGAACTCGCGTTCGTTGACCTAATTTCAAATGCTTTTGTTTAATTCATTTATTTGACCGATTAGTAGTTTTTATTTAAACAATTAGACCTCTCAATCTCATAGTCTACGAGTCAATGGTCTATTCGGATTCAAGCCTTCCTTGAGGAATCTCTGGGCTGGCCAAATTCATGGCACGGCTAATTCACAGATCGAACTGAAATTTATAGTTAGGCTTTGTGTAGCGAGGGGGATTGATATTTCTACACATGATGCACCCGTTTACCGCCTTCTTGCTGAGGTACTGCGTTAACTTTTCAAAATTAAATTCTTACCTTACACGTGTTTCCATTTTCAGGAGAAATAAATCAGCGATATGGCAGAAAAACTATTGACCAAGTTTGCAAAAGAAAACTTTGGGCACACCGAGTACATCCCTGCTGTCCATGGTCGTTGCTCCAGCATTAAGCCCTCTACTCTGATTATCAAACGAAAGCGCGCATGGTGGAAGAAACCATTCCATCACTCGGAAATGATCGTTCTTTCTGAGCTTGAGAAATATGTCGATGAAAATTTCAAAAAGTTCTATACTGAGGTTGCAGAGAGTCTTCTTACAAAGTAAGCATTAATTCTAAAAAATAAGATAATTTTGGGGGAAAATGTAGTTTTTTTTGTAATTATGCATAGAAGTCGCAGGTGCGCTTTTTGATCGTGTAACGTCAGGTCCATAGGAGTTTAAGCAAATTTTATATGACTTGCCTAGAAACAACTCACGCTACAAACGTGCGATCGTTACGGTGCCTTATCCGAACGTTTTTATTGGCTGAGCAGTGATCTCACACGCGGTGAGTGATTGATTGAAAGGATGTCGTAATAACAGTACCGTGACAGTGTCACTTCGTTAATGTCACGATCGCGCACGCTAACCAAACTGACAAGTCACATTATAAATCGCGTGCACATCCAGCTGATTTGACAAAAATGTTAAATAATCAGAATAGAGAACATTTGCAATTTTCCTCTATGTTACTCCTGACCCCAGGAGCGGGTGGTAGCTACGGAAATCATTAGACGAAACGCGCCTGCTTGTTCATCTTACCAAACTTTATTGCATAACCTTATACAATCAACGAACCACTGTGTTCATACGTTGCGTTGGTGAATGGCAGTTTTCTACATAAATGATAAAGTTCCTAAATCAGTTGCTTACAAATGTTATAAATTACCAACGATATAAACTTACCGAACTATTTGGGAATTCTAGCTACCAATAAACACAGAAAACAACGAGCTTTCTCGCACTCCATGTGCTTGACCGCTACCCTTTTCTCACATGCCATGTGCTTATCACATGACGTACCTTACCATTACGTCATAATATACCTATGGTAGCCACACTCTAGGAATTATGGATTTCCAGAACACCAAATGGGGAAAATAACGTTGATAATAAGCTTTTGATAACAGTGACGCAATGATTGTGTTTCGTATTCCTATTTCAATGGCGGACATGTTTTTATTTTTCGCTGGTCAATTTTGGCAGGCTTCATGAGACATCAGTTTTGCAGTGTCATCATTTCTACGGCACTATTTCAGATCAGCTGGATAGTTATAAGTTTCAAATTACCTCCAGACGTGGCTTTCGCATTCTTTTGACTGGTTCCGCTGTGGATTCCGACATCCTTTTATCTGAAAACCAAGTCAAAGCACATTCACTATCATATCTTCCCGTTATGATGTCTAGCTTTTTTTTTTTTCAATTCCGATTTTCGATTAGCTTAGCATGGTATGGAAAGGACTGGAGTCATCATCATGTTGCGATGAAATTCACTTAGGGACCTGTCAACATTTATGGGGGAGGGCAAGGGATGTTTCAAACGGTGGCTGGCGAGGACTACCAGTTTTCATGTGGGAAAAAGGGACAAGTAAATTTATGCAAGAAAATAAAGAACGAATAGGGAAATAAATGATACGTTTGATGGCGGGAGGAGTGAGGTGGAGAGAGGGGGGGAGAGAGGAGGAGAGAGGGGGAGAGAGGGGAGGGTGATGGTAGGGAGCTGGCTGCAAAGGGCATCCAACAAATCGGAAGAGGGTGGTATCGAATAATATATTACAAGCTTTCGTTTTACAAAAATATTAACTGTTTAAAAACTTTTTTGATTGAAGGAGTGAAAAGAAGCTGAAGAAAAAAGAAATAGCCGAAGTGGTGGAGAAGCACAGCGTTAGTCTCAAAACATTAGACTATGCAAAGATCGAATGTGAAACTAATTGCAACATGGGAGATATGGAACTGGGCAACATAGACGAAATATACTATGAAGATACAGATCTACGTTCGCTGCTGGAAAATGCAATCCTGTCCAATAAAAAATTGAGTCCCTATTCTAAGCAGAAGATGTACATTGTGACAGGTGTGGTATACAGCAGCATGTTTAAGGTCATTGGAAAAAGGGAAACCTCATTTGGTATTAACGGACAAATTGCCTTCAAATCGAAGCTTGGTGGGTGGATGACCAGAGTCGGAAGCCTGCGTGGTGGCTGTTCTAACATTAAATGTAAAGCAGCTTTGGTGTCAAGGTACGTGTACCAGTGCTTTCCATCTATTCCAAAGTTTTGTTTTTAGTGTTCGATGGATAAAATATCATCATGTTCGGAGCCAATGCATGGATATTTGTATCCCGACGTCCCAGCCTCTCTCCTCTACATGTCATTTTTATTTGAATGCAATTTAGCATATTCATTCCAAGATCTATTTTTCTAGAGAACTTTAAAAAGGTAAAAGACTAACTTTTCAAATAATTTCCAAACATTCGCTTACAGAACGAAGAAAGCACCGATTCTGTTCACAATTAGTCCAGTCGAATATGACGAGCAGGCCAAAAAGCTTAAACTTCCAAATGATGTTTTTGTGGGCAATATCATTGCTCGTGGAAAGTGTAGTCTTGGAAAACTGGAAGACAAGATTCATGAACTGGCTCATGTCACCGAAGAAGAAACAGAAGAACAAGAGCAATTGTTATCAGGTAAGCCAAAATCTAAACTGAAACTAGATGGCCATTTTCCTAGAGCGTTGCTTCAGAAAATTAAGGACTTTAACATTTGCAAAATCTACGACGGCGACGTCAACCGGAGGTCGGTAAATAATTTCACTTTAGGGTCCGGGGGTCTTCAAAGTCTGCCTTTCCTGTGGATAAGTTGACTTTACTGACAACGTTTTAAATGAAATCTCCAATGAACAGAACCCTAAAGAGAAGTTATTCACAAGATTAATTAGATTTTGCAAATCTTAAAGTCCCTCATTACATTACCTAAACTAACAGTTCTAAAAATCTATTTTATGCGTTTACCACTCCTGTACAGCGTAATGCCTAAAAGGCCGTTTGCAACCCAATAGTCCCCTTCACAGTTCCCTGCGCCATCTTGAAAGGTAGCCGTGCCTTTGCATCGAAGCGAGACGAACGGTGAGCTTGCAATGATTGAGACCTTTTTTTTTAACACCTTGGACAATTATTTACATGTCTCTATCATTGCAAGCTCACCGTTCTTCTCGCTTCGATGCAGAGGCACGGCTACCTTTCAAGATGGCGGAGGGAACCGTAAAGGGAACTATTGATAAGGTAACCGATAGATCGAATTAGAATTTAGGAGTGGATTTTTGTTGACATACCGGTAAGAGGGACAACGCGGTCTTCCTTTTATACCTTAATTTATTGAAATAATGCCAATGTTATGCTAGTGCTTATAAAGAGCTCCGTCGTTAAGCTCTCTCCTGGTTGTTATATTTTAGAACTGTTTCAGATAGCAAAAATAGAAGCCAAGATCGAAGCAATTGAACGCCTGTTGATGTCTGTCAACACAAGAGATGAGCGGGAAGTACTTGTCGTGAAATTCCTTTACATGGTAAGTATGAGCTTGCTGGATTACATACATGCATCAGTTCTTAATCAGAGTAACAACTGTGAATGAAGCGACCTTAAAAAACGTCGTGAAACTCTTTTACATTGTAAGTATAGCTTGTTGGATTACATATATGCATCAGTTCTTGTCATAAGCAGAGTTACAGCTGTGAATGACGCGACCTTAAAAACGTGAGCACATTCATTTTTGTGCGCATGTTGTCGGCTTTAAACCGGACCTCCTCAAGACGGCGTCATTTCTACCTTTTTCTCGTCCTGATGGAGGGAAAGCTTCAAGAAAACGGTCCGAGTGCACGTAAAGAGAACTTGCGCAGTATTTGAAGCAAAATCTTGGCTACACGTGTCTATATATAATGGTCAAACAGTAGGCACACAGATATAAGTTAGAAAAAGAGAATCAATGTCTGACAGCCTGAGTTGAGTGTTTGTTAATATCTTAGAATTCATAAGAAATAAATAATATATGATTTCTTTCTTTTTTTTCTGTTTCTTTTTTTTCTTCCTTTCCAATATTTTCGTTTTTATCTTTTAAAGCTTGAAAGGCTTTTAAGCGAAAAAGGTCAAAAACTGTATCTAGACGGATGCTACTTTCCTGAGACAGACAGCGAAAAGGATTTCTTTACTGAGCTCGGGTTATGCCTTGATGGAGCTAATGTTTCTGCACCTGAAGAAGATCTCCTTCAGAATGTTCAAGACTATGGACTGATCCTAAAATTCATTGCAGGTTAGTACTGCCATTTACTTTTCATCGATAGACGAAATCCTCTTGGGCACAATGTTTGATCAAACCATGCCTCATGTCATTCCCTTGAAAATAACATTGTTTTTTTGAGTTGTATACATATTCATGTTTCTTCTCATGAGCAACCGAAGAAACAAAGAAACGATACTCTAAGAAATGACAGGTGGTCAAAAATAGAAAAACATTACGTCTAAGTAGATTTGGTCCATTCCATTTTGGCCATGAGAGCCAAGCCTTGTGCAAGGTAATGCTTGGCAAAGCAAAAGCAATCAAATGGAAAAAGTCCATATTAGATATATTTAACTTATTTTGTATGAAAGACATGAGTTTTATATACGGTTCTCTCGCAAAGCAGTTATTAGTTGTAGAAGGCGAGCAAAACAACAACAACAACATCAAACAAACGAACCAACAAAAAAGCCTGAAAAAGGTCACTTGTGTGCATATGAATTGTCCGTTAATTTCACTCCCGAAATGTACAATAATACAAATAATTACTTATACATGCATCTAATATTCAAACTTACATCAAACTAATCCTTTGGTTTACAGCGAGCAACCAGGAGGAATTGGATGAACTTGACAAAATATTAATTGAAGGGAAAAGAGATGACAAAGAAGTCGCCGAAACTCAAGAACAACTAAAAAAGCAACAAGCAGAGGAACAAGAAATAGTTTGCTGAGTACATAGAGCGAACGTAAAATCAATAAACGACACAAATTTTCTCTAAAGCAATGAAAACTTGGCTTTTTTTAAAGATTCTACAACCTATAACAATACCATTTTTAAAGCAGAAGTACATGGGAAAAAATTAACGAACAGAGAAAAGAGGCAAAAAATCTATCTTGTCTAACGGCTCGTTTTTGATCATTCTTCCTAGAGCATTTATTTTCGTAAACTCGAAAAATAAAAACAAAAATGTTTGGGACAACCTTTAAACTATATAAGCTTGTGATATTTTTGGTGTATTAAAAAATAAATAAAACATACTGAAGGGCGTTATAGCGTGCGCTAATCTTGCATCCTGTGTGTGTGGCGGCCTTTTGTTGAGGAGCTCGAGGACTGTGAATCGTTTTTCCCCTGTGCAGATAACTGCTTCGTCTTTACTCGAGCATTTGTTGATGTATTTGAAGTAAATTTATGTTCTGGGCTATTTACTAGCAACTGGATTTTATTGCGCCTATTGCGATTATTTACTAGCAACTGAATTTTATTGCGCCTTCGTGATAAGGCTTAGCAGCATGTTATAATCAGATTTTCATAGGCCGACTGCTGTTGTCGAAATCAGAACAAAAGTAATAACGACCATTGATAGTTGTCAGAAGTCAATATATGTGCAATTTATATGGATGAAGTCTTCATAATTAAAATGCAGAAATAAAAGTAGGCAGAAATGAAAAGAAAGACCGGGTGTTTTTGTTGACGTTTTCATTTTGAATGCTTTGAGAGTAAATTTGAGAAACCCTAAATAAACCACATATACTGATACATTCTATTCCTTGTTGGCCAGAAAAGAATATTCTGTAAAAACTTAAAATAGATATCTTGCTATAACGAGAAAGCTGATAATATTTGGATGGCTGAGAGAACTTATAAGGAATAATCAGGAATGATGATTGACCATGACTTCCACGTACACCTTAACAACACATCGTCTATTGCATGGGATCATGAGTACAGAGAGACAACCTAAAGTGAGATTATAGATGAGTGCATTAAAAGCAATATATGTATTCACTTGCTATTCAATTGACAAAGCACGTTATTCTTAAACGATTAGAAAAATGTTTACTTAAACATCATAAGTACTATATTAACTATCAAGTATCAGTTTCCTCATCAAAACCCACACACTGGTCAAGATCAGTGTTATAACACATTTTAGCAGACTTCGTTAGAACAGATTTCGGACTACTGTAAAAAAAAATTCGATAACGGCACGGTCACGGTGCATTGAAGCATTTGTTAAACCAATCAAGGGGTGATATATTATTGATTATCTAATCAAAATGCTCAATCACGGCAGTGTACATGTTGCGATTAAACAATTAGTAAATAAGCTTTCACACTCAGTACACATACAGGACTTTCCTTTGATAAAATCATTGCATTTTTCTTATTGTATGGTCACGCCGCTATAAATATACATATATACACTATCCATCACCATCTTTTTGAAATAGGAAACTCCTGACCGGAACATATAACGAGAACGCCGTATTTTCAAGTACAAAGACAAAATAAAAAATAAAAAAAGGGAAGTATAAAATTAGATAAAGAGAAAGAAAGGAAATGAAATGAGAGAAAAGAATGAAGTCTGAGTGAACAGGAATTGAAAAGGAATAAAAAGAGAAGAAAAGAAAAGAGTAGAGAAAAAAGGCGGAAAGAAAAAAGAGAAAGAAAAGAAAAAAGGAGTAAAAAAGAGAGAGAGAAAAAAAAAAAAAAAAAAAAAAAAGAAGAAGAAGAAGAAGAAGAGAAAAAAGAAGAGAAAAAATCATCATAAGAAAGTAAACACAAAAGGAAAAATTAACAGAAAAGAATGAGCAAGTGGAAAGTGAAAAGAAAGAAACGGATAAAATGGATGAAATATTTATCATACACCGACTTGCTGTCACTGCATTATGATATTTCGCCCTGAAATTAAAATGATTTGTCATTTTTGTTTATTGCCAGATTTGTTTATCATTCTGTTGGAGTCATCGCTAAAATTACTCTCCAATCTTTTGTTATTATTTCTTCAAAAATGTTGATTGGATGGTACAGGTGCCATGTGTTCTGTTTTGTTTATATTTGTCCTCTCAATGGCCGCAATAACAAAGGCTTTTCATGTGAAAGCGAAAGGGCATATTGAATGCCACATAGCCGACACCCACAATATTGATTTGATGTGACAAAGTGCACGAAAACCATGTAGTTTATTTATTTGAAAGCAAAAATCCCCTTATTAATTCCCTTAAAAGGTCAAAACCAAATAGAGTATCTAATTGCGTTTGTCTGGAGTTAACAGCTAATAACGCTGTGGCATAGGTGAACAGAGTGGTTTTCTGTTCGTGCTCGGACTAATAAAGAGAAATTATAGTATAGTCAATCAAAAGAACAGTTTTCAATTAGTTTAGTACATTAGTCTCTCGTAGACGCATTTTTGTACTTATGCCTCGCTTTTAAGTACGGCGAAATTAGGAGAGAAAATTGTGCATTGAAAGCCGGATAGCGCTTGTATCACGATAGGAAAAGAACGATCTTGGGGACTATCCGAAAGAGTGTACTCCAGACCATCTAGGTTTTTGTTTGACTAGGATGGCACTTCCCCATCAATCCTTTTCGATTCATTCCTACAAAAGTAAGACTCCTGACAAGTAGATGTCTTCTGATGCTTCATAATAATAGAGGTTGAAACTCTCAATATTTTTCTTACTGCCAAAGCTATGTAAGCTTCTCAGACAAACCATATGTCCAAGTGCGTTTTGTGCTATCAGCCAGAATAAACAAATCTGATAAGTCCTTTTGTTGACACACATTACGAAATGTCAAATCGCGGCTTTCGAATGTGTTCCTTGCTTACCACAATAAAAAAACCTTGAAAATATTGAGTAACTAGGGGGACTAGAGACGTTATCACTCAAAGCCTTAAAAATGAAAAGAAAGGAAAGATTTAAAGCGATAAGCTTTCAAGAACGTATTCTTTTTCATTTTGTATTCAAACCACGTGTCACTGTGAATGTCAAAATTCTCCACTTGCTCAACGTGGCCTAAACAGTTTTCAGCTGCATTTGAGGAAAAAAGAAAACAATAATTTATATGTTTGCTAAAAGCTAAGCCCAGGCCATACACTAGTTAGAACGCCAGCCAATCAAAGGCCGTCTAAACCCGATAGCACGTCTCTTGCCTGACATCTATTTTATTTCCAAGGTCGTTCCTGTCTGGTTGGAAGGTTGGGAGAGTTGATGCTTTGATAAATCGAGTCGGACGGGCTGCAGCTGAATAGAGGCTATGTGATGACTATAAATATAATACACATTTGAAAAATGCATTAATTGTTGCCTGGTCAATTTCCAATTCAGCGTGTTTCGAAATCCATGACTGGAAATTTAGGAAAAACACTGCATTCATATTGTTTTCTCCGCTCGTGTATTTATGTTTAGATGAAGATGAAAAGAGACTGGCGTGGGAGTGGCCTTTGTTCTGCCTTCTCTGTTTATTTTTGTTTTTATTTACAGGTGCCAATAACGTGACGTCACAGGGCAAAGTGAGGCTTTCTCATATTGTTTGGGTTGCAAACCAAGAGACATCAACAACAGCGGGCAAATTATTTAGCTGAAAGGAGACATTTACAACTGGAGGAATATCTGGAAACCGTTCTTTAGATTTGACTGCTGGACTTGAGGGAAGATTTTAATCTTGATCAGAAGACAACTTGTCAACGGAGCATCAAACTATGGCCCTTTCATTCATTCACGGACAAGCGAAACATTTTTAGAACTTTCAGGTAATGTGCTCACTATCGTCAACATTTTCGCTCGCACAAATGATCATTTCTATGAACTCAGAACTCAAAGTATAAGCATATTACACTTTTTAGATATTTCTTTAGGCATTAGTCTAGTTATCTCTTATTTTAAATAGGTCTTTGGCGCTTTTTTATTGCTGGTATTTCAAGGAAAAGACGCTAGCTGTTGTTATTTGTTGTTTACTCGAACACGTTTCACATTGTTGTTATTTATGGCGACGCGCTCAAAGGGAACCTCTTTCTCGCTCAAAATCTTGGCTTTTCTCAAAAGAAAGTGTACTTTACATACAAAAACTACATAGTCTGTTAAGTTATCATTTATTTGAAGTTAGTTTTTGAGGAATTATTCTGTTCTAGGAAACACTTTCTGCGCATTATTTATTCGAGGACAAAATGAATTCAAATAAGCCCAGCTCTATGTCGATCGGTGGCGTGTTGGAAAGGAAGTGGCTTTTTTCTCCTTCAAAATATTCTCCCTGACAAACTCTAACAGTTCAGACTTGAAGCTTGTTAGATGTTGGAACAATAAATGCTAATTTTAAGAAACAAAATTGGTATTTATGCGTCAAATGGGCTAAAAATGGTCGTACCACATAGATTATTTGCGTCTAGCCGCCATTTTCCTCGCGATTAATTAATGAAAACGATGTTCATTGCATCGTTTTTCTTTCAAGAAAGAAAGACAGAAATATATTTTCCTCTTCTTAAACTAGACAAATGAAATCTGGAACCAGGAGTACCAACTGGTAATCAAAGTAAAGGAAGAACGCTATCGAAGAAGCCCCTTTGTGATCAATAATCGCACCCATTCAATCCAGCCATGTCAACAAGCAACACGGAGGGAAACATCGCGGGATCAGTAACTTTGGCTGCTTCTAGAACCTCGACAAATGTAAGAATTGCATTGTTTAACTGTATATTCCCTACCGATTTGATTGTCTGTTTGGGAACCGTCATAAGCGACCGTGCTAGCTACTGCACAAGAAACAACCTACGAAGTATATACACGACAGTTTAAATTTAAATCCTACAACTTTACTAGCCGAAGCTGTCCCAAACGAGAAAAGAAAATAAGCTCTAAAGCCAGCAAGTAGTAAACCTTTAGGATCCCTTTGAGGTTTTCTTGTCTGTCATAAATCTAATATAAGTGCAAAGAGCTCGTCGTTTTCAGCTGTATGTCTGGTATCATGCCGTTCTATTGAATAATTCCGTCCGTCCCACTCTAGTACCCCCCTCGGTTTAAATGTCTTACAAAGCGAGGAAACGCAATCGGTTATGGAAAAAAAGCTTTTCATCCTATTTCCTAACTCTGCAACAGGTGCTGTTTTAGAACTTTTATTTTACTCTCAATTTCTAAAGTTTTTTTTTTGAGAAGAGATATAACTAGCTAAAAACTAGTGTGAGCTGCGTCGGTGTTTCTAATGAAACAGTAATGATGATGAAAAGGTAAATTATACACCGTGAAAAGATGAAAAAACTTACTGACGTTTCGGACGCTAGTCCTTCGTCGGAGTAAAAGGAAGTTTTTTTTTTGAGTGTGATTTAATTTTTTTCCCCAAATTTTTGGACAGACCCATGTGGATAGATATTTTAAGCTGTGTAGCTGGTGCATTCAGCAATCCACAGATTTCAAGTGCAACTTTTAAAACTTTGATTTTATTGATACCAATGGTAAATTATTTCTCAAATCCAAATTTTATGCATTTTTTCACCTTTGACTTATCACTCATATTTAAAACAAAGTTTTGACTATATAATATTGGGGGCATTTATTTATTTATTAAATGTTTTTTTATGAATTTCAATGGTCGACATGTTTTCGGCATTATTTATTGCATCTTTGGAAGATCATGTTTTGGGGCTTTGATCACATTGTTTCTCACCTAAATATCTTTTTCTATCATCATATAAACTATTATCATAAAAAAAATAATCAAATTATAGCCAGATGACATGTATGTAGTTAAAAATTACTTTCCATGATGATGAGAAATTACTGTACAGCATTAAGGACTACATATAATATTAATACAATGCTTTCCAGATAAGATTCACTATAAAATTTGCAGAAAGCATACATGTACACCTTGTATACATTACATAGGACATCAATATAAAGGATATGTTTTGCAAGAATATAGACAAAATAAATCAAGTAATGGCTATGTAAATCCTAAATTGATGCTTAGATATAGTCTCCAACACCATCACTATGACAAAAATAATATTGGCAGATACAAAATGTAAAGCCATTACTTCACTATAGAGTTAATATATACTTGTTTAAAGAACTTCCCATAAATATGGATCATGTGATTGTGATTTTGAATCAACTTGATACAAGAAATCAAGCAAGCTTTAATTTTAACACTGAATGAGTACTTGTAAGCTCTTTGTTGAATGCCCAAACTTTGTTGTTGATTTGAATAAGAATAACAATTCATTCTCTCTCTGTTTGACCCAAGCATTGTGAATGGTGATGGCACAAAATAATCCATTTCTCAACTTATCAACAAATAGTAAATTCTAGAACTCACAGTCAGAACATTTAGACTATTGAATTTGTAATCAAATGAATATTCATAAATGTACATATTTTAATATATGCTAAACTAATAGTAATAGCACTTCATATCTTATTTATATATCATGGCACATACATTTTGTTTGCATGCTGAGTTTCTTGTTTTGTTATTCATATTCTTTCTGTGATCAAGCCAGACCTTTCTAGACAGTCCTGGTATACTCAAAAACAAGGTCATAAGTTATAGGAATATATCTATTGGTCATGTTTCCTTTTATCACTAACAACAAATGTGGAGGAATGATAGCCACATTTATTGACACCTTTTTTTATTTAATCAATATTATCAAAATAATAACCTTGAGAGTTTAGTTCTGCATGCATATTATTAATTATTTTGATACATGTCTTACTGAGTTTTTTGGCTCCTGGATTGAATATAAGTATTGTTTGGGTGTGCAAGGTACTAGGTCAAATAGAATGTGTGTGACAGATCAGAGTAATATGAGAAGAACCTTGTGGATGACAGGATATTGTTCTTTGCTTATATAGACAGAAATAATAGGTATGATCCTCATTCATTGCATTTTCTAGATATACTGATTAAAACATAAAATATTGATTTAAAAAAAATAATCGTGAAAGTTTATAGTTGAGCCATATAGTAGCCTTCTTGGGAATAATGGAACTTATGTTATTTCACAAAGAATATGACGGTCAAAAGAAAGTATCTTTCCTATTTTATTCATGAGTTATCAGTTCATTTCTAATTCTGACTTGAAATTAAGAATTTTATGCCCATGAGTGTGATATATACCAGACAAGTTGTCAATCACAAAATGACTTGTTGTGACATACAGTCTTTCATAGTGCATGTTTATGAGAATCACTTCTCATTTTACATCTATATCAACTTTTAATAAGAGTCAACTGTTGGACTATATTGAAACAATGAGAAGGATAGTAGAAGTATTTCCCAAGAATAAGTGGTAACACATTGATACTCATGATACTCATGATCAGGACTAGGCATAGCCAAGTTGCTGTTCTGCATCATTCAACTTAATAGACAGGTGCTTACCATTAAATCATTACCTGTCGCAGAAGTTTCTTATCATTTAGAATTTGCATGTTGACTATAACGATTGCGGTATGTAGCAATTTGCAGTGAATTTTATTTGATCCCCTATCTCGTTGCACAATGAATAGCATTCTTATTCTTTTCTCTGTGCAGTTTCAATGAACAGATATTTTTCTTCTGTATTTTTCATTCATGTAAAAAAAAGGAATGGGTAAATTTAAACTAGACTGAGTGAATCAGTTAACCAGTTGACATAATTATAAATTGTTACTGTCAATAATGAATAGCTTATTGTTTCTTTACAGGTCCAATGGAACCAGTACTAAATGTATAAAACCTATATTTTATCATTATATCATAGTTAATAAACAAGACAACAACTACGCTCAAACAGTCAGAATCTTCGAATAAGGCCAACTCAGACATGGTTAGTCCACAAGGATCTGCTACCAACCATACAAATGGCACTAGACTATCTGGACAGGGTTCTAAGAAAGCCTCTTGCTGTTGTTCTTCACATGACGAGCACCTGCCTGGAGTTCTATATCAGCATATTCCAAATGGTACTATTCCAGTTGACTCTAAAGTACCAGAACATGGTGTAAAGGATTGTAAGGGTGGAAAATCAAAGCACAATGGGGGAGCGTTTTGTTCATCTTGTCCTCCAGGACTTCATACCCATCACATGTATTCTCCTCAAAACTGCCATCCTCAGCCCACTTTTGAACATGGGCACTGTGGCTGCCCATCTGGGTACTTAGATGGTCATTATCACTATACACATCATCAACAAAATCAATCAAGGCCAGTTGCTGTTGTAGCTCATCCCCCACCTTTGCTTCTAAGACCAATACAACCACAGCATATTCAACAACATCAGGTAAATAGAAAATATTATGAAAAGCATATTATATTTTCTACAGCTATTTACTAGTGTTTATTGTGACACAGTAAATAAACTTTTTCTTTCCTTTTTTATGCTTTTGACTGCAATTTGCAACACATTAATGTTGTTTATGAGGTGTTATAAAGATGCCATTTAAGAGTTGACTACTGTCTTAACTACTTATTAGACAAAAAGTATATTTAAGCAATTATCACAGATTAGTCATACAGAGCTCTGTAGATTATTGCAAATTCTGCATTACTATTTAAAATAGTAATGCAGAATTTGCAATAATCTACAGAGCTCTGTATGACTAATCTGTGATAATTCTGTGCTACTATAGGTATATTAGTAATAGACCACTTAAGGGGAAAACTAATCAAAACCATGGCATACGTATCCATTTGTATCAAAGCTTTGACAGAAAGTGTTCTGAATGTTTTGCAGTGTTTTTTTGGTTTGTTTGATAATTGCTCAGGCAAGTAGTATGTTAATTTATAGTCTTATTGTTATTATTATTATTGCTCAGACCTAAGGCCAGCCCCCACTTCCTATAATACCTTTTTTTGAGTTCAATGACAAACAAGATGCATCATGGCCTAGCTTAAGCTTCAGTACAAACAACACCATATAAGGCATGATAAACAAAAGATGTTTGTACAGAAGCCAAATCACAATACGTGATGTTTGTTAATTCAGGAAAAGTGCATTGGCTATTGATGATAGCTTATTTGATCAATGGACCTAATTGTTTAACTAGAACTAAAGAAAAAAAGTAGAATTTGTCCATTATTTCTTAGTGCCTTTAATTAGAAATAATCTAGAAAACATTGACCATAAGATATGATAATTTAAACTTTTTGGGTCTATTTATGACATTTTTTGAAGGCTATGCTTTATACAGTATGATAATAAATTGCAATTAATTTTTTAGTAACATGATCATGTTTTTTTCCATTTGGAAATAACAGCCTTTTATACAATTATGATATTTTAATTGGTAGTTATCAGTGCCAATTCTTCAATTTCAATTTTTTCAAGAGCTTTGTTTTTTGGTATTTTTCACTTGAATTGTAAGTTTTAAACAGATGTCAGTCAAACTGACATATGTATTAATTGAACTGCAGAAATGTGTTTTTGATATACACAACAAAGTTAATATATAGCAGCCATCACTTTCTTGCTTTCGTGCCCCAAAACACTAATATTGGAGCTATAAGATGTTTAGAAGAGCCACATTAATTCAAGTTGATGTTTGTAAGGGATGTTTGATTTGCAAGGCTTTATTTTAATAATCAATTTGTCTTTCAGGCTATTCTTGAACAGGAACTTAGGCCATACTATGATGGAAAATGGAAGGGATTAGTAGAATCTCAAATTCCATCATTTGGTAAGATAATATTTTGAACATTTATGGAAATGGTTTGCTTTTGAATTTACTGTATAATATCAACTTTTATGGTTACATTAATATTTTATTCTATACTCAAGGTCTTTCTATGTACAACATATATGATGTGTCATCATATACGTAAATATAAGCTATCAGATTGATTTTACATCTGGAGGCAATTACTACCGGATAACCTAAGTACTAAATTGTAACAACAAAAGTCATCTTTATTACATTAACCCTAAAAGCATGCATCCTTAATGGTTTAAATATGTATGACTGTATATTAAAGTGATATTTTTAGTATTATTTGTTTGCTAATATTGAGACAATTTTATTCATTGATATGTAAAATATTTTATCTGTTGCAGCTGGTAGGAATCCTTCAACAGATTCCCATAATGCAGTAAATACAGTGTAAGTTTGTTAATTGATTTTCAGACTGCATGTTACATTCAGAGCAAAATCGATTTCCTCTACATCAAGAAAATACAAAATAAAATATTTAAATAATCATAACTGTGAACACTGATGTCAAAGCTGGCATGTGGTACTGTTTGGTCATATTCATTCTTTCTTTTAACCTTCCTACTTACAATTATTTGTGGATACATACACATTTGATGCAATAACTTTGTCAACATTATAAATCTGAATTTTTCTACAAATATCTACACCTAAATCTTGGAACTCATAGAGAGCATTTTGTCTGACAATTACTTTGTTCAACAATTACTTCTGAAATGAACAGCTGGTTACACTTTCAAGCAGATTCAATAAATTACACCTACATAAGGAAATATATCTACTATTAAATTTTAAATGTTGCTGCTATAAAAAGCACATGGCACATGTTAAAATTTAAAGGAATGCGACATCTGTTATGTGGTTCATATATAAATTTATCTTATAATTCAGAATGCTATTTTTGTAAAGCTATCAATAATTTCACTAGCTTTTAGTGATTTACTTAAGACTATCCTTACAGTTCTTGACAGAAAATTTTAATACTTTTATCCTTATTATTTCTTTCTTTTCGTATTAACAGACCTGCCGGATTCGTAGCGGACCCACAATCAAGTAAGAGTCAAAATACAACTAGATCCTTGTAGACATGACAGCAACTCTTTGCATTTTTTAGCCCTTTTTGTCATCTACATAATTGTATTGCAAGTGATGGTTTTTCTCGTGCGTGGGCGAAAAACAAGGAAATCTTAATTCAGAGATTTAAAGGCTTACCTTATTTTAATCCCCCAGTACGATTTGACAAAACATGAACGATAAATCCCATAAACATGTGCTTTGCTGTTATTTTTCTATTAAGCTCGGATATTTACTTTTTTTCAAATATTTAATATAATTTTTTCTCGTACTTACATTTTGACATGTCCTTTGAATATATCCTTGACTATGGTCCAAAAAAGAGGCTTTTAAGACCGATTTTACGGAATATTGGAACTCGGTCGCCATTTTGTTTATGTGTAAACCTTCGAGTTTCCCGCCCTTTGGATGCGCTCACAGCACGCGCGCAAATATGGCGCGAAAAATAAAACCTAATTTGCATAAACTAATTTATTGAGTTTATTGATTTTTTTTAGTTTTAATACATTTATATATTATTGTTTTCGTCTTTGATTGTTGATTTTATATTTTTTTATGGTTTTCTTTTTGCCTGGTTTATTAAGATTTGTCATTTCCTTGATGTAAGTTTATCTCGTCATTGTTACCTCATTTTACTAATTATTTCGTATCTAGTGCATAGCTGTCGAGTGAATTCTTATCTTGACGGAGCCTTTAAGCTTATCTTTTTCGTATGTCATTACAGTACAGGGACATCCTTTGTTGATTCATAATGTCTGCCAATGGCCAGGTTGTGAAGCGTATTGTGACAGTTTTCAACAATTCTTACTGTGAGTATTCATCTATTTTTAAAAGAGAATTTACTCTTGATCTTTACGATAATAACAAACGAAAATCACACTACAGTCTACCAACTTGAATTAATAAAATAGGCGCGAGATGGTTCGTTGAATTATGTTAAAGTAAATGTTTATTATAGTCTAATTGTTGCCAGATAATTCTATATTTTAAAATGTCTGTCTTACATTAATGTTTGCTCCTAGTCATTTAGATAACGACCACGCATTAGATGAACGAAGCACTGCTCAAGCTAGAGTACAAATGCAGGTTGTCGGTCATTTAGAAACTCAGGTATGTGCGACGGAATTATAGTAATACGTTTACTTTTGTTTGTTTGTTATTTTTCCTAATGCCATAACGGCTTCCATTTTTATTTACCTTTTTGTTTTGTGGTTTTTAAGACAAGAACGTACGATTTACAGCTGAGCTTTTTTATATTTGCTTTTAACTTTTAGACATACATTTAGTCTTGAATTCATGTGTGTTCTTTTTCTTTTTAATAGCTAAATAAAGAACGCGAAAGGTTGAATGCAATGATGAGCCATTTGCACATGCCAAAGGTAATCAATTCTTCCGTGTGTACCCCCCAAAAAACCCGATTATTTTAGTTTGCTTATCTTTTAGTGTCATTTATATCGTGCACATTTTTGTGTCTTATTAGGGTCAAGTAACATCCCCAGTTTCCGAACAAGAACAACCACCTCACTCTCATTCTCTTGTAACGATCCATGGTCAACCTTCTTCCCAAGAATCAGCTGCCAGATCACTTTCTTCCTCGCCTTCAAACACAACCAATGAAAACACAGAAAAAGATGGGCAGCTGGCTGCAGAGAATAGGGAACGCAAAATATGTATTACGCCTCCGCCCAATATCAGTGTCCACGATATTACTAGCACCCATGAAGCAACAACCGTCACTATGATGCCAATCATTCACATGCCCACCCACATACACGAAGATATAAAGCCGCTGGTACGTCATATGCATGAGGAGAAAATTCACAAAAGAAGAAGCGCAGATCCAGACGGAATTTCTTTAGGTAAATCTGTACGGTTACACAAACTCTGTGCATGGATAATGATGTTGGTGGTGTTCATATTGATGAGGAGGAAGAGGAGGAGGATGAAAATTTAAATGGTGATGATGATGCCAATAGTAAAGAATGATAAAGAATAAGCGTTTTAGAATGTGGCGCTAAAAACTATTACATTTTTAAGCATTTTTTACTGGAAGGAAAATATGTTTAAAAAAATTATTCTTGCATTTGAATTTTCTTTCAACCGATATTTTAAAAGCCTAATAGTGCGCACAGTTTGAGAGCTTTGTTTTGATTTGCAAATGCTGACAAACATTTGTAATTTGGTGTGTTAAATGAAATGATCAGGCGATTGTCTATCATTTCACTGTCAAAAATGTTGTCTTTTATCAAGAACCAAATAAGTTCCCGGGAATCTTTTATCGAGACAGACAGCGACTCCCACTAAACATTTTATAAAATAATGACCTTAAGCTTTCATTCTGACACATCGTTGAGATTCGATAAGGAATGTATTATTCTATTTTTAAGCTTTTAATTTGTCTTTTAGATATCCAAAGGTCTGCTGACTTCTATCAAAAGGCGGATGTACGTCCCCCTTTTACATACGCGTCTTTGATAAGACAGGTAAACAATACTAAAGTACTCTTCTTGAATAAAGCCAAGCTTATTGCTTCTCGGTAGTGGGAAATGGGTCACTTGTTTACCACTTTTAATTCCCAAAGACCGAAATCAAAAAGTCAGGTGTCATAAGAACGATATCCGTCATATTCTGTCCAATTAATTGTTGTTTCCTCTCAATGTCCATTTACTCGTTCAATTTTCCAACATTATCGTGTCAAGGCTGAAGGCTAACCATTTGGATATAATAGTGATCACTTCCTTCAACATTACCGACCGAGTGATAGGTAAAAGCAAGAATTTCCGCCAAGCACTCGATCAGTTTGTCAAATATTACAATTGAGTCTAATAGTCGTATCAATCATGGTGGTAATTTTTGTAATTAATATTAAATATATTATAAATAATTCGATCTTAAGTTTTCCAGACGTCGGCGGGTTAAAATTACTCTTTTGTTTCCTATGAATTTCTTAATTTGATTTATTACATTGTAATAAATAAGGTGGAACATGGAAGAAAAAAATTAATGCATTCGCTTTCTCTTTCACTTTTTAAATTCCAATATTTCACTATATCTTTTGCGTTTATAGAATCCCAATATTGCTCGCTCATGTACAAGCAGATGCGTCTAGAATATTTACTGGGTTTATTTTTATTCTTTTATTTTTTCCTGCTCAATTTTTATGTCTTATTTTTCTCTGACGTCCCTTGTGTTTTTGTTTCTCTTTTTAATGTAAGTACTCATTTCTGTTATTGTTTTATTTTTATTCAGGCTATTTTAGATTCCCCAGACCAGCAGTTAACCCTGAACGAGATATATTCCTGGTTTACTAGAACGTTTGCCTACTTTAGAAGAAATGCAGCCACATGGAAGGTACTCCTCGCTTCTCTCTCTCCACAAAACCCACCTGGCTAAATTCCAATTCGATGTCAGAGATACCATACACCTAAATCCAAAATGGCGCACGGCCGGTTGAAAACGAGGCATCCAGGGCCAAATTTACAGTTTTCTTATAATTTGATGCTGCAAAATTATCGTGTTCTTGAATGTAAGAAGAATAGAAAGACAGAACAAGTAAACAACGATATCTTTGCATTGACACCATATTATTTCTTTCCAGTGGGAACCCCTTGAAGATCATTTCATTTCTAGCTATTTTTAATGAAAAACCCTTGAGTTTATTAATTAAGTGGGTTTTGGTGCGATAGCTGTTATTTTGGGCGTTGTTGTTTTGTTTGTTCGTTTTCGCTCAGAACAGGCTTGACTAAAGGTGCTGACACACGGTGCAACATTGCATGCAACAAATCTGAAGTTGAATCGCGCTCTTTACTCTTGCAACATTGCGCGCAACAAATTTTATCATGTGAACATGACTGCAATATTACCCTGCAACATTTTGAAATTTCCAGCCTATCAGCTTGCACCAAATTTATAACTGCTGACCAAATATCTTAACATAGCAGGCTGACACAAGCGATGTTGCGTCATTTTGTTGCAATGTGTGTCACCCCGATTCAAATTTGTTGCTTGCAATGTTGCACCGTGTGTCAGCACCTTAACCTTATGAAAATATACGATAATAACCATGTCAGATTGTCATCAGTTGTATCTTGTTGCTGTCGTTACTTTTTTGTTGTCTTTGTTGTTGTTGTTTCTGTTGTTGCTGCTGCTGATAATAGTGGTTTTGAGAGAGTAGCAAAGGTGTGGTAGTCGTTGGTAATGGTAGTGGGTGGTAGCGGTGACGGTGACGGTGCATGGTCCCTTTTAACAACATGGTTGATGCTGACAACAACAGTTCCGTCCAGTGATCAAGAATAATAGTTCGAAGTCGAGGATGCAGTTTCCGCGCATAGCAAAACCATACTTTTTACCATGTACTCCAACCTCGGCTTGGAAATATTGTTCATGGCCACTGAACGGAACTGTAAAATGGAGTATTACTGTGGTATTGATGCTGTGCTGCTGTTTTGATAGTGAACCATGATAACTTAAGTTATTCGCCAAACCGCAATACTGAATATATATTTCTATTGCAGAATGCGGTCCGTCATAACTTATCTCTCCATAAATGTTTCGTAAGAAAAGAAAATGTTAAAGGAGCTGTTTGGATGGTGGACGAAGATGAGTTCATGAAACGAAGACCACAGTCTAAAGTTACGCAAAGTGCTTCGTAAGTAACGGCCCAATGACTATTTAGCAATCAAATCCAACTAGTGGCCAATCATCAACCCTGCGTTCTGATTGGATGAGGAACTACTAGGCTATAATTCATATCCTTCTAATAGCGAAAAGTGCCGGTTTTGAAAACCAAAACCGACATTAAATTGAACTTTAATTCAAAACTTGTTTGCATCTATATATTTAACCGACGTCTATTTGGTTTTTGCTATTCCAGTATGCATTCGTTTATATTAGAATTAGAAAGATAAAAGGCGTAAAACAAGCATGCAGCCAGTTAATTTTTCTTGGTAAAGATTCCCAACTTGTTGGTCTTTGATTTCAGGACATTAAAGCAAGAACGTGAACGTTTACTACAGCAGCCGCCATCTTGCCTGATAGGCCTTCCAACACAAGTCAGTCTTGACGCAGTTTCCAACTCACGTGATCACAATGACGTCGGCCTAGATGACGTCAGCATGGCGTCTTCTTCAGACGAAGGGAGGAAACGGCCACGAGAGGAAGAAAGCGAAGAAGGTGGACAACCTAAGCGACAAGTGTTACAGGAAGAAGAAGAAAGTGAAGGCGTTGGAGGAATCAGGAAGTTAGTTGAATTTTGCTCCAAAGATATCAAGTAAGAAATTCTATTAAGTATTTGTTCGTATTTTAAGGACGTTTTAAAGAAAGAAAAAAGTTTTTGATTTTTGCTTTAGATTGATTCGTTATTCGCAACTCAGTACCAAATCATTCATTTCAGTTAGCCTGTGCTAATTTCATTCAGGAGGGGGGAAAACGAATAACGCATGCGTATACTTACGTAGCTCAGCATGCAAGGAAAAGCTTTACGAAACAGATACTTAGTAGTATTTTCAGACTTCTTGGGTGCTTACCATTTAAACCAATCCATTCGGTTGGAAATTTGATTGCTAATGGTAAGAAAAGAGCGGGAAACTTTGACTAACGACAAGAAGTACACGCGTCCACCACCGGGAAAAACAAAAAGGGCGGGAAAAGTGGAATACCTCAATCGGAAGACCAAGTTTTCCGGAAATTTCCGATTGGAATGACAAATACCATTTGTTTACCAACCGGAATTTCCGGTTTTTCCGGGTAAATGGTAAGCACCCCTTGATTCCATTCCTTCCAATGACATTTAGAAACGACTTTGTTTTCTTTTCGTATTTTGACTTCAAAGCAGTCAACTGTCGCAGTCGAATGTTCAAGTCAAGCTTGAACCCCAGGATGATGAGCCAGAGATACATATGAACAGCAGTCCTGAGACCGACGATCAGATGCGTAATGACACAAACTCACAAGATAGTGATATTCAGTTGGAAGCTAGGATGCTTTATAGTGAAAATGGTTCTTTTGTTGGAGAGGACGAAAATGACAGGTAAACAACCTTTTATTTATTCATGATGAATAAGTTTGTTCAATGAATCATTCATTCAACTGTTAGTGCTGGGGTTTTGATTTATTTGCGGACACACTATGCGACATCACCAGCAACGTTGCATATAAAAGGCTGAGGTTTTTGACTTCTACTTCTGCGACGTCGCATGCAACATCGCAACGTGTGTCTGTACCTTTATTAAACCAGGGATTGCCCTTTTTTAGATGCGTTATAAAAAAGGTGTGACGCGTGAGTAAGAAGAGAAAGTGCAAAAATCTTCCATAAAAGAAATGGTGGTTTTAAAAGTGCGAAGTTTGGTCCAAATAAGTAAAGTTTGATCCAGCGCCTTAAGTTTGATCCAGTTTGCTTGACGCATACTCCTTTGCTCTGGATGCAATTGACGTCATAGCATGGCCGCCATTTTTGTACTTGCTTTCTTTTGCTGTGTCAATTCGGGACGCACGCTACCGCCCTGACCTATGAATGAAGCTCCCTTATTAATATTATCTTGATTATGTTACAGGTAAAGATGAGATACCAGCACTAGAGTCGGTCCCTAAATTAAATTGGCGTAGCAATAGCAGTAGGAAAAATATCAAAATGGGAGCTAGCACGTTTTTGGTATCGGAGACACTTTTGGCCACAGCTCGGAAGGAAGTCTTTTTAAATGATTGACGCGCGTGGCTATAATTACTGGTAGATGGTAAGGTAGATATGAGGAGAGTAAGATTCAGTAGTTGCTAAATGCAAGGATAGAAACGGTTTTATACAGACATGCACTGCTCAAAGCAATTGACTTAGCAGAATTTGTATGATGGGCTGAAAAACGGATGATATGTTGTCTCAAAGACTTTCAAATTGAACGGCGTGTTTTGATTGGTTTAGAGGGAAACCATTTTATTGTCAAGGTACCGTAAGTAAGTTTTGTCGTATGCACAAACAGCGCTTTTCGATGTCATTTTTGCGACTAAAGAAATCTCTGGCAGAGTTCATCCTTCAACCATCTTGAACTTGTAGAGATAGCAGATCACATAAATAACACTTTAACGAGGATTAGATATGTGTAAAAGAAGCAAAATACTTACAATAATATAAGCTAATGAAAGAAACATTGTAAAAAGTACATTGATTGAACCACAAACGATTTTTCAATGAGCATGCGACATCGACCAAAACTTGGGCACGGTTTAGTTTAAACATCTAGATCTTAATATAAATAAATAAATAATATATATATAAATATATATATTAAAACTATTTCCAGAGGGCGACAGACTTCTAGAAAAAATAAATAGATAGTTTCTGATTAACTTAAAAAGGAGCATGTGTCCAAATAATTCAAATCATTCAGCCCCAAGCAGTCTCTTTGGCGATTATTAATAGATATTACTTTTTAATAGTTTAAAACGTGTTTAGTGTCGTGGAATGAAAATTATTAGTAGATTATTTTTTTAGAACCTCGATGGAGGTATAAAATATCTTGATTTTAGCACAGAATTTTATGGAAAGAATTTTTTAGGCATTTTATTTTAATTTACTAATGCACAGAATAATATAAAAATGTTATTGGATATGCAGTGTGACATTGTTAGATATGTTTGCACACGTCACGCAGTCCAGTTTCTTTAACCGGCTGTGTTGCGTGACAAGGAAATTTGGAGTACAACCTCCTTCTGGTGTCTGGCAGTACCAAATAAGAGTCCAAGGAATTCAAGGCATATTAACAAACATCTACTTTAATATAGTTCTGTTAATTTTTCTCTGATTAATTTTTTCTTCAATACCCAACTTTTGATATTGTGGTTGAGTTTGTCAAGCACAAAAACATTTCGAGTCGAGGCTCCGGGGAAATTTAACAAAGTAACCGTAAATATTCTTTTGTTTCCCCGAAGCCTCGACTCAAATGCTTTTTGCTTAATCATTCAACCACAATATTGAAAGTTGGCTATTCAGTTTTACTTTTTCGGAGACCGTCTTCGCTTTTCCTTTGTTCCTTCACACGATCCAAAAGAAACTTGATATCTGGACATAGCAATATTGCTCTGCGCATTATTTACGCACCCAATGCAAAAGTTATCATTGCTTTCCAAAGCGTTTTTGATATTAATACTGTGCTAATTTTGGTGGGAAAAGACAACTGCACCAACAGCAGGCTCTATAGGCCTTTTTCGAGTTCCGCGATGGCTGTCAAAAGTATCCCGTGCTCAGATTCGAAAACGAGGCATTTTCGGGCAAGACTATTTCACGCGCTTTTGAAAACACATACAAAACTTTGAAAATCATGCTAATAAATTGAGGAATGCTTTGAAGTTTCTTTTAGTTGGGAAGCAGGATAATAACTTTTTGAAAAAAATAAAGCTCACTTCAGACAAAATCATTTCTTCAAGAGTCTTAGAAATTGCCTTAAATTTTATGGTTTCTTGTCACACTGCCCGAAAATGCCTCGTTTTAATGTCTGCGCCTGCGATACTTTTGAAAGCGCTCGCGCATCTCTAAAATCGTCTACTAGTAATACTTAAAGAAATCGAGTCGGCTGTGGATCCTAGTCATTGATTATGGTATGACAAGTAGATGTAGATATATTGTTACGAAGGTTCTTGGTATGTCTGACGAAATGAAAATCTAGAATAGCTTTGAAATACTGGAAGAAAATAAAGTATGAACTTTGTCAATTTTACATTAGAAATAAATTTATAATTCGTTTATTTCTTTTAAATAAAAAAGAAATCTATAGATGAGAGGAAAATGGTGCAAGTGATTAATACTCTGAAACTGATCAGTTATACAGTCAATGTCATTAACGTTGTGCACCGAAAAAAGACATTTACACATTTAGACTAAAAGATATATCACGTGTTTCATTATGTATTCTTTGCCTCGTGTGCGTCAGCCTGAACTTTAAATGTAAAATTCATCTCGTGAATCGAAAATCCAGAATGCCCTGACCATTTAGTGAGGATTTAAGATTGAGAATGGTATTTCAGCATTTGTTTTATGTCAGAACCTTCGAGGAAACACGTGATACTTCTTTTAGTCTAAAGGTCTAAATGTGTAAATGTGTAAATGTCTGTTTTTGGTGGACAACGTTAATGACATCGACTGTATGTCCATTGGTTACACCGAATTTTAATGCATCATATATTTATGACGCCATTGCTTGTTTATGAGGAGGACAAAGAGGTGGGAAGGAATAAGAATTTGAACTAATTTTACTATGAAGCTGAATTGGTAGCCTTAATATGTCTGGTTTTCAACAATTTTTAAACTGGTGTTCATACTACAATATCTATGGTATTTCGTGACTATTATTGCTTTCTTAAGTCCTAAAATTTCCCATCTTCGCAGTTTTCGATGTGTTGTGTTCATTGTCCCCAAGATGCCATGACCACACGACTAAGATGTTTAGCGTGTTATATAGTGTTTTCATGTGACGTCATAGTATAAGCAACACAAAATTTGTGCGACGTGTGTGCCTCCGTGCACGTGCGCAAAAGTTATAACTTATGAATTTAAACTTATATTTTACAATCACCACTCCCTGTACCACTACATTCTATATTTACAACATACAACTCTCAACTCACATGTTGATTTTTACGGAGGAAGGAAACCGGAGATCCCGGAGAAAACCCTCGTGGCAAGGGAGAGACTAACACATTTTAAAAAATCAGTCAACTCACATATTACGCAACACGGCGCCAAGGGCGTCTGTGCAGGACGCTAGCGCAACCCAGACAACTGGAGACCCTGTTAACTCGTCGCTTTTATAAGTGAAACGTTTTGCTTAACCTTTTCTAACCTTTCTAATTTGCCATCTTTCAGTGGCACGTATAGAAATTGGAATTGGTTTTACCGGATACGCGGTGAACACTGTTGAGCACCCGCGCTACATTGCTGGAGACAGCTAGGCTCCCGAGGGATGTCACGCGTAGCAACTTCCCGCAAAACTATTAATAGCGCAGCGCAGTGATTCTAAAAATAGCTTAAAGATTCTGACAAACATTGCATTCTGTTTAACCGCTACGAGGATTATACGAACCGATTTTATTATTTTTTGACTTAAAGTTACAATAATAACCCATGTAAACTAAGATCAACTGCGATCGGCTATGAAAATTATCTGCTAAAAGTAAACTTGTAAACTTGTAAGTTTGTTTGTCCGAATTTCGCCTTTGTCTTCGTTTTTATGACGTCACGACTGCGCTGCGCTATTGAGGAACTCTGCTATTCTACACGAAATGTTGCATTTCATTGGCTGGGTACATCACTTCCGTTGCAGCAGTTTTTCATAAGAAAAACTTTGCTGCGTACAACGTTTTAGAGCTACTACATTCGAGTGTACTTTCCTAGCATTACCTGCAATGATGCGCACTGCAACTATAGATCTAATTCGTCTTGGTGCAATGATATGTTTACCCATTTAAGACCACGTGTCATATGTCCGGGCCTTGAGAATAACATTCTTTGTATGGTTTTATCTATAACGACACGTGGTCAGAAATGGTTAAGCATTGCACCAAAAAGAATTACTTAGGTCTATTACACAGGTGAACAGACGGTACAATTACAACTGTGCGCAACGCCGTGAGTAATAGTTGCACCGTGTGTCTAGGTGTTTGTCTGAAACCAAGAATTTCGGCAGTAGAGTTAGGTTTTGATGACGGTTACGTGCCGGTGCCTTGAGGGAAGGGAGCCGGAATGACTTGTCGATAGTAATGAGCAGTACCCCTCCCCTGTCTTTTTTATATTCCTTGCTTATCAGTCCCACACCTAGAATGGCCACAGTACGTTTGTAAATCATGTACTGAAGGTTCTATCCTGACCTAGCCTATACTGCGCATGGCTGAGACAAAGTTTGTCCGGCTCGCTCTATCCCGTGTACGAGCTTTTTTTTTTTTTTTTGGCTCTTCCAAGTGGATGAGCACTATTTAAAAATTGCTAGAAGGTTGCGTTTACGCTATGTTAAAGGAGTATTAGATCGATATTTTAAACATGACTTAACTTGATAAAATTGTTAAATATATAAGAAATTTGAACAGATACATATGTCAAGTGGCACAGCAAAATAGTTTACCGGCCGGGCTTTATGTAGTCCTACTAAGACAGTTCTGAAGCCGGAATTTAAGCAGTCCGGTCCTCCAAGATTAGCTGTCTCTGTGGTAAGTTAGTACAAAGAGAGAGAATGAAAAAATAGCTATAATGCTTCAGAAGCAAAACCTTTTGTCTTTTCTCTACATGCCGTACAGACAAGAACAAAGCCGGTCCCAATTCCGGCCTTTGAACGAAAACCAAGTTATTATGTTTTTAAACCATAGTAGAATTAGAGGGGACTGTAAAACATTTTTTAAAGACATATGAAAAAGAGTAAAAAGTACAAAGCAATTCTTTTCCTATTTTTCCTAGAGGTGGCCGTTTGACTAAATCTTCCAGGCGCAAAGAGTACGTTTTTCTATCGATATTGTCATCATTCACGCTCTGGTTCACCTTTTTAAATGCGATTTATATGCGCTTTTGATTCAAATGCATCAGTAGACAAAAATCTCTACAAAGCAAAGCTTCACAAAACACATGTTCGGTGTACTGCTAAGCTCATAGCATCAGTCATATTTCGAGCTATCGATCTTCATGTTTGCGTGAACAAGGAATTCCAGCATGGACTCTGCATAATATTGTGCCGTCAGGGGAAAAAAGGAAACGCTTTCCTGGCGCTCAACCTTTATAATAAGTCAATTGAGTAGCTAGTGGTTGAAAGCTAAGCTAGGCTTTTCAAGACATCCATAGTTGCAGCATCTCAAAACAGCTGATAGCTAGGTAAGAAGTGCTCATAGGATATTTGAAATCTTGTTAAATAAGTTTAACTAGTGAGAACTTGAAAAGTTTCGTAAGCCTTGCCCAATGCATGTATAGGTTATCGAGAATGCTAGATTCGTAAGCGTAAGTGTGAAAGTGGAACTCAATCGCTTAGCGATCTTAAAAACATTTCTAACCATCTCTGCATACTCAATTAACTATGATCTCAGTTATACGAGTCATGCAAGTTTCTAAATAACCTGGACTCAGCTCTTTGGCATTAAGAAACTACACAGATTCTTGAGTCCATTTAGCTCTACTCATTGTTCAGGTAAGACACGGTTTTAGATGAGCCAAATCCAAGCTTGACAAGTTGCTGTCATCAAACCTGATCATCCACCGTCCCTCATCACAAATAGTAATTGCCAGAGACATGCCTATAACGCATCCTAACTCAATTCAAATTCACTCAAAAATTAGCAAAATTATACAAACGTCTGAGCAAGAGAATATGAACTATTTTTCTCTTAATTGTCTCTTGGTCTGAGACAGCAATGTTAATTATATATTTTTTATAGGATTCGAGTTCTGACTGTTCTGCTCCAACAACCATTATTTTGGCGCCATTTTTCATCGCATCTTAGCCAAAGAAAAAAAGTCCGTTTTAACATACAGAACATCTCCATGACTAAACTATCTCCAAACTCTTTAGCGAACAGGTTTTTTTTCTTGAATTTATGCAACTTTATAGAAAATGGCTCATGATTGAATGCTTTATCAATGCTAATATTCACTTCAGTCTGGCTGGTTTAGTCACACTTGACAAATCATTCTCAGCAATTTTAACTCGACTTGTTTTAAGACAATAGAATATATGAAGGCTAGAAGTCAGTTTGAAATCCAGACCTTCTAATCTCTAGATTTATTTTTATTCCATGAGTTTTTTTTCTTTCTTTAAGTTACTAAGCACCATTCTTTTCAAATCTTTTTAAGCCCAGTTACTGAAAGGAAAAAAACAGTTACGCCAGGTTGCCTTTCAAAATGGCTGACGATGATTTAGGTAGAAAATTTCTTAACGACGAAGAAGAAGAAGAAGCAGTAGACTCAACAGGAGAGACGCTGATCCTTCAAAACATTAAGAAGAAGAAAGAAGAACGAAGTAAAAAACTGAATAGTATTTATATGTCCTACGACAAACTCCAAGTTGACGAGAAGCTATTCCAAAATGGTGATGTTCATCAAGCTAATCAGGAAGATGAAGTTGAGGTTTGACAATGAATTATTCGTGCTCTAGTACATTTGGGGGTGGGGGTGGGGGTGGGGGTGGGGGTGGGGGTGGGGTGGGGGTGGGGGTGGGGGTGGGGGTGGGGGTGGGGGTGGGGGTGGGTGAGCATGGGTTGTTTTTTCGCACTTTAGCGGACGTTTTAGTCATTTATTGAAAGAAAAAAAAAAGATTAATAGAGGTTTTTCACGACAGCCATGTTCGTTGACAGAAACAATGCAATATTTTTGCATGACAAAATAATTTATTTCCCATAGAAGAAAATTTATTTTTGGCCTCAAACACGGCTACCATGATAGTTGGTATTGTTGGATTTATGGTTTCGATTCATAGTCTTAGAGTATTGTACTAACTAAAGCTGCACATGCATTATCTCTAGGGCGAAGTGGTAAAGACGAAAAAACCTCAGAGGTTGAATGAGGCAGTTATGTCATTGGATTATATGAACGTATCAAAGTTGCTTGCTCAAAATATAGGTAGGTAACGTGGGAGAGATGAGCAGAGATTCTTTATGTACGCCTCTTTGTGCAACGGAGCACCTCTACCTATGGATAACAATGTGCGCATAAAAAATTTGTATTGCGGAAGAAAATGCGATCAAAGTGGTTTTTTTTTTTCTTTTTTCTTCTTTTAGTCCTCCTTTTTGTCCTTCTTCTCCTTCCCCTACTTCTCCAACTCCTCTTCATGTTGATGTCGTTGTTTTCTTCATCTTAAATTCTTTTTCTTCCATTCCTCTTCTTCTGGTCTTCAAGCTCTAGATCTCCCCCGTTCTTCTTTCATCGTCTTGGTTTTTTTTTTTTTTCCTCTTACTAAAGTATTTATTATTTTTCACAGATATTAATTTTCCCAATAGATTTGGGCGCGGTCCTTTACACAATGCAATACTAAAGGGAGATTTGAGAATGGTCAAAATGATCCTCGATGCAGGTGCTGATGTCACTCTTAAGGACGATAGAGGTGATACCCCTCTACACTATGCAGTAAGAGCTGACAGTGAACAAATAACAAAGGTAAGACGATAGCGACTGCTTTTGCAATATATAATTTAGGCTGCGTTCATAAAGTATGGCAGAGGGAGGGGGGGCAGGTGAAATTTTTAAATGTCCAGAATAATTCTTAACAGCCCCCCTTAAAGTCATGCAAAAAAATACGATCCCCTCCCCTTAAGCAAGGCTGTAGCTTCTTTCAAAAATTGTGCATCCCCCCATTTTTCTGATAAAAATTTGCCCATCCCTCCCTTTTTCGATCCCCCCCTCAATTTCACCTCAGTACCCCCCACCCCCCTCTGCCATACATTATGAACGCAGCCTTATCTTTGGCTGGAAAGATGACACAGGGCGGAACTTTTAAGTTTGTAGAGCAAAAGACATTATATCTTAACCGATCTTTATAAATTATAAAATGAACTGAGTGAAGTCATTAACCAGTGAAATAAAAAATACTAGTCAACGTGTAATAGTACTAGTCAAATAGACATACAAATAATCTGTATTAGACTAATATCTATTTGACGGGTTTAGTGGCTTCACTTTATGGCTATCCCTTTCTTTGTGTGCTACCTCTCCTAAAGGTCATAAAGAATTTGTCCACTGCCAGCTCTGTCATGTTCCGTAGAGACACGCGCAACACAGTCGTGTATCTTGCCGCGCAAAATAATTTGCGCTGTTTTATCAAACGTGGCTCGGGTTATCACACCGCGCGCTAGGTTATCGCGCGAAAAGCAGTAACACGAACAACATCCACTCGGCACTTTAGATACGTTGCAATGGGTTTGTAGCGGTACCTTCATACAATGGACTGAATTTAAAAACCTCCGCAAAATGGATTTCCGCATCTTCTCGATTAAGCATTTCCACGGATCCATGCAGCATTAAGTCGCCATAACCCACTTTGACGCTTGTTATTCTATGAATACACGATGGGGAAATAGTAAAAGAAATTAAACTTGAAGTCCAGATATGGATAACATTGTTGAAACATTTAATATAAAATTAAAATACGTTTGCGTTCAACTCAATTCACAAAACTAGATGGACCCATTAATATTAAACCTGCAAGATTTATATGATAAGACATGTTTATCATAATTGAGCCTGAATGTTATTTAGAGGCAAACTTAAAACCGATTCCAAATGGACCCTTCCCTAAAGTATCGTGGATGCAACGCTAGCATAGAAATTCGAAAGAAATCACACTTTTTCTCGATGGAATTTTTGTTTGTTTGTTGTTGTTGTTGTTTTTTAATGTTAACCTTGCATTCAAGACAATTTGAAGAAGGGTCCATTACTCTGCGGATACTCCAACCGGGATCACTATGATAAATTAGTATCATTAACCAATCACATTGCGACATTTAGCTCAATGTTTTTAACCGGCCAATCAGATAGATCATCGATATAATGAGAGCGTGAGAACGTGATAATTTGATTGGTCAACACTGTTAACAGTTCAATCACTGTCTAGTTTACCATTATCTGATTGGTCAGTCTTATTCAAGGTCCCGGTTAGTGTCCGTACAGTAATCTGACGTCGAAAAACAAACGTCCAAAATCTCTAATACGTAAACGAGTTTTAAATGTAAGTATATCACTGTGGTCGTTTAACTCAAAAACGTTTGAATGAAGTTGATATGTCTATAAAACAAAGCTGGATTCAATCATTCTAAATCTTTAGAATGTTATTCATTGGTCTTAGTTAATCCAAAAAATATATTAATTCTGCGTATATAAATTTTGAAGCAGAAAAGTCATTCTAAGAATCTGTTTTGTGATTCATAATATAATAAGTCACTAGCGTGCACAAGCCAAAGCTCGAAAACCAATTACGATGGACGTCTCCAGTAGTATGCTTAAATACATCAAGGCCACATGACGCAATAATACAGGAACCTAAGAAGAGTGTTTATAAATTCTTAATGATTAGTGGAGCGTTGATAATCTGGAGAAGTGTACATTGGCACGTTTGGAGGGTAACTGTAATGAGGTGCGCAAGCTCGATTACAATCAGATCCTGCCGGGCATTCTTGACATAACGATGGTTGCGGTAATCGAAGTCCAGGGGATATTCCTGGATATTCTGTAGTAGGATTAGACGGATGATTTAACCCGATACTAGGGTACAGCGGAGTGTTAGCTGGGCGAAGAAAGCTTTGATGTTCTTGAGATAAAGTCTGATAACTTGGGAACAAAACGGATGGGTATGCTGTGTACCCAGGATATATCGAGGGCTGGTAACTAGAAACAAATGGTTGAGGAGGTCCACCGCTGGCCATTCGATTCGCAAACGCCAGTTTAGTGTAATTCTGAGTCTCTTCCGCGCGCTCTCTCTTGCGCTTCATGCGCCGGTTTTGGAACCAGGTCTTGACTTGCTGGTCGGTCATTCTAACAGCCAAGGCTAGTTGTTGTCGTTCTCTGGTGCCAATGTATTGGTGTTTTTCAAACGCCCTCTCGAGTTCGCGGACTTGATCAGTTGTGAACGATGAGCGGTTTTTCTTTGGCAGAGTGGACGGGGATTGGTGACGAGAGTCAGGCGAACCTTCGGGGACAAATACTATCATAAATTCCAAGAAAGCAAACATTTTATGTTTTATAAAACTTGCTAATCCTTTTTGACAAAAAAGTGTAAAACATATATTATCAAAAAAAATTATGTGTGCAATTCTCGAAGGATTAAATATATTATATGCAAAAAACAAATTGTATGATCAAGATTTAGGTGGTCCTTTCACCTGAATTTCCCATTAGGGATCTATAACTATTAATAAACAAATAAATAATAATAATTCAGATCTCCCGTGCATGACGTTATTGTCAGTAAATCGTATTTGCGTCTGTGAATGACGATAAAAGCTAACAAGCAAAATTTACTCAGTTTGCAAATGAATTGACTTTGATCGAGTAATTATGGGTAAATCGAGGTCTTACAAGATAATAGCATGAATAGAAAAGATGAATAACACATTTTCCTCGTTCATTAAAAAAATTTTTTAAAGCTGTGAGCTGTATAGTGAAGCGTTAACGAGTCATTCGACACGGGTGAGATTAAAATGATAAGTTAAAACAACAACAAAATAAAGACTAAATCAGCCAACATCTTGAAACAATTTCAAATATATCTACAAACAAACAACTGATATTTATATATCTAACAGAATAACAAGTACGGGATTCTTGAATGTAAAGATACATTGAAAATCATTGTGATTGTTGAACACCTCTACTTTTAGAGACGTTTATACTTCGTTTATACTTTATGCTTCGGACATTATTTCAATGAGCCTTTGTCCGAAATAAAAAAAGAAATTTCAAATTACCTGGTTCTTGTGATGAATCACTCTCGTACATCTGAGGACTTGTGGATTTATTCGGCGAAGACTCACACGTAGAAGACGAGCTTGTTGAAGAACTCGAAGGCGATACTTGACTATACGGGACGGGAAAAAGATCCTGAACTAGGAAAGATGAGGGCTTCTTGATCTCAGCTTTAGCGCAGAAGTCTTGTAATTTCATGGTGGAGCTGTAAGGATTTATTCCAAGGTTATTTTTCGACATGTTTGTCAGAGCAAGAAGAAACCGTTCTCTCTTTGAAGCAATGAATGTGTAAACTCTGTCTTTGAGGTGCTGATTTGAATATGAAACTAGCCGCTTTTGGCGGCAAACGAGCTTGATACTGCCAGCGCGAGACTATTTCAGAATCGGCGTGCTTATTCGATGGGAAAACAATGGGTCATCGGATGGCGGGATCTTGTGACGAGGGGATGAATTAGCCAGGGTATTGTGTTGGGCCAGGTCAAGCTGAAAGGGCGGGAAACTCAAACGGTGTGGTTCTAGGAATGACGCACTAAAGACGCAAAACGATCGCAAAGTAGGACTCAATTTCATATCCAAGCTGTTCATGCCTTTTGTCAGTGAATATTTAAGAGGAAAAAAGTATACCTTTGTAGTATTCATTATTAAGAGAACACTTTACAAAAACGTAGACACAAAAAAGTCTTTTCCAATTTAAAGTTAGTTTTTAAATTTTAAACTCTGGAGGGCAGTAATGTCACACATAATTAGCGAACAATGAACTTTTTATGTGGACGCTACCACCTAAAGACACGCAAATGCTTTGCACGTAAATCTTTCATTGACGACCACAGTTAACCTTGGAATTAAAGGCCCATTGCTTCAGATCATTGTACTCGAATGGCTCATTTAGATAACCAACTTACTCTTAATTCTAAAATAAATTCGTCAAAACTTATTCTCTCTTAAATGGAACGCTTGACGCATGATATTCGGACAAAGGTGTTGTGAAATTGCGCGCGCTGTTTGAGAGAAAAATTTAAGATGCGACGCCCATTTCTTTAATTTTCTTTTGAGAATAAAGTGAGTCTTCCGTTGCATCAGTTTTGTACTCTCGATTAGAAGATTCGCGTTAATTTTTTTTTTTTTTTTTTTTTTTTTGCGTTATAGTTTTTATATAGAAACTATGATACTAAAGCTCAAACGATTTTTTACTCATCTGACAAGAGGTTCTTTTAATGTTCTTTCAAGCACAGTAGATAGACATGAAGAGAGCGCGAGGGAAAGAAGTTCTCACTCTCGCTTCCTTTAGCCTTGTACGCAGACGTTCTTAGGGTTATCTGGCTCGACGTTTCTTTCCCCACGAGACGACGTGACGACCCAAAGAACGTCTCCGCAGGAGGCTACGTTTCCCTCTAAGGCCCCGTATACACGAAGCCGGATATTTTTGCAAACGCATATTTTTTTTATCCGTTTAGGCCTACCGTTTACACGGAGACGGTCTTTAGCCGGCTATTTTCGAAAACGCTTTTCAAAGCGGATATTTTTGAAAACGCTGGCTATACCTTTCCATGTAAACACTCGAAGCTGGATATTTTCGTTAACGCTGACGTCACTAAACAAAGGTGATCGCAGGCTCAGGAGCTATGCGCATGCTCATTTAGCTCCTTTGAGCGTTTTCCGAGTCGATACAGTGTTTTCGTGTAAACGGGCGAAAACGATGAGCGTTTATGCGAAGCCGCATATAAACGCAATTTTTTTTTTACACGGATGAAAAAAATGTCAAGCTTCGTGTAAACGGGGCCTAAGTTTATTAGTGGAAATCCACCCCCCCTCCCCCCCCCCCCCCCCCCCCCCCCCCCAAGCCCCAAAAGAAAGAATACCTCTGGAACCTGGGTATTTGAATAATATATTGTTGTTCTAGATCATGGTGAACACCTTTATTTTATTGCATCAACAGCTATTATTGGAACACTCTGAATGTGATGTTAATGCCGAAGGAAGCTCTATGGCAACACCACTTCATCTCGCAGCAAGTCTAAACAATGCAAAACTTTGCAAGCTACTTGTATGTATATAGATCATAGAGAGTTATTGTTTATTCTGACACGATAAGAATTTATATAAGCTTAAAACGTTTGCACAGCTATCAACCACTTTACACTCTAACATTTTGTAGCATCAAAAAACCTTTCTACTTAGTCATTTTGATCATTCATTGGATTCAAAGTGTTACTGATTGAAAAAGTTCGTATAATTATGTATGCTAGTCTGGTCGGTGGCCAAGGCACTCAAAGACATGGTGCGCATAGCGCGGGGTGATTAAATGATGATCAGTTCTCCATGCATAAAATGAGTGAAGTTAAGGAAAACGAACTAACATATGTTTTTACGCGACCTTTTTTCAATTTTCAAATTCACGAAAAGTTTGAAGTAGAGTCGAGTCTATCCAGATTCCCTAGATTCTACTCAACCAAAAATGCCCACAGGGTACCCACTTATCAAGTTGCTTTTTCATGTATTACTTTTTCATTTTCAGTTGGAACACATGGCAAGAATGGAACTGAGAGAAGAGTTCGGAAGGACAGCTCTTGGCAAAGCAATGGAGAGTGGGGCTACGAAAGCGGTCAAATTTCTCTTTGAATTTAGTACGTCAAGTAACAATATACAAATGATTGTTGAGTTGAGTTTTTTCTGCTTAAGTCCTCTCTTTCATTCGATGCATCTCGCTGTTTTTTGATGATCGCAGACTCATTCATACGAATTTGGCCTCGTTTATAGGTAAACTATTCAACAAATGAGAGAAAGACTATTAATTTAAAATCGTTGTTTTTTATAGTCAAAAACAATGAACTTGGAATGGAAAACTACTTGTATAATGCTGACAAAGAAGGGAGCACTTTGTTGCATTTAGCAGTGGACAGCGGCTTTGTGAAGGTATAAATGTACAATACTAAAAATGAGCTGAGTTAAAAGATAAATAGTCTTAGCAGTGGTTTGGCAGACTGGCTCTCTGGAGCAACTTTACTTCCATACGATTTACATCTAATCATGGACAAGCAGCTGTACGAACATACGACACTGAGTTCAGGAACTGATCTTGGATCGCAGTAGAGAGACGCGAACCTGTGTGCACAATCTAAATACTCGGTTTATGACTTATTTGAATGTGATACATTAGCTACTGTCGTCGCCATTATAAATTGGTACAATGTCGTTTGAACACTCAAATAAATTGTACTTGCACCGTGTGGGAACCTGGCTATAAATTCGAGAATACAACTAATAATTCTCTGTGTGCGGTCATTCTGAATCTGCGCATCTGCGTTTAAAAGCGGCGATAGCATTACCATGGTAACGATCTTTCTTATTTTTTGATCCCAAGGTCGTTGACCTTTGCTTGAAGTATGGAGCAAGAATAAGACAACCAAAGGTACCGATCTCGCTACAAACAAGGCCCTCTTATTGTCTTTTAATAATCGTAACTCTTATATTATTATGAGACGTAAAAATCTTTTGATTTCAGAGTCAGGGTCGTTCAACAGCTTTCCACTTGGCATGCGAGCAAGGCTCAGTAGAAATTGTCAAACGTCTGCTTCAAGAAGACCCTAGTGTTGCTAAGATACTATTGATTGATGCTTGTGGCTCTACACCATTACACAATGCCGCCAAGAACAACAGCTCCGCCATACTTGAGCTGCTTATTGAGCATGTAAGTCATCAAAAAATCGATCAGGCAATTGAAATGCGCGTGTGAGAAACACTGCATGTTATTCGCTACTTTAGGAATCGGTGGTAGACTGGGACGAGTTGAGACGCGCAAAGATGATTGGGATTGTTATATGGACACTTGTATACAGATAAAAGAGAGCTGTGAACAACATATTTGCTAATTGACTTGTCATTTATAGACGGAACTGCACACGAGAATTATGATGAATTAGAATACTGGTTGACGTATTCTGAGTCAGGATTAGATCGTGAAAATAAAAAGACTGCTTCATATCAATGAATAATGCTACCCTTACAGAGTGTTAATGTTGGGGTGAATTTGAGTTGAGTCGTTTCCATCGAATACCTTGAGTAAATCTAAAGAACTAAGTCATATAAATGAATGCTCTTGATATACTCTTACAGGGTGCTAATGTCAATGCTAAAGACGACAACAACGTTACCCCCCTCATGTTGGCCGCGAGTTTTGGAGCAACCGATTCTATTCGACTCTTGATGGAAAAAGGTACGGATCCAACGATCAAGGATATTGACGGACGAACTGCGCTATTCAATGCTGTGAGGCATTCGAATGCTATGGAAGTCTTGCTAACGGTAAGTTATTGCTGGGTTAGAAAGAGTTGTCGTTACATGCCTTCCCACATCGGCCAAAGAAGCAACGAACCTAGAGAAGAATTCTATTGTTTGACTTTGAGCGGACGGACGCATGCGAGCGGTGACAGTCCACGTAATCTGCTCTATGATCGTAAACAAGAACGTGACGTGTCTCGATAAACAAATAAATGAACAGTAGCCCTGTAGCGTCGTTGTGATTTGCTTAGTTGATGTTGCCATTATTAATAAAAATGCGGTACCTCGTGTTCTGATGGTATTTTTGCAAACTGTTTGCAGAATCAACAAATGATTCCACTGCTGATAGAGAAAGACGCTACAGGATATGCTCCTCCTCACTATGCTGCAAAACATGGGGATATCAAGGTAATCGTTTTTAAACCCTAAACTAACATATAAACTGACTAAACGCATATATTGGTACATGTAACAATGCGCAACCTCTGGGTTGATCAAAGTCAGGGCATGGCTAACTCACAGATCGAATTGTAATTTAACTGGTTGGGTTTTGCGGAGGGAGTAAAACTGTAGAAAAAAACAATCCAGGAATCAAACCAGGGACCTAAGACCGTACCTTGCTTTAAAATAAAAAACTTCCGCTCTTATAACATGCAAGCCTTTTATTGCGTGTTGATTACGAATGTTCTCCCTTTCAGACAATGCAACTCTTTCTATCCCACAACAAAGCAATCGCTAGTGTGACGTCAGACTCCTTGGCCACGCCCCTACACGTGGCTTCAAGGTAAGACAATTCCATACAATAAAATGCTGTGTGCATGCTATCTCCTTGTTATACACACTGGGCTTGATTCGGATACAAATAACAGTAATGTCTGCTATTATTGTTCGTTTGTCCGCAGACATGGCTGGGACGCAGTCGTTAGCATTTTACTTGAAAAACAAGGCAGTAAAATTGTCAATCTCCAAGACAATCGAGGTAGGACAGCCTTACATTATGCCGCTAGCGGAGGGCATCACAGAGCAGTTGTAGTTCTCCTACAATACGGTGCAACTATAGAAAGGTTAGTCGCATAAATAAGTACCATCTGTTTTACTTTATCATCAAAGGAAAGTAAACAATACAAACAATTTTCAATCAATTTTCGAAATCAGAGTTTTAAATTCTGAGATATTCTAGCTAATGTTTTGAGCTTGTGGGACATAGCAACGGTAACTAGGAAGCGGAACCATGAATAATCGTTTCATCTTTAGATGCGTGAATACTGTGGTTAAAAGCACGAACGTTAGGTTAGCTATAGGTATAGTTGCGGTGTTTGTTCCTTTTTAATAGAGCTGAGTGAGTTGTTATAAATAGAAAAGAAATACCTTTGCAGCTGTGTTCTAGACTAATTATAAGAAATCATATGCATGCATAAAGTTTTTGCGCAAACCGCCTTCAGTCATTGTGATTACAGTACTTTTTTTATTCAAACATATAGTTTCTATAAGTTGTCTCCAAGAGCTCTCATGCGAGCTCATCTAGGGAGATCACTTAATATAAATTTACAAAATTAGATCAGTGGAGTACACAAAGTAATTAACAAAATAGTAGTAAAGCGTACAAAGCCTTTACAAAAATACAGAAAATGAAGATATAGTTACACTGACTAGTTAAAGTAGACGAATGCAATTTTTACAATAACTTACAAATTTCTCGCGCGCTGATTGGTCATCAATAAGAGGACAGACAGATAAAGCTGATTGTTTTGATCAGTAAAAATGAGAAGTTTTTATCGCTTTTGTTATTGTAAAAAACAAATAGACATCAGTTTTTTATGTGTCTGTCCTCTTAAAAAACTGATGTCTATTTGTCAAAAAGTAAGTACAAGGATAAAGGCCTGGTAGATGTAGTTATTCTTTTGTAAACCTTTTTGTTTCGACTATATATTACAGGGCCCGGTTGTACGAAGCCTGGATAGAGCTATCCGGTGGATAAATCCTTATCCAGTGGATAAGATTTATCCGTTGGATAGCGCTATCCAGGCTTCGTACAACCGGGCCCTGTATATTAATTAAAGGTGATAGACAACACAAAGTCACATTTCCCCCATTTTCTTCTTACGTTTTCCATTGCGTTTCGATCAGGGATCAGAATAACAGAACAGCTCTTCATGAAGCAGCAAGAAAAGGCTCCAGAAAATCAGTCGAGATGATTGTCGAGAAAAGATCTCATTGTATTAACTATATGGATGATGACAGGGTAAGGAACGTGTCATAATCTAGAAAGTTGACAATTATAATAATAATAATGATGATGATGATGATGATGATGATGATAATGATGAAGATGATGATGATGATGATGGTGGTGGTGGTGGTGGTGGTGGAGGTGCTGATGATGATAATGATGAATGATGATGATAGTGATAATGATGATGATGATCAATGATGAGATGATGGTGGTTGTGGTGGTGTTAATGATGCTGTTGCTGATGATGGTGGTGATGCTGCTGGTGCTAAGGGCTGGTGGTGATGCTGATGGTGGTTGTAGTGTTGATAATGATGTGCGCATGCTATATCTAACATAATATTTGGTACTCTTTCTTAGAATACAGCTCTTCACTTGGCAGCCGTCTACCAACACTCTCATCTCGTCAAACTACTACTTGCGAATGAACACCAAGAAATTCTTCTCAATTCATCGAACCAGAATATCTTGGACATAGTATTAGAGAGAAACAGCACTGAGGTGGTGGAAACTATAGTGGAAGATCCAAGGTAATCATGCGCTAGACACAGCTCTTCGTGGTGAAGCGATAGGACGTTTGCATGATGGCGTCACTGACCTTTACTACTAGACTCCCTTGCACACTTTCTTTTGTTCAGTTAATTAGCACCAATTGCCTTATGCATTATGGTAGTAGTAGTAAAATGACGCTATCTTGGACATTCCTATTGGTTGTGAAGTGAGGCGATTGCAAGTTATGTGCAGCGATTGGGGAGTCAAGATTAAGATCGAAAGCTTGTATGTGCGAGTAATTTTATTCTTATTTCAGATGGCGAGAGGTGTTGAAGTCTTGTAGCAGTGGTGTTTCTAAGCAGATGATAAAATTAATCGAAAAAATGCCACACGTAGCAGAGGTATGGAAAGCAACTATTTAAAATTCTGCAAAGGTTCCCCTCGTGTAAACTCTTGATGTATTCAAGTACGTGTAACGGAACAACTAACGGGCACGGTAACAGAGCATCACATACTTTAGAGGGCTCAAAGTCAGCTCCTTTCAGTTCCTTCTCAGCTTTCTGACAAATTTTTTTTTTCGATTTTCAGCCAAGAAGGGTCTGGCTGAGAGAATGGTCACACCTGTAGTAGGCACATGTTAGACCACAGAGAAAATCTCTTATGTAAAATAAAACACACACATACCGACAAGGGTGCCGTGATCTTGACGGTGCCGTGTCCAAGCATCTTTATTGGCTGAGTAGTTGATCCGGTGCTCTGTGATTGATTCAAAGTGTGTCGTAAATTCCGTACTGTGATAGTATCGTGTTCTGTACCGTGCCGCGTCATTACACAGTCATGCGAAATGTGTTCCTTGCGCGTCTATTCCAAATACGATGTATTCGAGGGGGGGGGGGGGGGGGGGATGTGTGTACTTATTGTAACGTGTTCTCTCTTTTTTATTTAAGCGTTTATTGGATCACTGTATGCAACCTGAGGGAGATCGCTTTAGTAAGGATTACAAGGTAACATGATGATCTTCGGACAAGATAAAAGTAAGGTCGTTCCTTGTCATTTCTGGATCATTCAATCAACTAATATTCTCGAATATCTGCACCAAATGGAGCTCAAATGCCCACCTGACGTGCTGTCATTCACAAAGAGTTTCAAAATACTTAAACCTACGATTCAGCTGATGAACATTCCTATGTTAATCGAAGTATTATGATCATCCGGGTGGATGTAGTCCTGAGAAGGACTGTTTGATGTGACTGACGTTTCGACAACCTGAGCGGAAGTCATCTTTAAAGTCAAGTGAAGAATAAAGTCAGATTGGTCATATTTATACTGCATTATACTGCTTAATTATACTACTACATTCCTATCTGGACATGAAATTAAGTTGTGCTATAACGTTATCCTAATGGTTTCTTTGTGAATGTTTTAGATCAAATATGATCTCAGCTTGATATTGTGCAAGGAGAATGCAAAGGAAAAAGCAGGATCTCTTAAGATCTTAAAGGTAATCATGGAGTTGATAAGTTGAAACCTATGATCTACTGCCATCCTGTCTGACTTTTTATTCTTTGTTTCTTGATCGTTTTTCAAGACAATGGCGGAATATCGACGCGACAGATGCCTTGCTCATCCGCTATGTTTCATCGTACTTAGCACGAAATGGTAAGCAGTCTTCATCTTTTTTCTTATTTTTTCTTTTTTCCTGTTTAAAGCTATAATTTTCCTTTTTCCACTTATATTTTTCTTCCTTTTCAATGCTTTTCAATGGTTGTCGTTGTCGGCCCCTCTCTCCGTGTTTCGAGTTATGATACTTTTAGTTGTTAAGACTCTTCTTCGCCTCCGCGTATTTCTTAGTTAATTAGATGACCAATAAGCAACTGTTATATTCATCTTGCGTTAACTCAGGCTCCCTGCCTTCTATTTCCTCCCTTCCTTTCTCCTCCCTTCCTTTCTCCTCCCTTTTTTTTTTTTTTTTTTTCAATCCCTGCTTTCAGTTCTCCGCTTATACTACGACTTCAACCTTAATTTCCAACTACAGTGGTACCTCTATTAAGCGGACACCTTCAGGACCTTGTCTGTTGTCAGCTTTAAAAAATATGTTTCTGCAGAAGTATAGGTTTCTTTAAATATGTAAATATGTAAATTTAGGACGTTTGCACGCTTAAAAAGGAGTACGCTTACTCAGTAATTCTGTTTGTTTTTTCGTCTGGCTCTGGTTTTACAGGAAGAGATTTGGTTGCACCGTTTTTCTACTAAACCTCTTTTTCTTCCTGGCATCGATTTTACCACTGACCGTGATGCATGTCTTTCTCGAAGACCACGACGAGATATATTGCGAAGATCGCATAATAAACCGAACATCGAGTGGGGAAATCTTATACGATGAAGTGAGTAGAATAAGACTTATAAATTAAATATTACATTACGGTCAACCAAGCAATAGCTTGGGTGGGTGGGTGGGTGGGTCGGTTGGTTGGATGGTTGCGGGATGGTTGGTTGGTTGGTTGGATGGGTGGATGGGTTGGTTGGTTGATTTTTTCCATATATTCACAAGTTAATTTAGACCTTAATGGTTTGTCATTTTTGATTTTTTAGCAAATTAAAAGTTGTCTCTTTAACCATGCGGTAAGTGGATCGTAAATGTGTTTGCATCATCTTTCAATAGGGGTGCCAATGAGGTTAGTAGTTAACTGGCAAATAACCTAAAATTAGTAGTTTAACAGTTAACTGATATTTCATTATTTTGGAAAATATTATGACCAGCGCTCGTAAAATTATTACAGTCAACTGACATTCGGTAGTTAATTAGTAGCTAACTGACAACTGGGTACCCCCATGACACCCTCTCAGTAGATATGGTGTCTAATATTATGCAATACAGCTAGCCCGAGTGCCGACTGAGTACGGTTTAGTCTGGTAGCTAGCTGGTCACTGTTTTTGACTATTAAAAATAGACCTTTTCCTTCACAATGCGTTGGCATTCAAACTAAAAATAATCAGAGGGTTTTTTACGTTTCTAAAATATTGTATATCAAATTTTGCGTGCAAAGGTACCAAATTATGTTTCTTGTGTTTTCAGCCGATTCAGATTCTTCATTACTTCATTATACTCATGCTTTCAATCCAAGTCCTGAAAGAGGTCATTCAGTGTTATTATCAGGTATGTACATAGGTTCATATTACCCATTTCAAGGTTGAGGAACCTGGGTCGAGTTGGAATTGCAGCAGTGCATTGTGGGACGATTCTAGGGGACATATTTCCAAGATGGCGTCTATCTCTTCCCCTAAAATAGTCCCACAATGCATTGCGACTTGACCCAGTTTTTCCTCAAACTTCGTAATGCCTTAAAAACATAGCAATATCTATCACAAACCAGACAGGGACTTTAGAGAGGGTAGGGCTGGACGGACGACCAGCTCCTTCACTTTTTCCTAACTTCCACTACATTTTTAAGTCTCTGCCCTCATACTTTTGGTCTTTTGCATACTATTCTGCAAGATTTACCAGTGTAATTAAACCCCCACCCCCCTCAACTCTTTATGGTGCTCGGCAGACCTCGACAGATCAGAATGCAGAAAAATCATTGTTTATCGGTCAATATTACATTTCCTATCTACAGCGCATGCGCTACTTCACCTCTGTCAGCAGCTGGATCGACATCATCGGGCTCGGAGCAGCCTTATTCTCTGTTGTACCACCGTGTGCATGTAAATGGGGAATACAAAAACAAGCTGCTTCTGTCGCAATTTTTCTGAGCTGGATCAATCTCATCATGTACTTTCGAAGGTAAAAATTCCTTTTTTATATATATAATGATATTTCTGTAAGTCTCTCTTTGTTTGCTTGGTATAACTTTGCACCGTCATGGCACGGTAAGGGCAACGAAATGATGCTCTAAACTCATACAATCGAAGTATAACAGACCAACCAATCAATTTGAATTCCTTAGCATAGAATACGCATAAAATAAAATTTCAACATGGATTCAGGAGAGAAAATATTTACTTAAGGGGGCCCCAGAACTGATCATGAGGAACACCACAGATATCTCTGTTTCATTTTTTTCTTACTGTACACGCAATAACATTTATTTCAGTGGCCCCAGAACCGATCTTGAGGAAAACCACAGATATTGCTATTCAAAGTTTTCTTACTGAAGTTAACACTTGTTTTATCGTTTGTAATATCGTGAATCAATCTGGCGTTTACGGATAATATTTCTTGTCCAACAGGCTTCCCTTCTACGGTAAATACGTCATCATGCTGTACCGTATGTTCATTACACTACTCAAGGTAAGATATTCGTAATGCTGGGGAAAGGATTTGCCATAAAATTCAATTTTTAGAAGCGGCGGCGATAGAATGAATTTGACGCTAAGCTAGATTTTTGGGACCGTTTATCGGAAATAGTATTCCTCTTGTGTAAAACTAGTACTTTATTTTTCTGTCTGTTTTCAAACCACAGACTTGTTTATCCACTCTGGTTCATAGTTTTAAAGATAACATTGAGAATCCTACGAAATGCTATAATAGGACTAACTTTTACTGCTTCACAGGTCTTGGTTCTATTCGCTTTTTTTATCGTGGCTTTTGGAGCAACTTTTCATCTCATTATTGATCAGGTAAACAACCTTCTTCTCTTCTTTCTCTTCTCTTCTCTTCTCTTCTCTTCTCTTCTCTTCTCTTCTCTTCTCTTCTCTTCTCTTCTCTTCTCTTCTCTTCTCTTCTCTTCTCTTCTCTTCTCTTCTCTTCTCTTCTCTTCTCTTCTCTTCTCTTCTAATACTCAAATATTTCCATCGTTCAAATAGGAGCCCTTCACGTCTCTCCCTAACACCCTGATGAATATATTCATAATGACGCTGGGCGAGATCAACTATGTAGACGTCTTTATGCCATGGAGCAAGCTGTTCTACCCTCGATTAGTCAACACTCTTTTGATTCTCTTTTGCCTGACAATGCCCATCATTCTCATGAACATGTTGGTAAGTATGATGAATGTGATGACGTTGGAATCGCGGCCTCTCGGGGGAGCGTTGGTGCCATTTATCAAAATATTTCTTATTAGCATCCATTGTTAACGGCACCAATATGGCCACCATGTTTTTGTCTTTTGACTCTCTTGGGAATACTTGAAACCCATCAATACTCTGTAAAAATTTGATACGTCTGGGTTTTTTTAACAAAATACTTTGAAAATTGCCAGACTAACTAATATTGAGGTGCTTAGTCAGAAAACACGTTTATTAAATGTTAAAATTCAAACTTGCCTAAGTGTCTTCCTCCTGTCGACTTTGAATCGTACGGCCGTGATGCCAGCGCAGCCTAATTCGATAGACCTCTTTACCTTGGGCGTAATGTTTTAGCATTTCAAACCACCTGTCATTCTCTAAATTATCATTCATTTGTTGCGCATGAGAAGACCCTTCAATATGGATACAATCAAGCAAAAAAAATCCTATTCTTCATGAAATGACACGTCTTAAATGTGAAAACATTTAACCCAAGGGTAAAGGGATTTATATATATCTTCTGTAGCAAAAGCGTTGAAAATACTTCTGCCAAATGTAACGCATAGCTATGGTCGGGAGAGGATCTTAGGAAACTTAACAGTGCGGGAAACAGACCGCTTTACCACATGAAAGTAAGATTTTTTGTTTGAGCTGTATCCATATTCATGTGTCTTCTCATGTCCATCCGTTAAACAAAGAGAATGACACTTGCTCTGAATTGGGAAAACTTTATACCCAAGGCAAAAAGGTCAATAGCATCCTTAACTCCAAATCCTAGAGAATGAAAACCTGGAATGATTATTATTGTTTGGTTTGATAGGTTGGTTTGGCTGTAGGAGATATTGACAAAATCGAACGGAATGCTCTGATTGACCGATACATCATGCAAGTATGTTAACCAACGTCAAGAGAATATTAAGTAAGAGAGCACATCTCCCATACATGGGTCTGTAACCATGAAAGTTTCTTGAAAATCTATTTTTAGCTGCGCGCGCAAGCCTGAGCTATTTTTAACATGCGATCCCTTATTGCTGCTCAGAGTTGTAGTGACTTCCATGCGAGCGAAAAATGTTTAGTTCCCGACGAGAAGAATGCCTTCAAAATTAGTAAAAAGTAAAAAATTTCGGAAATGATTAAAGTACCATGTGTTCTTCATGGACGAATTAAACATTAACTTAACAATTGATGTAAAAGAACATCGAAAAAGATCAAATCAGGATGGTTTTCAGTCACATACGAACAAGCGCTAAAAACAGCGAGGACGCCATGGGGAAAGAAACCGCAACAAAAAAATACGATGAAAATAGCGAAAAACCTACAGTGAATACAGCTAAAAATGCATTTACCGTAGTGTTTTCTATAGTTAATAAAGTTTAAGTTAAAGTAATTAAGAAGACGATGAACAAGACCAGTATTTTGTTTCACACACGAATCAGAAAAACTATTTGCACCGAAATGTGCCGAAGAAAATTTTCTGTTTTCACAGAGGAAAAAACTACAAGAGGCACTGAAGCGATTTTTCACAATCATTAAATATGTTTAGCTTGCCAAAATACGGTGTGTCAGTTTAGACAAAAGATATTGTCCATTGAGAAAAGGCGAATTAAAGAAAAAGTTTGACTATTATAAAACTAGAACTTTCTTTCAAATTTTGCACCATGAATTTTTGCTCTGCCTCAATGTTCAGGTATTTTTTTCATAACTTTTCAACTAAAGTCCCAAACAGACAATAGAAATACAATCACAATATCGGCGAAGTACAAAAAGTGAATCAAACTTAGTATTTGGGGATTGAAACTAATAAAAAAGAGATTATTTTTACCTGATTGAAGGGCGTTTTACTTGCGATTTTTTCTGCCAGATGCTCTCAGTTCGGCGCATTTGTGCCTTTATGTTTAATTCTTGTATTCCGAGCAGCTTGACTGTTTTCAGCTTTCTTAAAACCTCTTCTTTTTACTGGTAAACAACTGATTCCAACAATAAATGCTAAATTTTCTCTCAAGTTTAAAGTTTTTTAAACTCTTGACTCAGTGAATTCAACAAGTTTGTTCATCGAAAATCCGGCTCTTTCGTAAACGAGTCCAATCTACCTTCATTTTAGATGTCCATTAGATAACTTGTTGTTTTGAAAACACTGAAGTTCAGGTCAGAAGTACGTGTTCTTGGGATGCAGCAATATTAACTGTATTTTAGTTTAGGTGGAGAATTGTGGAATAACTTACGATCTCGTCTATAACTGCAATCAAGTCTCAATCGAGCGACCATTGTTTTGATTTAAAAACAAGCTTGAATGATGTTGTCTCAGCTAGTATTATTTACATATGCTGTTATAATGGATTCTTTCAAAAACCTTTCAGAATTTCTCAAGGAATTCCTCTAAACACATTTTCTCGTCAAATTGAATAAAGTTTGGTTTGTCAACTGCGTGAAGCTTGCTTTGTCACTGCCGATCTCTTGTACCCATGACATCACTACAATCTGACCAATCAAGATTCGCATGCTAAAATAGCTCAGACTAGCGCGCGGAGCTAAAAATAGATTTTCAAGAAACTTTCATGGGTCACAGGGATATGCTCTCTTACTTCATATTCTCTTGCCAACGTTCAATATCGCTATCCACCCTTCGTACAAACGGGCCCAGATGCTTTTCTTACTAATAAGAAGCATTATCTATTGCGTTTAATAGGTGGAATTGCTGATCGATATCGAGGCAGCTTTGCCATCTTGTCTCCTCAGACGCGTCCATTTTAGTCACGTGACAGACTATCCTAACAAAGAGCCTTCTTTGTTTTCCAAGGTTAGAAAAACTTCGACACGAAGAAAATAGTATTTTCAATGCGTTATCAACATGACAAAGCAATAACGAAAGGATGAATAATGTGGTTGGTTACCAATTTCAAAAATATAGAGTCTTTGCACCATCACGTGACGGCAGCCATGTTAGATGGCAGTAACAATACAATTGTTTTACATGAGAAAGAATTCAATTCCCAAGAGCAAAGGGATTTTGTTGCTATCCTATGCCATCCAACCACAGGCAGCCCAAGCATTATTTTGGGATGGGCAAGTGATGGTGCAAAGCCTGTATTCAATACTGATTTTCTTGTGGGTGTCATCAATAGGTCTACAACAGTCTCATAGGCTTTGGTCTCGGCAACGAAGAAGGTGAAGCGGACGAAAGAGACGCACGAATACCGGAGATGACACAACTAACCGAGAAACTGGAGGAACAGGCTTCAGAGTAAGATTTGTTTTGTCAAAATTTAAAGAAAGGAAAAGTAAATCGAATTGAAAAAAAAGGAAAGAGTGTAGAGGGAGAGAGATAAAACAGTACTCTTAATATCAGGATAGAGATTGATTCTCTAGTCACATCGTACGTACCTTCCGCCATGTTGGATGGGGCTAAAACATTCCAGCTTACAATTCAAGAAAAGTTACTTCATTAAAAGAAAGCCATTTAAAAATCAGTGCTTATACAAAATAAAATTGCATGTTAGAGAAAGATCTCGTTATCCTAACACTAACACTAACATACCGCCAAGACTATCGTCCTTTGTAGAATAATAAGACTTACCATCTATCCATGTTGCCTTGTTTCAGAATCGAGCACCTTCAGAAAACAATGGAGACGATACTACAGCTTGTACGCGAACAAACAGACATTCTTTCAAAGCCCAAAAAGATCGAAGCTCCACTAGAAGATCCAAAAGCATCGCTTCTCGGTAAACCCCTAGATGTCTTTGGTAGTTTAGCTTCAACGGCCATCTCATTTGGGACCAAGAAAACGGAAGAGGAAAAGACGCAGGACAAAACATCATCTATTACTTAAGACTTGGATTCATAAAACGGACGTGAAAGAAACGTATTGCGCATGCTCCCTAGTTTGTATGCAAATTAGTTCAAAAATGTAAAGATTTGCATCATTTTGTTGCGTCCTAGTTTGTTAAAACATCGAGGGAACAAAAAGGCAAAGCTTCGACAAGGAACTGACTGATTTGTCAGTTCTGGAAACTTTATTAGTTATTTTGTATCGTTGTTAGTATAATATCTTGGTTCTTTAAAAATATATTGCCAAGTGCACGCATGCGCAATAGGTTTTTCTCTGGTGACTTATCAAACTAGGCGGCAACTCCAGCCTCGGCTAGGAACTATTATTCGTGGTCACTGAACGGAACTGTAAAATGGAGCATTCCAAAAAAGATAATTTACGCACATAAATGTTAAGCATGTGTAATGTCTTTCTCTGCTGTGCCTTTTTAACTTTCTTGAGATACAAAAAGTTAATATTCGATGCTAGAGAGAGAGAGAGAGAGAGAGAGAGAGAGAGAGAGAGAGAGAGAGAGAGAGAGAGAGAGAGAGAGAGAGAGAGAGAGAGAACGTGTTTACTGTTGACTCACAAAGTAAATAAATGCGCACAAACATATCACAATTGTGCAAACTTTGATAGCCATAATCCTCTTAGTTGGTGTATTTGATTTGTTTGATTTGATTAAATTTTGCAGATTCAATTATCAATATAAAAAAAATCACTTATCTTCCTTCTTATTTTACTACATTTCATTAATAACAATAATAATAATAATAATAATAATAACAATATATATGGCTTATATAGCGCTTATACAAGTCTGTTCTAAGCGCTTAGTAACATAACGTTAAAGGAATAAATAAATAAGATAGAAAATATGATTATAAAGAAAAAGCTTAAATAAATGAGTCTTGAGTTTAGATTTAAATAAAGATAAACTGGAAATATCTCTAATTGAAGAAGGTAGAGTGTTCCAGAGGAGCGGAGTAGCAACTGAGAAAGAACGTAGACCATATGACGAAAGTTACGAACATAAGTTACGAACATAAGTTAATTTGTGAAGTGCACTTCGGGAATCTTGAGTCCAAATTTAGCACTCTTAACAGATCAAAATCTTCATTATTAGGTTTGTTTTCTTTAATTCCCGACAATGGATTTTTAATCGTTTACAAATCAAACGATACACATTCAATAAAGCTACTGGGTCACTAAAAGGATCAAAACGCCTGAGGCAATGATACTAAAGCTTTGTCTCTGTTCGTTGCACCGTGGATCGTTTATTATATATAATTATCACTAATAGCATATATAATTTGTATTCATAAATACACCACATTTCGCTCGCAGCGTGGATTTGCACCATTTAACCATATTGATCAATGTAATTCAATCCGTGAACTGTTAAGTAGATAATAGTTTTATTGAAGTTCGTGTTATAGCGTTGGTTGGCTCAGTGGTTCTTGAGAGAGGGAAGGATATTATGTAAAGATAACACCACAGAGTAAAATCACCAAGCGAAACTTTGTAATTATGTTTACTAACAGTATTTATTAAACACGGAGATGAAAACCCTGAGAACATCCAAGCTCTTAATATCAAAAACAAATATGGTAGTAAAATTCAATAAAGTAAACAAATCTGTTCTTTGAAAAATTTGGATGAAAGTTGCTGTGAGATTGGACGGAAAATTACAACTATGGAAAGAGGCTGTTGGAAAAGCAATAAGGAAAAAAACGTTTATCAGAAAAAAATTGAAAACTACAAACTAGAATGTCATCGTTATCATCACTACCACTATCATTATCACCCCATTCCCCATCATCATCATCATATTATCTTCATCACAACCACTATCATCGGCATCAGCAGCAGCGGCATCAGCAGTAACATCATTATCACCACCATCATCATCATTCATCATTATTATTATCATCATGACCACCAGAAAATTTACGAGCTATATATTGAACTGTGCGACAGTGCATTTAAACCTATTATACCTGATAAATGAATCCATATCATAGAACAGCCAACTGAGACTGTATTTCTTTTGGTCTCATTCGCCTTAAGATTTTGTCCGCGTATTGCTCGAACGTTCCAGCGTTCATTCCAGCATTCCTGTGTCTCGAGATGTTTCTTGCACTAAAAGAAAAATTCTTGCTGACAAAACGCTGAGGTGGCACGATACGGAACAATTACTGAATTATCTTCACCACCCCATAGTCTTGACAAAAGAAATTGTGAATTAAGGATTGCTATTTTGAGCAAAAATAGATTATTATCTATTAAAACTTTAACACAGAAACTTGAAGACCAAACTCAAAATATAAAGTACTTGTAGAGAAATTTTACTTCGTGTTTTAGCGCACGATCTTTGCTGGTTAGTGTCACAAACCACGTGTCCTTGCCTCCGTGACTAAAGTACCTCAGATGGATTTCAGTACCCAATGACAAGAGCCGAAGAGGTGGCAGACGAAAACATTAACTGATGACCAGAGGCTCCTGTGTAACATCGCGTTCATCTTTTTGTTCATCGTGTATGAATAGATTGGTATTGGCTTATGGAAAATGAAAAAGCTGCAATAGACTTGTCTTAAACCCTTGATTTGGGACATTAAGGGAGGGTTTGGTTGTTAATTGTTAATTTCTTATTAATTATTATTATTAATTATTTGGTTATTAATTAGCAATTTCTTGTTCGTACTTAACACATTCTAAAAAACAATTTGTAGCTGAGATTTTTTGAAGTGCTTTATCTCGAAGAAGCACGCAAAGTACTTGAGAAATTACGCGCGGTCACGAAAGAAAGTGCCTTGGCTTAAATACTTGAATCCCAACAAGTTTATCTATAAATAGATTAAAGGCTTTCCAAGAGTTATTTTATACTCGTAGAGTGCATTTGTTGGATAAGATATGAGGATATGAGGATAGAAATCCCTCGAACAATCGCAATATTCTACGATAAAGCCATTTTCGGTAAGACGACCCCACACCAGGGTGCTTTCTTAATCAATATAACATCTACATGTATATCTATTAAGTCAGATAAGCCACCCCAATTAACCATTGATTCAAGTATACTTATTATTGGGCCCAAGGGCCATAACCGGTACTGCGCAGTGAACCATTCACACAGACTAAGTTCCCACGGAAATTGCTCAAATGGATGCACATTTTTAACAGAAGACATCACATACTTTTTTTTGATATTGGATAATTACATGGTATAGGAATCTTGAACATTAGTTGTGTTTTTGTTTCATTAAGTGCATGACTGTGTAGTTACTTTGGTTCTTTTCTTTTCTTTTCTTTCTTTCTTTTCTTTTTTTTCTTTTTTTTTTTTCTTTTTTCTTCTTCGGAGAAACCTCCTCAAAAGCACAGCATTCAATATAATGCCTTTATTTTTCATTTTGAGTTGAAGGTTTTTCTGTTTCAAAATATCATTGCCCATTTGCGCGGAACTTCAGAAACGTGCATTAAGGTGCTCAATAGTACTTTCCACTTACGTCATTAGCGCACCATGCGAACATTCGCGTGTTTCTGTCCGCGCCAATCGTTTTATAAAGCTATCCAGCTCATACTCAAGTCTGCCTATACAACCGTATATGTTTAGAGTTAGAACAAGGTTTACTTCAATTTTTGAAATATATATGTTCCTGTTTAAGCCTTCGACCTTAGACAGGGATTTAGTTCTGGCTTCCTTCCAGTGTGCTTCAGAATATAGAACACCGCACGCATTTTACCTTGATGAGCATAAACACGACCACTATCGTTATGTGGCATCGTCATATGGATGCTCCAGTCTGATACACATGAGAATATATTGCGAAGAGTGTAAAAGAGTGTAAAGCATACTAGTATGTGTCATAAACAGAATAGAAAAACATTGAAAAAATAGTAAACTTAAACACAGTGAAGAAAGACTATATGGGTTTTGTCGCGTAGGTAAATATAAGTGTACTTGCAGTCATTGCTAGCGTAAAAGAGAAAAAGGCGGCCATTTTTCCCCAAGAAGGTGCGAGAGGCTTCGTACATCAACGAACTAGTTATAGTAAGAAGAAAAGTTCAATTTTTTACCACTTTTCATACCACAAGGAGTAGACTTAACAGCAATGCGCAGTTAAACGGGGTGGAACTAAAAGCAGACAGGCGCTTCTCGCAACCGCTATACAGTCCATGTATGGCCCTAGGAAACAGCTCTAATCGTTTTGAATTAATTAATAGGGTTAGTTAGAATCAGTTAGTTACCGTGTATCACAGTGAAATAGATAGGAATGTTCATGGCAAGGTTTTAGTTATAGTCTTTAGTAAAACCACACAAGGCCGGTGATTCGGAGTAGGGACCTTACAGTGGTCTAGCGACAAATAAGATCAAATAAAGTCATATTCGACCACACTAATAAAGGATATGTCGACGCAAATATATTTATTTTAAATCCCTTTGGAATATCGCCCAACCTGGACAGTCATTCCATTAGTATATGATCCTTCCCAGAAATAAGTAAGTACAGAGATAGAAGACAATCAAGTCGTATGGCCAATGTACCATATGTAGGGATGTCATGCGGTGCCTTCCTACAGTCGGAGTCCTTTTTTTTTTTTTTTTTTTTCCTGTACTTTCTGATCAAAAAAAGAAAGAAAAAAAAGATGTTCATACGAATCACACCAAGCAGGCAAATGAAAAGATGATCTGTACCAGGGTGCATGTATTAAAATAATAACGATAATTCTTGATATTTCATAAAACCATGAATGTAACAAGGGCTAGTTACTGTTATAGTGTTTGGGGAAGGCACTGACGAAAAACTTACACCACTACATCTTAGAGTGCATACCATATATCCGTTAAAAACCTTGTAAGAAATTCCACAAATTTGCCGAAATAAATAAGTTCAGCAGACCTTAATAGACTGTAGACCTACACAAATTTGCACGAATTTCTACAATTTTGTTTGTTTTTCGCGGATTTATGGTATGCACTCTACTGCAAATTAATAGGAAAGTTTACAAAATCAATGTTGGACATAAAAACAATCACATCTGATAAAACCTTTTTGTGCGTAATGAGGTCTAGATCTATAAACTCATAATATCTATTTAAAAAAATCACCCTTAAAAAAAAAGAAAGAAAGAAAGAAAGAAAGAAAGAAAGAAAGAAAGAAAGAAAGAAAGAAAGAAAGAAAAGAAAAGACTGCGCTTGAAAAAGTGTCTTTTCGACAGCTAAGGAAAACCTACTTGATCTGAATGAAAATATTAGCTTAGAACATCGGTTGCAATTGAAGGGTTTTAGCGATTTTTCTTTGGTTATAATGGAGACAAAACAAGGGAAAAACTAAGGAAAATCAGTGTTTCATCCTCATATTAGTAACGTTTAATGAAAATATATATGTATAATATATAACTGTACATCAGTTTCTAACTGTTAAAAAAAAGGTTTTGAGTGTTAACCCAAAACGAAAATTGGGATCAAAACTCATACGAAAGTCTAGTTTTCGGCGCTTTTTTCCATAGTGCTCATCATTGAAAAAAAAATCATCTTAATCAGTTAATTTGCGTGCCTTAAAAATTGGTTAAAGTGACTGCTTAAATTTAGAATTACGCTCAATGTGATGAGCTTTGCAGATTTGTAGATACCAATGAAAAAGGTGATGAAGCCGGAATGCTCAGCAAAACAAGAATTGAAGCATATTTTGAAGTACTAGTTTCTCGGCTCAGAAGAATGCACATATTTGATTGTAATTGGCATAGAACTCTAGAGAACTTGATAAGAATAAATTGGCAACTATCATATAGGACAGTGGACAATTACTTTCCCAGTAGTAGATTACAATTTGTACATTTTTTATGTCAAAGATCACTGCAATTGCAAGCAATACACTGAGCAAATATACCACAAATCAAGAGTGGGCAATCTTAAAACCTTTCCAGACGTATTGCCTAAAGACAAAGATAGTTTAGTTAGGTTAAATCTTTGTTTAAAGCTTGGTATGATAGAACTTAATAGGCTAATGATGCAGTCTCTTTGAGTTTCTGAATAAGAACATACAACAGAGAGTATGAAAGCATTTTTATCATTCTTAACGATTCCATAAAGCATTCAACAATTCTCTTTAAGTCTGACAGAACTCCGAGTTGATCGAGAAAAAAATAATAAAAGCAGAAAAAAGGGCAAGGAAATTAAAGAAACTACTCGTTACTCATTATAATTCTATTGTTTGAGTGACCTTTATTGTTTCTTGTTCTTTGCCCAACTTTATTCCATCATTAGATTTTCTAGTTTAAAACAAATAAAAATATCCCACTTTTATCATCTATTTTTAATTCAAAAAATACATTTAGAATAGTGTTTAACTTCGTTTAAACTGAGATTAAACTCATTTTGTCAATCGATCGAGCATACGTAATCGCAACAAGTGAAGGACATAGTTGACAAAGCATTTCCAAATATAACTTTCACTGCGCTCTTTCATCAAGTACTTTATGTTTGGATTTGATTAAAGCTTTCTTTTTATCAACAGCCTTACCTTGTAGTAAGACTCGACAGAATAATTCCTTATTCCGTCTTTTGATTTCGAACAGAGTTTGGCAAATAACAAAGGAAGCAACACCAAAAAACGTCACTCATTTTTCCATGGCATTTTGCGCTTCTGTAGCGTCATTAAAACGTTCCGCTGAATTTCAAATAGTTCCATTTATAACTTCGTTGAGAAAACGCTGCATTCTGCAGTGTCATTCCGGCTCTAATGATAATTCTCTTGCCTTTACCTCGAACTTTATTACATTCAACCATAGTGGAGTTGATTGCCCTCTATCAACTACGATACAACTCACAAGTAAAAGAAAAGTTGGAATTTACTTTGCTGGACCTCCTAGGCGCGCTATTTTTGTTACTTCGATTGCTAAGCATTTTACTGCGGTTACAATTGAGTTTGCTAAGGTTCCTTCCTGCAAAGCAGCGCAACTTAGAATACGAACATTTCAATTCAATTACCGAGTGATTAAACGAGATTTGGAAAACGATATTGCGCAAGCTTACCTCAAAAAGTTACAATCGAAACGAGATCGATGCTGTTAGGTTCAGTCGGTGTGGAGCTACCCTTCTGTCTTGGTCTAGTTTTATATGATCTAAGCATGTCTCTATTTTGGCAGGCCCTAATAATCATATCATATGCGCACTGCCCCTCATGGAGCATTTGAACCAAGTTAATTACTGTTTATTCTAATATAGCCCGTCTCCCGCTGTACTGTTCTTGGGAGGTAGCTGTAAACATGAACTGTATGCCTACACCTTAGGGAAAGCTTTCCCTTTATTATACCATGCCACAAGGACATCTCAAGGTGCATATTTCCAAATGCACTAGTCAAATGAACTGATTCAAAAAAGATTCAAGGACGAATACTGCAATGGAAAGATTTAAGTAACTTAGACTGGAAAAGAAGCTCAAATGGTACGGTGAGCATACTAGTTCACTAGTGCTAATTAAACATTTTCATCCATGCACTTTGCTCAAGAGGTCAGGCCATGATATGATTCTAGTTGGGCTCTTTTATTTAGGGCTTTTGTGGGGAAGCAGGATGAGAGTTTTGATACAAGGAACAGAAAATCAGCACAAAAATCTCGGCTTTTTTTTTTTTTTTTTTTTTTTTTTGTTCTCCGACGTTTAAGGGGTTGTTCATCATTTCTTTAATGTTCCAGCCCAGCGCGTGGGAAATGCCCCGCGGGTCACGAACTAAGTACGTTTGAGTTGAATGAAGTTGTCTTGTGACTTAACTTACCTATACATATTGATTCATGGCTTAAACGACCCCATGCAATGGTTAACAATTAAGTTATGAAAAGGAAGAATTCAGGGGGGTGATGACTCTGGGGAGCGCAAGTTCCTTTATTTTTCAACTATGAACGAAAACCCGAAACAAATATTCCCTTTGGGACAGAGACTTCCAAACAAATAGAAAATGGGTTAGGAAAAATGCTGCTACGATTGGGGGCATTGTGCAAACCGTTCTCTGTGAGTTCGGAGATGACACCCAAGGAACCTTTTTATCACACCTGCAATAGCCACCTCCCTGCTCCGCGAGAAAGAAAAAATCGGAGTTCGTGCATATTGTATCAGAGTCATATAAAAATAAGCAAGGAATATACCATCTAGTTATGCTTTACTTTAACATGTCCTCTTATACGGGATGCTAAGATACTGGTATCTAGATCTAAATAAACAATTCATCAAAATTCTACCGTTGCGTTTCTTTCCCCACTCGAAAGTGGGGTACTGAATTAAAAATTAAATTGACTTCATGAAAAAAATCTCACGCGCCTTAATTTATTCCTTATATGTTTATGTGTGACGTTAATGATTTTAAAACGGCTTTTAAAGGAAGATGTTATCTTTGTCCGAAATTTCCCCGCTAGCTGATCCGGCCCTTAGATTTCCAAAACGTGACAGTCTGTTTTTTTTATTGGAAAAGCAGTGTACAATAGAGAAGCTTGTTCTTTGACAACGGCTAAATGAGTTATAACGGATTATTTATAAGTGCCTTATAATCCCTTAACGACTACTTTTACTTCACGAACATTGGAATACAGTTTATTCTGTTTAGTTTACAAACCGCACTACAAAAGCTATTTTAAGGCCAACACTACAGGTCAACTCAAACAGTGTTGCACACTAGCTGTGCAAATAAAATTCCACTGTTAATTCGATTCTTATCTCGTTTTCAATCGTATATTGAATAAAACAAGTTATAGACGATGAGTTGATTCTGTGTGAGCTCGCAGACAGGTTTTACAATAAACAGGTAAACATAATGCTCGCAGGAAGCCTGTTGGATATAATAACCTAAAATAATGGCACACAGCTTGTGAAGATGACATTTCTTTTTTCGTCTGGTTCGAGCACATGGTTGGGCCGGTACAGCTTTGTTTTTGATTTCCATAAGCCAATGAATAGAAAAAGTACTTTGAATGAGAAGCACAGACACTAGAAATGTCTTCGCATTAAGAGTGATGATGAGGAAACGAGAAAATCAGAACAAATAGTGCTATCAGGATCACCAGAGGCAGAAATTGCACCTGTGCATAGTCTCACAATAGGTACACACAACTTGCCAAAAGGAAAAGGATTTTTACGACGATACAAAACAAAAAAATGCAACTACCTAAATCGTCGAAAACAAACTTTTATTTTTAAATCTATTTTTTCATAATGTTATTTTGCTTATAAGAATATCTATTTAGATCCAAGATAAGAGCGGAATTTTATTTAAACGCCAGTTAGGTGACCTTTACATCACGTTGTCCGAATAATATGATAATGACCTACACTTTTCTAAATATTAAACATATTTCATTTTGACCTGACATATATATTTTAATTTAAAATCCTCAAAAGAGTAATAGAATTAAGCTTTTAACCAATTAGGAATGAGACAATTCCGAGCAATGAAAAACATACAAAATGTCCGACTTAGACTTTGAAGGCCAAAAAGAAAAAGTTTTTTTTAAATTCAGTGTTCAAAATATTGGGAAATATGTTTACTTTCTTTTTACTTACTTTAGATTTTGCTTAATGTCAAGCGTTAATTTATATATTGGTAATAAACATTCAAGGGAATACTCCGTGGAAATATTTGACAAGGAATTATGTCGCAAGAAGGAAATTTATGACATATCTAAAGTACGTGAATCGAAACTCCTGGAACTATTTCGAACATAAATATCTTAGACTGAATAAGGAATAATGTCGAACCATTGAACGATTAAACAACCGATATTTTTTTAATATTTAAAATTTTTCTAGAATATTATGGTGGATTTTTGCCTTACCCATCGTTGAGTAGTAGCTCAATATTTATTAATGAATAATTACTGTCCTATTACGAGTTTACTAAGTACAGTATTATATTATGGGTTGTAGTCAAAACATAAACAATAAGTTATGAGTTCAACCTTAAACACGAAGTGATATAAACTTAACTTTTTTTAATGAAGAAACAAAAGACCACAGAGTTTCGCAAAAAATCTTTATTCCATAAAAAATAATAATATTTCGATATTTACAATGTTTTTTCTCTTCCGTACTAAATAACCGTTTGAGATTCTCATCCTAATGATAAAATAAAACCAAGGAGTGTTTCTCGTATAGTGTGGTTTGATACATCTTGGTGATAATTTAAAACTACTTGGATTATAAAAGTTTGCGTGTTTCAGTTGGACCACAACTACATACCAGAACCTTTTGATTATTTACAATACCCGAAAGCCTATAAACAAAGCCAAAACAATAAGATTTGTATCCAAGAGATTAGCTCAAGCTCTTTCTATGGAATGCCTTGGATCGGTACTCCAGCGTATAGGGTTTTTGATCAGTTCTGTTTCTTTAGTTCTTCAACTATAAGATTTCGTTAATCTGGAAACTTCGAATTGCAATTACATCGGAATGGCATCATTAAATTGGAAATAAATTATCCAAGCTTGGCTATGTACAATTTTCTTATACTAAATATAAAGTTTTCTTAATCATTTTTGGACTTTGAAGAAGAATCGTTCTGTACTGATACCTCGCTTACTGAAGGTGGCATTATTACATAGGGATAGTAAGCATGGCTTAAGGCAGCGTAGTTTCTGAAGACAGAACTGTCGGGCCATGGAAAACCAAGATATGTCGGTGAGGAGGATGATGAAAGGCTGTGGTAGCTTGAAATCCCGAGTCCGTCGTCCCGTTGAAAGGCGTCGTACCTTGAGGGCACTCCATAGGCTCTGGAGAAGACATCAGGAGAGGAAGCTATCATAGGTAGTGAGTAGTCGTATTCTGGATGCTTTGAGGAATAAGGATTCATATAGTAGCTACCTCCAAGTGCTGAAGGGAATATGGTTCTCTCAGACAGACAGCCGATTCCATGGGTACATCGTGGTCTTCTTGGCTTTCGAGGACGTCGGAAGTTTCCTTTCGAGAACTCTGGAAGATCTTTTGGATGGATCATCCAATAGTGTCCCTTGCCGTTCTCCGCACGACTTGCCTTCACGAAGCAGTCGTTGCTTGAGAGATTATGTCGAACACTGTTTCGCCATCCAGGACCTTTTTCTTTGTCAAAGTGAGGATAGTTGTTGGCGATGTAGCTGTAGATAGAACTAAGGGTCATACGCTTGGTTGGCACGCTCAAAATTGACTGTGCTATTACTGCCACAAATGTCTCTGACAGATTTCTGTTGTCTCTTGCATCTTGATCTTCTTCATCTTCCTTGTCTTCAAGCATCTTCGACCTTGCCTTTTCCTTCTCCTTCAGTATTTCGTCTTCGCTGTCGACGTCTTCATTTTTATCACTTGTAATCGCCAATTTGCTGCTTTTCTCGAAAGACAAACTTTCTCTTAAAAATCCCATCTCTCTATCTGCTTGACTTCCATATGGAAAGCGAAAGGCACTTGTGCCAGATCTGTAATCTTGTTGCAGCAAGTTCTCCATGGAATACATTCTTAATCGCTTTTTTTGTGAAATGAATCTGTTGAACGAGGAGATGTTCTCTCAATGTTTAGCAGAGTCGCACTGATGATATGAATCGTAGATGTCAAGCTTTTAACCCTCGAATGAAGAGTAAATGTGTGAACTATAAGCGTAACGTCGCCGTAGGCATTTAGGGTTGACTTCCTTTTATACACTAGGCCTCGCTACATTGATTAGTCGTAGCAGGGGGCCAAACCTTTGAGGGACAGATGTGCAAGTGATGTATATAGAATGACCTGTATAAACTGTAAGGACCTGTTCTTGGGATCCTTTAAACAGTCTAAAAGTGCTGGTCATGATCAAGAGCTGTCAGTTCCACATTCAGACAAACCGTTAAGAGCCATCCATTCAATCTTTTGATATTTGCTAATGTGGGACAATATCACTTACAGTTTGTCCTCACAATTTGTTGAAGTTCATAAGAGCGGAGGCTAATGACTTTCTTGTCATAATGATGCCGAGTTATGATGGACAACTCTTAGCTAGTTTCCACTAAACCCGGCAGCTTATTTCGAATAAAACTATATATATGTCAAATAAACAAAGAACGTCCAAAAAAGTGCCCCAAATCATCAACAACGTGAACTAGTCTTTCAAAGGTTCTAAGTGCGTAAGAAATAATTTAATTTGAGTTTTGGCTATCAGCAATACTGTAGTATGAAACAATTAAAGAAATGGTTGAATTCAACGTCACAAAACACGTCTTCATGTGAACTGTGTGACTGACTGTGTGCAATGAAGTGTTTTTTCGTGCATGCCAAATATGGCTCGTAGGAAAATTTGGTCTAATGCTGATGACCTTGACAACTGATCTGAGAAGTCAAACTCCCCTACGAACACAAAACAAAAAAATCCAACCAAGAAAATGATTCTCTCAGCTAAATAGTTAAATAGGAGGAGTTCGGTAGTTATATACTCAAAGCTAAGACAACTATTAATTATATGTTTTTAATCATGAGTCACTTAATTTCTAATATTGATTTGCTAATTTTTCAATATAGAAGCATTTACTAGCTCAATAGCTGTGGACAACGCGATATTGCTAAGTACTTTCAAACAAAGTAACGTTCACTCTTTAGTATAATAATACAAGCTCCGAATACGCATCATTAAAATGGTTTCGGAATGGCATCAAATGTAGCTCTCCAGCTCAAAGAGCCTATCCGTATTGTATATCCACGTGTGTCTAAAAAAGGTGTTCACAAGTACATGCAATACTCTTTGATAAAACACTCAAGAAGTGTTTTATGTTTGAACAAATAACCATTTATTCCATTAAGTAGACGTTTTATAGTTGGACTTTTTAAGTCTTCTGTTTTACTGTATAATAAATGTCTTCTTTTGGACAGAAAAAGAAAGAGACTCAAAGTACGTTAACTCTTTCTCTTTTTTCCGCTCAAAAATCGTTTTAAAACATCTTGCATCCAGTTTCTCATAACTTTACTTCAAAAGTTTTGAAAGTATTTGTCATTTTTTTATAATGCATCTGAAATGTTATATGACATTTTATTGAGTTAACCAAATGGTTTTCGCAGATACTTTGGCTTATTAATTAAAAGGACGCTGTTTTATTTTTGTAATGAAAAACGTTGAAATAGGGTCGTTGCCAACCTTGAGACTTTAAGATCATTCATCGGCATTGCATTCAATGTTTTCTTTTTCTTTCTTAATGCTGTGAATAGAATAGTCTTTATATAAAGCTTCATGAAAAAAAAAGAATAGTTGTCTTGTATTCTAGAAGCGTAAACTTCTTTAAAAGTACAATACTGGCACGCTCAAGACGCCTGGACACACAATGGAAGTGTGATCGGGACAAGAAAGGATTCATAAATGGTCGTGTGGTTATCCGTTACAAACACACACTGCCTCATTTATCTTTCCATTCAGATAATGAGTCGTAATAAGTCAAACGATTTCGATGTAACGGCGTCTTCTTTCTTCGTTTCCAAGGCACGTTACCAAGGTGCACGTGCCAAAAAGATTTTCTTGAACTCCAACAGCTTGCTAAAGCCGAGCAGTGTTTGGGTGATGCTATCGGTATCAAAGAAAGATGTTCTAACGGTTTTTTTGGGGGGAGTTGAAATCTAGGCGTGTTTTTCTTAGTCAAATATAAACAGCACACAATAGATCCACTGAATAAAACTATTAATGAATGAAAACACTACAGACAAAACATGTCAGTTCAAAATCTTATTTGAGCAACTCCAATTTTAAGGTAAAATCGTATATTTTAGTACCTAAAAAACTTGCAATTTATATCACTCTTTCTTCAAGACTTACTTTGCTGATATACTATGAACAAAAGTATTTGTACTGAAAAACTGCACAATGAGTTGGCTAAATTATATTTGGTAATTGAAGTTATATTATCGCTCAACTACCATTGAATACTAAATCGGACGTGCTATGTCCTAGAATGGCCTTATACGGTAAAAAAAAACTTCATCATTATGTACGTTAAATTTAAAAAAAATTTCATCCCTACTATTTCTTGTTTCTCATTCAAAGGGGTTACTCATCATACTGTCAATACAAAAAGTGAAATATTTTAAGAACTTTTCAATAAAATATTTAGACAATGACTGAAATGTTATAACTCCTAAACGCGGTTGGTTTTTGGTTAACCAAATTAAAAATTCTGTAGTATTTAAATGAATTACTCAAAGAAATATTTATTCTACTTAAAAAAAGAAATTATTAAACATTGGACAGAAAAGCAGGTGTAATAAAGATAATTTCTCTTTAGCTGTTTTACATTAATCTTTTATCGGTGGATGATGTGTTTGCATTGCTCGTACATAAACAAGCGAAAGCTTTTAATTTTTGATGACAGGTTAAATAATATAAGCATTTTCATACAAATTGATACATTCCCCTTTTTCACGTTCCCTTTTTTCTTCTTCTTCTTCTTCTTCTTCTTCTTCTTCTTCTTCTTCTTCTTCTTCTTCTTCTTCTTCCATCTTTCTATATCCCGTCCGTTCGTAATTGTTTTTTCCTCTACATTTCTTTCCTTTCAATCTTCCTCTTTTTCTTTTTCCTTTCCTGCTTGAAAACACTTGGGGTTTTCTTTAGTGAGCTCTATGGGACCCAAACGGCATGATTTACCTAATAACCTCTCATTTGTTTAACAATTTCAAAATTTCAAACTATGATCCAATGGAAACGGGAATTATAAATATAAGTTTTTCTAATGATGCTACTCTTTGTTATTGCAATTATACTTAATGCATTAATAATTAACCATAGAACGGCTGGTCGACTTCGCCAGAAGCATATTCAGGATTCAGATAATGAGCTATAGTTTTAGCATCCGATTTACGTATCTCAAGGCGAGTATTGATCATAGTCCATTGTTCAAATTCCATCTATTCAACCTAGAACAATCTATTCCATTTTTTAGATGGTCATTTTTATATTGGTCAGTCCAAGTACAAAGACTATTGGTGAAGGTAGACATACACTGAATGAAGCTTCCAAAGTTCCTGAAGTTTGCTTTGGTTATAATCTTCCGTGCTGCCAGGATATTGATTGATTCTTGCTTTTATTGTCGATCTTTGCCAAGCCACACGTATTCCTAACGCCCCTCTTTTGTGGAGGCATTCTTCCTTTCCTATACTTTCATGCTGTGTCCTGTGCAATGCACAGTGTCACACTCAGCCTCATCATAATTTGCTTTCATATTCCAGTATTTTTTTGGTTATTCTTCAAACTCTTTCGTTTATAGTGTCCTCGTCTGCTGAAATCTTCTTTTGACACCAGGCCACGATGACCAACAAAACGAATAACTCTGTCATCTATACGACGACACAGATTTCGCTATCCCTTCTCTTTTCCCACGAACAAACCACACGGAACTACACCGGATTAACAATGTCTTAACCATTTAGGAAACAAAAACTATTCATGATGCGAAGGAAGATCTTTGGGACAAGGGTATGGAAGGCATAGAGGGCACGGGTGCCGTGTATTCATCAAATTCATGCAACAACACTCTTGGTCACTATCCCTCTCTCGCGAATGACTAAAACACTTTATCCAACCCTTATATAAGCAGTCAGTTTACTTATAGATTTCGAGATTTATCAACTTCCGCTAATAAAACTTCCCAATTATTTTCGATTGCATTTCGTGACTCTTGCACGACACTCAACACGCTCCTGTATTTTTGAAGGGTATTGTATTGATCTTAAGTCTTCGAATTCAGAACCCAGAAGCAAAATGCCTACAGTAACGATAATTATGAGTGATATAAGTGTCTCGTCTAGAAAGTACGATAACGCCGTCTGCAACTGGCCACGGCTGATTGCTTGGATAGCATCGTTCTCTCATATGATCAAGTTGCATGATTCTAACTTGTCAAGTAATAATGTTATAACACGTTCTTGGATAAACAGAACAACGCATATTCTTTTCGTCATTGATTGTTTCCGTAGTAAGAACCAAATTTAATGAAAATTACTAGTCCTGTAGAGAAGCAGCCATCGTGGGCTTTGTGAACGTCTTCCGGTGTGAACCCCTCACAGGAATCCCTCAGGAAAAATGCAAGACTGCTCATTTCAATTACGGTATGATGTAATTATTCTCAATAACCTGATTTTTCAGATCTTCAGGGCATATTAGAATCCGCTTTCTAAAGATAGATCTGAAAATAATGACACCCACGATATATTGAATTGTCTAGTAAATAATAACTGAATGAATATTTAACTAAAGCCCCATAAATGGCAGTGAGGTTTGTGAGTGAAAAAAGCCTCTTAGGTCGAAGCTGTTGACTTAATGTTAAATAAGTAGGTATATTAAAGGTTAAGCTCTTAGGGTAAAATCATTGACAACGAGGTGTAATCAAGCTTCTCTTTTATGGCCATCAACTGTCATTTAGCATCCCTGTTACCAACTGCATGCTCTCTTGTTTTCTGGTTGACTGAACGAGTTGAATACTCTCTTAGCCTCTGTTGAATAGTTTACCCCACGGATCGTTATTACGGAGGCTTTGACCTCGAGCCGTAAGAATAAACAAACTCAAGCTAAACAATTAAACAACACGAAATTTCCGAACCAAGGCTATAGATAGCTTGTTATGGCTTGCCCATTTTAGCTTCGATTCTATAGTGACTATTGCTTACTTTAAACAATCTTCAACGTGATAATTATCCAACTATCTGTCAATAATTTCATTAACTGTACAAATAAAGCAAGCTCGTAAGTACCAGTCGCCTTATCACATGGAATTCGCTACGATTAGTGGCCACGAACGTAAAATCATCTTGCGTAGATTTTAATTACAAAAGAATTAAAATTTTCTATGATCAGAGTTATTGTGAGGCTTTAATAAAATCGCCAAAAACTAATAATTTCGGCTCAAATTTAGCGATAATTTAGAGTTCGTGCATGGCATGAATAGTCAAGTGATTTTAGAACAATAAAAGGAACTGCACTCACACAACGATAAGCAATGTCCTTAGTACGCTGCGTGGGGCCTAAACTTGCTCCGTATGCTCCTTCAAAACATCACCGTTGGTGCGAAAGAATTACGAAATATGATTTTGATTACGAAATGATTGTTAGCACTAACTCTTTCAGGACTTGTAATATAAAGGCCGATAAGTCGATAATACCGTTGTACGAGTCACGCTTCTGAATAAACAGTTTGGAACTATATATTAATTTAGTGTTGATTTACTGAGTAGTAAACGTATTGTTTATTTGTTTTTTGTGAGATTTTGATAGACGCTGCGGGAATCCTGCTCTTGGGTTTGAATTAATAATTAAGAGTAGGAAAAAATGAAGAAGAAGAAGAAGAAGAAGAAGAAAGGGATGTGTTACTTCATGTGAACGACTTCATGATTGTGCATAAAAGTGTATACAGTCAGTGAAAACGGAGGAAGAAGAAAATGAAGAAACCAAATATAAAAAGATATGGTGACGGACGAAGAAGAAAGAACCGAAGAAGGAAAGTGCACAGCGATAAGGTTGCATTCCAAATTCTTATCATTCTATACTGCAGCATGACCTCGTTCGGCAAACTCGATACTGCTTTAATGTTTCCAAGTATGGACTAAACACAGTTTTGCTTTCACAGGGAGAGCTTGGCGTTCGCCCTAGGAGTATGATTTTCGAGAAAGGTCTTATTACGCTAATTACCAAGTTTATTAACAGCCCTCTTGTTTATCCCAAGGTATAATACATGTTTGCCATCCGTGACTCGTTATCGTATAAGAACTTGCCCTGCTGCGTATCATTATTCTCGTTTCCCTCTATCAGCATCCTGTAAAATCTATTCTATCATGATCTGAGCAAGACAAACAATGAGGGACCTCCAAAAGTTTCACTTGTATTTAGATTCATATTAAGCAAACAGTTCTAGTAACTTAACTTGATAAATTTGGCTATACAGTCAATGTCATTAACGTTGTCCACCGAAAAAAGACATTTACACATTTACACATTTAGACTAAAAGATATATCACGTGTTTCATTATGTATTCTTTGCCTTGTGTGCGTCAGCCTGAACTTTAAATGTAAAATTCAACTCGTGAATCGAAAATCCAGAATGCCCTGGCCATTTAGTGAGGATTTAAGATGGAGAATGGTATTTCAGCATTTGTTTTATGCCAGAACCTTCGAGGAAACACGTGATATTTCTTTTAGTCTAAATGTGTAAATGTGTAAATGTGTAAATGTGTAAATGTCTTTTCTTTTTTTTTTTTTTTTTTTGGAGGAGAACGTTAATGACATTGGCAGTATATCAATTAATTTACCAGGTTGGCCTGAAACTAAATGTCTTATATAACACTATGTTATATATAAAAAGATGTTATATGGCCATGAATGACATTTGTAGTATTTTAGAGTGTGACAATCATTAGTAAAACCATAGTTATCTTAGAGTAGAACTAAAGGACCGGCTAAAAGCGTTATTTTTTCATTAGCCTCTCTTAAAACTTGTCTTCTCCTTCTATTCGTCATCTTATCTTCTTTGTCTTTTTGGTCGTATATCATCTTCTCCTACTCCTTCTCCTTCTTTTTCTTTTCCTTTTCCTTCTTTTTCCTCTTCTTCTTCCTCTTCTTCTTCCTCTTCTTCTTCTTCTTCTTCTTCTTCTTCTTCTTCTTCTTCTTCTTCTTCTTCTTCTTCTTCTTCTTCTTCTTCTTCTTCTTCTTCTTCTTCTAAATCTTTCCCGCGCAACAAATAACCGTGACTAAATGCTTAATGAACGCTAGATTAGTTTACTCACAGCATTATGTCTTTGTTTACCAAAGAAATATAAATGAAACTCTCATTCATGGATGTTTATAGCAGTTGTCAGTAGAGCAATTCAGTACAGCCAATATCAAGTTGCTGCAAAAATTCACTGTCCACAAAGTATGGCTCAAATACAAATTGGTTATGATTTCAATTTCCATAAATGAATTATGATATTTGTCATAACCTTTTCAAAACCTAAATTAATCAACAAACTACATTTTTGAAGCTATTTTTATACACGATTTTGTGAATAAAAGGAGCATCCGTCATTCCACTAAGGTTACTTGAACAGTTTCATTATTTACTTTTGAAGTTAGATAAGATATGTCGGTCCAAAATATAAAGTCCTTGAAAGCTGATAATTGCTAAATGGATCAACCACTTTAGTGTTCCTCCCACTCGCCCCTTTATGGTTCCACTTGCTTTCAAGATGGATTGTTTTCACAAGTACCTTAGTCCATTGTGTTTATTGGACATAACCATTGTCATCAAAATAATGTTAAGTTATGGGGAGGACAGTTCGGGGTCAGAAAACTGTCAAGTCTTTTATTCACAACAAGTATCACTTTGTAAGCCTTCCTGTAACATTCACTTAAATGAAAGAAATTGCATTTTCAGACGCATTTACTTGCTCTTGTAAACGATAAAATTGTAGATAAATAAACGTTTACATGTACACAGCAGAGAAACAGCTGAACCAAATGAAATTACGTGGAGCCTTCCTGTCTAAAATAATGAATCCACAAACTGTTGTCGTTTCCACGAATGAGACTATTTTTCCTTGAACATTCTAGCGTTGGTTTTTTTGTTCGTACTTGCGACTGGTGATGTCTTATTGTTCGTGATTATTTGTCATTGTTGGACCGTTTCTAGTTTTCTGGGAAAGTTACGTACAAGAGAATATATTTGCTTTTAGTGCAGTATCTTTCTTTTTCTGCTTTTTTCTTTTGATGTCTTTGATTTTAGTGAATTAATTATGCTACTTGGCTGTACTTTCTCAAAACTTTCTTTTTGCCTTCAGTTTTCGCCCGGACTTTTCGTTCTTCTACTCTCGAGCTCTCTCGCCCTTTAGTTTTTAGTTCGTTTACCCAAAATGCTATTGCGATTGATCAGTTCAAACTGTTAACCGTGAGAGAGGTGAGAGAAGGGCCGTTGACTGAGTAACTAACTAACTACTCTCGAAAAGCGGCGATTCCTGAAGCGACAACCGCCGACTAACGAAGCAACGCAAGCTGTAAAATTCAGTATTCACAAAACAAAAAAGCAATTCAGCACTGAATGTCTTAGAACAGACTGTGTATCAATATACAGCCATATCAGTGCGATATCTTCAATACTACTTATGAAGTATATATCAATAAATGGTGAATTAAATACTTAGACGTTCTAAACATATATACAACGGCCTACCAAAGCAGAACGGTTGTTGTTCAACGAAAGGCGTATGTCAGTTTACATTTTGATTTATTTTAAAACATTTTCTCCATCAAATGACACTTTTTTTTCTTTTCTTTTTTTTTTTTTTTTTTTTTTTTTTCTTAACTCGAAGATTTGATAGTGGATATTACATCCCGAAACTACGAGCAATAAATAGTATTGATAGCTCCGCAAATGACTTTGCATGAGGTCGCGGGCCTCATGCAAAGTTACCGACAAAAGTCATTTTCTTGTCGAACACGAAAAATACTGAATCTCAAAATAGCAGCTCAAATCAGTATTTTCATATTTAGATAATTTTTAAACGACTTTATGATTTTTAAAAGTTATGCGTGTTGTTTTCGTATTCATTACTCTTGTATTTAGTGTAGTGGTAATAAATCACTTGCAAAAAAGAACTAATTCGAAGCCATTCATTGTGTTACAAAGACTTGGCTTCGTTCCTCATTGACACAAGTACAATTTATCATTTATTCTCCGCGTCCTTGATTCCTTGACTATTAACAGATATGAAATTAATCAAGTTTATATAAAGATCTAGTGATAAGTCACCAATGGGTCACAATATACGATATCACCGAAGAGACTATCAACTTAAACGTCCGCAGTACGGACAGTTAACCAGTTCAATAAATCACAATCCATTACGTACGACAGGTTGGAAACCAATTCTGATCCACTAGCAAACAATTTGAAATCTTTGCTGAAAAGGGATTGTCCTACGCCTTTATAGAAAATTATAACGGCACTACAGCCTTGTGGTGTACAAGTGAGCTTGTTTATGTGTTTGATGGTATCGCGTTTATCATACTTGATAAATATTCGCTAAAGATATCGTTGATTTATGGTCGTGACTTGTATTGATTTATGACCAATAAACGACCGACGACTCTTCACTCTTAACACTTGTTACCCGCCACTGAACGTTATATTTGAAGTTAGGCCAACTTCAGTTTTGTTTACTATGTTTATCGCTATCCGACATTATCCTAAGAAAAGAAAAAAATTGTGAATATAATATAGATAAGTTGAACACCGTATGATACAAGTATATCCTTTACTGACGTGGCGGTCGACGTCGGAGCAAAGATTGGTGTTCAAAACTGAAATTGAAATGTTCCTGTAAAATTTCTTCGTACTTAATTAAATTACTTCATACACCTATTTCAAAACCGTTTACAACGATTATTGAAACGAATTTTGAAAAGAAAAAGAAAACTTGTTCTATTTCTTAAAGAAACATCGGTTCCAATATTAACAGCGGGTTCTTGAAGTATTCTGTATTTATACGAAAAAACAGTTAGCTTTTGAAAGAGTCTAGTTCATGTAATCAGTTATGCTGTGGCTCGAGCTGCACGAGTTCGCTATATACGCAGATTTCAGTCACCAAAAGATTTTTTTTCAAATATTCCAAAATAGTTTATGTATATGTATATATCATGTATATATATAACATCCAACTGAGTATTCAAGTCCGATAACTAGTTAGTTTTACGTAAATAAGAGGATGATTAATGCGGAAAAAAAGTTTTTCCAGTGCTGCAAGGAGATACCAGCCATCGCCATCCATCCAGCCATGACTTTGGAACTAGACCATATATTTTTTGCACTATACTTAACCTTGATATACTTCTTGAAAATGAAGTTCACGTTGCTCCGCAAGGAGCCATTAATCAACATTGGGCAGTGTCTACACGTCATTCGTGACGTCCGTAAAACATTAAACTCACTCAAAATGATTAATAGCTTCTCAAAAGGCAGGTATACTACGATATCGATAAACGATTCACGCTAATAGCGTATAAATCAAGGCTTGATTCATACAGTTGAACTTCAAAAAATGTGCTAATTAACTGTTTTACTTAAATATATGAACAAAATGAAAGCTACCAACAAATACACTATGATATCCCAGCTTTTGATCCCTGAGAATTTCTTAGAAACAGTCTTTTTTATTTTTTTCATGAAATAAAACTTGCAGGTATGGCTCAAAAGTTTCGTGTATTGGAGATCATTCCGTGAAGATATTAGAATTTAGAAGTGTCTGGAACACGAACTTGATATATTGGCGTGAAATAAAGAAGAAAGATGGCCAAGTTTTACGACAACCATAATATACGGTAGTACTTCATGAACATCCGAGAGGCAAACAGGTTTAAATGTTGTATAAATAAAATAATAGTTTATCAGCATTTATTTATCATTTAAAGTTTCAAGCGACAAATAGTGTTCAAATTAAGCAATCAATCAAAATTATAAACCCTTAGTAATAAACTTCCAGAAGAGCGGTGGGCCAATGACGAACCGCCACGTATAGTAATATTATAATTTCAGAAGAATTCGTGAATCAAGTTCGCGCTTTACTGAGAAGTAGAATATAACGAGTAACTTTTACAAAACGGTAAACTATAAAATCTCATTGAAAATTACGGATTAATTCAAATATTAAGAAGCTAGCTGGAGTGACAAAATGAAATTGGTAACCTATAAACTGGCAAATTTTGAGAATATATAATTCTAAATGTCCCTGTTTGGTACAAGTTTGTTCGCCCTTCGTTATTTATATATTTTTGTTTATTTTTCTCTTATGATTTTACTTGTTTAAACTTTCTTACTTAAAATCGCAATGTCCTAAGCACTGATATAAGTATAAATATATAAAAGCAAAAAAGTAGTGTGAAAGAATTTAAATTCATTTTCAGTTTGCAACCTGTGCGTTTCTGTTCCAGCCCTCAGTGCGCGAAAGTTCGTACATCTACTTGATCCTGAGCCCGCACTTCTCTTGGTCAGTGCACTGTTCCTTTTTGCGTCTGCTGACCTTGAGGAATGGGGGCTCTCTAGACGGGCACTAAGGTCAAAACCTCTTTCATGTTAGCGAAGAGAAAGTGCGTTTTTTTTTTTTTTTTTTACTTTGCAGACGAAAAATTAAGTTGTTCTTAGCTTATTCTTTAAATGAGTTCATTCATTTTTAAATACAGGAAGAAAGAAAGAAAGCGAGAAGAGAACAGAAGAGAACAGAAGAGAACAGAAGAGAACAGAAGAGAACAGAAGAGAACAGAAGAGAACAGAAGAGAACAGAAGAGAACAGAAGAGAACAGAAGAGAACAGAAGAGAACAGAAGAGAACAGAAGAGAACAGAAGAGAACAGAAGAGAACAGAAGAGAACAGAAGAGAAGGGAAGAGAAGAGAACAGAAGAGAAGAGAAGAGAAGAGAAGAAAAGAGAAGAGAAGAAAAGAGAAGAGAAGAAAAGAAAAGAGAACAGAAGAGAACAGAAGAGAACAGAAGAGAATTAAACATTTAAATTAAATTAAAGAAAATAAAATAATAACAGAAAAGGAATATTCAAAGAGAGGTGCTATTTGCTTTTTTGATTCCATTGAGCACGTCAATCTTACACTGTGTTTATGGGGATTACTCCTACTTTCCAAAAGGCTTTCCAATAGGCCTGCGCGGTCTTCTTTATGTCTACGCTTCGACGTACGGAAAGCTAATGGACCCCGGCCACACTCAGCCGTGTTATCCATGTGTAGTGAATCAAGACTTCTATTACTAATGGACTTCCCCGTGAGTTCTTTTCGCCGGTCTTTTACACACGGAAGATGTGTTCTCTGCTGGAGTAGCGATCGTGCTTCCGGCGACCTAAAATTTAGCTAAACAATCCCCAACTGAGATACTAATGTAACAATGTAAGCGAGTTACGCCCCATTAGTATATTCACAGGAATATAGCAATGAACAGTTCCTCATTTGAAAACAAAACATGCTGAGGCAAATTCAATTTTTCAATAAATTGTTTATTTTAGTAAACGGAATTTGAAAGGATTTGAAAATTTTGACCTTTTTTTTTTTTTGATTTGGAGGATTTCTAGAGTATTAAATCCTCCTAAATCCTCTTTATATTGTTATCCATTTATATTGTTAAAAATTGTTTTTGCAATCCACATACGAGTTGACCTTCCATTGCCGATATAGTAAACTTGAATCGCCCTTATTCTTGTTTAGTGATAGTGGCTGTTAATTATAGCCAGCGCCTGTGGATAATAAACCTGTGGTCCTCAATACTATTAAAGTTTTTAAAATTTTTCTTTCTGGGAATCAATTTTACAATAATCTACCAATTGCTTATAAACTGACGAAGAAATTTCCCCTACATGGCTCGTAAAAATTACGGCGGGTTCCCGTTATTTAAGCTAAATATGACTACACATTTTATCGATACTCTGAAACAACCTCTGAGCTCATCAAAGACAGGGCATGGCTAACTTACAGATCAAACGGGTTCCCGTTATTTAAGCTAAATATGACTACACATTTTATCGATACTCTGAAACAACCTCTGAGCTCATCAAAGACAGGGCATGGCTAACTTACAGATCAAACGGTCTGAAGTAACTTCAAGGCTAATTAAAGACACTGCATGGCCAACTAGCAGATCGAACCTAAAACAACCTTTGGGCTCATGCAGGTAAGTCGGTGCACTGCCAACTCACGATTTGAAATTAGCTTGTAGTTAGGCTTTGCGAAGGAAGGAAAACCAAAGGAAGCAGAGAAAATACCCTCGAATCAATTGCAAGGGAGAGATGACCTAATAAACGAGCTGCGTCGGTGTGTATAATTAAGTTATAAATGATGGGGAATATATATAAATAACTTGTACTAAAACTTAGTATACTTAACCACCGTATTAACTCGGTAACATTTAATCATTCTTTGGAGTAAAGAAAATAATTAAAAATGAAAAAAGCTGTGTAGCATTATAACCCATTAGAAGCATATATTGCAGGAATTAATCACCTTTTTTGATATATTCATTGTAAGGATTCCCCTGTGAAAAAGCATTTCAGAATCCCACGTCTACAAAACGAAACATAAACTTTGGTTACTGTATTTAGAAACATTGCGGACATATTATACCATATTATATCCTTCAATTAGTTGTATAAGGATTTCACGGTCTTAGTTTGTTTTGTTTTTCTTTTTTACGCTAAAGACTTCTGTTCCCAGGGGGAAACGCCAGTTAGCTCGAGTTTGGATATGCGATTCTGTCAGTATATTAAACTTTGGGCCAAGGAACAAAGAGCAAGGTTTTTCTTACACTGACCATATGTTAGAACTTTACACCACTGAAACAAAGTACTGCTTTACAAGGTACACAAACTTTAAACTTCGAAGAACATCTGTAACTGGTCATTTAATCATTACAAGTGATCTAGTTTTAGATAGTCAGCCCTTTGGCGGTCTAGATCAATAGGTCAAAGTGTGGTGAGAGCGACATTTTTTTCTTGCAATTAAACAGCAAAAGCGATCTGCAGTCTCACAGCTATAGAAAATGAGCCTGTTTCTGAGGAAAAAGCCTAAACCTTCGAATACAACAAGTGTTTCTTTAGCTGAATTCAAGATTTCACTGAAGACCCGAGCTGTTTTTCTTCGGGTATTTTCAGAATTTTGGATTCAGAATTGCTGTTTCGCTATTAGCAGTGCTCAAAACTTGTATCTTGTGAGTAGCTTTTTTTTCTTTTTCCATTTTTAGCCGCTTTACTAAGATTTCAAGATGATTTGAGAGAAAAAATGTAGTGACAAACCAAAATTTTGACTTGTAAATTGAAAGAAGAATATGAACCAGCACTTTATGTGATCTAAGAGCTATATAGGTTATATTACACTGAGTAAGAAAGGATTTGGTTTAGTTTAGAGTCTCTTTGCATGAACTCGTAAAATTTACACAGATTTTTTGAAGTCTTTTTCCAAGAAAAACAAGGATTTCTCTTCGATATTTTAAGAGCTTTTCAAAGAACCATTTCAATTTGCATGTTTTAAAACTGAAACCATAAATCTGCAAGTCGATTTCCCAGTAACTATAAACCGTTGATTTCATATTCGCTTGTTTACTCTTACATTTTGTTTATTTACATTCTTTAAAAATGTCAGTCAATGGTTGAAACTTTACTTGTATTAAAGCTCTGTTTTCTTCTCGATACATTTGTCAAGTAACCAAGAATTCTAGCTTCATTTTCTTTATTTCCCCTTACACTATCACGTTTCCTCTTCAAACCTACTGGCAATTTTGAACAGAAACAGTAAGTTCGAAAACTCAAATTGCAGCAATTAAAATCTTAAATCGGGAAAAATGAAAAATGAAAGCTGGAAAATGCTTCCGTATTGCAATTAAAAAATCACTGACTTGTAGATCTTTGTGAAAGTCGGGGCGTAAGCGGGCAGTCCCGATCTTAAACCAAGCAGAGATCTATATCAATCGTCCTCGGTTATTTGTACGATATATAGTTTCAACATTCATCAATTCATTTAGTTTCAATAACGATACGATAACAAATTCGAAGTACATTTTACTTCATTAAGAAATACGATACCACACAAGAAACAGTTGTCCTTAAATGACTAATTTGGTATGTTTTGGCTACGAGTTTCCTTAAAGCTATTCTTGTTATCATTCTTTTTGTTTTGTTTTTTAAAAACATCAGTAGCTACTCAATCTACTCAATCTCTGAATTTTTCACTAGTTTGAAAAAAAAATGTAGTGTTTTTCTACACAGCTAGGGAAAGAAATGTATTGAGTTAAAATTTGTGAACACCAAGTCAGAATCAAGGTTTTTATACCGCATTCGGAATATGTTTATTAAAACGTTATGAATCAATCATGGCAACAAATTATAAAATCATTTCTTCACTTTATAGATTTAATTTTTAAGAATGTATAGTACTCAAATTATCGGAAATGCAAAGCAAAGGTCCAAAACACACAAAAAAGTTTAGACTTGAAACTTGAAATTAGAACTAAAATTTAAAAGTTTAATGAATCGGTTTTTGCTGGATTCATCATTCCAGTGAAATTTTTATCCTGAAATATTGCGCTCGTGTATTGACTAGGCCTTCTCATAAGAGTCGTCCTAAAGATTCAGTTTTAGCTCATTAAACTTTGGAGGCATTCCTCAAGCAATCAATAATTTTTTATTTGGTTGTTTCTGTGGCAAAGTGTTCTAACTTCTCCCATGACAGCTGTAACTTTGATCTGTCTACAAAACAATTTCATGGTATGACTGGCGGAAAGTTTCTTAAAATGTTAGCATTTCTTTAAGATGTCAGCATGTGTAACGGTTCATGAACCATTACTAGCGTGCAAATAAACTCCCTGAAATTTTGAGCTTGCAATAAACTGAATTATCCCCCAAAAGTGTACTATAGCAAAATGTACTCTCTGGCTTCTTAACTGACATCAAACGTAGCGATAATCTCTGAATAGAGAATACAATTAGTTAAGAAATGCTTTGATAAGTGCTTTTTTAGAGGGTTTAAGATTTGATGAATAAAATGAATCGAAGTTTAGGTTATGAAGAGAGGGAAAATGATATTGTTAGCGAATGGGTAATTCTGAGTCCAAATCTGTTGTTATATAAATCCATTCAATAAGCTAATTAAATTTGCGACGATTATTTTCTTTCGTCTTCAAAGACTTTTACAAAGACAGATGATGAGCGAAAAATCAACAGTGTTTTTCCCTGATAGAATGTTGACATTACGAGCTGGTCTTTACCGTCCAACAGATGTTTTGGATATATTTTTGGACAGTTTTAGAATACACTTGACTCGACTTAAAAAAAAGATACTTTCTGCCCTGATTCATTGACAAGGGCTTTGGTTAATCAGGCCTAAAGCAATTTATACTAACCTTTGGATATTAAGAAGAATATATACTCACGTTGATAGAATTTAGCTAAATATTATGGTCATAACGAATACAAAGATACTTTGAAATTTGAATCAAATTTTTATGATGTTTCTATAATTTTATGAACTGCATTAACGCTTTTAATTCATTAATTTCGGCCAACGTATCAACCAACGGAGCTCTTTATTGCAGGCCTGAAATTATTAGACCACTAGCTACGAACCTTACGTCGGCTTAGCGCTAGTTATGCCTAAAAGCATAGCTATTATAAGATGGGAAAATGTCGGAAAAATACCACTTAAAGGGTTATTTTACAGACGTTTTACTCACTGTCACCTGTTATGCTTTTTTTACTAGGTATTACACAGTCCTCATTTCCTACCAACCTTTTCAGACCATCTTAACAGTTTCCCTTACTTCCGAAGCCTTGACTATTGCCTATGGGAAAACGAAAATAAGCTTGAAAATAATACTAAATTCGTCTCATAATAGTTTGAATTTTCACTCAAGAAAACCAACCAAAATCTTGGATTCGAATTTTTTTTTTTTAATGCTGAAATCTAGTTTTTAGATATTTGGACGTTGATACTGAGTTAATAGAATGTGAATCTTACTGAACGGCGTGTATTTACACGTTAGAATACATCAAATTAAGTAAATTAAGCGTTGCTCACGACAATAGCACATGTAATTTTCATTGACTTTATTGCATTGGTTGGTAACCGCTGTCAAAAGCACTGAATTTGTTAATACTAAATTAGGTGACAAAGGTCCTTCTCACTGATTAATTAACTAAATTGATGGGAAGACTTGCTCTCTTAATGGGCCCATTTTGTGGCTCATTTATGGGGGGAATTATCTTCATAATCTTAATTGACTAAAACGGAACTCATTCAGAAATATCAACTAGTCTTACTTTTAAAGCTTGTTTTTGACACTCTACTGTGTATAAAAACATTCGGCCTGTTTTTATTTAACTGGCGGAAAAAACTGATGTTTTTATTGAAGTTTTAAAAGCTACAATAGCGAGTGACTTTTGCAAATGTTCAATTCCAGTTAAATAGTTTTATTGTTTTAAGTACGATTACGATATTTTGGCGTCTATTTTGATATTCGTGATTTTGGAGCCGCGACATGTCACGGTTTTTTCTTCTCCTTTCTTTTCGATCTACGAGACCTCATCCAGTAAAATAACTATGACTTAAACGAGTTTCCATTCAATAAAGATTATCCATAACAGGGACTACGCCATAATAGCTGTGTGTTTTTTCACTAGTACTAATAAGTTCAGTCATAGCGTAACACATTATATTACAATACCTACCACCAAGGGGTCTTTGATCATCCTATTTCCTCGCCCACCTCTCCGCATTTCAATTGTATTTCAAAGAATTTAAATTTCAATACATTTTTATTAAAACTCCTCTGCGTTTTGTCTTTCAACTTAAATATATAATGCGACGTTCTTCATCTTTTTTGTTTGTTTTTGTTATTTTTCTGTGTTCGAAGTGAGAAAAAAACCTTCGAAATTCACACTGTCGCTTTGTGTGATGAATAGAGTGAAGTAGGGCTTTTTTGGCTTCAGCAACGCAGAAGGAATAAAATAACTTCGTTTTTAACCTAAGCATAGTTAATTACCATCATTAACGAAGTCTCTTCGAATCATCTAAATGCTAAGGACTTTAGAGCGAAAAATTTAAGATTAATAAAACACGACTCTTGATAGAGATTTCTGAAACATCCTACCTAAAGACTCTAATCGAAGTTTACTGACAAGATATATAAAGCTTATACAATCGTATAATGATATAACCTTGAATATAGGCTTATTTAATGCTGTGAGAATGGCAATAGTTGGTGGGGCTTAAACAATTTATTCTAACTCAGTTACACCTGTCCGATGAACGTGTTAAGTGAGTGCGTTCCATCTTTCATTTAGCTGGTATTAGGAGGGCTTAGAAAAATATTTTTGTTATCTGTTTTTGAGCGGTTTTGTTTTTCTTTTTTCTTTTTCTTTTTTCTTTTCTGTTAGAATAAATTTCATTTCGTTTATGTAATTTTTGCCATTGAATGTTCTGGTAAAAGTGGTTGTTGAAATAACTTTTATTCAACTAAATTTAGATGACACAAACCTCATTTGGTGACTTTTATTTCGTAACAAGTGGCCCAAATGAAGCAAATATCAACAAATCTTCAAACAAATTAAAAATTCAAGCATTTCAAAAGATTTCAAGACCAAAGGACTCTAAGAACCATCCTTGATCCAAAATCCTCTTCTAAAAGCATTTTAGTGCTTTATTTTGTGGAATGAAAGTGGTGGTCGTGATATTGGAGTCTTTTGCTCGGCATCAAACAGCGCCCTGTGAAGAGGCGATTGTTTTTCCTTGGCGACCCGGATCTCCGCACAAGCGGGGAAGCTATTGCAGGCTTGTTTACAATCTTTGATTAGGAACACATGATACATCAACTGCTATTCATGTCACCTGTCCTAGAGAAATCTAAGACCCCCCTATAGGTACAAAGCAAACAAGAGCTGATAAACCCAGTATCGATGATTATAAATCTGACTGCCTTTACAGCTGTCGATTTAGAGTCGAGCACAGCACCACTGAGAGAACAACTTAGACTTGATTAACTAACACTCACTAATCAACTTATCAAGTTCAAAATGAGCCATTTTCTGCAGTTGCACAAAAGTGGCCATGAATATCGCGATTACCGTTTAGTCAATGATCAGGATACACTTGGTTTCTTCAGAAGTCCCGGTAGTGAACGTTCCGTAATGTCAACAAAGGAGTTGGCGTCGCGTAAGATGGATACTAAGGAAGAGAGAATGTGTACACCTGAGGAACTTGTGAGGGATGAAGACGAGAATCATGGAGTTGTGTCTTCGAGGAACACTAAAGAACATCAAGAAGAGGAAGAAGAACAAGAAGAAGAAGACATGGAAAAGAAGCGTTTCATTAAAGAAGAGGAAACTGAAAAAGGTAATGAGAAAACTGACAGTAAAGAGGACGAGAAAAACCAAGAGACATTCGTAGCAGTAATAGCACAGTCAATTTTAAGCCTTCCAACTAAGCGTATGACACTGAGCTCTATCTACAGTTACATCGCCAACAACTATCCTCACTTTGACAAAGAAAAAGGTCCTGGATGGCGAAACAGTGTTCGACATAATCTCTCAAGTAACGACTGCTTCGTGAAGGCAAGTCGCGCGGAGAACGGCAAGGGACACTATTGGATGATCCATCCAAAAGATCTTCCAGAGTTCTCGAAAGGAAATTTCCGTCGTCGAAGAAAGCCAAGAAGACCAAAATGTAGTCATTCAATGGTATTCCGTGATGGCCCGTTGTATTATCACCATACATATGGACTTGGATGTTCTTCATATGTATACCCAGGTCTGCGCGCCTCTCAGGACTTAGCTGACATTGCTTACGGGACAAGCAGCGATAGATCTCTTGCACACAGCTACAGAGCGAGGGTTCCGCCAGGGCTGTTATCTCCGTACGAAGAATCGCCCACCAGATATGCTCTCTCTTCATATCCATACACCTGTCCTGCTTCAAATATCTCCATTCGAGGATACCCGAGCGAGACCAGTTTGCTTCGTAGCCCAACTGCGTACTCATCTCTATCGAACTATACGAGCTCGTTCCATCCCGTGAACCAACATTATTCGACTTGTGCTTGTCATCGTTGGCAATTGGACTCACCGGAGCGTCATTCCCTCAGCTCATAAAATATCTTTATTACATCTAATTTTATAAACTGAAACTTTGAAATAATGACTCATGATTTGCCATTTACTTGGGATATATACTGCACTCTTAGTTTACTGAAAAGTAGAGGCAAAACAGCACGCCATGACATATCACTAATATAGTAAGATCTTTCTAATTACCAATTACAGCGCTCTAGCAATCTTCAAAGCTAAAACAAACTTTATTAGGAAAGAAATCAGAATGTTGTAGTGAAGTAAGTTATTTTTCAGAACTGCGCTACTGATTTTAACTCTGATTTTAACTAGCTCTGGTTTGCTATTTAAAAATTAGAAATCTCAAAATATACTTTAAGCAAAAAGTCTGGGCACCAAAATCCTGACATGAATTTTAGTGAGATGTTTCAAAAAACCAGTGAACTACAGCAATCAAAACTATCGTTCTTTTTGTACTGAAAGGAGTTTTTAAGAAATACGTACGCTTCTGTTTCTTTTACGCACCCAATTTGATTTCGTCTTCATCTAATTTAAGAATCAAATCAATAATTTAATTAAGTTACTATGGAGAATTGATTTTTTGCAATTGCCAAGCACGAAACTTATAATGTTACAAAATAGTCTATTCTAAGTTACACTACTGGTTTTTATAAAATCTTTTAAGGTGTTATTCTTATAATAAAGTCTCATTTTTCTTAAAGCAATGTTGGGGAACTTATTTTTTTTCGTTTCTTTCGATGCAAAATTATCCTGACTTTTGGATTTTGACATTATTATTTTTCTTTCTTAGGCTGAAGTTAAATTTTGGGAAGTATTTTTAAAATGTAAAATTCAAAGCTCTTTATTTTCCCTTCGATAAAAATGTATTGCAGTAAACTTTGCTAGATTGATTTAGAAATTTCTATACACGATTGGAGAACTATAACTCCAAAAAGAAAAAACAAATCTGAATTATGAAAATGATATAAAATCATCAAAGTATCTGTCGAATCAGCCAAATCTACTTAGAGAAGTTTGAAGCCTTAAAAACTGGAATCGTGATGATTTCTGTCACTCCAGCCGTTGTGTCAAAGTTTCACACCAAAAACATATATATTTGTTAAACGCAAAGAATTCGACAGAATATTTGGATAAGAATGGGAGTGATTATATTGAGGAACTCCCATAAGGAAGTGGCTGTTTTTTTTCCTCAGGAAGGCATAGTTGATGAAGAAACCTCTAAGAGACTCAGATACAATAACATGTTAGTCCAAGTAATTAACTCCACTTATGAATCACATCCGTTTGGTCTTTACATCTATTAATATATTTTTCTAAAAATCAATGTCCGGCAACCCTCATTTAATACCCGCCCAATTGATTAGAAACCTTTTTTTGGAGGGTGGGGGGGGTGGGGATTTCTCGAATATTTATGTGTTTGCTTAACATCCTTCGCTGTCATCCTTAAACATCTATTCATCTCTTTTTTTTTTCTCTTTCCAATCTTTTCCCACTTTTTCCCACACCGGCCAACCCCATTTTTTAGACTCTCACTTATGCAGTCAATTATTAGTTTTGCTATGCTTTTGTTATATTCTCGTTCTTTTACAGGCTTGTATTGTCTTTGATTCCTTTTCTTCGTTACTCAAACCAGCTGTTGCCGAATGATAATTAGATAGTCTTTCTTCTTAAGGACTATAAACACCCCTATCTTGGATTATTTTGATTGCCTGATTGAGTTCAACGAGGTTAAACAATCGCCAAAGTTGACCAAGCCTAAAATCACAAATTGTGTACATAGAGATTTTGTAATAATTTCAGATATTTTCGTATTCTTGATGTTCGCTTACTGAGACATTTTTGCCGAAAAATAGTGGATCAATTTGATAGGGTAATACAGTAAGCTTTAAACCTAGCTGATTTAATTAAAGCTTGAAAACTTTTACTAGGTGTTCCATAACATAATGATTTAAAACATCAAAAAATATCTTTAAAAATGGGGTTCAGTAATACAATTTTTTTGCAAAGGCTATACAAGATTAACAATCTTCAAACAGCTAGATTTATTAACAAAAAAGCCTAGCATACTAAACAATAAAAATACCAAAACTTGAAAATGAATTTTCTTTTTTTCGTAGACCGGAAAAAAAGGGGTTTCAATTTTCAAATTCGGGACTAGAAACAAATTCCTAAATTCTAATTTTTATTGGGAAGAAATGTTTTACTTTTCGAAAAAAGGGAGACACAATTGGAATAAAAGTTACAAAGATAACAAACTGATATATTTATAAACTTCAAATACACGAGTAATGTTATGAATTTCAAGCTGGACTATAGAATGAATTTATTTTTTCGAAGTCGAATAAAATGACCTTCGAACAGTCTGTCCATGTAAACAATAATTCTGATGAAATTATTGGTTTTACTTTCTCAAGTATCCGTTGCAGTCAAAGTAAATACTAGCTGTCTTGGGGTAATTATCGTAATCTATTTTTCCTTCTAGTGAATTCCGTTTTATTTGATTTCTTAGTAAATTAATCTAATGACTCAAAGAGGTATTTAACTTTATGAGAAAAGCGTCTAAGAAGTCTCGCGGATAAGTAGTGGCCTGTTTCTTGAAATCCCCCGAAAAAACATTTGAAGTGTTTTGTTATGGTGGATAATATGGTTGTTTTTTTGAGTTCATTTTTGATGCACTTTTTTGGCCGTTTTGTTTCTAATTTCTGGTGTTTTCAAATTAGTTTTAAATCTAATGAATATGAACTACAACCTAAGAGGTTTTTGTTCTGTCTTTGTCCGGCGTTTTTGAGTTTATCTTTATGCTTTTTAAGCTAGGTTTTTGAATTAAATTTTTAACTTAAATCGTAAGCACGACCGTTAAGTCTGTGTAAGATTTGACTCGCCTACTCGCCTATGGAAGCTTTTGCTTTGTCTGAAGTTCTATTCAAGAAAGGTTTAATGCATCGAAAGACAAACTAAGCAATTCTACCGCTATGAACCGATAAAACCGGTCTTCAATTTATAAGATACTTTAAATCCTAATCTACACAAAGCCACTAAAAATTCAAGTTTCTTTCCTTGTCAACTTTTGCTGGTTTTATCCAACATGCTCAGGAAACATAGAAGACGGAAATGAACTCCATCTTAAACTAACAATCGGGGGATTAATAGCAAGCTTAGAATGGGATAAGCTATCGGTTACATTTTAGCAGAAGGCCGCGCTACAGAGAGCTTTGTACGGGACCATGATAAAATAAAGCGAAAATGTATTAAATAACATAAGATTAATGCGGAGGTCTTTGATCTTGTACGAGCTGTCATAATATTCGACAAATATAAATTATTACAAAAATTAATAATGATACGTTATTCAACGTTTTGTCCAATAAAGTTAGTGAATATTGGAGCATGTTGATCACGAGATCGTAAAGATCATGTTATAATCTTTCATGAATCTTTTAAAAACATTTCATATAACAGTGAAAATGAATCTTTTACTCTGAGACTTCAGATTGGGTTCATAGATAGATAAAAGATAGATATACTTTATTTACCCTTGGTTTTACATGAAGCTTGTTAGGCCTCTATAACATGTACTGCTAATTATCCTAATTCAGTATTCATGATCTTTTATTCTAGAACCCTTTCCAAGCAGGGTTGATTTTATTCCGTTAAATAAAAAAAAAAGATAATATTCTAATAGTGTAATATTTTTTTATTAACCGGGCTCTATACGCTCAGCCAACTAAGAAGGCTCTTTCCCGCACTTTCCCGCAGTCTTTCCTGCTCTTTCTCGCTCGCGCGGTTAGGACCATTCAAAGCATCCTTTTAGCTTTCTTTTTCTCTGTGAAGACAATTAATATTTATTTCGTCTTTCGTTTCATATTGTTACGTGATAAAAGCCAAAGCTTACTAGACCACCTCGGAGTATTCACACTACAAACCGCTAATCTTCGGAAGTTGTGCACGGCTCTGGGTGACAAGAACAGTCGAACAAACCTGACTGTTTTGTTAGGTGAGATTAATCTCATTCTTATATATTAATCCACAATATGTTTACAAATATATGTTTTTCATAGGTTTGAGCAATGACCACCATCTATGCAATTCAGTGCTGCTTGTTAACCGTGCTTTGGCACAAGTTTTATAATTGTTAGTATCACGCAAGTAATAAACTAAAAAAGGTTTTAAGGTAGTTGGAAGCCAAAAGACAAATAGTCAGTTTTCAAGAAACAATGAAAGGACAGGCGTTTTTAATCAATAAAACTATGTAGAAAGAAGTTCTTGTAATGTTTCTATAAATTCAGAATCGCAAAACCTATCTAACGAACTCTAAAAAAAGAAAAAGAAAAAGATTTTCGTGTTTACTTATTCGAATCCACTTCCATGTGCTAATAACTGCATATGAATTGAGGTTTCTACATATAATTCGTTTTGGGAGATTAAGAAAGCCTGGAATAAAGACTTAATTGACATAAGAAGTACAAGCTTTCGAATATCGCTCATAATTTTATTTCAATAACCCGTGAACAAAAGGCTTTGGTGATCATGTTAACACCAAACAATTGCGCTGTGTCCAACTGATCGCATTTATAACCTCATACTTCGTCGTTATGATCTTTTTAAAGATTCATTGTTTTTATAAATTATCCTAAAAAATTTGGGATTTTCTATCTTTTTAGATGGACTACATTGTATTTGGCAAAAGCAATTGCAGCAAAATCGTGATGACTGATTTATTACGACTAACAGGTCGTCCATTTTAAACACTATTATAATTACTATATATACATTATTGTACCACCATTGTTATGTGGTTATGAATTGTGCCAAGAAACGCACTGACGTACGAAGACTTTAGCTAGAAGGTGTTTTCTAATTCCCTTGTCGTCTTTTAAAAGATAGCTCGTCAAATATCACTGATTGAGTAATGAGGTTACGCTTTAACATAAAATCAATCGATTTAAATCGATGATATTTTTTTAAATAAGACTTTTTAAGAAAACTGTAAACTGAACAAATATAGATAAAGATATCAAAGAAATTAAACGATAGTGAACTAAAATCTCAATTAACTTGGATTCCAATGTCAAAAATTATTTTTTCACCTTGTTATATAGTTAAGAAATTCCATTTCTGCAGACTAATTCCCGAGAAAGTAGAATGTGAACAGAATCATAAATGAATCCATTAAGACTGAATTTAAAGCAAAAACAAAATTGACTGTCAAGTGCATAGAAATTATGAGAAATTCCATGGTTTTAGAGCGATTTTTTTTTAGGAAACTTTTTTCATGAGGAATAAGTTGTTTTGTTTGCGGATTGCATAAAAAGATCAATCAAGAGCCTGGCGATGACTCAGCAAAAAAAAAAAGAAAGAAAGAAAAAGAAGGAAGAATAAAAATAAATAAAAACAGGTTTACATGTAGATATCAAGATATTTATAGTTTGCGAACGAATGCTTCTATTACGAGTTGAAAAACATGAATTTTCTTTGAAAAGGCTTGTAAAGATATCGTGCAGTCCCTTGCTGTGTGTATACAACTCTACCAGTTCAGCCGTTGAAACAACCAACTCTTTCAAACAGTAAATAAACTAGAAAGATCTAACGCTTCAAGAATATTACTAGTTACTGCATTTGGCTATTGATAGACCTTTTGAGGACAAATAAGTGCCAAGCCTATTCAAGATAATTTGAGGAAGTGAATTGCGAGGATAATAAAGTTTCTAACGGATTGCGAAACATATTGCAAATTGTACGCCCGTTTTCTCATGAGTTCAAGACCTTCAAGCTTATTGTTGCTATCATTGGTCCAAGGAGCTAAAACATTATTCTTGAAAGAAAATTGTCTAATCAAATGGCACTCAAATTAAAGGAGTTTGATTGAACAATGTGTGTTAGTTACGTATTCTCATTGGTTAATTCAGTGCGGAAGCCACTTAAGTGCCAGGGTTCCACGTTTCTCGCTCAAATTTTCAGTACGTTTGCGTGCGGGCTCAAGCTGAGTGTGTACATCAAACAGTATTGAAGCGTAGCACCTTCCAAGGTCAAGCTTGTAATAACTCTACCACAACAGGCTTCCGAACACAATGCTTCTGACGTTATTCTTCTTAAACAACGTGCTGGTAACAATAAATCACAATAAACAGCTAAGGAAATGGTTCACATTTTTACGTTACATTGTTATAGGATTAAGAATCAGTTGAGTGCAGCTAGATTCATTTATTCGGTAAATTTAGTAAATTCAAAATAGTTAAGATTCTTTGTTGTTTGTTCTGCTTAAGATAGCCATTTCATGTCACGAACTTCAATTCATGGCTTTACAATTTCTCCAAAATGACAATCTTTAGTAAAATTGTTATTGATTTGAGTTTTGTATGTGTGTTAATTGTCGCATCTTGAGAAGCTAGCCGGGAACTAAAAAAAGAACTCGGCAAACCTTAGTGATCGGAGACCAAAACTATAAAACTATATACCAAAACTATCTCTTGAAGAGATAACGGATCAAAGCAGAGGATAAAAATGGGGGGATCTGATGAACAAAACAAAACGGGATGAAGATAAAATTAAAATAATCAGATACTTAGTATTAATGGCAAACAAACTATTATGATCAGGGATCATAATTTTGTTAAAATGAAATTTAAATAAATTTCAACTTCAAATTTAAATCCAAATTTTCCACATTAATGTGTTTTTTAAAACGCTCCATTTTCGTCTTATGCTCAATGAAAACGCATCCAAAAGAAGATCGAACACGCAGATACGAACGGAAATGATGCAATATTAATTGTCATCTGCGCATGCGAAAAACAATGACGTCAACGCATTTTCAAAAGCCTCCTTTTTCAAATGTCTCCTATCTGGAGAGCGTTTCTAAATGCACGTTTTCGATTGTCTTAGTATGCCGAAACAAATGGCCGAAACGCATCAAAAGGTATGCGTTTAGAAAATAAACTAACATCTCGATTCAATTGGCAAAGCTACCACGCGCGGTCACCTTGAGTGAATTTGACAGGATAAATTTATTACCAGCAAAAATTTTAGCGGGGATAAAAGATTTATCCTAAAAAGCATGTTTTCAGCCACTCAACCTGAATCGTCTCTTTCACAGTTCCCTACGCCATCTTGAAAGGTAGCCGTGCCTTTGCATCGAAACAAGACGAACGGTGATCTTGCAATGATAGAGACCTTTTATTAAACCTTGGACAATTATTCACATCATTGCAAGCTCAACGTTCGTCTCGCTTCGATGTAAAGGCACGGCTATCTTTCAAGATGGCGCAGGGAACTGTGAAAGGGACTATTTAGATAGTGAGTAAAATGTATAATAATAAGCATTTATTGGACGAGGTTGAGCAGAATATCGTGATTTTTTTAGTGGCGAAAATTTAAAAATAGAAAATGTACACAAACACTGTGCACTCTAGCATGCGCAATTGGATATACCGTACGTGATATGTGGAAGCTGAGGCCCTTGTAAATATGAAACAAAATACCTCCTAATGTTTAACTAAAGTATGCAAAAGTACAAAATAAAAATGGAAAAAACAATGAGAAACCTAGCATAAAACATGTGTATTAATGCCAACTTTTATATTACGCTATTTGCATTTATATTGCAAGTATGTATTGGGATTAATAATAATGATTAATGGATGAAGCTCTTGGTTATCATACGTGAGTGTAACTCTAATACTATATATTAGGGTTATTATGATGAAATGTTTGACGATATAACGTGCGCGCTGATTGCCTAGATTTACCCATTCAGAGAAAAGCTGCAAGGCACTCGAAACGCAAGATAATATTCTGGGAATATTCCTTCGTGTTCCTAAGCTTGCTTCTCGTTTGCTGCACAGCTACCACCGTGTTTATATCACAATAATGCTATATACAGCTATTTCAAAACACGTCGAATACTGAGTACTACATACTTAATAGCGTATTTCAAGACCGAAGTGCATTTTGGGTGTTGTGTAATAGTGTCTATAATTAGCATCTGCATAAGTTGCTTGATATACTGCGCAGATCAGCTTAATTACAGTACAAATATATAGCCTATATATATTCTCAAATACAGTGTTTAAAGTAAAATATGTAATCAGTTATTTATTTTGCTTTCAGTGAATTCCATTCGAAACATATTTACTTTTTATTTCAAATTAACGAGACCCACAATGCCTTTCGGTCTTTGAATGCACTATTCAGTATGCAATATTCAATATTCATCATTTTTTTAAAATAGCTCGGCATATTGCTTATATATATTTCGTAGTCTCGCATTTCTTCCCTCCCGACCCTTTCCCTTTCCCTTTACTTCCACGGCTTCCCCCATTCAAACCGATTTCCCGAGACCAGAAAAAGTATTTCTGTAAACGATCTCTTTCCTCTTTTCCTCGTGTGTGCTACTATTAGGCAGTAATGTTAAGTTAAGTTAGGCATCCTTCCTTATTCTCTCCACTTTCACTTCTCCATTCATACCGATTTGTTCCCAGAGGGTGTGAAAAAGTATGGCCGTAAATGTCTGGTGATTTCAAGCGCATTCCTTAGGTCCACTAGAGGCGGGGAGTGGTACAAAGTTAGGCCTTCGTATCTTCAGCTTCAGTCTTCTTTGTTCCGCCCAATCCAAAAGAAAAGGCAGAACCAAGTGAACCTGTTAAACCTGAAATAGATAAGGCCGGCACGGCAATGGATTCCCGTTTCACCTTGACCTTCTTCTCCAGCTCTACTTGTTTCATCATGTCCAACATCTCTTTGAGCATGACTTTCATTTCATCCATTCTGCGAAATTGAAGTCTGTTAATGTTTGATTCAAACTAACAGGATCTGGATCAAGGCCTTTAGAGACAAGTAAGGTTTTTTTTGGAGAGATGTAATTTGGGAATTATAATTTCAAATTGAAAAGGTGAGAAGGAATCCCTGATTTAATGTCGATGGTGAGATAGCAGTAGTGTTTTTAGTTTTTGTTTTTGTTGTTGTGTTTCTCGTTACTCTACTATTGGTCCCGGGGGGGGGGGAAGTACTCCCATATATGGACTATGCGGGGATGATCCGCTGAACAGGGTATGGTTTTTCGAGCTTCTTGTCGTAAGCAGGGTATGCAATTTCACTCAAGTTCCAAGTTCTTCCCGAGTTTCCTGTCAAATTCAGGGTTTCTACTTTCGTACTTGACCGAAAACTGGTTATTACGGTCATCAAAAAAAAAAAAAGAAAAGAAAAAAAGAAAAAAGAAAAACACAATACGCGAGCTGACATAATAATTGAAACAGGAACTCAGTACAATTAATTATATCTTTTACCATAAACAGGGTCTACACAGGGTCTGTTGTTTTAGAGATGATAATTCTTGTTGTGGTGATCGATTTTTGCGGCAAAAGTTTACTTATTCGAACATTGTAGTTGGATTACTAGTACGTATCGAGAGTTTTGCGCAATTTTAGTCGACTTTTTTAAAGAGATATCACGGCATCGATTCTATTTTAAAAAGTGTTTTCTACTGAACTGAAGAACTAATCAAGTTTTTCTGAGTTTAGGTCACTTCTTATCAGAGGTTTCAAACACAAAATGCATCGTAAATCTTCTTTCGGCGAAAAATCCAAAAAAATATTTTCGTTCACCTTTGAACTTTTCAAGTATTTTAAAATTATATTTTTGGCAAAATGCGATAAACTTTAAAGAACAAATCGGCCGTCTTTTGCAACCAGCACGATACAAAAACCTCATATTTTACATCCATCACTCCCCTTACTGGGCTCTTCCTAGAGGTTCCCTCCACACGCACACCCTCAACTCACATCTTGATTTTTATGGCCACCCGTGCCACCCGTGCCACCCATGCCACCCGTGCCACCCATGCCACCCGTGCCACCCATGCCACCCGTGCCACCCGTGCCACCCATGCCACCCGTGCCACCCATGCCACCCGTGCCACCCATGCCACCCCCAAAGTTTGACGGCCAGCTTCAAATTTGCACAAAATACGCCACCGGAAATACGTCACGCATGAAATTTCCCATAATAAAAAAGTGAGTTTTTTGACTGCATATGTACTTTACTTACGTTTGCGCATGTTCTTCTACCTTGTAATGTAATTCTTTCACTGAGTCGGCTAAATCTTCCACCTCTTCATTTTTTTCCTCTTCAATTTCTTCCACTTTACCAAACCCAATCAAAGCATCAAATATCTAGTTTAAAAAAATAAAAAGTATCATCTAGATCCTCTGAACAAAGGACTAGGAATCAGAATACAGGATCCACTATGAGATCAGTTCACTCGCCCAAGTAACCGTGCAGTTCCATGACGGTACTATGTCCTAACACTTTAATTGAATAAGCAGTAACTTAGCACGCTGTCATTGGTTCCACTAGTGTAGTCAAGTATGTGCCGTTACCGCGGAATGTGCCGTAACGTGACGTGATTGTTCAGGTGACCTGTCTTGTATTTTGATTGGATAAACAGTAATATAACGAGCTATCATTGGTTCCACTAATGTCGTCAAGTATGTACCGTTACCGTGGAATGTTCCGTAACGTGACGTGATTGTGCAGGTAACGTGTCTTGTATTTTGATTGGATAAGCAGTAATCTAACACGCTATCATTGGTTCCACTAATGTCGTCAATTATGTACCGTGACAGCTTCATGTATCGTGCCATGCCATACCATAATGTGCATGGGATTTGCCGTTCGTGTCGTCTGTTACTGACTTAACTGTTGCGACATATTGTTGTACTGTTATCAATGTTATAATGTTGGATACTTACTACTGAACGAAATGGTCGTTTGTTGGGATAAATGGTAACAACTTTCTTCTGAATTCGCTTCAAGACCCAAGAAGGAAGAGAATTTTCGATGCTGTTTAAAAGAGTTACCTACGAGAGAATACTATCTGTTAATGGAATGTCTGCAAGAACGAATGAATTTAGCAAAATAAATTAAAGGTACAAACAAGGAAAGAAATAAAACTGGCGAAGAAAGAAAAGAAAATGAAGATAAATAAAGAGAGAAAAGAGAGATGGGAAGAGAAAGAAAGAAAGAAAGAAAGAAATGAAAGAATGAAAGAATGAAAGAAAGAAAGAAAGAAAAAGAAAGAAAGGAAGGAAGGAAGGAAGGAAGGAAGGAAGAAGAAGGAAAAAAAAAAAAAAAAAAAAAGGAAAACAAAAAGGAAGACAGACAGACAAAAATCAAAAGTTTTTTTTTCAAAGGAAAAATCTTAACAGTTTAATGCATAGCAACGATTTCCACTCCGACGTTTTCCCTTGTATATTAAAGGAAAGATGGTTTCTAGAGGCTGTTTTCATATTGTATTCTTTAGCGTTATCTTCCCAGTTCTTTACTAGCTCACATACCTGTAAAACATACCGATCAATCAAAGCCGTTTGTTCAATCTTGTCAATATCTCCAACAGACAGACCAACCTGGTTGTAATGACGATAATACGATACTTTTTAAGATGAGAGAAGATGATGCATTAAGGAGCAGTGCGGATCTAATGAATGAGGGTGCGCAATGTATATTTTACACACCAGTCACCACGTACATCTAATATTCTAAGCATATGCCTCTTAACTCACGTGAAAACCGGAGAAATCAAACAAACTTTATTCACATATAAGCATCCTCAGTCAGTCGAACTATATATATATATATAGTTAGTATCAATGCTGAATTCAAAACCCGAGACAGGTTTTCCATCGAAATTTAAACCCGACATCAAACAATAGAAATAGGGCGTGGTTGTTTTTAAACCAGTTACAGCCATTCTCAATCACACGCGCTCTCTAGCAATTGTTTCTATCGCGACGAAGAAGGTTTTGGTGGACGTCAATCACATGGCGTTTCCATGACACTGTCGCAAACACAAAGCTATAAGGGCATGTGCCTATAGAATGTCATGGAAACGCCTTGATTGACGTCCACTAAAAGCTTCTTCGTCGCGACAGAAACAATCACTAAAGAGCGCGTTTGATTGAGAATGGCTGTAAAACACACATGCCCGGATTTGCTTTGAAATTCAAGACCTCGGGCCTGCTGCCCTCGATCTTGAATTTCGATGCAAACCCTCACCCTGGCGTTTTAGCCTTTATATACTACTCACCAACATGTTCATTAAGATGATAGGCATGGTCAAACAAAACATCACTACGACAAGGTTGGCCAGGAAAGGGTAATATAACTTGTTCCATGGCATGAAGACGTCCACGTAGTTGATCTCTCCAAGGGTCATTATGAACATGTTCATCATTGTGGTGCTCAGATCATTGAATGGTTCCTAAAAAAATGATAACACAACTATATAAAACAACAACCACGCTCAGGAAATTAGATTATTGGGTGACCGGTAAACAGAGGGCTTGGTCGGTTAGTAGAGGTATGAGATATAAAAGCCTGGTTAGGGACTTTGACAGCTGACTGGCTTCTAAATAAAGGTTGAATATTTGGTCATTTATAGATTGAGGTGATAACTTGGTATAAAAACCATTTTTGAAACTTTGAACTGGCCGACAAATAGAGTATGTCCGACAAATAGAGGTTGTCCGACAAATAGAGGTTGGCCGCTTAATAGAGGTTGGCCATTTAATAGAGGTTGGCCGCTTAATAGAGGTTGGCCATTTAATAGAGGTTGGCCATTTAATAGAGGATGGCCACTTAATAGAGGTTGGCCGCTTGATAGAGGTTGGCCGCTTAATAGAGGTTGGCCACTTAATAGAGGTTGGTCACTTAATAGAGGTTGGCCGCTTAATAGAGGTTGGCCACTTAATAGAGGTTGGCCATTTAATAGAGGTTGGCCATTTAATAGAGGTTGGCCATTTAATAGAGGTTGGTCACTTAATAGAGGTTGGCCACTTAATAGAGGTTGGCCATTTAATAGAGCTTGGCCACTTAATAGAGGTTGGCCGTTTAATAGAGGTTGGCCATTTAATAGAGGTTGGCCATTTAATAGAGGTTGGCCGCTTAATAGAGGTTGACCACTTAATAGAGGTTGGCCGTTTAATAGAGGTTGGCCGTTTAATAGAGGTTGGCCGCTTAATAGAGGTTGGCCGTTTAATAGAGGTTGGCCGTTTAATAGAGGTTGGCCATTTAATAGAGGTTGGCCGTTTAATAGAGGTTGGCCGTTTAATAGAGGTTGGCCGTTTAATAGAGGTTGGCCATTTAATAGAGGTTGACCGCTTAATAGAGGTTGGCCGTTTAATAGAAGTTGACGTTTAATAGAGGTTCTACTGTAATAATTTGTGGAGGGGGAAAAACCGCAAAACAAGGAGAAAATCCTGGAAAGAAGAGACCTAAAAATGTTCATGTATATACAGTCAATGTCATTAACGTTGTCCACCGAAAAAACACATTGACACATTGACACATTGACACATTGACACATTGACACATTGACACATTGACACATTGACAACATTGACACATGGACACATTGACACATTGACACATTGACACATTGACATGGAACATTGACACATTGACACATTGACACATTGACACATTGACACCTTGACACTTGACACATTGACACATTGACATTGACACATTGACACATTGACACATTGACACATTGACACATTGACACATTGACACATTGACACATTGACACATTGACACATTGACACATTGGCACATTGACACATTTACATTTAGTGAGGATTTAAGATGGAGAATGGTATTTCAGCATTTGTTTTATGCCAGAACCTTCGAGGAAACACATGATATTTCTTTTAGTCTAAATGTCTAAATGTGTAAATGTGTAAATGTCTTTTTTTCGGTGGACAACGTTAATGACATTGACTGAATGTAAAGCTGTTATTCCATTAATCAAGCCTGAGACCCCAGTGTTGAGAGATTATTCCACTTTCAATACACCACTACCTTTGAGCCTTCATATGCCATGACGCAAACAACTGGCAACAAAATATCTAATGTATGAGTCGTACCTCTGTTAGCATCTGATGGAATGTGGTGCCAAAAGCGAAGACAAAGAGACCGAACAGCAGCAGAACCTGTAGAAATATACGAATGGAGTCGTTCATAATTGAAGCTGAATTCAATCTTATTTGACAATATAAAAGCCTCAAAAGAAAGAGAAGAGAAGAGAAGAGAAGAGAAGAGAAGAGAAGAGAAGAATGATTCTCTATCTACTAGTGTTATTTACCTTGATTAAAGTAATGAACATACGGTACAACATGATGACGTATTTACCGTAGAACGGAAGCCTGCGGAAAAAGAAATTGCAAGACGATTGAATTAACAACAATTTAAGGGGCAGAGGATGGACGGAGGAAGAGTGGTATGGATGAATGGAGTTAAATTGATAGATGGATAGATTTAAGGCATTGGAACGGATGGATGGATGGATGGACGGATGGATGGATGGATGGATGGATGGATGGATGGATGGATGGATGGATGGATGAATGGATGGATGGATGGATGGATGGATGGATGTCATACCTCTGCAAGTACATAATCAAGTTAATCCAGCCAAAGAATAATCCAGTGGCCGCTGCTTCCTTCTGAATTCCCCATTTACACTCACAGGTCGGAAGCAAAGAAATTAAAGCAGCGAGATACGCCACCAGTTCGATGATGTTAGTCGGAGACGTTAACCAGGCAAGTTTCTAGAATCAAATTAACAGACAGCTGTTGATACGCTTAAACAATAATTGATACCAACCAATATTGAAACACTTAACATCCAAAATGTTAATTTTTTTAAATTAAAAATTTAAGCTGCGACAGGCCGTGTGCATGATGGCGTCATTTTGCTCCCACTACCAAAATGCTTTGCGCATTTTCTTTCTTTTTCAGATTGGCATTGTCTCATGAAAAAAGTAGAGTGCAAATAACATACCCGTGAAATAGATAGCTAGCTAACTAATTACTAATATCTAGTTGCCTAAGTCTAATTAGTTAAAATAGGCGAGCCGTGACGGGTAAACTAGTGCACGTGTGCTACTCAAGAGCGCACATTTTAAAATATTTTTAAACACACTTACAAAAACTGAAACAATAGTTTGTTGTACATGCTTTTCCTTTGTATAATTTGACATGTTCGCATTTTCGTATCTATTCATTTGTGTATTGAGATGTTACTCTAGTAAATGCCCGTGCCCTTGTCATTCCTCACTGAATCTCCTATTTCATCCTAACTATTTTACGGGTATATTTTTTGCACTCTAAGACAGTTGCTGCTAATTAACTGAACAAAAGAAAGTGTGCAAAGGATTCTGGTAATAGTAGTAAATGACAATATTCTTCGATTACACGTTACGTCATCTTGGCCATGTTGGTACCATTTAAAAAACGATTTCTCATATCATTAGCATCCATTGTTAACGGCACCAACATGGCCGCCATGTTTTTGTCTTTTGACTCTCTTGGGAATGCTTGCAACTCATCAATAATGCAAGTGGCCTATAGGAATGCAAATGTTTACAGCTGTAGACACCGTTATGCATGCAACAGACAGAACCCTTGCATGTGATATCAAAGCAGTTCAATTTGTGGAATGACAAAACAAAAGGATTTCAATCTCCTGAGACTTGGAGACCCATTGTCATGTCCCTCAAATTGCATTTGTCCCACTGCATACCAACGTGCTGCAAGGAGTCGACAGAATCAGTAATTTAGGGAACGTTTTGTATAATAACATCACACTCATTAACATATTCAATGTACAATCAATGCTAAATATATTGAGTTTTGGGTTATAGCCTAATAAAATGTTTTGAGATGTGTTCTATCGGCTTACCTGTCTATACATGCGGAACAATGTGACTGTGAGATGCAGCACGACAATAACCACCACCAATACTATTTGGTAAATTTGCATATCCTATCGACAAACGATAATGATTTAAATGTTATACGGAGCAAACGGCATAAAAAACTGCTGGTTTATCGTATCCTAATAAGGAACAGCAAGACAACTACTTCGACGATACGGCGTTCATCTCACACGGGGCAAAACAAAGCAAAGATGACGGAAAATATATATAGTTTCGTGTGTTTGTCTTTCTTTTATGGGTGAAGGTGATCAATGTACCGTCTTAATTCATCTTTTATTTCTCTCTTATGGAATGCATAGGGAGGCAAACACGTAGAAAATTTGAAAAGCATAGATGGAGGGGTTGTCTTCAAATAATTTGTTGTTGACATTGTGTTTCCCATATCGATCCAACTACCAGCAAATTCAATTAGTTTTTTAGACGTGTTTCTTTTTGAAAAGCTGAAAGTTATTTAAAACATATTGACAGCTTATAAACTCCTGAATAATTGTCCCCTCGGCATCCCATAATTAAAACAAGAGAATTCAATATGCCCGTCATATTGGTAAAAATTAAGATTTAGCATTTTAGGTCTTGTGGAGGGAGGAAATTTGGAAAACACGGTGATAAAATCCTCATTCGAGTCAAGGAAAAGATCCAATAAACTCTACTTTCTTACATTTCAACCTGAGGTTTGAGGATCCCTAATCCTGATTTAATACAATATCTTGGCATATAGCTAATAAACTATATTTTGAAGTATTTTCAGTTTAATAAACTTTATATCTAAATTATGTTCCTTTTGACTTACCATGTGACGTCTTACACATGTCTGGACATCCTAAAGATAGAAGATAAAAGTCGAATGAATTTGTTCTACTGCATCCTTTCTTCCTTCCATTCATCCTTCCATCCATCCATCCATCCATCCATGTTTTCAATTTTATCCCATTCATCTATCTATTCCATTTCCATCCCATCCTATCAATTCATATCTCCGGCTCCAGTCGATCCATTGGTTTCTTCCATCCCTTTATCCCTTCTATCCATTTTCGCCCATTCATTTATCCCATTCATCACAAATCTCTCTCTCTTAGCTTTTTTATTCAAGTTCGATTCATGACACTCTTACATTAATTATGTATTTATGCCTTTTTGTGCTTTGCAATTCATTAACCAGGAGGACACGGTCTTGAATCCCGTCTGAAGAACACGTACGTATTTTATCACGGATGAATATAATCGTTGAATAAACAAATTTTTATCTTTATCTAATGGACTACTTCGACGATACGGCGGCCATCTTGCCAGGGGACCCGGCGAAACAAAACAAAGATGACGTGAAATATAGAGTTTCGTGTGTTTGTATTTCTTTTATGGGTAAAAGTGATTGATGTACCGTCTTAATTCATATTTTGTTGTATTCTCTTGTAGTGAAGTGTTAATATCAATTGACGTCATTACTGTAACAAAGCTTTGTTTGCCCCTGGACGCCCCATAATGCCTTGCGATCCAAGATGGCCGCCGTGTCGTCGAGGTAGGCCATTGTTCTCACCAGATATACGATGGAGCCTGATGCAGTGTAGTTGATGCGGTCAGAACAATACGTTTCGTCGTTATTTTTGAGAAAACTGTGGAACACAGTCATTGGTATGAGGTAGATTAGGACGCAACAGATGTTGAGAAGAAACGCTATCCAACCATAGGAATTCCTGCAAAACAGAAAGTAATCGGTCAATAGTCCTGCTTTATTTCCTGTCCATCCAGTCAGAATGCTCCAACACTTTAACCAATCCCAGAGCGCAAAATTCCTGTTCCTTCAAACACCATTTGTGACAGGATTCCGTCACGTCATGCTTTGAACCAATCACAGCTCGCAAAAATCATGTTCATCCAATAAGGATTTCCCAACACGACTTGCTCGCAACATGGTTTAAGCCAATCTTGGCCTGCTTAACAATTACGATTGATTGGAGACAATCAGAATCCTGTTACATGTAGGATTCTGTCACGCCGGCATGAGAACAATTCAGTGCTGTTTATCCAATCAGAATCCTATGACAAAATCCTGTCACGCCATTCTTTGAACAAAATCTCAGCGCGCAAAATTCTTTTCAATCAAATCAGATTTATTGGTCACGACTCACGAGTACTACAGTAAGCAAAGTTCCTTTTCACCCAATCACAATACAGGCTAAGCACTGTCACGGTCACGCAAAGTCACTTCCGCACAGTACTAGGCTGTTGCAGTCGATCTCAAAAAATCTGCCCAAAGTTGAAACAAAAGTCCTTACCATTTTTCACACAGTGCGATAAAACTGACTCGGTGTGTTAAACATTTTTCACATCGGTTATCGGCAATATGCTAGAAAAGAATAAAGATCAGGAACCCAGCATGTTTAGCTATGTAGTCCTACTGCATTTATTGTATTCGTAAAGCTTGGCCCTCCCCCTCCCCTCCCCCTCCCCCTCCCCCTCCCCCTCCCTATTCGCTTCCCATCGCAACAAAATAACCGCAGAGCGACAAGTAATGCAGGCTACGTACCTGTAGGATCTCTAATGATGACTTATCGTTGGGATCGCGCTTACGTAACAGGATACCCAAGTCGTATCTTATCTGAATAAAAATTCATCAATTAAGGAAAGAAGTAATTACAAAAATAATCAAATAAATATTCAATTAATTGATTATTAATTGACAAAATTGATCAATAGACCCCTTTAAAGTTTCCTGCGCCATCTTGAAAGGTAGCCGTGTCTTTGCATCGAAGTGAGACAAACGTTGAGCTTGCAATGATGTAAATAATTGTCCAAGGTGTTTCATTGCAAGCTCACCGTTCGTCTCGCTTCGATGCAAAGGCACGGCTACCTTTCAAGATGGCGCAGGGAACTGTGAAGGAGACTATTGGCAGAGTGGTTTAAATTCAGCAGTCTTTTTATTAATTAATCAGTCTTTATGTATTTCATTTCTTCCTTCCTGCCTTTTTCCTTTCTTCTCTTCTCCCTCTTTTTCTTTTCTCTTGTAGACCTTAGACCTCATTACATTGCGCACTGTTTTCCCATTTCGGACCATGTACCACAAGTATCATTTCATTGTCTAGAGTATCATTTTTTGGCGGTCGTGCATGAGAAGACACATGAATATGGATACAACTCAAACAAAGAATCTATTTTCAAGCGAAAAACATGTGGTCTGAAATGGGAAAACTTTAGGCCCAAGTATTTGGTCCCTTTGATTGAACATCATCCGATTATCAAATCTACCTTGTATTCTTGATTACTCTTATCTCCTTCAGTTTCAATGCAGTTATCCAGAAGTCGCTACAGAAAAAAGTATGTGAAGGTAAGATAATACTAGTGCATGTAAATGAAGGATGGAGGGATGGACGGTTCAAGGAATGGAGTGAAGAAAGGAGGAAAGGAGTATATGTTAGTAGAACCTAGCATACCTCAGCTACGTCAGGCATTTTTGTGACCATGAGTTTAAATATCTTATGGACACCTGTCGTACATGACTCTAAGACCTCTCTCCACCTGAAAGATACAGTAACTGTTAGTCATTAAAAATGGAAGAGAAAATAATGAAGGAAGAGAAGTGAATGAGAGGAGAATTACTTTTAAACAAAAATTAAAAAACAGAAGTTGGAGAAACGGAAAGGTAGGTAGGAAAAAAGAAAGAGAAAGAGAAAGAAAAGAAAAGAAATGATGGAGAAAATGAAAAAAAGAGAGACAGAAAGAAGAAGTGAACGAACGAACGCACCAATGATAGATAACGACGGCAAGTATTAGAGAGTTTTAGATTTACGTTCACGGCAAACGTGAAACGTCAGTTGACCAGTAAAAAATCCTTTTAAATTACTTTTAAAAAAATCACAAAAAAGTCCAAGTAGTAGAAAAACAAAAGAGTATTTGCGCTTGATGAGAAGGTTTGTAAAAGGTAAAGTAAAATAAAAGAAAACTATGAAAACGTGGTCACGTTTGCCGTTTGCGGGGAGAAAAAAAAGTCAATCTAAAACTCTCTAATGAAGGAAACCGTACCTCGGGTGTTCTGCTATGGTCATGGCTCCTATCGGGTTTTCTATGCACATGGCAGCGTCAAGAATGTTTTGATTTGATGAATTTTTCAATATTTCTTGACGAGGTAATGAAAGAAGGAACGATATGATTGGTGCTCGACAATGAATAACTGCCAAATGAAGAGCAGTATTCTGTTAAAATAAAAGAATTAATATCAACACCTGAAAAGGCCAAGTGTAATCTTTCCCTAAGAAAATGAAAAGAACAAAGACATGGCCGCCATGTTGGTTGACGTAACAAACAAATGACGTCACGTGCACCCAAATTATACAGTGATGATGCTTTTTGAGTGGAAGAGTGAGCAAAGATAAAAAAGAAGAAAAAATTGTCCGCAGATTTTTGTATATCTATCCAAGTAAGACGATTTATAGGAGGCCCCTTTTATTTGTTCCATGCGTCATATCTGTCATGCTTGTCTTTTTTTTTTGAGGCATGAAAAATGCATGAGAAATGTCTGGCCCCAAATTCACGCCAAATATTTAAAATGTTTTATTTATGATGAATCTTTCCGAGGTTGAGGAAAAATCTGGGTCGAGTTGGATTTCATATGACTATGACAAACTATCGGTACAGATGTGCCGTGCCATGACAGTGTAAAATCAATCTGATTGGATGATCAGCAAACACTCGCGCTGTGATTGGTTCAAAATAATTCCAATACCTTATCCTCGTCAACGTAGTTCAAGCAGTGAATGTGCTTTTCTACGATCATCTCAACCACTTTTTTGGCGCCATTTTTGGCCGCTTCGTGTAGAGGTGTTCTTCCACTTTGATCTCTAACATTGAAAACAGCATGAGTTAAGTGTTTCATCCAGAGCGCAGACAGGTATTGAAAATAGTTGCTATCGATGTTCTTTTGGCGCATCGCGCGACTGTTAACTGATTGAATTGAAGGTAGCGTAACAGTACACTCGTCTTTATCCTCTTGGGTCTCGGGAATAGTTTTATATATGGCCTAGCATAGGGATTCGAGGGGTTTTTTCTTTGGTTTTCCTCCCTCCGCAAAACGCAACAACCTAAATTCCAATTTAATATTTGAGTTAGCCTTGCCCTGACTTAGAACAGCGCAGAAAGTTTTTCAGGGTATCGATAATTAAAGTTTGAAGGATTGATGTTTTAATCATATCTACTCACTTTTCGACGCCTGCAGAATTTTGCAATAGCAACATGGCTGCCCTGTAGTGTCCCCCACGGCATGCTAAGTGAAGCGCTGTTCTAGAGCGGTTATTCTGTGCGTTGATCAGCTTTCCTGCTTGTTTCTCAATCAACACACGGATAACTTCATGATTACCATATCTATGAGAAAATTGAAGTACAAAATAGAATTTTTTTTTTTTTTAATCAAAAATGTTTTGCTTTCTGATTTTTGGTCGAGAGAACAACAAATTACGTCAACAAACTGCTAATGCCTGCCTGCCTGCCTGCCTGCCTGCCTGCCTGCCTGCCTGCTTCAACTTACTGTGCAGCCACATGTAGGGGTGTGTCCAGTGAGTCTGAAGTAACACTCGCCACTGCTTTGTTATGTTTCAAGAACAACGCCATGCTCTGAAAAACAGCACCAAACCAATCAGTTCAAGCATTCAGAAATATCCTGTGTAATAACCGAAAATCTTTGCCTCTCTAATTCGTAGTCCAAGTAAACTTGAAAGCATAGCCATTTCTGAATTAGGGAGGTTAAACATTTAGTGAAAATTAGCTCAATATTGAGAAGCTACAGCTATTCAGCCTCGCTGAGCTGCGCGTTTCACCTCGCGTAGTCCACGAAAGGAACATAGTAGAATATTCTTTTTCTTTCTTTCTTTTTTTTTTTTTTTTTTCTTTCCTACTTTTCTTTCCTACTTTTCTTATTTAGACAAATATATTCCTTGGTAGCCCCAAGAGCAGAAGCTCACTAATATTCTTGGTTTTTAGCTCACCTTAACATCATTTTTCATGGCTGCATAATGAGCTACTGTGTGCCCTGAATTATCTTTCTCTGTCAGCAAAGGAGCCAACACAGGGTCCTAAAAGAAAGAGGTTGTCTCTTTTAGTCATTTCAAAACTAATTTACAGACCAGCACTGAGCCATCACGACGTTGGAAAATCCAGTACACGCGTTATGGGGGGAATTTTTCTGCCAAATCCACAGGTAGCCCAACAAAATAGGGAAAAAATGAAAAATTAGTCAAACTTTTTGCGACTCCTCGCAAAATTTAACCCCCGAAGAAACGAAAATTAACCAATAAGAAATCTGGCAAATCTTTTAACAGTGCTTTTTAAAAGCACTAGCTGGAATTGTTCAATTTGTCGTTCCGAAAAAATACAGAGTTTGGTGGACTTCAATGGAACTAGTGTTTCCATGACAAACACAAAGTTATTTTCAAGGGCACAGATGACTATAGATTGTCATGGAAACGTTTCGATTCTGGTCTACAAAAAAATAACTTTGTCCCGATGACGACTTGGCGCATGCGCATTGTGATAACGTACCTGCCAATCTCGTACCCAGAGCCTGCGTTTCTTCTGGCCTGCGGTGAAGAACAAGGGCTCTGGCATAATCCATTTTTTGGCACATAATCATTTAATCATTGAAAATCATGCTTTCAAACAGAGTTTTTTTCGATTTCCGATCAAAATAAAAATTGGAAATCAGGTACATTATATATTTTTTGCAAGTCTTAACATATGCGCTCTTATACCGAAAATCCAAGAAATCCTGGTCTCAAAAAATAGACAATGCTAGAGTCCTCGTTCTTCTCCTGCAGGCCATAAGAAACGCAGGCTTTGGGTACGAGATTTCGTACCTGTAATAAAATTTCTGTTATTTTACTATGGCCAATGCCGTTGAATACTGCTGTCTTTCCGTCCACATCTTTAACCGTTGGATCGGCTCCTTTGACCATCAACAGCTGGACAGTCTCAGTGGCACCAGTTTTGGCGGCAGCCATCAAAGGAGTTGAGTTGTTTATATCACGGGCGTTTATTTCAGCGCCCTAAACAAATTTAAACGAGTGTTTAAGATTTCAAATAGGAAACACAATTTCTATCCTAAATGCATTAAAATTCCATTCCCGTCGCTCGCAATTCTGTCGCACGTTTCTTGCCATTTTTTTCTTGTAGCGAGAAACGAGCGACAGTTAATTTCACCCCTGGATCCCCGAGAATGCGTTTCCCTGGGCAGTGAGAGAGTTTATATGACGTGCGTTTATTTCAGCTCCCTAAAGCAAACTCTATATACGCTCCTTTCTACCACTTCTTTCTCTTTTACTCCGACGAAGGACTAGCGTCCGAAACTTCAGAAAGTTTTTTCATCTTTTCACGGTGTATAATTTACCTTTTCATCATTACTGTTTCATTAGAAACACCGACGCAGCTCACACTAGTTTTTAGCTAGTTATATCTTTTTAAAGCAAACTCAAATGAGTGATTATAAAGGTGACCGATAGGAAACACAATGTCTGTGGGAAGCACGGGTGGCGTAGCGGTGTGAGCGTTCGCCTCACATCAATGCGACCCGAGCTCGAGTCCCGCCGGGTTCGGTGTTGTATATGAGTAGAGTTGTTTGTTGGTTCTCTCCTGTGCTTCGAGGGTTTTCCGGGTTCTCCGGTTTCCTCCCTCCACAAAAATCAACTCCTAAATTCTAATTCAATCATGAAATGAGGGCCACAGGTTTGTTAGCCACTGGCTATTAAGCGAATAAGTGAACTCGTGAAAAAAGGGCGGACGGTTCCCAATGCATTGAATTCCATTTCCATTTCCGTTTCCCAGGGCGACAAGCAAAAACCCATATAACATAAGTTTTTATGATTCTGCAAACACTCACATTATCGATGAGAATTTCTGCTATTCCATGGCTGTTGCTCCTGGCCGTCTTGTGCAGGGGTGTAGTCCACTCAGAATCCACCAGCAATATTTTAGCTATTGTGTTATCTTTTTCAACAAGAAACTTAACGATATTTACAGAGCCTTGTTCACAGGCCAAGTGAAAGGCTGTCATACGGTCTTTTCTCTTGAAATGGTTTTAAAAGAAAGCAATTGGAAAAATAAATATATAATGTATAACGCATCAGGAGTTCCGCGCTACTCCTCTAAGCGCATGCTCAAGGGGTCAAGAAGTGGGATCATAGGTTGTAAAAATTGCTATATTTTGATATTCTCGACTTTCACATCCCCATAATCCTTTGCGTCTTTGGGGGGTAACCAAAACCCACTTATTTTGCTGAAGGCTGATCAGACAATGCTGAAAATACCTTGTTTGGTATCCAAAGGTAAAATGAAGAAGTAAAAAACAGAAAAAGATAGAAGCTTGAAGACGTTTAAGGTAAATTTTAAACATTTTTACGTAAGTCAATACATTTTCTGTAAGACCAAAACCCTTGATGATCTGTACATGCAAAAATAACTTGGAATAAACTGATAATCAGTATTGTACAGATAAAAGCAGGTATAGTATAAATTCAACTAAGAAACCTTTCAATTTGGGACAGTTTTTTGATTGGGAACCCCCCCAAAACGCAAGGCATTATGGGGATGTGAAAGTAGAGAATATTTGATTTGGAACTATCTTAATTCTACTTGCTCTTGAATATTTAATGAAAATTGTACTTGGAAAGGAAAATACAATTATTATTATTATTATCATTATTTTGGTGGATTTAAAAAAAACAAAAAACAATTGAAATAGAGCATAGTGTGCACCTATTTCAAAAACTGCGTTGTCGGTCGGAGATTTGAAACCTGAGACCGCGAAGTGAATTGTGGGCTGTGAGCGGTTAATTATCTTTTATTTAGAAATAACAGTTCACAACAAATTGCGGATCTCAACCGGGCAACGTTTATCGAAATAGGTGTATGCTCGGCTGGTAACATCTTCTATTTAAAAAAGTACTTACCCTTGGCTGTCTTATAATTGCTCCATATTCCACGCATAGTTTCACGACCTTTAGTCAAATAAAATAGTACAATTGAAAATAACGAAAGTCAGAGGGGGCATAGTGTTTTACCGCTCGCTGATCGCCGCTGTGTTCCGGATTCGATGTTCGGCTCAGACTGGATCATACGTGAGTTGAGCCATTGTGTTGTTCTCTCACATGCCACGAGGGTTTTCTCCGGGTTCTCCGGTTTCTTCCCTCCGTAAAAATCAACATGTGAGTTGAGTGTTGTATGTTGTAAATATAGAATGTAGACGTGGTGGTGCGTGTGGAACGAACCTCACGGAGAGAGGTTAAGTTAATAGTTCTGACAACGACAATCAGTCCGATGCTCAGAATTCCTACATTGTAATTTGAAAATTGTCGTACGCTTTCTAGTTTCTGATTTTGGCTCTGTTAAGTAGGCATTTCAGTGTTAGACACTGCAGTATCGTACGTTTTCTGAAGTGAAAGAAAACCTTTCACAGGGAGACTAACTTTCGCCATTGTATTTTGAACAGTGTCTTGCGCTTTCTAGTTTCTAATTGGCTCAGGGAGAGGGAGACTTACTCAATTGGAAGTTTTGCGCATACTTACCTCAAGAAAACCACTGTCGACCGCCAAATGCAACAGCGTTGTTCCATCGTAATCAGCATCGTACAATTGCTCCATGATATCCATACCTTCATTGGTCACTAGTAGAGACAGTAACATCCTTTAAAAAACAACCACGCCCTATTTCTATTGTTTGATGTCGGGTTTAAAATTTCGATGGAAAAACTGTCCCGGGTTTTTGATTAGGACGTTTGCATGATGGCGTCATTTGATTCCCACTACCAAAATACTTCGCGAATTTTCTTTCTTATTCAAATATATATTTCCTCGCGAGAATAGTAAGACAATTGGTGCTGATTAACTGAACAAAAGAAAGTGTGCAAGGGATTCTGGTAGTAGAGGTCAATGACGCCATCGTTCAATCGTCCTATTTATCATTGATACTAACAGAGAAGAGCGGGGCTGAATTCAAAACAATTCAAACCCTCGCCCTAGCGGGTTTTTTTTCTTTTTTTTCTTCTTCTTTTTTTAATTAAACCAAAGACATATTTTCGGACAAAAAGCAAATCCAAAACTGGCATCTATGATGTCATGAATCGATAGTTTATATAAAGGTTATTTTCAAATGACGTTTATTGATAGCTATCGATCTATTGACAAACTTACTGTATTGAAGTAAATATTGTGCTGATTCGTTAGCGCCGGTCTCAACAGCTCGACCCAGCGGCGTTTTTCCATTCTCCTCTTGAGAGTTGATTTTAGCTCCTCGCTCGACCTGAAACAATCAACAATAAATTATCATCCGTCATTCCTCACTCCAACACCAAGGGATATGGAGATTAGAGCTTTCTATTCTTCGATTGCACGTTACGTTATCGCGGCCATGTTGGTGCCATTTAACAAAAGAGTTCTTATTAGCATCCATTGTTAACGGCACCACAATGGCCACCATGCTTTTGTCTTTTAACTCTCTTGGGAATGCTTGCAACCCATAAATGTTGTTGCTCCAAAGACGTGGAAACTTCCTCTTGATTTAAGAGTGCATAACATTTTGGAACTTTTTAAAAAAAAGCCAAAAACTTTTCTTTTCAAAATGTGGTAGACCTTTTTATTTAGTTTTATTTATGTTTATATCACCCAATTATGATTTTTGAAAATTTCTTAATGTAAATCGTGCCTATTTATAGAGACAAGAATTATGAACGCTATGATATCAAGTGAAAGACGCAAAATTCTTAATTCAGAAATATTTCGAGAATTCTTCATAAAATATATGAAAATAAGTTAAGGATTCCTTAAATAATTGTTTTTGTATATAATTCTGGAAATAAATACACATAATGAATAAAAACAAAGCTACCACAGCGTGACCTTGAATGAACTTGACATGATAAATGCATTATCTGTAGGAAAACCTACAGATAATACATTTATCATGTCGAGTTCACACGATATCAGGGATTGGCTGAGAGCTCTCGACCAATCAGAATTGAGTAAAATGTATAATAATGATATATGATGTATTGCTTGCATTCAAATACTGGTAGACCACTTTACCAATTAATTTCTTCTCATGCACAACCCGCGTTAAACAAAGCAATGATACTCAAGGAAATGATACTAATATACTAGTTATTCACTTATGAACACAAATGTCTATCATGATTTTTCTCAGCGCATCAAGAATATATGACCCACTCACCAACAGTTTGCAAAGAGCAGGTCTATTCTGACAAGCGGCGAGGTGAAGTGGAGAATTGAGGCTGCTGCCTTTAACATTAACGTCACATTCTGGGTGCGACAGAAGGACCTAAAAAAATAGTAACTCTGAGTTTAATTTACACGCTCTGGGGACACATGTTTCATGTTGATTGGAAGATATTTCTTTGGGTTCTCCAGTTTCCTCCCTCCAAAAAACCAATGAACTAGGCAATTCGATCTGTGAGTTCGCCGTGCCCTGACTTATAGATCAGCTCGGAGTTTGTTTCAGGGTTCGATCTAGCTCTGTGAGTTAGTCACACCCTGACTTAGATCAGCTCAGATTTTGTTTCAGGGTTCGATCTGTGAGTTAGCAATGCCATGACTTATAGATCAGCTCAGAGTTTGTTTCAGGGTTTGATCTGTGAGTTAGCCATGCCCTGACTTAGATCAGCCCAGAGGTTGTTTCAGGGTTCGATTTGTAAATTAGCCGTGCCTTGATTTTGATCAGCCAATAGGGTCTTCATATTTCAGGGAAAGCCAGGACATTTTCAATGCAAAACTGTCATCAAACAGTTACCTTAATCATTTTGGTATTTCCACTCCTTGCTGCAAAGTGCATTGGGGTATCTTCTCTGTCGTCCTTCAAGTTAATGTCTGCATTTGCTTCCAACAGCATCTCCACCATCCTGACATCGCTTCTAAGAATGGCGTTGTGGAGCGGAGCTCTCCCGTAACTGTCTGGCATATTAACATCTAGGAAACAATTTAAAAATTCCGTGACGGTAAGGTCCTGGCTGAAGGAGAAAAAGTTTTTCCAGAAAGATGTTTCCTTACATTTTTCTAAATAAAGGTGGGAAAACTGTCAGGAAACCTCGGGTAATATGTTTACTCAACATCAGTTAGCGCTTGCGCACTTTCAAAACCCTTGACCGCCATCTTGTTTTGACGAGATAGAGCGAGAGTTGCTAAGTAACGAGCTTTTAGAATGTTGACTTTCATGACTTAACGAGAAAACAACAGAAGTATGCTCAAAATTTTTCTGCCGCCAATTTGTTGCTTGCAGCATGTGGTTTTGCATGTGGCTACACTTGGAAACATTAAAAAATCATGCGAGCGGTAAACATGATGTAAACATGTTTCCTCGTTTGGCCAGGGCCTAATGGGTAATGTAAATATGGCGAAGGATTTGACACGAGCCACAAGGGATAGAGTAACTCACCTATACATGTTTCCTCGTTTGGCCAGGGCCTAATGGGTAATGTAAATATGGCGAAGGATTTGACACAAGCCACGAGGGATAGAGTAACTCACCTATACTTTTTTGCTCCAGTAATCTTGACAGAGCATCAACGTTTCCTGTCATGACAGCTTCGTTCAACTTTTGTGCTTTGGATTTATACACATCATTATCCTCCTTGATAGTAAAACTTCTGAGTTAGTTGACAGTTGACTCAGTAGTGTATGCAATTACGAAACGAGATAGGGAACTGGTCATAAAGTAAAGGGGAGGTAAGGGGGGAGGGGTGGCGGGTAAAAATTGATTTGAATCAGCGCTGTTTAGTGTTTTTGCTGGCCCAGTATGACACGAGGTCGAAAAAAATGATTCCTCCTCCCTCCCCCCTAAGTTTCCATGCGGCAGGAAATAAAAGTGGCCCACCCCTAACGTACAACTTTATAGACAGTCCACTTCTTTTAAGTATTTCGAAACTGTGTGAATTTGGGGGGAGCAAAACACCCCCCCCCCCCCCCACTTAGAACCACGTCCCTGCAAATACGACGGGTTTAATGATCAAACTTGTAATCATATACGAGTGAATACTCCCGCGTAGAGTTTCTCGTTTGTTCTCTCCTCTGCTGCTTTGAAGGTTTTTCTAGGTTTTCCTATTTTTCCACACTTAATCAGAAAGTGTCCAACAAACTCCCATGATCAAATAATTATTGATTTTCTCGGAACGAGCAAAACCGAAAAACTCGGGAAAAAACTTTTGAAGCTCAGGAGGAAATCTTCTACTGATAAATACTTCCAAATTCTATGTAATTCGAGCCAATGGAACATGAGCCAATCATAGGAAGGGTGTGGACGAAGCGGAACTCTTCAAACAAAAGTAAGACATATAGGAAAGAGTGCTGTTCAAATAGGCCCACTCATGGCGTCGTTAACTAACACTACCAGAATTGCTTGAACACTTTGTTTTGTTCAGCAATTGTCTTACTTTTCTCATGAGGGAATAAATAAAGTGAGAAAATTCTCCATGTGTTTTGGTAGTAGTAACAAAATGACGACATCATGCAAATGGTCTTTTGCAAAAACAAAACAAAACAAAACAAAACAAAACAAAACAAAACAAAACAAAACAAAACAAAACAAAACAAAACAAAACAAAACAAAACAAAACAAAACAAAACAAAACAAAACAAAACAAAACAAAACAAAACAAAACAAAAACAAAAACAAAAACAAAAACAAAAAACAAAAAAACAAAAAAACAAAAAAACAAAAACAAAAAAACCACTTTATTCCCACCTCGAGCTCTTCCAATTCATTTGATTTTGGTTCCTCTGAATCGGAGCCCATTGAGATACGAGTCAGTTTTCTTTGCCTTTCTTCATATTTGACGTCCAGCCCTTCATTCACTTCGCCATTCTGTGTTAACTCCATGTTGTTTAAAGAAATTGATCCATTGTCATTTACGAGTTTACTTTTCTGTGACATTTTTTCCTGTGAATGAGAATGGAGCGTTTATTATTATTTACATGGGGAAGGTTTGGGCTGCATGTAACGTCATGATCGCCATGTTGGTTGACGATAACAAAGCATTCCTCATTAGCTTCTCTTGTTAGATCAACCAACATGGCGGCTATTTCATTGTTATTTTTATCTTAAGGAATTTTGAATCTCGTGGTTGCACCCTGCAAGGATTCTTTACGCAATAGCTTCCTAGCTTTGCTTGTTCTTATTTCAATTTTCATTCATACTTTGTGCTCTCTTTCCCACAATTAAGTGTATGCCTCCCATTTCACTTGCCCCAGAACCCCTCCTCGATGAAAATCCCCTTCCCTGCCATGCTCTAGCCTCAATCAAGTATAATCTAGTCTTATTAGTTTAGTTTAGTATATCTTTATCCTTTTGGCAGTAGAACTGAGTGAAGGTATTTAACCCGTGAAATAGATATTAAACTAATACACTTTAGTAGACCCTAATTCCATTGTTTTCTTTTGTGTCTATTTGACTATTACATGTTAACTAGTATTTTTTTATTTCACTGGTTAAATGCATTTACTCTACAAGGTAGTCAGCTAATATGACTATATTTAACAATTATTAGTCAAATGCGAAGTAATTATCGGTCGAATATTATATTTCTCGCATTGTGATTGGTCGAGTGACCAGTGATTGTGAGACGACAATCACTCGAGCGGTGATTATGAGGTTTTCAAAAGTGTTCCAGATCTGAAGTAATACTAAAACGTTTTTTTATCCTGAATTTCGACTTTCTGATATTCAAGTCTAAAATTATACTAAAATACATTATTGATAAATAAATAAATTATTCATAGAAAGATATAAAGAGGACAGTACATGACTTATCATAAATTAGTTTAGCATAATTTGATCCAGATTTCCCCTTGGCTGGTCACACCGTCAGGTAATATTTGTTTTAGCACATTTTTCTCAACTGTCTTATCAATATATAGGGATCAATTTAGTTCATTGGCGATAGCGGCAATGATTCTAAGTAAACTGTAAACTACGTCACTTGAATTGCTATTAGATCATGTCTTTCGTTCAGAAAAAAAATTTAAGCCTTTCCTATCCTAAGCAATGATAAATTAACTGTTAAAGTTTCTAATTTTTATTCTATTCTGAATAAATAAATCAACTACGTTTCAAAAGCATTTACAGTAGAACCTCGATGTATCGTTAACGATCCACATACATGCAGCCTAGAGGAAGGGACCTTCCATTTGAACACTAAAATCACAGCATGGCACCCAGGAAATTTTGTTATATATTATATTTTGAAATTAACGAAAATATTTGCCTAAGAGTTCCAAACTATACTTAATTCTATGCGATTACAAAAAATAACACTTCAAACGATGTCTTCAACGGAAAACGTACAAAAAAGCAAAACAAAGATACGAATTCGGTTTATTTTAAATTATTTGTCACTATCGAAATCATAAAATTATTGAACTTATGATCCAAAATGTCATCCAAAGATAAACTTTATAAAAGTTATGATATTCAATACAAACTGAAGTTCAACTAAAGTTGTGTCGACATCATAAAGTTATGTAAATAACTCAAACGATATGGCTATAATTTGTATTTCAATTTCGTCAAAAATTCAACCCGAAAAACTTTTCTATTTAAATTTAAGTTTGGTATATTTACTTACTCTCTGCTTCCCCAACGAAGAGGTTAAGTTTTCTGAAGTTTGTTGTTATCAATTTTTCATCAGGTTTATTGCTTGTCTCAAGCAAGCTATTGTCCTTTACAAGAGAGGAAATATGCAATGGACTATGAAATCAGGAGATGGATTCATGCCTTCATTCCAGTGTGCATCAAGCATAACTAAAATTGCTTAAAAAGAATATATTTAACAATTATTCGCCGAAGGCAAAGTAATTATTGGTGAATAATTTACCGAGCCGCGAGTAATCAAGAATATATCATGATGCATTGAATTGATGCATGAGTTTGTATACATATACTAATTTTAATAAAGTTAGTCACCAAAAACCTAGAAAGCTGTGATCGCTGAGAATCATTGGGAAATGTTTTATATCCAACAAGTAAAGCTTTTGACACAAACTGCAGCAGTTAAGGATGCTCAGAGGAGGTGAACTTGTAAACTGGTTGAAGATCTCAAGTCAATCAACAGTTATCAAGCGGTTGAAACATGTGAAATGTAGGTGTGACTAACTTTATTGAAATAAGCGTATTTGAGCCAAGAATTATAAAGGTTTAAAGCACTTCGGTCAAAACGTATCGTTTATAAAGAACTTAACTGACACTACATTTAAGTTTACAGTTCCGTTCAGTGACCATGAATAATAGTTCCAAGGCGAGGTTGGAGTTGCCGTGCATGATTAAAAGCATAGTTTTGCTATGCGTGGAAACTCTTGCCTCGACTTAGGACTATTATGTTAATCGAAGTATTATGATCATCCGGGTGGATGTAGTCCTGAAAAGGACTGATTAGTGACTTTTAGGTGTGCCCCACAGGTCTTCTTTGGGCCCTTTAAAGTGGGGAAATTCCTTTTTTCTGGATAGTGATTTCCCTTTTCTAAGCATGACCCGTCATGACGCTCTGTGCCCCACATATCTTTGGGTCCTTTAAAACAGAAACTACCCTTCTTTCTGGGTATATGACGTCCCTACTTATTTGACAATTCCACCCCACTGCGGTTTTTTGGATTCCTAATCTAAATTACCATCCGGATCTTTTAAAAGTTTTTAAAACATTTCGATAGAAATACAAGCATAATTCTAAAACACCGCGGTTTATTTTTTTTAGGTGAACGTAAACCTATTTAATAAATACCAAGTAATATTTCTAAAAATATTTTCGACTTCGGGTATCATATTAATAAAGGCACAAGCCATGTTCACGTAATGCAAGCACGTCAGCTAAAATTCAAGAAGCGTATTCAGCATAGCTATTATATCTAAGATGGTGTGATGTTAGGATTAAACAGCATTATGTTTATCGGTAAGTAATTGACCCAGTTTGATGAAGTTAGTCGTAAAATCTAGGGTTTTATCTCGAAGGCTTTTCAAATTTTATCTAACCCTGAAACAAACTCTGGGCTGATTTAGGTTGTCGCATGGTTAATTAACTCACAGATCCAGTCCTGGATCAACCTTTAGCTGATTGATCAAAGCCATGCTACGGCGCGCTAAGGTCTAGGGCAAACGTCGAACTTTCCATGCACCGAACTTAATTACATCAAAGAATGCTGCCTCATTATCACCGCCTGATATCCATTGTTTTTAATGAGTGTGGTGCATGGAAAGCTCGACGTTTGCCCTAGGCCTAACTCACAGATCGAATTGGAATTTTGCGTGTTAGGTTTTTGCGGAGGGAGGAAAAACCAGAGAAGCTGGAGAAAAAACTTCACTTGGGATGTTGAGTGCGGGAATCGAATCCGTGCTAGTTCCCAGAGTTGAGGCAAATGTACGGCCGCTACCTTTCGAAGCCTAGAATTCATCTATTTGTATATTATTCGTTGCTTTAAAAAAGTTACTACTTGGGACACATAAGATGTAAAATAATTTAACGTAATTAATACTATTTTAAATTATTGCTAATATTAAAACCAAAAATGGCTTTGATATTTTTAAAAGGACAAGAATTTTTCGATCCTATTTTCCTTTCATTCCACATTTCTTCGGCTGCCTGTTTTTGTTTTTATTAGCAAAAAAGGGCTAGCGATATAGAGCGTTTTAACTCACGCGAGAAGACAGCCACATTCATTGACGTACCAAACAAAAGAAGCTTTCTGCACAGTTTTTACATAAGAAATAGAGAATAGAAAATGTATTGTTTTGGTACGACAACATGGTCGCTATGACATCACGTGAAAACGCTGTACTGACTGCATCTTTCCTTTTCTTCAGTCTTTTATCGCCTACAAGGACGGATAGATGCAGTAGTGCAATGTTAAACGTTTCTACTGAGACGTTTCGCATTTGTTAAGAAGAATGGTTTAAAATTATTAGTTTATGCTGATGAACAGAACATGGCAGGGAAATCGGGTTCCAGGCAAACAGTGTATAAAATGTTGAAAGAGTTGAAGCTAAAGCAGAAATAATAGCAATAAAACACTTTTTTAAAGTGGCCCACAAATTCAGTATATACTGGTTTCCAATTTGGCCCACTGTCACTCACACCCACATCACAAATTGCTTCATACATTAAAATACTATTATATTAACTATACTGAAAACAACAGAAAAATAACGTTTGCAGAAACGTTAAATAAAAGCAGACTGAGCAAGATGAACGAAACTTTAGGAGTAATCCAGTACCGCTCAAAAGCTGGATTTTCATTGCTCCTTAAGTACAGTACCACTTTTGTAAGGTTAGGTTTAGTGCTATTGTTTGGATGACCAATCTATTGTTTTTTAATCCAACCATGTAACTCGTTCCGAACGGTACGGGCTGGCTCACTTTAGGCGAAGCAAAGCTACGCGACGCAACTAAAACCAGCAAAAATTAAACAAGCAAGAAAAAAGAAAGAAAAATAACCAGGACAACAAGAACGACAAGAATAATGCCACGAACAGTAGCATAACACGTGCATCAATAAGCCTGAAGCGAGATGACGTTTTACCCCCGACTCTATACCATAATAGTTTTTAAAATTCTTTCATATTAAAATTTTTGATTCCTTAGATAATACAGGAACAATAGTCATAATTAAAGAACAAAAGCAATGTGAAAAGGATTATGGTCTAGAGACGGGGGTAAAACGTCATCTCGCTTCAGGCTTATTGATCCACTATCTTCGTGTACGAAGGCAATAGAGCATGACCCAACGAAGATACCGCTGAACCTTTAGACCTAAGACACACTACGCATGCGCGTTCTATTACGTAGAACACAGAACCTAGCAACATTTGAACCAACCATCGTTCAATTAATCTTACATTTAAAAATTAAATAAATTAAATAAATTTAGAAGAGCTTTGACTCTTGATTCCCTCCACTCTCAGTTTTTTGACCAGCGGTTTGTATATTTGGCGTCGAACTGGTGTAAACACTCCTGCGGCTTTGATGTCTCCTGGGATGGAAGAAAAGATTTGGTTAATCACAGACAGATGGGACAGGAAGTATGGACGGTTGATCACAGACAGATGGGACAGGAAGTATGGATGGTTGATCACAGACAGTTGGGATAGGTAGTGAGGATGGATTAGGAAAAGTGTATGTATGGGAAGGAAAAATGACGGACGGAGTAAGGATGTAGGGAAGGAGGGAGGGAGGGAGGGAGGGAGGGAGGGAGGGAGGGAGGGAGGGAGGGAGGGAGGGAGGGAGGGAGGGAGGGAGGAGGGAGGGATGGATTGGAAGGTACAGGTGGCGTGCGCTCCTAATGCGTCACCTCTCACCAATGCGACCCGGGTTCGAGCTCCCCTGGTCTCGGTGTCGTATGTGTTGGTTCTCTTGTCTTCCCCCTCCACAAAAATCAACTTCAAAATTTTAATTCGATGTGTTACCTGTCGACTTGTTAGGCATTACACCGTCCAACCAGGAGTGGTAAATGCATTAGATTAGATAGATGGGATGGGATGAGAGGGAATGGGATGGGATAGGATGGGGTGGGATGGGATGCATGGATGACAGAAAACTCAAAGGGCACGAAGATTGATTGTTGCGCAGAGTACAAGGCAAAAGCTAAAGGCACCACTAGCTTACCGTCCATAACAAATTTTGTAGCAATGGCAAGTGGGATACCAACGGTCCTTGCCATGGCTGAGTAGCCGTTTGGATCACCGTAGCTTGTCATAGTAATGCTTCGTGTCTCCTGTGAAATAGGAAAAAATCGTTGTTGATTATGGAATTTGCTAACAGACTTCAACAAGAGCATCAACATCAGCATCAACAACAACAGCATCAGTATTTAGCAAGTCCTTCAGATTATGATTTGAAGGTAGATACCGTTGTTTTAAGGCAAAGGCAAGCAACGAGCTAACAGAGAGAATAAAATGACAAAAGGCCTGGTAGTACAATGGTTAAAGCCGAACTCACCATTTTCTTGTCTGGCCATTCAATTCCAATCTCATGTCGCAACAACACCAAGTCTCTTTCACCTTCCTTGTAAGCTAGTTTAGTTTTGAGGAAATGAGCCAGGGTGTCAAAGGCGTTCTTTTGTGGAACAACAGGCTCTTCTGACAGGAGACCCAAACTAGCATGATCAATAAAAACGTTAGTACACACCACAGGCACCCCACTACACTAAAATCAATTCGTACGACTGATGCATGAAACTCAGACAATAGCGAACCAATCACCGCTACAGCAGTTTACCCAGTGGAATAAGCCTGAAGCGAGATGACGTTTTACCCAGGTCGTCCTTCACGAATTTGCAAGATGTGATCCTATTGGGGGGCACACATGTGTAGAATAGAAAACAATGACCTTTCCCCAACCCCCCCCCCCCCAAACCTAACCAATCACAGGGGACGTTGCAAATTCGTGAAGCCTTACCCTTTTACCCCCGACTCTATATCATAATAGTTTTTAAATTTCTTTCATATTAAAATTTTTGATTCCTTAGAGAATACAGGAACAATAGTCATAATTAAAGAACAAAAGCAGTGTGAAAAGGGTTATGGTCTAGAGACGGGGGTAAAACGTCATCTCGCTTCAGGCTTATTAAAATTTTGACCCAAAAAAAAGCTTTAACGTAATAATACAAAGATAACGAAGCAATTGTCCTTCATTTTCACAGGACAGTAAACAATAGAAACAATTCGTAGTCAATTTTCCGGGATTAAAGTTTTAAATTCTGAGATATTCTAGCTAATTTGTTGAGCTTGTGGGACATAGCAACGGTTACTAAGGGGAGTCGGAACTATTAATCGTATAGGTGAAGTTAAATAAAATATAAAATAAAATGAAATATTAGGACAATAAAGTTTTTACTGACTCATGGATGGCTTGTACCCTTGCATCGTCTCTTCCAACACGATCGTGGATCAAAGACAATAGTTCTTTCATTCCTGCATCTGGTCTTCCCATCATTTTTGCTACTAGTTTGAACTAGGAAAGAAAATTTGTTAAACATTAAAACACTCCAGTCGCTTGTTGTATCCTTTCGGTTAGTTCGTTAGTTATAATTTCTAATTCGATCTAGAAAGGGCCTGGATAAAAATGTCTTTGTGTAAGTCTAGTTATCTTATCAAATCGAGTAGTGTTTTTTTGTTGTTGTTTTTTCTGTTTTGTTTCGATTTTTTTTTTTTTTTTTTTTTTTTTTTTTTTCATTTTACAGTTTCTTCGTTCTTTTTTCTCTTTGCCTGCTTTAATTTCACTTAATTTTATGTAGTATATTTACTCTATTTTTCCATCTTACCCTATGCGCCATGTAATTTCGTACATACATTTAGTGTGGGGTTTTTTTTCTTCTTTCCTTTCTCGTGAACCTTTTATTCCTTCTTCCCTTCTATTCTATATTTCTATTTTCTAGATGTTTTTTGTTACTTCGTTCATTCTCCCTTTCGCATTTTGCTTTCGTCTTTTCTTTTGTAAATTCTTATTCTTTCCTTTTTCTTTCCTTCTATCCTTCCTTACTTTCTTTCCAACTTCTATTGGTTCGACCATTCTCTCATTTTTCCTGCCTTCTTTCCTTTCTTATGAAACTCTTAATTTTCCTCCTTCCGTCTTTCCTTTTTTCTTTCTTTTTCCCTTTATTCTTTCATTCGCGGTTCATACAACGTACATTTATAATACAATTTCAACATTATATCATCTCAATCACTTACAAAAGGCACTTCATGCGCCAGTTCAAAGACGGGGCTTTCTCTCAAGTCGTAGAATCCCATTTTGTACAACGCAGAAGCAGCAGTTGAGAAACCCTATCAACAAATGAAATAAATCATAACAAATGTTGAGCACTTCCTGTAGGATTCTGAGGAAAAAATCTTTATTTGACGTTGTAATGCGGGGAGTTGTTGCCAAGTCTCCAAAGCCAGGCTTACGAGTCTAATGATTATGTTTACGCCACACTAAACACTCACTACCACTATTTCTGCTGTTTTTTAGGGACCATTCATCTTTTACAGGCATGGGGGTGGGGGGGGGGGGACTGGTGGTTTTTAGGGGGGGTGGGCACGTAAAAAATATTAAATTTAAACGGGGGCCATCCCAAAAAAAATTGGTTAAATAACATTTTATTTTTAAGATAATCCTGGTTTAATAGGGGGGTACGTAAAAAAAATTCAGGTTGGGAAGGGATCATACTTTGTTTTACTTACGTCTTACAAAATCCCATCACCCCCCCCCCCCCCCCCCCCCCCTTAGCGCAGGAAGGAAACCAGAAAACCCATAGCGGAAGCTTCGTTCAAGGTGCATTGTGGTCTAGCTTGGGTACAAACTTCTTTTATCATCCATGCCTTATATGGTGTTGTTCGAAGCTCGATCAAGACCATAATGCATTCTGTTCATCGCCTTCAGAAAAGGTCTATAGCATACCTCGTTTTGGACCACCCCCCCTCCCCTTTCCCCCACTCCTCTCTTTGCACTTCCCTCCTGACATACATACCTCATATCTAAGAGTCCCTCTGACCACAGTATCAGCAGTCTGTATATTATATCTCTCCCTATACACAGTAGAATCACGGTTTGGGTACGCTTCTAATCGAAATCCAGGGAATTGATCTGTTGGTTTGATTTCTTCAAGAAGACGTTCTCCTGGTGCAACCTCAACTGTCTGGTTCAACAACAACGCAGTGAATCAAGCTCAAAACTGTTACGTGCTCAAGCTACTTTAAATCTTAGAGCGGCTTTCGTGTGAGTGGTAAACGATACGGGAAATCCGTAGAGGCTTTGCACCATCACGTGATGGCAGCCATGACAGGAGGCACAGTCGTTCTCCCCTGTGAAACTGAAAATTCTTTTTCATGTAAATCAGACGTAACCAGGTTCAATTGTTCCTGCCTCCTGTCGCTGCCATCACGTGATGGTGCAACGCCTCTATCTGTGCCGTATCTTACAGTGACCGTAACTAAGCTTTGTGATTGGATGAATTACTGGAAGAAAATGGGAAGCCATTTCAATGTTTAATACGGCATGTCATACCGTGCACGTGCTGTAATTCAGTACCGTGTGTTATGGCAGATTGTATTGGCAGGTGTGTCTTGCCATAAATCAGGGGGTAGTGAAGTCAACAACATTACAACCAGAGGCATAACCAGGGATCTTGCGGGGGAGGTGAACATGCAACGATTTGCAGAACCAAAAAAAAAAAAAAAAAACAGAAAAACCAGAACGGGAACTTCGTGCAAGGTGCATTGTGGTCTAGTTTGGGTACAGTGGCACCAGAGCACCATGTGCTCCCCCTGGTTACGGCCCTGGCAACCAGTAAATAGACCTTATGACATTTTCCCCGGTGTATGTGTGTAGGCGAAAGAGAGTAATATCTGCCTTACCTTCCCGTACCACAGATACTTTGCCCCGTGCATGATGCTCATCAAACCTGCTCGAGGATTCCAGCTGGAAAAATATATATCATTATGATAAAATATATTAGTCATCTAATGCAAATGACTATTGAGGCTTTGCGCCACCACGTGATGGCAGCCATGACAGGAGGCAGGAACAATTGAATCTGGTCTAATCTGATTTACATAAGAAAGAATTTAGTTTTCCATGGCTGCCATCATGTGATGGTGCAAAGCCTCAATACTTGTTTGTAGTTAAAAGGGAGAGAAATGGAGTAAGAAAACAGGTAGCCCATTTTAACCCCCAAGTTTGGGCTGCCCGTGCCAAGAGTTACGAAATCCACTTGGGCGTAATGTTTTACCAATTCAGACCACTTGCCATTACCTTAAAAGATTATATGCTTGATTTGTATTCATATTCATGTGTCTTCTCACAAATCGTTAAACAAAGAAATAATAATCTAGAGAATGACATGTGGTCTGAAATGGAAAAGCATTACGCTCAAGAGGATTTCATCCATCAAAGTTGCCTATTCAAACAAACCTGAATTTATATCTTAGTGGGTTGTCAGCACATTCTGGTGCAGGCAGACCGCCACAGTATGACAAGAACGATGTGATCTGGAACACAATTATTCAGAAGATAAATGAGAAACTGAAGAACGAAAATATGGAACTTTATTTCCCTTCTTAGGCAACAGGCACTCCTAACCAGTGGGACGCTGTGAGATGAGTGATAATGATTTATTCCCGGCTCAGTATTGCTGTTGATGTTGTTGCTAATTATGATGTTGTTGATGATGTATGTAACATGTTAATGTTATGTTAATTTGATCGTGATGATGATAATAGTGAGTACAATACTGATAAATAATGATGCTGCTGCTGATGATGATAGTGTCTGCAATACTGATAAATAATGATGCTGATGATGATAGTGTTTGCAATGCTGATGAATGTTGATGATGATGATGACGATGATGTTGCTGACGATGGCGATAGTGATGATGGTGACAATGATGATGATGATGATGACGATGGTGATGATAATGGTGACGATGATGATGATGATGACAATAATGATGATGATGGTGACAATGATGTTGATGATGATGACGATGGTGATGATAATGGTGACGATGATGATGATGGCGACAATGATGATGATGATGATGACGATGATGATGTTTACGATGATGATGACGATGGTGATCGTAGTGTTGATGATGGTGATTATAGTGTTGATGATGAACGATGGTCAAGAAGATGATACAGTCCCCACTGACCACAGGTACTACCATAACCATTATCACTTTGACAAATTCTTTACCTTTCCGCCTTCTTCCTTAACATCATCAAAACACTCCATGGCAAGCATGTGATCAATACCTGGGTCTAAACCCAACTCCATACCAATAGAGATATTCGCATCAACAGCGCTGTAAAATAGCATATTATTAAAATGACATCATGAGGTTCTAAGTGCATGTACATCTCTTCTAGTGAGACAAACGACGAGGCCGCCATGCTGGTTACATAACAAGAGAAACGACGACCAATGGTGCTTACCATTTAAACCAATTCATCCGGTTGGAAATTCGTTTGTTGATGGTAAGAAAAGAGCGGGAAACTTTGACTTCCGACAAACGGTACACGCGTCTACCGGTGGGACCGAAAAGAGCGGTAAAAGTAATTTACCTCAATCGGAAGAGCGAGTTTTCCGGAACTTTATGATGGGAATAACACATACCATTTATCTTTCCAACCGGAATTTCCGGTTTTTCCAGATAAATGGTAAGCACCCCATGGCGGCCATCAGGACGTGACCCCCCAAATAGCAGGACCAATCTACCACTACTTAAGCGTAATGTGTTTTATCTTTCCTTTTCAGACCACCTGTCATTCCCTTGAGAATAAGATTCTTTGTTTTAGTTGTATCCATATTCATGTGTCTTCTCATGAGCAACTGTTAAACGAAGAAATGGTACTCTAGGGAATGACATGTGGTCTGAAATGGGAAAACAGTTGAGTAGGTATATCCTTCCTATTTCTTGTAAAAGATCCAAGAGTAGCCTCTTGCAGACGTCCTTACGGTCGCGCATTCTAAGAATGTCTGCGTAGTAGCTAGTCAAATAGTAGCTTTTTCTGATAACTTACGCCTGATGTATATCTGGATCTAGTACATGAGAATAACTTGAAGTCAACAGGTTTTTCTTCTGTTTGATGCATTTCTTTGCGACAATATCATGAAGCTCATAAGGAACCATGCTGCAGGAGAGAAGAAATAAATAAAAAAAAGGAAGAAGGAAGGAGGGGAAGGAGGGGAAGGAGGGGAAGGAGGGAGGGAGGGAGGGAGGTAGGGAAGAAGGGAGGGAAGAAGGAAGGGAAGAAAGGAGGGAAGGAAGGAAGGAACGAAGGAAGGAGGGAAGGAAGGAACGAAAGAACGAAGGAAGGAAGGAAGGAAAGAAGGAAGGAACGAAGGAACGAAGGAAGGAAGGAAGGAAGGAAGGAAGGAAGGAAGGAAGGAAGGAAGGAAGGAAGGAAGGAAGGAAGGAACGAAGGAAGGACGTAACGAAGGAAGGAAGGAACGAAGGAAGGAAGGAACGAAGGAACGAAGGAACGATGGCAGGAAGGAAGCAAGGAAAGCAATATTTTACATCGCAATATGGAGAGGTTGTGTCGAGTCGTTGCCAACAACTGACATGTTGATTTTTCAACCAAATGGCATCAAGAAGAAGGAATGGCGTTCGCTACATCTACATCACCAAAATCGTCATCATATAGATATATCTCTCCTTACCTCACTACAACATCATGGTTTTTAATCATCTCTTCAAGTTTGTCTGGTGAATGTTGAGCATTCAAAATGACAGGTGTCGTGTTGACATATTTGGAAGCAAGTGCCTCGGCTTCCGAAATTATATCAGAGGCTGGAATTAGAATAAAAACCAGAATTGAAGTTAGTACAAAGAAAGAAGAACGGTAACCTTGACAGTTCTTTCTCTCTAATAATAAAGAATTTGAGCATCTTGTTTACGGCAAATGTGAAATGTTATTTGATTCTTCAGAATTAGCAAAAAGGAATGGAATAAAAATATCTTCAAGTAAAATATACTTTAAATAAAAGGATGTTTGTCTTTGCAGGGAAATGATGAAAATGTGTGCGTTTGCAGAAAGAAAAGGCGTGATGCTTAACCTGTCTGACGCTCTTTCCCCAGGAACTCGATGGTGCGATTTTTTGCAACTCTTTCGATCAGCACTCTTTCAAGGTGCCGTAATACCGGCCACAAGACAGTGCGTGGAGGAGTTTAAGAGCGCAATTTTTGTCATTTGCGCACCAAATTTTCTTTGTTGTGAAAAGTAAAGAAAGGTTGTCGAAACAAAACTTGTTGTGCGCAGATTTACTCTGCCATTCGTGACGATCATAATAATGACGTGACAAGTTTATCTTCCTCAGGAGAACAAGATCCAAACCAACATCAGTAAGAACATCCTCAGTAAAGGAGGAGTGAGAAGACGAAGAACAATTGTAGGGAAAGACAAGGCTGAGAGGGAGAGAGCATGATAGAGTTAAGCTCCAAGCACTCAGGATAGATATACTCACCAACAGTAACTGCAACAGTTTTGTCTTTCGTAAGATACTCAATAACTGGGCCTGCAGTCATACCACAGCCAAGAACAAGTACACGTTTACTTATTGGTACAGAAACATTGGGTCCAAGTGCTCTGGTCTTAGCCTCTTCCATTCTAAAATACACAGGAAATACAGCAGTTGGTCGGTGATATTAATTTTAGCGACATTTAGCTAAGATATTTTTATGCATTGTTACAGGGTTTTCAGTGCGACACGCCTAACCATGGCCAGCCAAATTATTTTTTTTACTATAGTTAGCCAATCAGATGGCGAGAATTTGTGCATTTGCACGTGAAATCACTCAGCGTATATTCATAGTTATTTCGTACTCTTTGCAACAAAACATTAAATAAATGACTAGGAATTTGCCTAGGGGATACTTATTTTGGTCCCTTTGCTGGCTAACACTAGACTCTTTTGCAAAAAGTCTTTTAAATTGATGGCATTAGTAAAAGAAAGTCGATGCTGTTATCCAATAAATTTATCCACTGGATAAGATTTATCCGTCGGATAGCGCTATCCAGGCTTCATACAACCGGGCACAGACCATTCTCATTTTAGGCAAAACGCATCCTCATCAGTGGCATAATGAGAGTCCCAGAGTTGGGCAAATGCAAGCATTTTGGCGCGATAGTTTCCCGCCGAAATCTATACAGGAGCTACATCAGTATAAGAAAAGGAGGGAGGAAACTTAGTTACAATAAAAACAATTCGAACCTTTTTCTAAGATCAGCAATGTACTTGAAATTAGGAGTGAGTTCACCATTTGATGTTATAATGGCCTAAGAACATAAAAATGAAATTTAAGTAAATTTCAAAACCGGAGTTTTTTTTGTTCAGTACCGAAAATGGAGGGTGAAAGAAATCTTGTCAAGTCTCACTAACCAGATGCTAAAGTTTAAGTACATACATGTATATGTCACACTACACACTGACCACGACTCTCGACTCACATGTTGGTTTTGTGTGTGGGGGGGATGGATAAACTGGAGAAAGCCCTAGAGCTAGAGAACAACTTTTCAAACAAAACCTATTCACTTGGCATCAATCTGACCTGTAGGACTCTCAGTAGTGAAAGACAAGTTAATATTGACACTTTAGATCACCCTTAAAATAACAATTTTAGAACTTACATTTTTTATAGTGTTTGACAGATGAGTCTGTTTTTCAAAGGGATCTGTGGCATGGCTGTCAATCTGTCAGATAATAAGAAGAATCAGTAATGGTTATGGTAGTAACGATGATGATCAGGGACTGAGAAGAGGGATGATGATGATGATGATTATGATGATGATGATGGTGCTGATTGAAATGGTGATGGTTATAGTGGTGTGTTGTAGAGAGGTTGGAAAGGTGCTGATGATAATGGTGTTGATGATGGTGGGGATGATTATGTTGGTGCTGTTGCTGATGCTGATTGAGATGGTGATGATAGTGATGGTTATGGTGATGTGGTGCAGAAGGTGCTGATGGTGATGGTGTTAATGATGATGCTCATGATAATGTTGGTGCTGTTGCTGATGCTGATGCTGATTGAGATGATGGTGCTAATGGAGCTGATGGTGCTTGTGCTGCTGCTGCTGCTGATGCTGACAATGGTACTGGTGATATTGCTGATGATGAAGAAGGTGCTGATGATGATAGAGATGATAATAATTTTTGCCCCTCCTAGAGCACAAGTTCTACTGTACATCCATGGCAAAAAAGGTTCGTAAAAATGGTATAGTTGTATTTAAAAAAATCAAATCACAATCAGCGTACCATTTCTGGTATCCATGGCAATAAAAGCTTTCCAAAGTAGTCTGTTGCCTCTCTTGGTAATTGTGCAGGAAGATTATCGATGGAGCAAATCAGCACTCCATCTCCAGCCATTCTAAACATAAAAGAAATACTTTTTTGTGAGCATAATATGAATTTTTTTTAATGTTTTTGCCTGCAAGATGCAGGCACTACACAATTAGATAGCCTGCAATGCAGACATTCTTGTGGGTTTGGGGAGAAACCGGGGTTTTGGGGGGAAATTTGGAATGGGAGAGAATTGAAACCAAGCAAAAAAAGAATGTTCCCTTTTTTTGCTAAGCCCCATTTTTCTCTCGGGGACGTGGTTGAAACAGGAACCCCAAAACCCAGATTCTTCCTCAAACCCATCACAAGAACGCCTGCTCTGCAGGCTACTACACAATAGAACCCAAGGTCTGTTTAAAAGATAGATTTTGTTGATTCCCAACCCCATTAAAATCCCCATTCCCATATGACAATAATCAATCCATTCAGTGGAGGGAGGCAAGATAGTTTCTGCCATTCACTGAGGGTGGTGTTACTGCCAGTAGTTCTTCGAGGCATCTCTGATGCAGGGTTTAAGGTGGTGTTGAGAGACAGGACTACCCTTTTACATGCCTGGTCATTACTGATAATAATATTTTTAAAGCTCATACCACTCTTCCTCTATCATGATGAGAAACTCAAGTAGAAATCCTTAGGAGAATGGGTCAAGAAGAAAAATTTGCATTTTTGACAGGTGGGAAAATTAGTTATGAATAATACAGTGCATTACTGACCCAATTTGTGATGTTTCATTCTTGATGTCATACAAATGGAAGGGATATTCAATTGTCGTACATTTTGTCATGAACTCAAGAGAACCCTGCGATTTGATAAGAATACAATAGTCATTATTTGCAAGCAGTTGTTCAGCAAGTCTAATTTATGCCACACACATATATGCCAGTCAAGTAAGGGGGAGCACTGGGCCCGGTTGTACGAAAGGTGGATAGCACTATCTGATAGATAAACCTTTATCCAGTGGATAAGACAATGCTGTTATGCAATAAATTTATCCAATGGATAAGATTTATCCATCAGATAGCGCTATCCACCCTTCATACAACAGGCCCCTGGTGGGGTAATAGCGAGAGCACTTGCCCTTCACCAAGGCAATTCTGGTTTGATTTCAGGACTTGGTGACGTCATATGCGAGTAAAGTTGCTTGTTTGGTTCCTATTCTATCATGTGTTTTATGGGATTTGCTCCATTTTTCCTCCCAAAAAAATGGACTTCTATTTAAACTTCCATTTGGAATCCATTGGAAGAAGACTCTATTGAAGCACCTATTAATTCACATTTAATTTTATTCATTCATTTATGGATCAGCAGTCTGTATGTTACTTAAAGGGGGACTAGCTAGCATGAAAATAATCCAAATTTTAATTCAGCTAAAACTTTACTGGAATAACCCTTAAAGGTCTAATAATCACTGGTTAAAGTTTTTTCCTGATATTTGGATGGGAAGTATTATACTTTTGCAAATTTTTATAGGAATATGTGACATGCTAGATTTACGTGCTAGTCCCCCTTTAAGTATAGGCTATCTGTTGGCTAATCGGTATTGGTCATTTGTCAAACCTATTTACACTGTACACCTGTCATAAAGTATACCACTTGCTCAATAACAACACTGATGCCATTCTCTACAACTTAGCAAGCATCTTCTAGTCAGACAAAAAGTGCAACTCAAGTCTAATAACAGCTCATCAGACATAACCCTGAATCAAACTTTTAAAAGTGATAAGACATTGAATTACCAAGTTTCTAAAGTTTCTAATCCTTTCAAACTTACCGCAGTGTCAGCAGAGATATCACATATTGCTAAGAGTCTGTGGGGTAGATTTGGACAGCCATCATAAGCACTTGTCCTAGCCATGGGCTTGAGTAGATTCTTTGCATCATCGTAAGTCAAAAGACGAGGAATCCCTGGTGCCCAATAGGTCCCATTAACCAAACATGACATGTATGGAGCCACCTTGATAAAATTAGATTAAAAATATATGTCACTGATATTAAATAGGGAAATTAAGTTACTGCAGTTTTCAATGTCATTGCAATATTAATAATAATAATAATAATAATAATATTATAATAATAATAATATTTATTTATAAAGCGCAAATACAAATCTGTTCTAAGCGCTAGTAAACAAACGACAAAGACAACGACAAAATAAAATAATTTACAAAGAATATGCTAATTTGAAGAGATAAGTTTTAAGTTCAGTTTTGAATGAGGCAAGACTTGATGCATTTCGGAGAGATATTGGAAGTGAGTTCCAGAGTTCAGGAGCAGCCACAGAGAAGGAGCGATGACCATAAGATTTAAGATTATAAGAATGTGCTGATAGAAGAACTTGTGATGCAGAACGAAGATTACGGTTCGGTTTATACACTGAAATGAGTTCCCGGATATAGATAGGAGATTGGCCATGAAGAGCTTTAAAAGTAAGTAATAGGATTTTATATTTGATTCTAGATTCAATTGGTAGCCAATGCAGATTAACGAGGATAGGTGTAATGTGGTCATGTTTATGGGAAAGAGTGATTATTCTGGCAGCAGCATTCTGTACAGATTGTAGTTTATCTAAGAGTTTGTTTGGTAAGCCAAAGAGCAGAGAGTTACAGTTGTCGAGTTTGGAGGATATGAACGCGTGGACGAGAGTTTCAGTTGTTTTCAAAGAGATGTATTTTCTTATTTTAGCAATGTTTCTGAGATGATAAAAAGAAGACTTGCAAATATTATTCACATGACGAACCAAAGTAAGATGCGTATCAAATATGACACCAATGTTCCGAGCATGCATTGAGGGCATTATCACATCAGAACCAAATTGAAGAGAAGGAAGAGTTAACTGTGGGCTGTGCTTTGAAGAAAATAACAGGAATTCAGTTTTGCCTTTATTTAGTTTCAATTTATTTGTAGTCATCCAAGCATCAATATCAGATAGACAGTTTTCAATCAGATTCATGGAATCATTAAGGGACAAATCATCATTACAGGAGAAAGGAATATATAATTGAGTGTCATCAGCATAAAGGTGGAAAGACATTCTGTGTATTCGGAGGATATCAGCTACTGGAGAAGTATAAAGGAGATACAACAAAGGACCAAGTACAGAACCTTGAGGTACGCCACAATCAAGTTGAAGGGCTTCAGAAGAAAAATCATCAATGGAAACAAATTGAAAGCGATCAGTGAGGTAGGACTTAAACCATTGAAGAGCTATGCCAGAAATGCCAAATTTTGTATGGAGACGATCTAGAAGAATTTGATGATCAACTGTGTCAAATGCAGCAGATAGGTCCAAGAGTAGCATGGCAACACAAGAACGATTGTCAATGGAGTGGAGGATATCATTTTGTACTCGAAGAAGAGCAGTTTCACAGCTATGAAATGTTTTGTATGCAGACTGCAATGGTTCATGGAGATTGTTCAGAGACAGATAATCATTTAGCTGAAGGGAAACGACTTTTCCAATAATCTTGGAGATATTCTTTAAATTAGAGATAGGGCGATAATTTCCAAAAATTTCATGATCAAGAGATGGTTTTTTCAGTAACGGTTTTAAAACAGCAACTTTAAGAGAAGATGGAACAACACCAGTTTGAAGTGACAGGTTAACGATTTCACATATAGTAGGCAGTAATGCACCAAAATGTCCAAGTAGGAGACTTGCAGGAAAAGGATCAAGACTACAGGATTTAGATGACATCTTTTTCGCAATGGCTGATAATTCATCAATAGAGATAGGCGAAAATGAATCAATTTTACAATCCAGTTTAGGTGAATCCAGATAAGAGAAATCATTTGAAAGATGTGACGTAGGAACGAAGCCATTTCTGATGTTAACGATTTTGTTTTTAAAGAAGTAAACAAAATTGTTAGCTAGATCTGTGGATGAAGTTGAGGTTGGTAGTTTTTTCTCAGGTATACGGTGTAGCAATCGATCAATAGAACGGAATAGATCATTACTGTTAGAACCAGCATCAGTAATCAAATTAGAATAAAAATTCATTTTTGCATCAAAAATCAGTTTTTTAACAACATTACATTGATCAACATATAATTCACGGTCAACCTCTAATTTGGAACGTCGCCAACGTCTTTCTAGATTACGACGCTTTGTTTTATTAATTTGAATTTCGTCAGTATACCATGGAGCTCTTGGGCGAAGGGAGATGGATCGAGAACGTAAAGGAGCATGTTTATTTAAAATAGACGATAAAACAGAGTCATATTGAGTACACAAATCAGATAGTTGAGTAGCAGGACATTGATATAGTGCAGAGTTCATAATATCTTGTTGGAGACAATCAGCATCTATTGCACGAAGCTTGCGATAAGAAATGCTTTTTGATTGAAGTAGAGGCTTGTTTACAGATAACATACAATGAACAGCATAATGATCAGATAAAACAGGATCGTGTACAGTAAGGTTGGTCACAGATTTTTCATCAGATCTTGTAATGATTAGATCCAAAACGTGATTACTTTTATGTGTAGGTGAAACAGGATCAAGGACAGTCAGATTAAAACAATCGAGTAAATCCATAAAGCGATTAGCATTATTATCTTTAGTGTCATTGATGTGAAAGTTAAAATCTCCAGAAATTACCAGTTTGCCAGAAGATGTAACCAGTCGTTCCAAGAGAGTAGTGAAATCATCATTAAATAGCAAGCTATTTGAAGAGGGTGGACGATAAACAATAACAATACGATAAGTAGACGATTGATGATGAAGTAGCATTTCCATAAATTCAAAAGACGTGTGAGACATTGTTACATGATGATTGATTTTCAGGCTATTTTTATACATTATGCCAACACCTCCACCAGTACGATTTTGACGAGGAACATGACAAAACGAATAACCAGTAGGACAAATATCACGCACAATAAAATCAGAATTAGTATTTTTTAGCCAGGTTTCAGTTATAGCGAGAATATCGATGTCTCTTTCAACAACATAATCCTTAATTAAAAGAGATTTATTGTTTATTGAACGAGCATTTAAGAGACAAAATTTCATGTAGTTTGCAGTTGAGGTAGAAATTGAAGCAGGTTCAAGTGATGCAGGAATTTTAATGTTTGTTGTTGAAGCAGGTGATGATGAAATTGTAGAACGATCTGTACGATGACCACCTCGCTTGCCACGAAATCGAAAAAGCTTTAATTCCTTAAGAGCAGAGGAGCAGCAAGATGAAGGAGCTTTTGTATTACGGCGAAGTTCGAAAAGATTTGCTCTTGAGTATGTTATTAACGGCAGTTGACGGTTAAGATTTGAATTTCCAGCTGTGGAATCCAGGATTTCTTTATTGTAATTAAGGACCGATGTTCTGTTATGGCCATAAAAGACATGGGATAACACAGGTGTAGATGTTAAATGTCGTAAAGAAAGACGAGGCATATCCAATGAACGATGATAATTATTTGTGTGATGAACCATATGAAGTCGTTGAACCGTAGTCTTGAGGTCAGAGTTAAACGAAGAAGGGCCAGGATTACGATGAATATCCATAGAAATAGTAATATCAGTTGGAGGATCATGACCAGGAATAGATAATGAAGTATAACAATGCTTAGATATTTTTCCAACGGCAATACGAGACTTGTAGAAACCAGACTTGAGACGAAACGAAGTTAACTGACAAACATTCCAGGGAGATGAACTTGAAACCACTGAATTAATCACTAAACCAAAGTGCAGAGATTTACTTCTTTCAAGATCCAAATGACGATTAATGTTATAATTATCAATATAAGAAAAAGGGACTACATAACAGCGACAAACCATAAAAGACAATAACGTATATACAGACAAAGAATATGTGGCTGCCATGTTAGGCGCCGGAAGTAATCATAATTAATATTAAATATGGAAAATAATTGAAGTTACTGCAGTTTTCAATGTGTCACTAAGCTGATATTGAATAAATGTCAGCTATTTTCATTCTGGCTTATCCCCTCGCCCGCCTGTGAACACACAAAGGTGAGACGTAACAGTGACTAAAGAGACTGTAATTTCTACTTTTTATCATGGGATATTTTGTCATTTTTTGTCATTGTCATGTTAAATCTTATCATTAATACTTACAACTTCAGCAAAATTGGATCTGTATCTTTCAGGATGTGCTTCATATTCCTCGGCATCAAACTTTCCCCCAGCTTTAGGGACTAGATAGTCTTCTCTGCTCACAACTGTGCCTATCAGTTTCCTGTGGTCTGATATATAAAAATATCATGTAAATATTTGTATGGTTCAGTTTAAAAAATAACTGTTTCTACCTCACTAATTATTGTCAGGCAAACAAATCACTTGATCACTGACAATAGAAAATGTAGTTGCTAAATTTCTAAGTTATTTTTAAATTTTTCCCTTACCTTTCCTTCTTCCCATTTTTTTTTTCCATTCTTTATCCTTACTTTCCTTCACATTCCTTTCCATTATTATTATTATTATTATCATTCATTCATTCATTCATTCATTCATTCCTTCCTTCCTCCCTCCCTTCCTCCCTCCCTCCCTCCCTCCCATTCATTCTTTCATATTCTTTCATTCATTTCTAAGCTTCTTATAATTACAGCTTACCTCCTCCCTCTACAGCTTTCTTCAAGTCATGAGGATGTACATACATGTGCGGCAGTTCCTTGAATATTTCTTGAGCTCCCTGTCACATATTTATAAAGAACCAAAAGTTAAATCATGAATAATTAATTCAGTCTTACAAAACAGAACAGAAATTAGTCATCCAGGAGATGTGTGTAAATTGCCCTCACTCTTGGGTCCGATAGGTATTTGCACCATAATAAATTTTGTACCAGCTAATGGATTAAAGTGCACCTAACCCCTGATACAATACTTTCAGTATTGATTCTACATAATGTCAATAGTTGAATGGTGAAATATTTCTTCATTTGAATGTTATGTCTTTAAGTTATGAAGGTTTATATATCATATCAGGGGTTAGGTGCACTTTAAGTGTCAAAAATTTATTTATGAAAATAGGGATAACACCACACAAACTTCTTTATTACCTGAGAAACATTTCCAGATCCAGTAAATACAAAAGATAAGGCTCCAAAATGCTTTGGAAGTTTACCAGACTTGATATCTTCACCCAACTCATATGCAGCCAGCTTAGCAGCACGACTACTCTTATAGTTGTGAGTGGCACCCATGTACTAAGAAAGATCAGAAAGTGTTACTCATATATGGCTTTGAATAAGTGTGTAACTAACCAAACATCTTTATAAAATGACCGTCATAAATCTTGCATTCTGATTGGTTGGGATCCGGAGCGCATGCTTTATGAGAGCACACAGCATGTGCATGCACTTCCCATTTTTCATTTGCATCCAAAATACAATATACAATTTACATTTTCTAAAAGAAATAAAAAACTAAATGCTTGCTGTGCTGTGTGAAGTTATAAAGCACTTGGAAATTGGCAGAATACTCGAGAAGTGTAGAGAAGCTATGCTCATGTTCTGCCAAACTCCTCATTCTTTATAACCACACACAGCACGTGCGAGTGTTTTCTATTTCTTCAATAGAACATAGAATATGAATAAGGCTGAACGGTAAAGCTCTGTAGTAGCCAAACATGCCCACAAGACTGGACGTTATCCTTGCTGGAATGATGTTGAATGTATAGGTCAAGAACAAGGAGTCAAGTCATTCAGATCTGACTCCATCCTAATAACATCAATAGGGACAGTGGTATAGAAATCCCTGAAGAGTGCATAGTTACAGACTATAAGGACACACTCTGGGCAGAGACGAAACAACCAGCAATCATCCATCACAGCACAAACAAATGAACCAACCAGCAGTTTGTAAGGGACACACCATTCAGTCTACACCATCACCTGATGAAGACTAGCAGGTTGCAATCAAACGTCAAATGACCCTTTATAACTTACAAATTGTTCAAAATTGGATAGGTTAAAACATCAAATATCAAAGTCCGGGATATTATGTATTTAATTCAATCGTACCATGAAAGGAGTGTGATGTCCCAAAGCAAGAAGTCGTAGACCAAGTCCATGTAGAATATTTATCATACCTATATAACAACAGACAATTTATATACTGGTTGGTAGCATGGGTGGCATAGTGGTTTACAGCTCGCCTCTCACCATTGTGGTCCGGGTTCAAGCCCCAGCTCAGACTAGATCATATGTGATTCAAGTTTGTTTGATGTTTTGTTCTCTCCCTTGCCACGAGGGTTTTCTCCCTCTAAGGATTCCTCCCTCCGTAAGGATCAACATGAGAGTTGAGTGTTGTATGTTGTAAATAAATATAGGATGTAGTGGTAGTGCCTGTGGAGGAAACCTAACGAAAGAGCCCCGTACAGGGTCTGATAGCTGTATAATATATACTGTGCTGGTAATTAACGATTATTAGCCGAAGGCGAAGTGAATATCGGGGAATAATAACCGATACGAAGTTGAGGTTATTATTTCCGATATTCAGTGAGCCTGAGGTGAATAATTGTTTTAGTATAAATGCTCAGGTGATTCTTTCAAAAAAAGAAAATAAAAGACATACTTAAAAGTAGGAACAGCAACAAAGCGGCTGGCTGCCATTTTGGATTATGGCTGGAGGTGATTATTGTGTGAAAATCTGAGTTGCTCAACCAATCAGTGAGCAAGATTTTCAATAATCATCTGTGTATTTATACTAATTTTTATTGCCAATAACCAATTATTGTGCCTTTATACATGGGGCTTAGATTGATTTTCCTCTGATCGTTAGTTAATTGTGTATAATAATCAAATGAGTAGCTCCATGTTAGTTCTATTCCATTAAGATTAAATTAAATTAATTAAATTATCATTTATTTCTAAACATTATACAAGTCTATAATTTAAATAGTTATATAGAAATATTTAGTATGCTATATTTATTATTGTCTTTTTAATTTTAACATTCTTTTTAACATTAATGTTTTACATTGTAAAGGCGTAGCTCAGTTGGTTAGTGCATGACCTTCAGAGCTTTAGGTCCACGAATCAAACCTTAGGATCTCCACTTCTGTTTCAACTTCTCTCTAATCCGTGTAGCTTCAGCTTTAAATCTCTTTGTTGGAACATTTATGTACCTGTTTCATAATAAATTACTCCCTAAATAATTCCAAAATATGTTTGAAACAAATTCACAATTCATATTTCAAGGCCCACAATTGTGGAACTCATTACCTATTTAAATAAAGTCTAGTTACTCATACAACTCGTTCAAAGCTAACTTACAGAAACATTTAGTTGACCTCTCAAACCCTAGTAAAGGATTTTCCTTCAAAAATAAACTTTCAAACTTGCTATTTTCCAATCTCCTTTCTCCCCCTTTTTAGATTCTTGTCAGTGAATTTATTCATTGATTTATATATTACCTCATAAATTAGTCTAATACAACTATAAGGCAGTTTAAATGTTACAAGCCAAGTGGTTTCTTTTTAAACTGCCTTAAAATACAGTATAGGTACTTTACTTTTAACACCTTATAAATAACTGTTAGTAGAAAAGGTTTCCCAAGTAACAAAAATTAATAATGTATCTCTGCAAAGCTCTTATTTCTCGTTATTAACTTATTAATCATCGCGTTAAAAAATAAATTGTGAGCGAATGTTTTCTATAATATTTTAAGTGATAGACGTGTTTTACGACACACCTTCGTACACACCTCCATAAATGCCAAACCAATATGTCGACACAACTATTTTTTTTTCTCTAAGAAAATGCCATGCAAATACTTACCTCCAACTCCAGCAAACTTGCCAAAAGCACAAACTCGTTGTCCTGTGTCGTCCATCATTTTTTCATAATCCACAATGCGAATATTCTGTTGAAAAAATTCAATAGACTATAAGTTTAATTAAGTTAAGTGTTTTTCCCGTCATGGTCCACGTACAAGTAAAACATCTCATTAGCGATTTTCAAATCAAGCTTTTATGTTGCTAAAGTAAGTCGAAATTTGTAAACTTGGGAAATCTTTTTGTGAACCTAATTCGAGAAAACAAAGCAACAAGATTATTCTAGACCACACAGTTCCTCGTGGTTCACAGCAGTTTTCCACAACAAGCTCAACTTCAGAGTGTTCTATTCATTTTTCTCACACGTGGTTTCTACGAAAGGTGACCCAAAATCCTACTCAAAGTATACTCCCCAAATAAATAGTGATATAATAATAATATTCCCTACCTTGTCTAGCATAGCATCCAACAAAGGCATGTTCGCTTCCTGCGCTTTGATCGTGTGAGAGAAAAATGCGTAAGTCTTGTTTGGGAGAAGAAGATCAACTGGAACAGCTTTGACTCCGATGATCAGCGATGCTGGCGAAAGATCTTCAGTAATGATCGCCCCAGCTCTTTCATACTCGTCCATAGTATAAGCCCTCCTTGTAGAAGGCTGTACTAAAACTTTGATTCCCCGGTTTACAAGTTCAGAGACGTGAGCAGGAGATATAGGTGACCTTCTTTCCCACACATTAATGTCTTCACGTCGGATAGCCATGACTTTTTCTCCATGACTCGAACAAAAAGTTCTGGAACTCGCACAACGAAGGATGTGCTGTGTAAGAAGGCATCTTCTGCCGGTTTTGACACTACTGACTCTCCACATTTCAGGAGTTTTTCTTGACAGTAATGCACTTCAGAATCCTTCAGAATATTTATCTAAGACGTTTCGATACCGAAACGCAGACAGACAACGGCCCGTGCTGTGACGTACTGCATGAATAATTGAATTCTTCATTAGAAATGGGTTTCCTGTGGAACTTGAAACGGCTGATCGAACACACAGGAGACTACCCTTCGAGCAGAGGTTTTTTTTCTGACCCTCTCCCCCTTCCCAAAAAAGAAAAGAAAAGATAAGAGAAAAGGAAGGCAAAGATAAGACGTCATGGATGGTAAGGGAAGAATAGTCTGCGTAGCAGGCGCGTTTGGAGTTTTTTTTCACTGCTTTTGTATCGTTCAGTTTCCATCAGAGCGCTGATGAGAAAAAAGGAAATAGCCGCGCGAGACTAAGCGGCCGACTACTTGTTTTTTTTCTGATTTTATTTGATTTTGATTAAAGGCAAAGCATCGAAAATTCAGTCGTCCAATCGTTTTAACATTCCGAGACGCTGGGTCTTGTTCCCTAGTGATACAGAGCTTTCAATCCCCCGAAGGGCTTCATTTATCCAAGCACACCAAACGGGCTGAATTAAATCCCACACGAAAAGAGGCTCACTTTCATGGTGTTTTCCATTGAAGGGCTTTTGTCAGGGTCGTAACTAGGGGTCGTGTTCTTGCAGGGTGGGTGCACAGAGAATGGATCGAAATGGAAAAAAATGCCAAAACTAACAGTCGTCCGAACGCATACTCTTTCCACGTGGGACTCGTTTAACAAAACTAAACGGAACGTGCGTCATAGTAAATTTGATCTATTTCAAAGTTAGAAGTGGTATAGAGTGCACGCACTAAAACCGTGAACATTAAATAGTACTGATTAGTACTATTTCATACAGAATCCATTGTTTTCTATTGTTTAATTATCACTATTTAGTGCAAAAAACTAATATTTGTTTCACGGATTTAGTGTGAGCACTCTAACAATTCGATCCAAGTATTTACCAAAAAAATAAAATCTAATAGGGTGAGCAATAGAGTGCTTACACTATGTCCATGAAATAAAATCTAAATAGTTACTACCTAACAGTTTTTATTTAGCGACTATTAGTCACTATCACTCAACTGGAACAGCTTTAGTAACAATACACAAAGTATTATCTTTCTATTGTCTTGAGTATTTGGTCTCCTTTGTGTATTGTTACTAAAGCTGCTCCAGTTGAGTGATAGTGACTAAATAAAAACTGTTAGATAGTAACTATATTTAGATTCTATTTCATGGATATAGTGTAAGCACTCTAGTTTAAATGCTACAATTCGCAGATAGAAAGTGGGTAAAAAAGTTGAGGAATGAGCTCGAATCAGCGGATCTTCTGCTTTTGCGCGCTGTGGCGAAAGGGGGGGGGGGGTGGGGAGGTGTACCCAATGCTTCCCCCTTGGTTAAGCCCCTGCGTGTTATCATGAAGACAAGTTGAATAACATTTCTATAAACGATTTTTTTAGAAGATCCGCTTGTTTCACATCGTAAGTAAATAGTCTCCGAGCGATTATATGCATATGAAAAGGTCCGATGAAATCAATCAGATCGAACTTACCATGATGCACATTCCGTTTAGTTTTATTAAATGCATCCCACATGGAAAGGAATGAGTATGCGTTCAAAGCCATCAGCGTCATAATAATAATTTTGAGTCTGCTGGTCATAGCAAGGGGTTCATCATCTTTTGCAAGTAAGCTCACGATTGCCGATGGTTGGTGAAGTTTTTCTTTACAAGTCGGTGTAGAAATTCAAGTCCAAGATCTGAGATTCACAGTTCAAGATTCAAGGCTCAAGATTCTCAAGACTCAAGAATCAAGATTTCTGAAGTCAAGAACTGGAAGTTGTATCCTCCTCCCTCTGTTGGATTATTCCCTAGGTTTGTCCTACTTCGACAACCTAGGAATATTTCCTTCAAGGGCACTGATTATTAATATTTTTGGTATATTATTTTTTGGTCAAATATGTTCTCGGTACATAGGCCAAATACATTAGAATTAGGGCTTCCACGTCAATTACAGAAGCTTAGACAGCCGGTCACTAGGGATGAAATTATTGCGGCCATTGGAAAAGTTCTTGGAAGTGAATTGCGTACTGCCATAAAATGTGTTCAGGTGTCTAATACAGGTTATTCTTGTAGAGTAACGTTTAAGGAGGAATCTCATAGACAAAGGGAACAATTATTTACGAAAGGAATCTATATTAGGGGCTGTTTTTGCTTTTTCAATGGGGTTGAATCACCTCAACAAGTTGTGACGGTTTCAAACCTCCCTTGTGAGGTGGAGGATGACGACATCAAGGAATACTTTGAAAAATATGGGAGCGTAAATCAAGTGGTGAGAAATTTAGACAAATTTGGCTTTGAAACTGGAGATAGACGGCTTTTTGTGACATTAAATGAGCATATTCCTACGAGTGTTCTTTTGGACCCGTTTATTGCTCATATTAGATACCGTAGTCAGCCATTATGTTGTTTCTCATGCAACTGGTGGGGACATTCAAATACAAGATGTCCCCTAAAAGGTGTCTGCAACCGCTGTGGTGCGCAAGGTCACCATTCTTATGCTTGCTCGAAGGATCTTATTGAACCTCCTCGTTACGCTATAGATCGTCCTGAAGGACAGGACTTTCCGCAACATCCTGCTCTTCCTCTCCCAGAGGGGTCTCAAGAGTTGACAGAAAATATATCTCAGTCAGGTGTGATCACTGAAGTTGTACAGGAACCTACAGATTTGCGTTCTTCTTTGCAAAAGGATTCCTCCTCAGAAGTTATTTCTTCGCAACCGCTTTTTCCTAATCCTTCTTCTCAGGATTCTCTTCAAAATGTTGAAGTACTATCTCTGTCGTGTGATTCTAACTCTTCAATTTCCTTGGGAACATCTTTGTCCTCTCCTTCATTTAGTCATATGGTCAAACAAAACACGACGAAGGAAAAACCTGCTGAAGGGATGGACATTTGCTTTACTAATTTACGTAACCTCAAAAGATCTGTGGATCCAAAGGAGGTTATTACTCAACGTTCTAAAAAGAAACCCTAATTTTTCTTGCGTATTTATATAGTTATCTATATTTCTAATCATATATTGAAGGTTAAAAAAAAAAAAAAAAAAAGTGTATTGAAGTATGAATTGTTTACGTAATATATGTGTTATATGAATAATGTTACAAATAATGTTATGATTATTGAAAATGTTGAAATTGATGGTTTATTAATAAGCAGTTATTCAGAATATTGAAACTATCATAAATACTTGCTGATTTTTGTTTAAAATGAGGGCTCTCACTATAAACATAAATGGTCTGCGAGAGTATGTGAAAAGAACAACATTTATTTTTTGGCTGTCTTCCTTATCTCGCCCGCCTGATATTGTGAGCATCCAAGAAACTCACTGTATTTCACAACAAGAACTCAATAATTGGTTTGATAATTCTCCTTATCTAGCTTTTGGAGATTTCAACACAAAGCATTCTGGTGGTACTGCAATTTTGTTAAAGCGTGCCTCTCCTTTTTCTGTACTTAAACAGTACTCGGGTATCAATGGCCGCTTCACTTATTTAGATGTCCAATATGACTCTTGCAAAGTTTCTATCGTCTCCTTGTATGCTCCCAATCACAATCCTGAAAGAGATGGTTTTTTGACACAAGTAAATGATAGGCTTGATCCTACGTCTGACATTCTCCTCTTAGGGGATTTCAATACGGTTTTTACACCTATTCTGGATCGTCGATCCTTTAATTCTGTACTACCTGCTAGTTATGACAGTGTTACTGTCCTTCCCATCTTATTCCATGAAAATCGCTTGATTGACATTTGGAGGCACTGTCATCCTAGAACCAACGAATTTACTTATATCAGTACTAATGGCATGGCTGCGTCCCGCATTGATATGATCGGACTTCCATTGCGATTTGTTCCTCATGTTTCTGAGTGCAGTATTTTACCTTGTCCGCATTCTGATCACTCTGCTGTTTTCCTTGATTTCATATTGCCTGAAGTTCCACCCAGAGGCCCTTATTTTTGGAAACTCAATGTTAGTATTTTGGATAATGATGCATACGTGGAGCTCGTAAGGGACTTATGGAAGTCCTGGCAACCTCAGAAAGAGTCATGTACGTCATTGCTTGTTTGGTGGGATATAGGTAAAAGAAAGATCCAACAAGCCACCACTAGGTTTTGTTAAAAGTTATCTTTCAAACGACGGGCATCCAGGCATTCCTTGGAAGCTCAAGCAAGATCATTAAAAGTTCTGGTAGATGGGGGAGATCTCTCTGTTCTAAATCAATACCACAGTGTACTCAATGAATTAGAATTGTTTGATCGAGAGGCAGCCAAGGCGGCAGAAATAAGAGCTCGTACCAAATGGACTGAAGAGGGTGAGAGATCCACTTCCTTTTTCTTCCGTATGGGAAAGAAGAATAGGGCCAACAAAATGATTGATCTTATTCTAGATAGCAATGATCAATACGTTTCTGATCCTGAGAATTTGAGGCAGGCTTGGTTCTCTTTTTACAAGGGTTTATTTACTTCACAAGAAACTGATGAAACCATTGCAGATGATTTTATTTCTAACTTGGAGCGTAGAATTCCTTTAGAAGTGAAAGATGTGTGTGAGGGTCCTTTGACCATGAAGGAATGTCTTGAGGCTCTTGAGGGGATGCCGTCAGGTAAAACGCCTGGTTTTGATGGTCTTCCCAAAGAATTTTATCTAAAGTTTTGGGATCTCATTGGAAAGGACCTGGTAGCTGTACACTCGACGAAAAAATGGATTTGTCATGTAGGCAAACATATAGACAAATATATGGGCAAATATCATATTTGACTAATAGTAGACAATATTTGCCCAATGACTGTATATGATATGTACCTACACATTTATCCCATGGGCACAGATGGCAAAGTCCGTATGGCCCAGTAAAATCCCAAACGGCAAATATATAGCAGATATCATATCATCCATACATTTACCCGGTAGTAAATGTGAATGCTCATTTGATATGTGCACGTATTTGCCCAGCCCGTATATGTGTTTTATGCCTTACGTATACCCTGTGTTTCCCCAGGCCGTATATGTGATTCATGCCTTACATATACCCTGTATTTTCCCAGGTCGTATATGTGATTCATGCCTTACATATACCCTGTATTTTCCCAGGCCGTATATGTGATTCATGCCTTACATATACCCTGTATTTTCCCAGGCCGTATATGTGATTTATGCCTTACATATACCCTGTGTTTGTCCAGGCCGTATATGTGATTAATGCCTTACATATACCCTGTCTTTGCCCAGGTCGTATATGTGATTTATGCCTTACATATACCCTGTGTTTCCCCAGGCCGTATATGTGATTTATGCCTTACATATACCCTGTATTTTCCCAGGCCGTATATGTGATTTATGCCTTACATATACCCTGTGTTTGCCCAGGCCGTATATGTGATTTATGCCTTACATATACCCTGTATTTGCCCAGGCCGTATATGTGATTCATGCCTTACATATACCCTGTATTTTCCAAGGTCGTATATGTGATTTATGCCTGACATATAACCTGTGTTTGCCCAGGCCGTATATGTGATTAATGCCTTACGTATACCCTGTCTTTGCCCAGGTCGTATATGTGATTAATGCCTTACATATACCCTGTATTTTTCCAGGCCGTATATGTGATTTATGCCTTACATATACCATGCGATATGCTCTGACCGTATATGTGATTAATGCCCCCTTAATGCCTTAGATGTACCAGCGCGTCTTAGCCATATTTGCTCAGTTGAATTATGCTCATCATATTTGCTAAATTTAACTATGTTATCAGTCTTCAGCTATTGTCACTTATGGCAGGCCAAAAAAAATAGAAACGATATATGCCGTGACAACCACCTCATACTTTAAACATAGCTAACCTATGTTAAGAAGCAGGAAAAAAGACATAAATCATACTGAAAAATTTTTATTGTGAATTTCCTTTTCTTGACGACTGATTAACTATGAACAATTTGTTAACTACAACTAATTGAAAATGCTAGTTCTGTAAATTAATTATAGGTGTTTGATTCATCTTGTGACAGAATTTGTGAAAGAAGATCATAATATATTTAGTTGTCAATCGATCTTTGGCTTATGTACGATTCTTTTTAGATATTCTGTAGTAGTACACTTCATTTATAACTGCAAAAATTTAATTAAGGACACCGAACGTGGTTGGGTTTCTACGAGTTTTATGAATTAAATCTTGTGTCACTGTTCCTCCGTTCCTTTGGCCTGATTTCTAGGGTTTTCGTTCTTCTTTCGATTACTTGAACGTTATACTCGTTTACTTGAAGAAATCCAAAGGTCAAACGGTATAGCAGCGGCTATTTAAGCCTATTGACCTTTGGATTTCTTCAAGTAAACAAGTATAATGTTCAAATAATCGAAAGAAGAACGAAAACCCTAGAAATCAGGCCAAAGGAACGGAGGAACAGTGACACAAGATTTAATTCATAAAACTCGTAGAAACCCCAACCACGTTCGGTGTCCCAGTGCCCTTGATTTGATAAAAACCTTTAGGCTCTCAATGCCCATTCGGGACCTCCAGATAGCGTTGGGCGTCTTGACGGCTCTCCGATTGTCCACTTCAAAAGCATGGTGAGACTGCGCTCTGACAGCCTCCTTTTTGCTTTTCGGTCCATGCTTTCCATGAACTGGTTAGCTAGGGGGCTTCTCCATGCCAGAGGGTGTTTTATTAAAACTTTACTCTGCTTAGTAGGGCCCCCTTCGTTATCAGAGCCACTGTCCGCTGTATCGTCATCAGCCTGGTCATCCGCCTCTGACATCGACTCCTCTGATGACATATACTCCAGTTTCATAATTGCCTTGACTTTCTCTTTGTCCCCTGGTGATAGCGAGGTTGACAAGTCCGCTGCCTTGGATCTGGATTTTAGGAGCTAAAAGAAAAAAGAAAAAAGAAAAAAAAAAAACACCGTCAGTCAAAGTTTCTTATTAAACAAAGTCATAATCGTTGCAAATTCAGTTTACTCACATTTTGTTTTCTTTGTGTTTTCCGCTGCATCTTTTGATGCCTTCCAAGGGCCCCTGAACGCTCTCTTTTGTTTCTCTTTCTCCTCGTCAGAAAGTGACTTTTAAGGGCAGCTGAAATTATATCAAGTACCCATATATTAAAACTTGAGACAAAATTTGTTAGAAATGTTGGCATTTGGCCGACAATTACTCCTTTAGCATCCATTTGTTTTTGCTTTGTTTTGTTTTGTTTCGTTTTTTTTTTTTTTTTTTTTTTTTTCCCCATGTTATTTTATTTCAAACTGCTTCCCCTCCCTTCGGCATTTGAATATTTCTAAAAGGATTTCGTTACCCCCTCCCCCCCCCCCCCCGACCACCACCCCCATCCTTTGTCCTCACCCCTCCCCCCCGGGTTAACTTTGATAGGTGCATAAGGCCTTTCGCACTTCGTAATATAAAATACATAAATACCTTCTAACTCGACGGCAGAGACATCCTTATGAACATTCAGAACTCTATCCCTTATTGCGTTATTAATCTGTTCGTTGACGTCATCTCTGAAACTAATTAGGAAATACCATATTTGAGTGGTAAGTGGAAACTTAATATGGAAAGTAACTATGGATGATTCAGACAATATCATTTTTATTAAATTTTCATACTTACGCTTTAGTAAAATCCCATATAAGAGGGTTTTCTTCCCTGTCCCGTAATTTCTTTGCTACCAAGCGTACTTCAGACTGTAATAACATAATATAATTCATTAAAATCATAAGATGTACCTTAAGTTATTCTTAGACATAGTAATAATGTTTTCATTATTTTTATGGCTGTGATTGTATAATATTGGGGAAAAAATCGAAATCAAATCAATTCCTTTACAAAAAAGGAAATTATCATTATCATTCAGTGTCTTGTTATTGGAAATCAATAGTAAAGTTTGGTAGCATTAACCACTGCCATGGCGGGTTTCCCGCCAATTTTAGTATTGCATAAATTATACCGCTACATAATTATACCAACTACTCTTCGCGCCAAGAATTCCCAGTAAAATTATCAATAAAAATAGCTTGCTTTTTTAAATATTGCCACTTTACTTACTGCAACAGCCTTTGAGACAGTAATCTTGGTCTTGCTGTTGTCCTTATTCTGCTGGCTTTCTTTTAAGGCCGCTAGTATTTGGCGGTTTTGTTCTTGCAGTTCTTTAAACTGTTTTACAATCGTTTCGAAATTTGAAGAAATTTCTTCTTTTTCGCTGTCGGGGTCAACGTTCTCATTCTCGCTTGTTGCTTGCAATAGGCGATTTCTGTGTTCTCTTAGCACATCCTCGTTACCACCAGGGACAGAGGGAATAAGTATATTAAGCCTTTGAGAATTGGCGCCATTTTCAGTATGTCTACTCGTACTGCTTGTACTGGTAGTTGCAGTAACAGAATGGATTGGCATTGGGCGTCCTGGTAAAGGTGTAGATGTTCTTCCCATTTTTTGATCGCGACGAATGAACGCAATTTATAAGCAAAGATATAGAATGTGCGGGAAACTAGATGACCGACAGAGTTTGTTACCTGTTTGTGACCAAAAGGCGAATGAACGAATAAGTACATCCACTGAACAAATCTACCCCCTATCTATCACGGCGTATCACGTGACTTGTGATGACATATACGTTCATATAATGAAGTCTAATAATAAAAAAAGGAATAACTGTCTTATAAAAATGCTGAAGTTGTATCCAGGATTCATGTTAAGTAATATATCTATTATCTTAAAGCTATTTGCTCCATTTTATAAAGTTATGAAATTTTTTCTAAAGCCTAGATTCACGAAATATCATTGCAATAAACTTGATTAGCTTCTAGCTCTAAAACCATCGTACCATTATCTGCCGCCAACAGTGACAGCTCTAAGGAAAAGGGTGCGGTAATAAAGATCCGGCGTGCTTTTGTCCAATGGCATGTGGTTGATGGACGTGGAACTTTATTACGCTGGAATATGGCTTTTAGTCATTCAAAATGCTTGGATTTTGAGTAATTATCCCAATGATACACACCGTCTTTTTAATTATATAGTTCTGGAAAACAAAATGTCTTCTGCGATGTCAAAGCGTTATCATTGCTTTCATTGTAACGAAGATCTACATTACAGAGTATTTTGCCGTCACAAAGAAGAATTTTATGATCCTTTAACAAATCAATGGCAATTACAGCGGAATGACGACGAAGACTCAAATGATAGTATTTTCACTCACGAGATTGACGGCCAGAACGACACTTCTTCTAATGACTACAGCGAGATAAACGTTTTGGACCAAACTGATCAAGACTCCTCTGATGTGCCAAATACAAACCAACCATCAAGTGACGAATTCTTACCAGCTACTTCACAAAAAGGTATTGATGTTATACGTTTATTTGATGATTAGATTATATAATCTTTAAATGTTAAAGTCAAACTGCATATAGATAAAAGACTGAATCTTTAACAAGCGGCTGATTTGCACATGATCTAGCTCCCCTATTGGATTTACTACCAAGCATTAGCGTTATTGAAGCGAGATTAAGTTAGAGGTACAAATGATTCTTTTCTATTTCTATCTTAGCCTCGTTTTCACCGTTACTTTTAAGAAGGGTGCATTATTAAGTAATCGGCTTATGGTTGCCATCAAAACCTCAGTGTTCATTCAGAAAGGTTCATTCAAAGAGTTTATAAAATCATAGCTAGAGATAACTCATTTAAAACGCCAAAAAGAATTTACTATGTTCAAATGGATATTGCTGTACATTTTCGTCTCCAAATCAATTCATGACTGTGGTCATCCTGAGATAGCATGGTATCCGGCAAAACATGTTTGTCAAGTTAGAGAAATACAATTATAAGTAATTTATTTAATATGTCTCTTGGGTTTTTTATTTTCGATTTATCATTTTTCTTTCACGAATTATAAATTGTTGTTTTGCTGACTTAGAAATTTATATTTTATTTTCAATGGAAATCATTTATTTTCAGAGCAAAATTTGGGTCAAAATTATGCATTTAGGGACCGGTCATTATTTAAGTTGGAGGGGGGGGGGGGGGAGTGGGGGGGGGGTGGAGGAGAAATTGTCAGTGAGGCAAAAAAATTTCAAGGCCCCCCCTTTGAAGGCATCCAAGTTTATTGAAAACCCCCCATGGATTGTAGTAAAAAATTTAAAAATTTTCCCTAAAAGTCATTTTTAAATTCCAAGACCCCCCATTTTTCACTAGCAAAAATTTCAGGCCCCCCCCCCCCCCCAATTTTTTCTTCCCCCCCCCCCCCCCAACTTAAATAATGACCGGTCCCTTAGCCCATGAGGTTTTTTTTACTGACATTTTTTTTCTAGTATTATAATGGTTTCAGACTTTATCTTATACTATGTTGCAGTTATGCAATGCCGAATGAATAAAATACATCGTATTTGCTTATGTTTAAAGGAGACGGAATATATAACTTTGAGGAAGAAGATCAAGTGTTTTGGGATGACAAGTCGGACAGTGAATCTGACCATGAAGAGATAAGAGGAAATGAAAGAAGGAGATTGGTTGAAACTTGGGATATTGATATCGAAGACCTAGAAAGAGATTTTGAACAATCTAGTGCAGAAATAAGCGTTGCCGTCGAAGCAAGTTCCCGAGTGACCCTTATTAACTAGATTGCCTTGTTTGTGTGCTTTTGGTCTGCATACTTTTCTGTACCAGACCGAGGCATTGATATTCTCCTCGCCTTTTTTAAAGCGATTTTTCAGGTTTTGTGTGAGCTTTCGCCAATCATTTTCCCAACCGCAGTATTGGTTTTCCCGAGCTCCTTCAAACTCTTGAAAAATTATCTTTCTTTTAAAGATAAGCATTCAGAGTATGTTGTTTGTCCGAAATGCGACACCCTATACCGTTTTCAAGACTGCATAACAACAAGATTCGGGCGTGTCATTGCTAAACCATGTTCTCACATTGCTTTTCCGAATCACCGTCAATTGTTTCGCCGCACACCTTGTGGAGCGGAATTGCTTAAGGAAATTCGTTTGAAAAATGGACAGACGAAATTGTACCCACGTAAAGTTTATTGTTATAAAAGCATCAGAGAGACTCTAACTCACTTTATTAAGCGACCAGACTTTGTACAAAAATGTGAGATTTGGAGAAATCGGAATGTACCGGATGATATTTTAGTTGATATTTACGATGGCCAAGTGTGGAAAGATTGGCAATATTTTAACAGCACTCCTTTCCTTGCCCAGCCTAATAATTATGCTTTTATGCTGAATGTTGACTGGTTTCAGCCTTTTAAGCACAGTGTCTATAGCGTTGGAGTCATATATATGGTCCTCCTAAATCTTCCGAGAAAAGAAAGGTACAAAGAGGAAAACGTAATAATAGTTGGGATAATACCTGGTCCACACGAGCCCAAATTGAATATCAATACGTACTTACAACCACTTGTAGCCGAATTGAACTTATTGTGGCACGAAGGCATCCAAGTTCGGCCTCATGGGAGTAGAACAGCAAGATGTTTTCGAGCTGCCCTCCTTTGTATTGCTTGTGACATTCCTGCACTAAGAAAAGTTTGCGGTTTCTTAGGATGTACTGCTCACCGAGGGTGCTCAAAGTGCACAAGATTTTTTCCCGGAGATTTTAGTAGCATGAATTTTTCAGGTTTCGAAGATGACAATACACCAAGGACAAATGAAGAGCACCGAAGAGAGGCTCAGAAAATACTCAATGCAACAACCGCTGATGAACGAAACCAAATTGAAACTTCCACTGGAACAAGATATTCTGAACTCTTACAGTTGCCTTACTTCGATTGTACTCGTTATCATGTTGTTGATCCTATGCACAATTTGTTTTTAGGGACAGCAAAACATTTAATGAAAAATGTATGGCTAAATGCTGAAACGCCAATTGTTTCTAAAGAAAATTTGAATAAAATCCAGGAAAAGGTAGATGACGTCAAAGCACCATCATTTATTGGGCGTCTCCCGAAAAAGATATCAACATCGTTTGGAGGATTTACTGCTGATCAGTGGAAAACATGGACTCTCTTGTATTCTGTATTCTGCATTTGGAATATCGTTCCAACAGATGATTTGGAGCTGTGGAGGTTATTCGTATTGTCCTGCTTTCACCTTTGCTCTCCACTTATTACAACTGAAGAGCTACAAGAAGGACATGATTACCTAGTGGAATTTTGTAAATCGTTTGAAAAAAGATATGGAAAGGAACGTGTTACGCCAAACATGCATCTACACCTGCACCTCAAACAATGTATTTTAGATTACGGGCCTGTATATTCATTTTGGCTTTTCAGCTTCGAACGTTTCAATGGGATTTTAGGAGCGTTTCGAACTAACAATAGATCTGTTGAAATACAAATCATGAGAAAATTTCTCCAAAAGCATGAACTAAGAGATATCCCTTTACCAGAGAGATTTCGAGAAACTTTCCAACCAGTATTTCAACTTCTTCAGGAGGCACAACAAGTAGGAACACTTGGCGAAAGCATCCCATCAATACCATCAACACTTAATCTTTCAGTTGGTCAAGTACTACGTTGCTAGAGTGGAGCAATATGAATGCATACTCATGTTTTTCACCTCGATCCATTGATGTTCTTGATGATGACTATACAGAATATCTCTTTAAAGCTTATGAAACAATTTTACCTCAACACTCGGTCATTGAATGTGTTACCGATACGTTTGAGAGAGTTAGTACCATTGGATATTCGGGGACAAAGCTAGGGTCCTCTGACTCTAGACTGGAACGTTCTTCCTTCATTCTTGCAAGTTGGTGTGGCCAATATAGTGGCAGTATTGAGACCGATTCATTTGACTTGCGCCCCGGTGTTGTCGATTTCTTTCTTAAACAAACCATTATAATTGATGGCAAGCAGGAATCATTGTGTATGGCAAAGGTTCGATGGTATCAGCGACATCCAGAAAGACACAGGATTGGCAGACCACATGAAATTTGGTGCAGAAACTTGTTTGAAATGGAAGGGCCCTCTACATTCATACCCATACAAAGGATACACAGCCAGTTTGTTGCTGCTTACGATGTTATTGACAAAGAAAGAGTATTAATTGTTTGTCCTTTACAACGTAAATTGTACGGATGATGGAGATGACAGTAAAGTATCATCCAGGAAAAATATTCAAAGCTATCAAAAATAAACTGTTTGAACTGTGCATCAGTAACTAGATAGTCAAAATGAAAATTGAATGAATTATTTGATGACTTTAAAATTAGATGAATTAAAATAATTATGAATGAAATTGCATATATTGCCAATAAAAAAGATGAATTCATATGTTTAGACTAAACAAAATTGATGCTTCAAATAATATTACAGATGTTAGCGGTTTGAAATGCAGCTCATGAGGTTAATGGGTTAATGAGTTTTCTTATTGTCACTGGAAAAAACGCATATACGACTTACGCATATTATAAATACATCGTCCGCGTATTTTCCTGTGTGTATCAACGCATATAACCTCTCCTTCATGACATCAAAGCAAAACAATGATTGAATTAATGTGGTCGCAACATTGATGTCATGCGTTAGGAGAAAAAATTGACACATATGACTGAGATGGACCTGCATGCACTCCCCCCTCGTAAGTCGTAAAAACAAGCCAACATCCATTATAATTCAGTTGAAAAATTATTGATTTGTTTTGAAAAGTTTTGATTGCAATGAATTGAAACGGAAACCTCACATCGGATATACTCAGTTTGGGGTATTGTATTTGCTCCCCAGGTAAATATGGGGCAAAGCCTAGTGCAAAGTTGATTTCATATGTGCCCCTCATTTGACAATAGGGCAAATATAGGGCAAAAACGGTTATCATATATCCCCACTGGGTAAATGCGTCTAAACTAAGGGCAAATATATAACATATTTACCCATGTGTTCAGATGTATGGCAAAGCAATGGCAAATTTATTAGAAATTTACCCCGACCTTTGCCTGCATAGGCAAATGTATGGGCAAATATAGAGCACCATATTTGCACAACATTTGCCAAGTGGACATATGATGACCAAATCCATTATTTCGTCGAGTGGTACTTAATTATGCCTTTAGGTGTGGTGTACTATCAGTTTCTCAGAGGAGAGGGATTATAACGCTCTCATATAAAAAGGGAGATAGATTTTTGATGAAAAACTGGCGTCCCATCTCCCTATTATGTACAGACTACAAGATAGCTTCAAGATCAATCGCGGGCCGTCTACGAAAAGTGATCGCTTATGTTGTATCTCCTGACCAGACCTGTTCGGTACCTGGCAGATTTATTGGTGAAAACATCAGGCTTCTTCAAGATGCTGTTACATATGGCAAAATAACTAATTCACCTCTGGCCTTATTGTCTTTGGATCAGGAAAAAGCTTTTGACAGGGTGGAATGGTCCTACATGCTCAGAGTCCTTGAAGGCATGGGGTTTGGACCTTCCTTTTGCTCGTGGGTACGCTTGTTCTATACTGGACCTCAGTCTTCGGTATTGGTAAATGGCTTCTTTACACCTTTTATAAATTTATCGAGGGGTGTAAGACAAGGTTGTCCACTGTCAGCGCCCCTTTACGTACTGATTGCCGAATCTTTAGCGTGTCGTATCCGTGCGTCAATCTATTTAAGAGGTTTGGTTCTTCCGCACCCTGATTATGAACCAGCACTTATTTCCCAATACGCTGATGACACGACCCTGTTATGTACAGATGACGATGAAATATCCACTGTCTTCTCCATCTATGAGGAATATGAAAAGGCATCTGGGGCTAAGATTAATAAAGAGAAATCTAAAGGGCTTTGGGCAGGCTCTTGGAGAGGTCGTAGTGATCCTCCCATTGACTTGCAGTGGTCTTCAGACAGTATTCCTTGTCTTGGCACATGTATAGGAAATGATGATGTCTCTCATCCAAATTGGGATGGTCGCTTAAACAAACTTTCTAGTGTACTAGATTCTTGGAAACATCGTAATCTTTCCTATTCTGGTAAGGCTCTTGTCCTGAATGCACTTGGCATGGCAGGTCTATTGTTTTGTGCCTCAGTACTAGCCATGCCAAACTGGGTCTTGGCGCAAGCTTCCAAGTGTACTTTGGATTTTTTTTGGTCGGGGAAAAAGCATTTGGTGTCACAAAACGTCCTTTTCCAATCCACCACTCAAGGTGGGTTTGGTTTAATTGATATACAATCAAAGGTGCGCGCACTTCATTGTCAGTGGATAAAGCGGTGGGCCCTGTCCCCATCGAAATGGTGTGCTTTCTTCTCCTTTTTTGTGGAGAAAGTATTTGGTGATGATTTACGTTCTGTTCTTTCATATCCTGCATATTATCCTTCTCATTTACTACCGGATTTTTATGCCTCACTTTTAGATGCTTGGGCATACGTCGGTGGCCATTTCTCAGTTCAATTGAAAACTTTTGCTATTCTGCGGTCCTCTGATGGTAGTGCATTGTCTATCTCATCTCTTACTACAAAATTTGTTTATTCAAATATCATTGAAAGGAATGTTATGCTTCCTAATTGCGTTCTGAAATTTCGCCCAATCTTTGGCGAGCTCTATTGGACAGACACATGGTCACAAGTGAACATTATGCCTTTGGATCGTCAAGTTCGTGATCTATCGTGGAAGATTTGCCATGGAGTGCTCTATACCTGTGATCGACTTGTCAAGTTTGGTATGAACATTGCTGATCCTTCATGCTTTTGTGGACATCCTTTGGAAACTCCAGTTCATTTATTCTTTGAATGTAACCTCATGCAAGAACTGTTACTATGGGCTCAGACCTTATTTCTGCGTGTTACTCCCTTGTCGCCATCCCTTCAATCTCGTCATATGCTATTTGGATATGACAATCATGAACGGCAGATTATTCCACCTGTTTTTTCCTATTTTCTTAATCTGTTGAAGTACTTTGTGTGGTTGGCTAGGAATGAGTATTGCTTTGAAGGTACTCTCCCTGTTGCCTCTGTGGTTAAAGCAAAGGTTGTGAAACGACTTAATATCCATCTGCTCTGTTACTCTAAACGTTCGGTTAGTCGAAAATCAAGGCGTTTTTTCAACAGATCCTGGAATGTTTTGGGAAAGTTTTCTCCGGATATTACTGTTATAACCTGGTCAGCCTAAAAGTAGTTTTATTTGTCTTCTTTTCACTTGTACTTGTGTAACGTTTATGCAAGGGAAAACGTTGTGTTCGCTTGAATATACCTATGAAGTGTTTTGATGAGTATAATCCTAGGTAGACCAGGATGATACTCTATATGTAAATGATGTTTTGATTATCTTTTTGTATTAGTGTTTATTGTAGTAATCTGTAGTGTGTAGGTCTACATGGGGGGCGGGGCTCATTACCCCGGCGTGTCTCTGGCGTCCATGTAGGACCCCCCCTTGCTAAAGACCACCATGCTGTCCCTTTTGCACATCTTGGGACACTGGTGCGAAGCTAAAACAAAAAGGGGTTAATCATCTACGGTCTAGGGGCTGACCAACCTCTCCCTTAGGCTTCGGCCGAGCTTCCTGATCAGTCTGTAAATCTCCGGATAGCGGTGTCGGGGTCGAAATCTCTGGCGTAGCCGTAAATGCTTCGCGCTGCCATACGACGGTTCAGCACTCGATGTCTGGAAGTATGGTCCTTGTTTAATAAATTAAAAAGTCAAAATCCTGAAATCCTGTTTCCATAGCAAATTAACTTTTAAAAAAATCAATTCAGTGCTGCAGCCAGGTGTCTTGCAGGGTGGGTGCACAGGGAATACATAAGATCCTTGCTTTCCATCTATTTACGAGCTCACAGGACAATCACGCCAAATATCTCAAGAGACCCGTTTCGGATTCTAAATTACCGGTGTGTTTCTTAATTACAGACTCATTTGCACAGGGTTAGCCTTGAGTTTGTGCAGAATATTCACGTGTTCCAGTCAAGGTGCGTCGAGTTTCAAAGTGTTTGTATTGTTGAAGTTGTGCATTCTTTACTTTACCGTTGGTATTTGTGAATATTTAAACACCGATACGAGGCTAACCCTGTGCAAATGAGTCTGTAATCAAGGAACACAGCGGTAATTTGGAACTCGAAAATGGTCTATCGTACCCCGGGAGAGGAGATACTAGGGGTGGTTCACTTCCCTGTTCCAGATTAAACCTTCTAAAAATAGCTTGTTCCAGAGGAGAATCGTAAAGACACACCAATAAGGCTCAGGTCAAACGTGTAACTTCTCATGAGCCGAACTTAATTGTTCGAAATAAGTTCATGTAAAGTTCGACGTTTGACCCAATTAAGTTCGAACGATTGAATTTGGACCGACTAAGTCGATCTTCACGACTAGGTCAGTCGGGAAGAACGACTGTAGGTCGACTTGGGGTCAAACGTCGAACCTCACACGAGCCGATCTAAATGCATAAATCATTTTAAAGTATGTTTTGCTCTCATTTTAATTATTCTTTGCCACCACGCATGCGCCGTTAACAATTTTTTTCGACATGACTGCTGCAGCTCTTGATTTGATTATGGACTGGCATTAATGATGGTGTAACTGCTGACTGCATCTAGACATTAAACAGGACGTTTGGTTTTATCTGTTTTAAGATCGACATATATAAGTTCGACGTTTGACTCAGTCAGTCAAACTTATTATATGAGTCGATCCCAAATACAGTTAGGTTAGGTTCATGCGAAGTTCGACGTTTGACTTGAGCCTAACCTTTTTAAAGAAATTTTTGATTAAATAGGGGTTTACATTAATTCCTTTACTCTAATATAAACATAGACATGGATGTGCACCTGATATTGTAAACTGTTCTCTTTAAAATTTGACAGACTATGTATAATATGTACTCGTTTACATTAGTAGTTAGATGAAGAGTTAATCTGATTTCCCGGCTGATTTCATTTTATAACAAAGAAACAAAGCCTGCGCTTTCAGATGAATTAATATGCACTGCTGCAAGTCTCGGCTCTTCCCTATGAAATGTTTCTGTTTGTTTCTTGGTTGATTTCTCTGCTTTTGTATCGCTCCAATCTCGTATCGTTTGATTTAAGTGAGGACTAGTTACCCAGTGTGCGTCCAAGATCCAGAAGCACTGGGACGAGGAGGGTCTGTTAGGACCAATCTTTTACTAGTCAATGTTATAAATAAGTATGATGTTAGATGTCCAGCTTGCTAATGTCCTCGTAGGCGACCCTATCGATTATGCGTCCTCGCTGAGGGCCCTGTGAAAAGCCAGATAAACAGCATTCAACTTAGTTTGAATCTGAAACAAGGAAAACCATCACAAAAAACCGGAAGGAAACGAGATGGAAATCAAAAAAAGGATAGACAAGGACAATGGGAAAGAAAATCCCACAATCAAAAGGAGTAGACTTGACACCTTGTACCTCTACCACACTCTAGTGCACCCACATGGTTCCCTTATAAAGCACCGTTGGTAAAATAATTGCCTTACGAATATATGCTTAATCCAGGCACAATGGTATAGAGGCTTTTCACCATCATGTGATGCCAGCCATGACAGCAGGCAGGACAATAGTCTTTTTCTTCTGTGAAACTCTCATGTAAATCAGATTAGATCAGATTTAATTGTCCCTGCCTCCTGTCATGGCTGCCATCACGTGATGGTGCAAAGCCTCTATTACCGACACTTCATACGTTCCCTTCGTCGTATACAGCAACTCAGGTTTATGAGAAAGTCATGGTGAATGTCATTTCATTGGCTTCATTTTGCTGCCATCCTGTGATAAAGTATTCAGTCTCACCTCTTTAAGTTCAATCGAAACCGAGAAAGTACGTTCGTCTAGTGACACCATTTTGGCAATTAGACCTCGATGTGGACCATTCACGACAAGAACGCTCTTTCCTGACAAGTAAATAGATTCGGAATTTTGCGTGTTAGATTTTGTAGGGGAATTAAAACTAGAAAACTCTGAGTTAAAAACCATTGAATCAAAAGCTAACGTTTGAAAAGTCGAAAATCCTCGACACCAATTCCATAGCTTAGAAAATGCTTAGTATAAAATCTTCGCCTTAGTGCACCAAAATAACCTAATTCCTTCATGCAGAATCCTAGCATGAATGACAAAAATTCAGTCCAGGTCTATTCATTTGCTCACCCATTTCCCACTGATAGGCAATGAAAGGTAGCTAAAATCTTAACATAAAAATGCCTTACGTCATATGCCTCTTCGAATTCAGCTTGCCCGCTACAGGTCCATTTTATTTGAAGATGAGGATCTGGAACGCTGCTGTCCCCCTCCCCTCCCCCCTAATACGCCTTTTCCGCCCAAGCCTCTTGGATGAACTGAACAGCTACCATTGTTCACTTTTTTCGGAGAAAAATGGAAAGTCTTACACTAAACATTAGTTGCTCCCTTACCTATGGCAGGGATTACGGTTTCCAAGTGCTGCTGATCGATTTTAATGACGTCTCCAGAATCAAGCATCTTGACCACTGCAACGTAACGACCTTCGACACTCTGAGGAATTAATGAAAATGAATGTACTCTTTTTTAGCAGTAATATGAATAACAGGTCTGATTGTAAGACACTGACGCACTAGCAATCAAGGGTGGTAGCGCTAAGTGTACTCGCCTCTCACTTCTGGGGTTTCAGGTTCGATTCCCATGTGAGTAGAGTTCATTCGTCTTCATTTGATCTTACGCCCGATAGGGCGGAAAAACGAAGAGCCCGCTACTTTCACGATTTTTTTTTTTTTTTAACTGAGTTTAATACTCCAAAATTTTAAGCGTTTCATTTGGGTCACTGCTGCACGAAACTTGTGACGAAATTTTGTCGAATTATTAGAATAAATCTACTTATTAGTTTTCACGAAAATGTCAGTTTTTCTGCTGATCAAAATATCACCTCTCCCAAAGTACACGGCTTTATATCTCAAATACGCATTCAATAAATTTTGGTTGCATTTGATATTTTGCTATTTAGCTCCAAAAGAAGGTGTTTACATAATATTGAGCTTAAATACGTAACGCTGTCCTTATGGCGTAAAGCTAAAAACCGCTTTTCCTCCCTGTCTCCTACCCTTGATCCGGATTCTTTAGTTTTCCTCCCTCCGCAAAACCTAACACGCTAAATTCCAATTCGATCTGAGTTAGTCTTTGATTACCTCAGAGGTTGTTTCGGGGTTTCGATAAATTTGAAGCTTTACTGGCTTTAGCCACATACATACACCGTCAAGCATGATTACGAACCAATCAAAAAAAAGCGCGCACTAAAGGTATTGTTACTATGGTAAACAACGTCAATAAAAATCGTTAATACCCACCTTAATCACGCCTTTCTTTTTGTAATATTTCTCGCCAAGCTTTTTGTACATCACTTTTACAATTATTCCCTTCAAAAACATCACAAACAGTTGAATCAGTATCTGAAATGATAAGCCCAAACTACCAAACTCTTCTTCCTTAAGGGCCAGAGCGTCTAGTAGGAAGAGGAAGTGGAGAAGAATTGAAGTGAGAGAGAGGAAGTGGAAAACAGAGCAAGTGGAGGAGAGAGGAAATGGAGGAGAGAGGAAGTGAAAAAGAGAGCAAGTGGAGTAGAGGGGAAGTGGAAAAGAGAGCAAGTGGAGGAGAGGGGAAGTGGAAAATAGGGATTTGGAGAAAGAAAATGGTAGATAGCAAATGTGACAGAGGAATTGGAGGAGAATGGAAGTGTGAGAGAGGAAATGGAGGAGAGGGGAAGTGGAGGAGAAAGGAAGTGGAGGAGAGAGGAAGTGGGAAATAGGGAGTAGGAGAAAGAAAATGGGAGAGAGGAAATGGGACAGAGAATGTGGGACAGAGGAAGTATTACAGAGGAAGTGGAGAAGAAAGGGAGTGTGAGAGAGGGAGTGGGAGAGAGGAAGTGGGACAGAAGAAGTGGGAGAGGAAGTAGGAGAAAGGAGAAACTTTCCTTTACCTTGTGCAACCAATAGTCCTTTTTGCTTATTTTTTCCTTTTTGATTGTTTCCATCTAGAAAATCAAGCAAATGAAGCATCAATATATCTTGCAATATTATCAAAAAGGTATAGTTTATTCATGCATCCTTACCTCAATGATTTCTTCCATGGCTGACTTGCGTTTTCTACTGCAAGGATAGGAAAGAAATAATTACATGAGTTGGACGGGTTTTCCCATGTGTTTTTATATCATCAATTGCTTACTATCAATCTGGTGACTTTTTGGAGTTGACTGGGGGAGGGGGGGGGGGGGCAAACAAGCGGTTGACTGAGGGGCAACTAGGGGATGTTAAGTCAAAACATGTCAAAATAAGTCCTCAAACTATTGTCTTTGATTATTTCTACAACACGAAACCAGAAAACAAGAGATTAAAACAACCTCCAAGATTCTACAAGCCATTAAAAATGCAGCTATTACCAGAAGTGATGTCTAGTGATAGCAAGCTATAAATTTTTTCAGTTGAAACAGGGAGATCAGGCAACTGTTTGGTACCTTACATACTGTGATTGATGGTAGTGTACATGCATTTACCTGATTTCCCTGTCATGACTGCTGTCTAGATCAGCTTGTAGCAATGAACAATGGTAATATGGAAATCAGAGTTCACTGGTGACAGAGGAAAATGCTATTTATTAATGACATCTTTACCTTTCTTTTTCCTTTTCTGTTCTTCTGTCTTTAACTTTTTCTTTTGCTGCTAATGCTGCACTTTCAAGGGCATTCCTTGTACTTTCCTCTGCAGTGGTTGCACTTTAATGATAATATAGATATATAGATATAGTTTTCATAGTTTACAACACATTTTACTGTAAGATTCTGTGACCTACACAACTTACAGACACCTGGGTTTAAATTGGCTCCTATCAATCAAATAATTATTAACTTAGCCAAAACATTCTAATTTTTAACAAACCTTTTATCTTGTGCATTTCAAAGGTGCAAAGACAGTAAAATGATAGCATAAGCAAATCTTTTATTGAGAGCTTATAGCATAATAATTTACCTTTGCGTTGAAAGGCCACTGGGACCGGGTTGCTCATCAGTTTTCTTTAGACCACCACCAAGGCTAAATGCCACTGATAATGGAAAAACAAAACAAACAAAAAAGTCAGATAAATGCATTCAAACAAAGATTGACCAAGAAGAAGACTGAGTTGACTTATACTCCAGTTTCAAGTTCTCTAGATCTGTTGCTCAGTGTTGCTCCAAGTATTGAATAGAGAATAAGTATGTAAGTGAGTATGGCCTAATACTGCTGGAGCCTGAAATTTCATAATATATACCCCAAGTATCGTTAATGAATCAAAAGGTTCAAGAATACCGGTCTTTTCGAACCAAAGTCTTTTCGATCCAGTTCTTTTCGAACCAGGTCCAGGTCTTTTCGAACCACCTATATACACTTTTGATCCACCTATATACACATTCGATCCACATACATACACATTCGATCCAATATAGTTGTGAAATATTTTATAGATGTTTAGTGTTTTCTTTCAGAAATATTACAGAAATATCACAGAAGAAGTGAATGTAATCCAACTGAGTGAACCAAGTATCGTGTGTGATCGTGTGTGACATGTGTTAGTATTGCTTACGAAGTCAATAAGTTAGCCCCCAAAGTCACTTCCAATGTAAAGTCTTTAGCCAAGAAAAAATGTTTTCTCCTTCAATCAAAATATTTTTGTGTTTGCAAAATTTATGGAATCTGTACCTTTTTCCTCCTCATTTTCCCTTTGTAGTTCAGTGAAGACAGTCTGGGGCTAAGAAAGGGAACAACGAAGAATAATGCAAACTTTATTTAAAATTATGCTCACTGACAACGATAAAGGCAGTCAAAAAAGGAATTACAATCTTGCATATTTAATATAAAATACTAAGAGTATTTTTGAACTACCTCATCTCTTTTTCTTTCTAATTCCCGGTCAATTTGTTTCTGGAGCAGTTTGGCTGAAACAAAATAAAATAAAATAAATACAAAAGAAACAAAAAAGTAATGGATGGAAGGATGGAATGAAGGATTGATGGAAGGATGAATGGAAGGATGAATGGATGGATGGACGAACGGATCGAAGGATGGATAGACTAATGGACGGACTGACAGACTGACGGACGGACGGACGGACGGATGGATGGACGGACTAATGGATGGATGATGGATGGATGGACAGATAGATTACTCACCTTGCCTATCAGCATCATCTAGCTCCATTTTTTCCTTGGCTTCAAGAGCCTATAAGTAATACAGATTAACATTCAATATTAATGATATCCCTAACCTGGGTTCCAGGAGGCTGTCTCCCTCCAGTGCTTCTGTCATTAATACTGCTTGCTTTTCAGTCGTAGGTTTTGTTATTGTGAAGTGGTCCAGAAGTATTCTTACAATTTATGAAATCTATGACTGGGAAGCACTGGACAGTGAGAGCTTCTTGAAAACAAGCTATGGTAACCATAAATCCCGGGGGGTACTCTTGCCCATTTAGGGTAGGGATGTGCCACTGAGCCCTCTGAACCCTGACCCTGTTCCAGAGTAAAATCGCTGAAATTCATACCCTGTTCCAGAGCAAAATTGCCGAAAACCATAACCTTTTCCGGTAGTGTGAAAATAGATACCCTGTTCCAGAGAGGAGAAAGCGTGATTTCATATACCCTGTCCCAGAGCGAGCGCAAATTTATATATCCTGTTCCAGAGTAGAATCGCTGAATTAACCATACCCTGTTTGGCGGCACGCACCCGTATAGAAAATATAGGGGAGTACCCCCCGGGCCATAAATGTGTTTCCAGTTCAAACCAGCTAATTAGCTAATTAGTTTACCAGTATCAAATCATTTAAAAAGTTTATTATATAATTATTATTATTTTAATTATTATAATCAACAACCACATTGGTTTGGAAAAAAAAATGCTTTAGCAAAGTTTCAGTTCATTCAAAATCAACATTGAGAAAGAAAAGAGACTTTATACAGCTTCAAGTGTGGTACAATAGTAGCTAGTGCAGGTCCTAGTGCACTATTCTTTCAACTCTGAGGTCTTAGAGTGCAGAAAAAAAGAAAAAAACTCTGAGGTATCAGAGTGCAATTTGTTAGATCTCTCCCTTGATTCAAGGGTTTTTCTCTAGGCTATCTGGTTTTCCTCCCTCAACAAAACCCAACATACTAAATTTGAATTCGATTCTTAAGTTACCCCTGCCCTGCCTTTGATTATTCAAGAGGTTGTTTCAGGTTATTAATAAATTTGAATCAAGGAGTATTATTAATATTAGTACAAACCTTTTGTCGTTCAAGAGCTTCAGGGTCTCTGTCTATGTAGGTAATAAACCAACCTTTTTCTGTCTGGTCCACCTTACATAACCCTAGGAAAAGCAATATGCAGTAGGACTATTAACTCTAACTTGTATTATATGTTATTTTAGTAAAAATACACAGGCGATTATATAGAAAATATTGCGCGCTGATTGGTCAAGAAACTCACACTATCACGTGATAATCACCTCGAGTGATAATCCAAAATGGCGGCCAGCCACTTTGTTGCTGTTACCAGAAAAAAATGTCTTTTATCTTCTTTTTTTTCTTTTTTTTGGAAGGATCACCTGTGTATTTATACTAAAGCAATTATTTACATCAGCCTCAGTGAACATCGGAGAATATTTTCCTCACTGCTTGAAGACTGAACGTCTTGGTAAACATTGCCCAATATTCACTCCGCCTTTGGCGGATAATAATTGTTAAAAATGATAGGGAAAAACGGGTGACGTAGTAGTGAGAGCAAGGGCGCCAGGACAGACGGATTGGGTTTTACATATGTGTGATTGCAATAGCCGGTATAAAGTAATTGCAAATAGATCATAGGAACAAATCAAATGGGAAATCGAAAGCAAACCCTGCTAGAGAAAAAGCTGTTTGTACTTAGACAGGAACCCACACAATAATAATCAACATTCCCTAGTGTAGAGAAAGTTAGATGATGATACATATTAACTATATCACAGATCATATATCACATGTCAATCGGTTGGCTACAAATGGGCCCAGATGGGGCATTTATTTTTTTGAGAATCTAAAAATATTTCGGGCATTTATTTTGTTATTGATTTTGAAGATATTTCAGGAACCCACTACCTTACCAATGACTATGACCCTACGAACCGCACCATAACACACTTTGTAAATTGAACACAATGATCGTTGGCTAGCTTGACCTCGAGTTCGTATTACGAAGAACGAACCGTGGTTCGGGCTTCGTTTTGCGTTCGCCAAAATCATATCTATCATCGCTCTGTAAACAAAGTGCCCTATGTACTGCCAAAATAATTGGATTATCCGAGCAGACGAGAGCACAAAAGAACCGCTCTTGCTTTCCTACCTCGGTCTATTTTACTGTACTGAAGGTAAATCTGATTAACTTATTAAAGGTGAGTAATCGCTAACAAAGCGACACCGGCGCTACTTGGCACGGATAGTGCAGCGGTAAATACTCAGAGCGTACGTACAGCTGATTCAAACCAGAAAGACCGTTGGTGGACGTGGTAAATATATTCAAATCGTACGGCTGATTCGAACCAGAAAGACCGTTGGATGGAAAGATAAGTGAACAATATTTACTAGTAGTATCCATTTAGAAACAAACATATATCAATTCAATTAGAAATCTACGAATAACTGAAACAATCACACATATGTAAAACCCAATCCGTCTGTCCTGGCGCCCTTGGTGAGAGCGCTCGCCTCTCATCAATGCAACCCGAGTTCAAGTCCCACTGGGTTCGGTGTTATATATGAGTGGAGTTGTTTGTTGGTTCTCTCCTGTGCTTCAAGGGTTTTCCGGGTTCTCCGGTTTTCCTCCCTCCGCAAAAATCAACTCCTAAATTCCAATTTGATCATGGAACAAGGGCTACAGGTTTGTCAGCCACTGGCTATGAAGTGCCACCCTCGTTAAAACAAGGAAGTTTTTTAAAATTAAATTTTGTTATTTGAAAAGTCATTATAAGAACAACATAATGTTCTTTTGTCTTTTTCTGCTGACCCCCCTTCCCCCCCCCCCCAAAAAAAACCCCACATAATTATTTAATTGCAGCATCCAAACTTCAGCTCTTCAATCTTTGTTTGAAAATAAATAATGCATTATTTTATACCTTCTTTTCCAAGCCATTTTACAAAATCTGTTAATGTTTCCCACTGGAAAAAAAATGAAAATTTGTCAGCTCCCTTCATACCTCCAATAATGTCCCAATACAAGTACGTTCATATCCAAAAATTTAAATCTTACTTCCTTCTTTTCAAAAATAACTAATGGTTAGTTCTATTAACTAGTAAACTAAAGTAATACAGTGCATTTCACATTACTTTACCATGGCGGGTTGGGAAGTTCATTGGGAAGTTCCCAAGTTGGCTCTTTGAAATTCATAACATCTTGAATTCAGAAGCTCGTTGGAAATGCTTTTCAAACTTAATTTCCAAGTTGGATTTTATGACAATACAAGGTATTTATCTTGTTGACCTGTTTTGATATGAGTTTTGGAACATTTGAGGTTTTTTAAGATACAATTTCAGCAAAATTGTGAAACATATATGTAAACCGTTCACTAAACTTTGTTCACTTGAAGTTCCAAAGTTCGTTGCCAACTTGGGAACTTCTGAACTAACTTCCCAACCCGCCGCGGTAAATTAATGTGAAATGCATTGTATAATCTACCATTTAGTCATCCATCCATTCACCTAATATTCATTCACCCACTCGCCCATCCATCCTTTTGCTCTCCCATATCCATCCATCTCCATCCTTCCTCTGTCTGCCGATGCATCCAGATTTTTCAGTTAAATATATGTAACTATTTAGAAACAACTTGCCTGTGTAGAATTCATGTGTACATGTAATCTGTCACTGATATATTCTTGATATATTTGATTTGCACTTATTCTTTTAGTACCTTGAAAATATGAATGACAATTATAACTATAACTTATAATAAATATTATAGAATGTAGAATCCTAGTATTAAGCCCCCTATGCTTATAGGCCAATTAGTGTGCTAATGCAAATATCCTTGTAGATATAACTCCCCACCCCCCTCCACCCTCCATCCCCCCCCCTCCCCCCAACTTCAAATTATATGCCCACCTCTGGTATAAGTATAGAGGTTATGGCAATTAGACACATACTATACAAGATTTATTGAGGAATAAACTTTAGATTTTTTTTTTAATGTACAACTTGCATTTTTGAAAATTAAAAATTCCCAAACTTTGTTTGCCTCATTTCTGGTCATATTAAGCCCCCTTCTCCCTTGTCCAGAAGTCCATGAAAACCGACATGCTAACAGGATTTTGGTAAAATTTGAAGGTTGTCCGACAATGCAAGTAAGAACTAAGATGGAAGCAAATAGAGGAAACAGGAGCTTAAAATATAAATAACATACCACATCTTCTTCTTAATAATGTTAAAAACTCGTCTTGAAATTCTCTGTAAAAAATACCAATGATAGGTAAGATAATAAATAAAAAAATGGAAAAATGTTATGTCATCAATAGTTCTGATTGTCATAGCAAGCTATAAAAAGTCAGTCAATGAGCATGCAACATCTGGCCAAAACTGGAACTTGTCCAGCTAAATACCCTTTGGCTAGTCCTGTTTTACTGTTCACATGTTGATTAGTCAAATGTGGTTATAATTGAGCAGCTATAACATTTTAGTCAAATTCAACTAGTGGTCTATCATCAATGCTGCATTCTGATTGGATGAGCTGCTAGTAGGATATTAGCAATAGCCTATCAGTAGTGAAAAGTGCTGCCTTTGAAAGCCAAAAAATTGAATTTAACTTTAATGAGCAGATGAGTTACTAGTAGGCTATCATTATAATTTATAAATTCAACTAGTGGTGTTTTATCAATGCTGTATTCTGATTTGATGAGCTGCTAGTAGCAAAAAGTGTTGCCTTTGAAAGCCAAAGCAATTGAATTTAACTTTAATTCATGACTTGTTTGCATCTAAGTATTTGACCGACTAGTTGGATTTGACTAAAACAATTAGTCCTCTCACCCTCTTGGCCTATGAGTCAATAGCTCATTCATGCTTGAGGACTAATTGCTAATATAGCCATGGGCCCAGTTGTACGAAGGAGGGATAGTGCTATCTGAAGAATAAATCTTCATCCAGTGGATAAGTCGATGGTGTTATCCAATAAATTTATTCACTGGATAAGATTTATTCATCACATAGTGCTGTCCGCCCTTTGGAAAGTTAGGAGGCATAATGGATGATGGATAACGGAAAAATTTGCTTTCTCCTAAGCAGATGAATACATCTTTATAAAGTTTGTAGAGTACTATGTTCTTTGAAGTCTTCCCTTGTAAAACCCAAGCAATTATTATTCCTCATACCCTCAAAAATGGCTGTCTTGAGTTTACTAACAAAACTGTTGTGATATTTATATGCCAACCATTTTTGCAAAAGCTTGTCACAAGTTGCTTTGTGTCACCAGCCAATATTGCTTTCTGGTTGGCACACGAATAACAAAGGCTTGTCACAAAAAGTATCGCACAAAACCTCTACAATTAATTATCACCACTCACTTTGAAAATGAATCAATAAACTTATTAGGATCATCAGCAAATAAAAGAAGCTGTCTCTGATGTGATTCTGATGATGTGTGACATTTGAATCCATTCTGTGTCAAAAATGAACAACTATGTTAGAAATGTCATGTTCAATTCATACAAAATAGACAACTTGCACTATTAGGTAACGTGACCCTACCTCCCTTACAATGAGCAGTTGTGGGAAACTGAAGTTTAGAAATAAAAAGAGCAGCTCAACATTATCAACAGGGCAAAGTTTCAGCTCATATTATTGACTATAGTATAAATGGCATAGAATATAAAATGATATATTTTATAAGGTTTTGTATGGGAAAATGTGCTGAATGGCAAAGCTTTTTCTCATCCAAATCGTTTTAAAATATTCCATTTTATATCTAAATGCCATTTTTCTTTTTTTGCTTGTTATGAGCTAAAACTCTGCCACCCAACTAATAGTGAGGTGCTCTTTTCATTTCTGTTGTTCATTCTAATGCAGCTGCTAGTCTTAAGGTAAGTATTATATTTCACACTCATCCATCTAATTTATAAAGAGAGAATATATTAAATGATAATAAACTGACCCCAGTAAATATGTGAATAGATTGTGTAACATCAAGCAATTTTTTTCTCAGAAAAATACCCGAGCTCCAGTAGGGAAAAAATTTTCAGGCGAGAAAAAAAATTCTTGATGAAACACGATTCACATCTTTAACAACTTTCTAAGCTGCAGAAAACACCTTAAAACTCAATAAAGTTCAAGAAAGTCTCTAAAACTGCAAACCTCATCTCGGCATTGCTTCTGACACATCTGGCAAAACCAGCGCAGTTTCTGAAGTCCTTTCGCCTTGATTCGATTAGCAATCGCTTTAGGAGTCAAAGCACCTCCTTTATCCTTCCCCATATTGGAAAATCTTGTGTATTATGGCAATAAAAAGTTTAGAAAAACACAGAAAATAGAATCGATGTGTTGTTGAGACAGTCGTTTAAAGCAAAAACCGCCAGGCGTTCCGAGCTGCGAAAGTGCATTGTGGGTAATATAACACAGGACACCCAATGATTACAATCCTTTAGATGAGCCGTGCAGTGCGGAAACGTATTTGGAAAACTCGAAATTTTCGTCGTTCACTCTGTTTAAGTTGTGCATCATTTGCACGTTGTTTAGCGGAAAAGAAAGAGAAGAAATGTAAGATTGCAAATGGATCAACAAATCGAAAGGAAAAAAAGAAATGAAAGGATTTTTTCGAAAGGAAATAAAAACGAAAGGAAAGGAAAGGAAATAAAAAGGAAAGGAAAGGAAAGGAAAGGAAAGGAAAGAAAGGAAAGGAAAGGAAAGGAAAGGAAAGGAAAGGAAAGGAAAGGAAAGGAAAGGAAAGGAAAGGAAAGGAAAGGAAGGAAAGGAAAGGAAAGGAAAGGAAAGGAAAGGAAAGGAAAGGAAAGGAAATAAAAAGGAATGGAAAGGAAAGGAAAGGAAAAAAATGAAATATACGATAAGAAAGGGAAGAGAAGAAAAGGATAGGAAATAAAATGAAATGAAATGAAGGGAAGGGGATGAGATAGGATGGGGTGAGGGAGGAACAAAATGAAAAGTAGGAAAGAATTTTAAAGAAACAAAACGAAATAAAATAAAGAAGGAAAGATAAAAAATGTGAAAAAAAAAACAAAAAACAAATGACGTATTATAGTTTTTGCCCCCCCCCCCCCAAAAAAATTCAAAAAATGCCATGCCATATTAAATGCACGACAACCCCCTTTGTGCGCATCTCATGTTTCATTCTTGCCAAATGTACGGTCTTCAGACAGTCGTCGAAGATCCTCACTCCAGTAGGTCAATTTTTAAGCTAATGTTTTTAATTTTAAGTGCGCAAAAATCTTGACGCAGCAAGTATAAACACAAAAAGATTACTTCCGTACCAAAACAAAAACAGCACAGCCTCCGTCAGACGAGTGGACTTCCTACAGCGCCAAGTGAACCAGCATTTGTGGAAATCATTAAGCTAAGTAAGTCAGACTGACACTCAATTTTCTTCAGTCAATGATGATGGCGCTATTTTTATTTCTTTTCTAAATTGGTCATTGATTATTATTACTCTTGTTTTTTAGCTAGCCAAGGCAAATGAAATACGAGCGACTCCTATAGACATCTTTGACAGAGAACATAATTCAAGATGTTTAACGCTAACTCATAATTTCAGCTGAGATATTGTCCATTTGGCACAGTTGTGATTAGAGGCAGGAAGAGGAAGCGTCAAACAGTAATTTGAATTTTAAAATGTAATCAAGTGTTCGTGCAAGCATTCTTGTGCGTTCAAACTCAGTGGTGCTTATCAGAAATGACTTCTGAAATAGAACGTCTTCGAGAGAGTCAAAAGTATGTTGTTTCTGAGCCTTCTTCAGAGGGCCAAACGAGAATCAAGAAGCCACACATAACTACTGAAGGAAAGGAGGGAAAATTGCTAAGAAAAAAGCTTGCAATTGCTCTTGGTTTAAGAACTAGTTCGTCTACAAGTACTACGAGCCAAAGCGAAGGTGAAGACGTTCAGAATGTTGTGGAAGTCTTCAAAAGACAGGTCAGAAAGACAGTAGACTCTCGATCTAAGAATTTCCCAAGGACAATTCAGGAAAGGGAACAGCAGAGCCCAGATAAAAGCTCTTTAATTATTCGTAAAATGGCTAGAAAAACGACAGACAAAAGTGGCGAGTTTCTTGAAGAAGATTTTGAAGGCTTTGATGACATTGATGGACAAGAAACAGTTTCTCAAGAGGGGTCAAAAGAGCAGTATTCAATGGCAGCAGAAAAATTAGAAACATTTGATCATCACGACATGAGAAGTCGCGACGCGTCAAAAGGGGAGAATTCGAAACATAAAACGATAAGAAAAACAATAGAAGCTGAAAACATAAACGAATTTCTAAATGAAGAAGAAAGAGCTTCGAGAAAGACGAAATCAATTCAGGATATTTCAAGGATAAGAGAAATAACAGAAAAGAAATCTGGAAAAAGATTGTATAACACAAAAATGGAAAATCGAGGCGAGAGCGAAAAAAATGAATCTTGGGTTTTAGGAACGAGAAATGCAAAACAAAACGAGACAATTAGAGCATCGACATCTAGTGAAGAACTTAATTCATATACTGGATCAAATGTCGCCGCAAATGAGGTAACAACGTCATCGGGAGAATTTCTTTCGTCCTATGGAAAACAGTCTGATAGGGCTCCAAGTAAGAAGGTTGAAGAGGTCTCCCCTAGTGAATCTGTAATGCTTCTTCGTGAGAAGATCAGAAAAAATACCAGAGCAAGACAGGTGCGAAGAAGCTCACGTGTTGACAGAGGTCTAGAGCGGGAAAAAACACGCGACAATCAAAACCAGGAAAAAATTGCAAGCACATCACAAGAAAAATCTACCAATGAGCTCAAAGAATCTTTCTCAGTAGCTCCTGACAAAAATAAATATTATGATGATCATTTGCAAGTTTCTAGTAATATTCCTATTCCTTTTTCAAGAAGAAAAACGTCAGACACTCAAGAGAAACCTCCTCAGAGTAGCCCTGGACATTTTTACTTCGATACAGAAAAAGCAGAGAACAATACGGAGACGCAGAAAGAAAATATATTGGATTCCAAGACGAAATTTGTACAAAAATCTAAGATTCCTAGACGAAAAAGTGAGAACTCCAAAGATGGAATGGGACCTTTTGTAGCGAGGTTAAGATCTGACGAAATTGAGGGACAAATAGTCGATGCGAAGTCTGTTCAATCAATTGATGACAAGTTATTTAAAAAGATATCTGAAACGGAAGACCTTGAAAGTGAAAAAGTTTCGCGACAAAGTCCTTGGCAAAAGAACCGGAATTCAAACGCAAATATGGGTCAAATGCTTAGGAACGTTTCCAAGAAAACGAAGGAAACAACCTCTAGTTTGAAAACAAATATAGCTTCCACAACCGATAATAATTTACTAACTAATAAATCTCAGACTTCACTTCGTGATACAACTATAATTAACTCAAGGCACAACAGTAGTAGTAGTAGTGTTAGGCAATTTGACTTTGATTGGTTTGAAGCCGAGTTGAGCAAGCTCAAAGCATTAACAGTAGTATCTTTGAGGCTTTGGCGTTTTGACATGATATTGAACGTAAGGATTGCAGATTAAATGCATAGATTTGATAAAAATCAATTGACATCCTTGTTAGATGTTACAAATATTTTTGCCTTTATTTCCTATACATACATTGTCATTTATATACATACAAGCATTAGCCTGTGTGCAGCCGCTTCCCACCCCTCACCCCTATCGGGGGAAATGTTTCCCCCTGCTTTTTCCCTGGGGGGGGGGGGGGGGGGGGGGAGGGAAGCAGCTGTACATAGGCAAACTAACGTTAGCTATGATCGTGATAGTGCTTGTCACGGAAAGTTTTAATACACATGCAAGAACAGAATAGACCTAATCCAATGTTTCATTTCAGACCATGTGTCATTCCCTAGAGTATTATTTCTTTGTTTAACAGTTGCACATGAAAAGACACATGAACATAGACACAACTCAAACAAAGAATCTTATTCTCAAGACAATAACAGGTGGTCTGAAATGGGCAAAACATTACGCCCAAGTGGATTTAGTCCATACAGTTAATGGCTGCCAGCCATTTGTCTCAGTATTTCATTTTTTTCCCCCATTTATTTCAGTTTTCCTCTGGTGGCTCTTGCTCATTATTTGGCTCTTCACTTCCCAAAGCTGCTTCTCTTTCTTTCATTTTCTTAATAATCTCTTTTGCAGGATTAAACACACCATATGTCTGAGTATTACACACGAAGCATTTGGAGTTCTTCTTGTACCTCTGGAGTGCACATTTTTCACAAAAATAATGATTACACTTTGTTACGACAGGATTAACGAAGGTATTCCTACACATGATACAAGCAAAGGGCACATCGTCTTCCTCTTCATCGCTGTGTATTTCATACTTATGGGGGTCTTCTTTATCAAAGTTTCCCTCTTCCCACTCTCGGTCCAGCTGCCATCCATGCTTGTAGTCACTGCGGTCGTGCAGAAATTTACAGCTGTCACCAAAACCACAGAAACCTGTTTCTTTGTAATCTTTGCAGATGTCAGGTTGATAGTCCCACCGTACTGTTGCTCTTAGGTTCTTGGGTGCCCTTATTGGACCTTGCCTTTAAAAGAATAAAGACGAGAAATTTGTAAAAATACTCTCTACCTTTTTTTTAAACCCTTAAAACATCCATGCTGTTGGCTGCGGAAGAAGTTCTTTATTCGGGCTCCTTGATGGTATTCTTTGCAGCTGTCAATATTTTTGTTACCAGATCCTCCTGAGCTATCCCCCCACTAGAGGATCTGGGACCAATATTACTGTGTGGACACACTAACCGGGGCCTCTTGAATATAACTGGCTAATCGGATAATGGTAAAATAGACAGAAATTGAACTGATAACAGTGTTAGCCAATCACATTATCACGTTTTCATGCTCTTATTATATCGATGAGCTATCGAATAGGCCGGTAAGAAACATTGAACTAAATGTTGCAATATGATTGGTTAATGATACTAATTTATCATAGTGGTCCCGGTTGGAGTATCCCACAGTAATGACTGCTGCGAAGGGGACTACTGTAGCTCCTGGAAACCCCCTTCCCCCAAGGCCTTTCTCAAGCCAGGTGTTCAAGTTAGCTATAGCTTTTCCAGAGTGGCTAGGAGGCAAGCAAGGGCTGATGACCATATACACCTATTTATGCATTCAAAATCAATTTGGAACCATTCCTGATTAATTAAGAAATATCCAAGTTTGGGTTCCCTGTGGAGGACACAGGGAGACCAACTTGACATATTGCCTATTACGGTTATTCTATTTCTCACCTGACCATACCACTCGCAGCATTCCCAAATACCGTGTCTTTCTTCTCATAATACTGCATATAGTTATTCACACCTCGATAAAGTTTGTCGTCTCCAGATTCTTTGATCTCTTTATTCACTTCCAAGGCCTTCGCGTACACAGCCTGCGCATCTCGATCAAAATCCGTGTCCAATTCATACGTAGCCGTTGCTCCAAGATCTGTTGGTCCAGAACTCATAGCAGACCGTGTAGACTTAAATTCAACTTTTACATCCTCTTCCCTTCTCTTCTCTTTCAGCCCTTCAGATTTTTGCATCATTGGATTCGGTCCTGCCATCTTCTTCTCCTTTCGAACGACGACTGAGGCTTCCCCATCGTCACTACCACTATCCTCTGCTTGCCTTTTCCGTACATTTCTTCTTCCTTTGGACTTCTTGAAGAAGGTACAAGACTGTTTTTCGGCTGAAACTTTTTCTGCAGACTCATCCGCCATCTTGGTTTGACTCGATCTTCTTATCCGAGAAAAACTGGCACTAGTATTTTTTGGGCAAAAGCTTAGTATCCAAGCCTTCCCGCCAATACCTGGTTACACAGCTTCATCTCGTGTTCGAAAAAACGCCAAGAAATGAAATTTATTGTTTTTATTTTTATTCAAAGAATTCTCAGTTCTAATGATCAGCTGGTGTGTGATAATAGGAATATTATGAAGGCTCTTTAGTAGTACGACTGGATCCAACGAGACCGAGAGAAATAATAGATGCAAAGCTTCCATCAACTGAACGAACACTGATCAATGGTAGCATTTAAAAAATGCATGACTTAAAATTTTCGTAAATTGTATAGTTTTTTGGCGATTGTTATATGATTTAGTGATTTGAAACTACGATGGAAGGAAGCAGCGACACCGTTGAAGGCAAAAGCATTGAGGAATTACTGTTGAAAAGCAGAGAAGACGATGGGATTGACTCCAAGTCCAATGAGCAGGACGAGGACAGCGTGGGGGATTCAGACGTTGAAATTGATGACGATTTGAATGAAGACTTGGAGAGTGTTGAAGGAGACGATGAAATCGAGGAAGAAGAATGCGCAGAAAATGAAAACATTGATGTAGAAACTACTGAAGCAACAACCAGTAGTAAAGGCAAAAAAATGGTGAAAAATATCAGTGGGAAGAAAAGAAAGAGGAAAAGAAAGGACAACACAAAGAGAAGGGATATTCGAAAAATTTTGGACGAATCACAGTTGGAGAAAGAAACCCTCCATGCACAATTGGAAGAAAAGGAGAGATTAAGGAGACTTGAATTGCAAAAAAGTCTGGCTACTGAAATGAGTCCTGCTTTAACTAAAGATGCACAGGACAACTTGGTGTCCACTGAAAATGCAAATGAGCCTTCAAGATCAATTTCTCCAATGGTGGTTGACTTTCGTCAAAAATCCAAACAACACTCCCATGTCATTGTAATTGACAGTGATGACGATAACTCAGGTGGTGTTCAAAAACAGCAAGAAATTGAAATTATCAGTTCTGATTCTGTTAGCTCGTCATCAGAAAGTGATACAGATAATAGCGATATTGATGAGAATAATGTTGGCATGCATTCAGATGACACCTATAATGTGCCAAATTCTGACGGCAATGTGGAAGTCAATATTAACCACCCTCTTTATGAAGATGACATTTATTTAGCACCACAGATTGCGAAGCACGTCAAGCCTCATCAGGTTTGTATTGTTCTGTAGAAAATTCCATTTCCCACAGATTGCAATTAGATTTTTTTTAAATATAGGATAGAACATACAAAACCTATAAAGACTAAAAAATAATGTCTAGCCAGAATACTCCATTTTACAGTTCCATTTTACAGTTCCATTCCATGAATAATAGTTCCAAGCCGAGGCTGGATTTGCCACACATGATATAAAGTATAGTTTTGCTATGTGCGGCAACTCCAGCCTTGACTATTATTTGTGGTCACTGAACGGAACTGTAAAAAGGAGTGTTGGAACTTGTCCAGTCAAATTTTGCCTTGCAATGGAATTTTCTAGAAATTTCTGGGGCTCTACCACAAGTTGTTTATCATGATACCATGTATAGTGTTGTTCGTACCCAGCTAGACCACAATGTATCTTGTCTATTGAACTCATAGATTAATATCCATAGAGTTGACAAGACAGTTCTTGAAAATATTCAACCTTTGCATATGAACAGTATGTTTGTACCAAAGTTAGGCTGAATGCACCATGTTTATTATTCCTATTAATGTCCCTCAATGGACCCTTCTCAAATTTATCTTGAAATCAAGGCTAACACAGAAATACAAAAGGAATACTGCCACCTGGTTAGCTCAGTTGGTAAGAGCGTCGGTCTGTTGTGCGGAAGGTTGTGGTTCAATCCTCGGCAGAAACAACACTCAGGGTCTTAAAATAACTGAGGAGAAGGTGCTGCCTTTGTAATTATATCTGCAAATGGTTAGACCTTCAAGTCTTCTTGGACAAAGACTTAGAACTGTAGGCCCCATCTGTCTTCACTATGTAACTGAAGATGCTGGTGATGACCATCTTCAGTGCTAACCGGCTGCCTTATCAATTGGGCTGTAAGGCCTGTTAGGTACCAAGCCGTCCACCCAGGAGTGGTAAACGCATTAGAATACCACAAATTCCTTTGAAGAAAGTCAAATTTCTTTTGTGTTTTTATGTAAGCCTCACATCCACAATAATATTCTGAGAAGGGTCCATTGCTTTTGTGATTATACATGTAGGTATTCCACTTTATATAACATTATGACCTCAACCCTAATATATTTAATACCGTACATCTGAATCTATTCTCATTGGTTTTCCACAGATAGGAGGAATAAGATTTCTGTATGATAATTTAGTGGAGACCCTTGCACGATATAAAGTTAGTTCAGGCTTTGGATGCATCCTTGCACACTCAATGGGCCTTGGTAAAACACTTCAAGTCATAGCATTTGTAGACATTTTCTTACAGCATACTCCAGCAAAGAAAGTATTATGTGTAGTGCCAATAAACACAATCCAGAACTGGTTGGTTGAGTTTAACATGTGGCTTCCCCCAAAACCTGAAATTGTTGACCAAGAGAACAAAAACTCAGAATCTGAGGACAGCACGAATGAAATAAGATATCGTAATTTCACTGTGTATCAACTTGCCGACAACAATAAAACTACAATAGCAAGAGCCAAGATAATAGGCGAGTGGAATCAAAATGGTGGGGTGTTGTTAATTGGCTATGAGTTGTATAGAATATTGGCCATGTCCACACCCTGTATGGCGAGTAATAAATGTGCACCACCAAAGAGAAAGAAGTCCAATACTTCATCTTCAGGAGGGAATCAAGAACCTGAAGTGATTGACTTGGAAGAGGAGGAGAAGAACATGGACTTCTTGATAGGTAGGAAAGAGTAAACCGACAAAGGGGATATCAAGCTTGATATCATGCACATAAGAAGTGTGCCACTTTTTTCATCTCAATCAATCAATCACTTTTTATTCACACACAATATTTACAATTTTTTGTTTACAATACTAGTTTAGAAAATATATTTAACAAGGAAAAAATATGGAAAAAATAAATAATGTGTGTGTGGTTGTTGAAGTAGTCAAGAACTTTTGAGCCAACAACCACATCTTGTGGGAGGATTTATAGAATACTTTTTAGCCATCAAATTTTAATGCATGTAGGTCACTCGTGAATAACCCTTCAGAAAATGTGTGTGTACATCCAATAAATTACAAGTTTTTTTGTGTGAACAAAAGACGAGCCCAAAAAAACTAGCAAAAAACTAAATGTTACGAAATGTCATCAAATAGTTTTCAACTTTGTTAACTTAGCAGCCTCCTCTACCCTTGGGTTTTCTGACAAATCTTTTTTACCATAAAATTGTTTCTGACTAACATGTAAGTGTTGCATTGTTCTCAAGGTATACAAAATGCTTTGTGCAAACCTGGACCTGATTTGGTGATCTGTGATGAAGGGCACCGCATCAAGAATAACCAAAGTAATATTTCACAGGCTCTAAAGAAAGTCAAGACCAGGTACGTTAAAGAGGTTTTGTTGTTGTTGTTATTATTATTATTATTATTTTATTATTATTATTATTATTATTATTATTATTATTAAAACTGAATCCTTATTCTTTTTATCATCTTTATCACCATCATCACTGTTGTCACCATCACTATTGTAAACGTTATCATCATCATCATCACAACCACAAACACTACCACCACCACCACCATCAACATTTTTATCACCATCATTGCCATCACCCAGGGTTTTCAATAGAAGCCAGCAACCGGCAGATTCCGCCGTCTACTCTTGCTAATTCAGCCGCCTACTTAGCCACTTCCCAATGTAATTGTAAATTTTGATTAAAGTTCTTTAAAGTTCGATAAAATAAATTTTAACCCAATCTTTGTTGCTGTACTACGAAAACTGCAATGCAATCGAAACTACGACTTGTCTGCCATCTTGAATTTTTGTGAGAAGAGTGAGACTAGTGACAAGTATGCCTCAATTACATGCTCCAGTGATTTCCGGTTTGCCGCCTATTTTAATTTCATAACCGCCTACCAAAAATTTTATTGAAAACCCTGATTACCATCACTTCCTCATTCTCATCATCATCATCATCCTAATCATTGTCATCTTCATTAAAACCTCATTGTCCTATAGCATGAACCATTTCAAACAATTCCTGGACAGGACGTCAGGAAAGGGAAGGCATGAGCACCAGACAGGCCCCCCATTTTTAGGGAAATCAAGGGCTAAAAATAAGGGCTTTACATCATGACTGAACGCTTCATCCTGACCAACAAAAGGCATTTTCCTGGACAAGTGTCAAATTTGGCCAGACTTTTTTAATAATATACCCATTAGTTGTATCCCTGATATGTGATGCACAGCTACATAAGAAATATCAACTTACTTTATAATTTATTTCCAACTCATGTGAAACTTCTCTTCCACATGTCAAAAGTTTCCAACAAAATTTTCCTTTTTTGTGTGCAGGCGGCGAGTAGTCCTTACTGGCTACCCACTTCAAAATAACTTGATAGAATACTGGTGCATGGTGGATTTTGTCCGGCCAAATTTTCTTGGCACAAGACAGGAGTTTTCAAACATGTTTGAGAGACCTATTTTAAATGGACAGTGTTCTGACAGTACACCATCGGTAAGAAAATATATATTTTACAATTACTTCACAAGGACTACCACTGGCCATTTGTCTGAAATAATTTGTTCTTTACGTTTGTTATTTTTATCAGGATGTCAGATTAATGAGATACAGAGCTCATGTACTTCACAGCCTCTTGGAAGGATTTGTTCAAAGGTACAATTATATGATATTAATTGCTAGTCAGGGCCCAGTTGTTCAAAGCCCGATTAGTGCTTATCCTAGGTTAACTCTAATAAGACCTATAGAGTTAATCCTGGACTAGCGCTAATCCAGCTTTGAACAACCCGGCCCAGAATATTAGTATTATCTGATTGCATTGCTTATTGGTAAACATGCAGTCGACTAAAGTCATGGTGTATTTCATGTTTTTTTCAACCAGCTTGTCCTTAAGTTAATATGGAAATGGGTCTTAGACCTGTAAGGCTTTCAGTCCACCTCAAAGTGATGAAATTGGATAAATATAAAATAAATACAGTGGAACCCCGTTAATAAGGACACCGTTGGGACGGACAAAACTGTCCTTATTAGCGGGGTGTCCCTATTAACCGAGGTGTCAGAAAAACAGCTGAAAACACATTTTTGACCATTTATTTTTACTGTACTGTAAAGCTTGAACTACAATGTTCAGTATAACAGCCTAAACTGGAACAAAAAGTGCATGACCGTACAAGAACTACATTCGCATTTACTGCACTGCATTGTACAATTTTATTTTAAGTTGATTTCTGGAAAATAACAGTGCAATGGTATTGCGAGCTTTGTCTATTTCATTATGCTGTAATAGGAAACTATACTGCAATGATCAGTGTGTGGTCCGTTGATATGAAAAAACTGACAATATAATCCGTATTAAGCTCATTATATCAATAAACAAATAAAGTAAAGACGTCTTCAAATTTCAAGTGTCCTTAATGCGGGGTTGATTTTGTATGGAAACTGTTATTCAGGTCCTAGAAATGTGTCCTTTGTACTTATTAACGGGTGTCCTTATAAAGCGGGTTAATTTAACAGAAAATGTATGGAGCTTTCGTTGGGACTTTGAAACCTGTCCTTAATAGCGGGGTGTCCTTATTAAGCGGGTGTCCTTAGATTGGGGTTCCACTGTATAAATGTTCAGAGCTTCACATCCAACTCTTTAAATTCAAATTAAAGGAACTCGATTGGCAATCAATTTTTTTCATACTGATTACTTTACATTATTTATCAATTTTAGGAGAAGTCAGTCGGTGCTAAAGAAGTGTCTGCCTTTCAAGGAAGAGCACATCATCCTGGTCAAACTGTCGCCAATACAGTCACAGCTCTATAACTCCTATATCAAGTTTCTTCTTGACTCAGTAGGGCACCTGAACCCTATCAAAGGATTTCACACATGCACAAAGGTAAATGAATTCCCTTGCTCTTGTTATTGTATTTTCAGAAGATAGTACCATCGGTACCTCACTAGTGACCCCCATCCACGTGGAAGGTATGTATAGGGGGGTAGGGTCAAATGACGCCCCCAGGCCCTCCCCCCATCACCCTTAAATGAGATGTGGGGTTGAGGAAGAGGTACCTTAAAAGATGTTATCTCCCACCTCCCTGAATGGAAAGTTGAACATTTGTGTTTTAACAAGTTTGTAATAAAAAATATATATATGTATAATCTCCTATTTAGCATGTGGCTGTGTGAATAAACTATTCTATCCTATCCTATCCTATCCTATCCTATCCTATCCTATCCTATCCTATCCTATCCTCAACCCCACCCCTAAAACAGAGTAAATAATGATTGATGCTTCCTACCACATTACTGGTATACACACCTCTCCTTTGAGCATTGGGAGGACAATGATTTCACACCACATTTGGCCCCCCCCCCCTCCCCCTTTTGTGAAGAATTACCTAGAGCATGACATCACAGACTCTTCTACTCTTCAGCAATTCCAATCTCTTACATGGTTCTGAAACTAGGTACAAATGCTTGATAAGGTATTAAAAGATGTTTAATATTTAATATATTTGTTTTGTTTGTTTGATAGATTTGGAATCATCCTGATGTGTTCTTTGCTAACCTTGAACCAAAGAAATATGGAATGAGGAATGAATCACCATTGGTAAGGACTGTGCACGTTTTCCTTGCAGTAGGAAACTAAAATAAGAGGGAACTAAAAAGTAAAAGAGGGTGGTTTCCCCGCCTAATGTGCCACCTCTCTACACTCTGACCAAGGTTTAAGTGACTGGACTTGCCATCATATGTGACCAGACTTTTTATGGATCCATTCAATGGCGTTGGGATGTAGAATTAAATAAATAAAGATTTTGAAATTTTGAACACAACATGAAAAAATTATTAACCTAACTTTTGGCCAATGCTTTTGTTTTTTGATGTTAATTCATTCAAACAACTCCCCTGGAAGCTTATTCTTTACATGAATACGAATAAGTTCAGAGTATACCCGAGGTAGTTAAAGGCTTCCCAATCTTGCTTGAGACTATATGCAACTGGAGTTATTTGTGGGTTATCTTCCTCATTTAATTTTTTTTTCTTTGCCCTCAGATTTCCTCAATCTGCAAAATTCCAAATCTCTTGGTTCTCACCTAGACTGTAGCCTAAGTGCAGCCGAACTAACTAACTGTAGAGAAAAGTGTGGCTGCACGCAGGCTACTAGACTGGAGTCTGACATTTATATTTTCACACTCACACTGATCATCAAACACATGTATGCTTCTTCAACACACACAACTCCATGTGGCAGGTTAACTTGTGTTTTGCATTCCAACCATCAAATTTACGGCAGAGTTTGTGAATGTTTAATCAATGGAAGTCAAAAACCATCTGCAGACACCTAAAGGTGTGGAGCCTAGTCACAGAAACAAACCAAAGAAATATGTAAAAAGCTCCAAATAAACTAACAAACTTTATTGATGTTTTTTTGTATGTAGACATTGCTGGACAATGACACAGAGGATGGGACATCTCAGGAGGTTAATTCAAACATGGATCCTGCTTTGATGTTTTCAGTCTTACCTCCACAAGTACTGCAACAAGACCCTTACTCTACGACAAAACCTACACCTGTTGGTCTTGCTTGGGTATGTAATAGAATGGTTAAAATTAACCATGAGAATGTTACAATGATTATAGCATCCTCTGGAGGAACCTGCAAATCAGAGGCCATCTTCATTAAGCTGTGCATCATTTTCATACATTCAAAGGAAATTATACTCACGCAATTATTGATCTTGACTCTTGTTAACTACCACAAACATGGCCATAATGGCATGACATGCAAACAAAGAATTCAGTCATCAACTCTGCAGAGTTCTCTTTGAGGCAAACATTAAGATACATTATTTTCAATCCTTTAGGCTAAAGATATAATGAAAGATTATCAGCCATTCATAGAAGAACAAGGGGGAAAGATAGTCATCTTGATGGAAATCCTTGAGGAGAGTTTGAGTCTTGGAGAAAAAGTGCTTGTTTTTAGGTAACATTCATATGAATTGTCACATAGAAGATCGACCCCTTGCAGCACTTTGGAATGCAGCTCAATTTGGAGGACATAACAATAGGCTTCCAATTCTCAGGAGATTGAAATTCCTTTGTATGCAAGGGGTCTATTCAAACCAATACAATAAATTAGCGCTTAATAGTATCATTTTGCACCCCTGGATGACTAATCTTTCATGCTATCTGTTTCAGTCAAAGTTTATCCACTCTTTGTATTATTGAAGACTTCTTGTCTAAACGAGACATTCCACACTTCCCTGGAAGAAACACACAAGATGATCCAACCAAATGGGCAAAAAACAAGAGTTATTTCAGTGAGTAACACAATTTTCATCATTCATTTGTTTGCTTGCTCCCTCCCTCCCTCCCTCCCTTCCTCCCTCCCTTCCTTCTTTCCTTCCTTCCTTCCTCCTTCCTCCTTCTTCCTTCCTCCCTTCCTTCCTTCTTTCCTTCCTTCCTTCCTCCTTCCTCCTTCTTCCTTCCTTCCTTCCTTCCTTCCTTCCTTCCTTCCTTCCTTCCTTCCTCCCTTGTTTCCTTACAGTACCATATATTTTATATATTTCATAAAAATATAGAAAATAGTTCCCAGCTTCATGCATTCATATTGCCTAGTGTTCCTGAACTATAGTATCCCTTACTTGTCTGTAGGGCTTGATGGCAGCACTCCATCTCAGGAGAGAGATCGCCTCATCACTGCATTCAATTCACCAGATAACGCCGACGTACTGTTGTTCATGCTATCCACAAGGTATGTTGACCAACTAAAGCATATCTCTTTTTAGCCTGAAACCATTGATTACACATCATTCTTATCTCTGGAGAAAGCAGGAGAAATGATTGTAAAAATTTTGTGCATGTCTTCGTATGGGCATGCTGCTATGTTGGTTCGGTATATAGAAATGACCAAGACCAAAATAATATTATATTTTAGGGAAGTCATCCAACACGGTCGATATGACGTCAGACGAGAATTCAGTAAAACATTCGTGGCCAAGCGTTGCCGATTGACCAGAAAACGACCATGCTCTCAAAATCTTTTTTTTAAATAACTTAAACTAAATAACTGTAGCTATTAATAATTTTACCTAATAATCCATGCATCTTTCAATAGGGCAGGCTGCCTAGGGGTTAATCTCATCGGAGCAAGCCGTGTAGTAGTGTTTGATGCCTCATGGAATCCTTGTCATGATGTACAAGCTGTATGCAGGTAAATCACACCACACTACATAACTGAATTATGTCATGTTCGGGGAGTAAAACTTGGGCTACCTGTGGTGGGATCTTGTCAGAGATGGATCTAGTTTGGGCTACCTGTGGTATAATCCAACAGACCGTTTTCTCAAGGTTGCGTGCGCATCCAACTTGACGGGTCGCAAAACCGAAAAACGCAAATTCAGTAAAATTGAGAAGACAGTTTGATATTAAAAGAGAAGAATAATTGATTTTATGAACTCTTATCGAAAAAATTTCATAGCAATGCATGATAATACTCATGTTCTGGTATCTTGGCCCGTCAAGTACGCTAAATTTGGATGCACATGCAACCTTGAGAAAACGGTCTACTTGGAGTTGTTAAAAGCAGATTTGGATCTAGAGTTATCCCATCGTGCATTGCTGAAATTAATTTATAAAGAAATTTTAAAAAAATCGATTGTACTTTAATATAGTATATATATCACCCTTTAACAATATCTACTTTCTGAATTGCTCAAGAAGTTAAGAGATACTCGTCAATATACTGGAGTACCTTGAAGTACTTTTAGGTTCAGTACAGATCCTACAACTGAATACTTTTATTTTACAAATTAGTTACTCGTCAAAATACTGGAGTACCTAGGAATACTTTCAGGTTCAGTACCGATCCTACAACTGGCTACTCTTATTTTACAAATTAGTTCGGAAATATCTTCATTAAATCAGTGCTAAAACAAAACCTTAGTATTGGTATTAGTAGTAGTAGCAGAAGTATCTTTAGAAAAAGACGCACATAAAGCGGTTGAAACCAAAGAAAACAATAAGCTCGCAAGGCGGACACTTGGGATAGCCCTGGATCCTCCTCTGTGTAAAGAGTATCCTTCCTGTGACCTATTGTCCCTTAATCTGTATTTATTTTACTAAGGGTGTATCGTTACGGCCAGAAGAAACCATCACATATTTACAGACTCGTTAGTACTGGAACAATGGAGAAGAAGATTTACGACAGACAAGTGTCTAAACAAGGCGTTGCAAGTAATAATACATCTTACATCTGAATAAAATTCCTTTAAAAATGTCGCAACTTAGTGTAAACATGTCTAACTTTCTAGACATTATTCTGGAAGGCTGTCACACAAAGATGTCAGAAGCACTGCAAGGATGAAGTCTGAACTTGGAGGCTTTTATGGACGCTTCCTTTAAAACTGTCTAAATGTTTTCAAGATTCTGTAAACGGAAATATTCTTGCGGATATCAAAGTCTTAATTAAGAAGAACAGATTAAATGACAATTCAGTCCACCGTCTTTAAAGTAACCCACACAAACCCTGTGATTTCGAATTTGAGCTCTTTTCTATGCATGGGAGAAAAATTACATCTGTTCGTCCGTCTCGTCCGTCCATCTATCTATCAATTCGCCCATTCATTCATCCATCCTCTTTGTTCGTTCATTCATTCGTGCATTCATTCATTCATCTATCCATCCATACATCCATTCATTCATTCATTCTTAGTTTCATTCATTCATTCATTCTTAGTTTCATTCATTCATTCATCCATTCATTCATTCATTCATTTGTCCATTCATTCATTCTTCCTTTTATTCATATTCATATTATTTATGTGTTTATTCTTTTATTCTTTCTTTCATTTAGTCCTTCATTTGTTCGATCAAGACTATTCTTTTAAATCCTTTCTTTACCTTCCATTACCATATTTTCATTTCATGATACGATGTTCTAAACCTTGGAGTAATCTCTTGCGCATTAAAAATCAAGATTCTTTGACTATTTTCAAGATTATATTCATTTGTTATTATTATTTTTCTTCTCAATTCCAGATCGAGTTGTAGATGAGCTCAATCCCGAAGCCAACTTTACCAAACAAGAAATAATGTCATTGATTTGTGATAAGGTAAATATAATAAACATGGATATTTCGAATCTCTTTTCTCTCTTTTTAATACACCTTCAGCCCCACTTCCCTGAATGCTGCAATTAACACCTAAACACACCAAGATATTTATAACGCTCTTTTGGCACTCATTTTCAACTTTAAATTTATTTCCTTAAAGATCGCGATTATTTTCCTGAAATCTTAGTTCATAAAGCCGTGAAATTCCGCAAGTGTTTGAGATCTCTGGGTCGGTTTCTAGTGAATTAGAAGCGGCATAAAAAAGATATGTTTTGGTTGATTAATTGGCTCTGGTGTAAACCATTTAAGTGTCGTACTGACGTAATTCCAGTGTGAAACGGTCTGGAGTCAACACGCCGCTTTCCCAAGTCTCTTTATCTCCGCTAAGGTTATTAGCAAACGATCTTGTTTTAGTTATCTCATCCTATCCAATCTTCAACTTTACTTACACAGGAACCAGATGTCCAGGCAGAGGATGTCGCATCCGCTGCAAACAAGTTTTCTGATCTAGTTTTAAAGCGAATCTGCAGGAACTGTTCTAATTGGTTATCCAAGGTGAGTAGGGAATGAAAGAAAATCGTTGTCATTTCATATCTGCAATTGTTTCGACCCGTTGGTCTGTGCTTAAAGGATAGATTTTTTAAGTCTTCGCCTGAGAAGAAGAAAATGAGCGAATAGAATGACTTGAGATTAGTTTTCACCCACGCTTAATCTTCTTTTATTTCCCCGTTTTTATCACCCACAAACCCTAAATTTAGCTTATCTTACTCCTTCAGTTAATTCTTATCCTTTCTTATTCACAGGTCCCCTTCAAGCATGAATCACTCCTAGTCGATAAGAAAGAATTAAAGCTCACGAAAAGGGAGAAGCGAGAAGCGAAAAAAGGTCCTTAAAATCTTATTAAGTATATATAAGTTTTGCTGGGTGATTTTTTGTCATTTACTTTGGCATTAATGAATTCCACAGGGTCGAAGGCCCAGCTTGAGGCGCTGAGCTAGAAAACATATAAATCCTGTGAAGTGTATATAGTTTTTATTTTAAGTGAGACAAAAATTGTGAGTAGGTCATCAATAGTTTCTTAAGAACTCAAACAGGGACATAATAAGTGGTCGTATATATATATAACGTTGATAGAGTGGGCTGTGATTATTCATAATTCGGCTAAGTGTGGGTAAGTCCAGTGACAGTTTTCTAGTTCCGTGATCCCCAACAGCGTAACTGTTTTCCGTTCGCGTTCTGATTGGCTCTTTCTTACAAGTTTGCTGATTGGCTATAACTACCTTTCTCAGTCCCCACTCAAAGACTTAAAACCTGGGGTTTATTCCTTGTTATCAGAGTCAAAGTCGGGCTGCACGTAAACAAGGGTAAGGCAAGTGCGTCATATCTCGGGAGATAATAATATTCCAACTGAGAAGCACCTGTTTTCCCTTTTGCTGTGATAATTATACCAAATCCTAAGAATTTTTGAACCTGTATTGGAGGGATTGCCTACAACGACATTATTTCCGGTTTTACGAACTAAGTGTGATAAACAAATGCCAAACGTTTATCTTGGCGGGCATTGTTTGCCCGTCATTTGAGGCCCATATGAGGCACTTAAGATGTGTTAAAAGCAGTAAACAAATGCCAATCGTCTCTCTTTATGTCGGGTGACTTGCATTACTTGCCCGTCATTTTATCATTCTTGACCTTTTTTAACACCTTGGACAATTATTCACATGACTCTATCATTGCGAGCTCACCGTTCGTCTCGCTTCGATGCAAAGGCACGGCTACCTTTCAAGATGGCGCAGAGAACTGTGAAGGGGGCTATTGTTATTAATTCTACCATTGCAGAAATCCAAGGGTCGGTTTCAATCACAGCTTGAGCTACAGCATGAAAGAGCAAAATGATCCACCCGATGGCATCCCATTGACATTCATATTTGTTTGATGTCTCGTAGGTTATGAGAGAGAGAAGAACATGGCACAGCAAGGAGGTCGGTACAACTACAATCCAACAGAACCAAAAAGGTAAAACAATAGGATAGCAAGGGTCCTCTCCTCTCTCCTCTCTCCTCTCTCCTCTCTCCTCTCTCCATACCGGGATATCTGACTTATTTTACGAAACTTGAGTGTAATGTTTTCCCATTTCAAACAACGTGTCATGTTCTTGAGAATGAGATTTGTTTTGAGTTGTATCCATATTCATGTGTCTTATAAGCAACGTTAAACGAAGAAACAATGCTCTAGGGAATGACATGTGGTCTCAGTGGAATGGAAAAATATTACACTCCAAGGTACAGAGGTCTATAGACCCCTTGCATGTGACGTCAAAGCAGCCCGATTTGGAGGACAAAAAAATTCTTTTTAATCTCCTGAGAACATTGGAAACCTATTATTATTTCCTCCAAATTGATTTGCATTCTGGGATGTTGCAAGGGGTCTGTTTTGTCAAACCTCTAATGCGAGGGGAATGTTTTTCAGGATCCCACCAGCAGTTCCACCTCTGGGTAATATAATCAGACCTGTCGCAGCTGCCTACCCAATGCAGTCAGCCCAGCCAACTGTTATGACGTCCATCACTCAGAGAACTCAGTCCCAAGCCTTCGCATTTAACCTACCACAGGTTTCCATGGGATCAAATCAGTATCGTTTCGCTTCTCTCAATCATAATGGTTCCACAAATCCAATCCAGTTACGGGCACTCTTGCCAAGTATGGGAATCAGCAGGTCGGCGAATCCGTCTCTAAGGATGCCAATCAATCCTGTTGCCATGTCAACGAGCGTGACCAATTCACTTGGATCTCCGCTCATTTTCCCCTCACAAGCGGCGATTTTGGCCAACGCAAACCAACAAATTATGCAAGCTGGGACGAACTTTGCCTCAAATCTTGTGTCTAGTTTGCCTGGGAATCTTACCAATGGCAATATCATGTCAAAGACGAGTGTGGGTTGTGGACTCCCCTTGGTGTCATCTGGTCAAACAAGGCCTCGAACCAATGACGTAGTGACTATAGATTTAGACGATGTACCGTCCCCCCCGGAATACGTTGAATCTCAAAACGATACGACGAACAAACTACAAGGACAGGAACATCGCAAGGACAATACTCGTGCGAAACAGACCAGCAGCACTGCAGAGTCGCTAAAAAGTTGTGAATCAGAATCGATGGCATTCGACCAGCAACCATTCGTATCCATGGAAACTTCTGATAAAATCCTTGCGAACCACGTGAATACTTCAACATTTGCTTCCATGGCAACAGAGAATGTGGTTAATGCCGGCTACTCAAGTGAACCTGTTGCCATGGGGACAGGCGTAGCAAGAGGTGATGACGCGTACACGTCAATGAATGAGTTACTAGGCAACGGCCTGCAGTCCCCTGCCAGGCCTGAAAGTAGTTCAACTACAGGATTTACAGATTCACAGCTGACTCTCGCTGTCCTACAAAATCTACTGAACGCACGAGGTGGACTGGATGCTAGTGCCAGTTCTCCCGAAGAATCCACGCCGGACAATTCTTCGTCAAGTACATCCCAGTTGTAACACCAAACGAAAATATTCAATTGGTGTAATTGCTTGTAGATAAGGACAGGACTTCAATCATTTTTTTTTTTTCTGAATATTTTTGATTAAGAAGACGAAAGACCATTCTGATTTGAAGTGTTCAAATTGGTTTAATTTTTAATTCGAAAGAATAATTGAGTTGTATCTATGTGGACACTCTTCTGTGTTCAATGAAAATATTTTTTAATTTAGATAGGACCGCTCTTGAGTCTTAATAAAACGCAAATAACAGAGAAACTTGGTACAATTGTAACGCTGTTTTTTTGTCGGATTAGATTTTTTATTTCCACCATTACTTCTCCTGATTCCCTTCGACAAACCCTGAAACAACCTCTTGGCTGATCAAAGTCAGGGCACGGCTAACTCACAGACCGAACCCTGAAACAACCTCTACGCTGATCTAAGTCGGGGCACAGCTAACTCACAGACCAAATCCCGAAACAACCTCTGGGCTGATCTAAGTCAGGGCATGGATAACATGCGTCTTTTGTTACACTGACTGGCGTCCTAGTGAGAGCCAGACTTAATATTTACCGCCTTCAGCAAAGCATCGGCGCAAAAAAAAAGCACCATCATATATTATAGGATCATGTCCATGATGAATAAGTCGATCATGAGACACTAGCGGTTTCATTAATTTTGAAATCGATTCGATTCCGCAAACCACGGTTTCGAATCAGCGAGCCTGCATTCACTATTACGTATCACTTTGGCCATAATTTAGATAATTTTGGATCAAGATTTTGCCCAACACTGAAACACAACTAAAAGAAATAGTTGGTTATAAGTTAATTTCTTCAGATGACGTTTAAAAGTTTCAATATCTAGATTTAACTTTCGCGAAGTTCAAGAGGGAGCTTGGGAGCAACAGAATTAACAATCTGACACACAGTCTCCAAATATTGCTTTAGTTTTAATGGACTATTTCGAAGGACGCGGCAGCCGTCTTGGATCACAAGGCGAGATGAATTAAAATTGAAAAAAAAATTCACAGTTTCACAACTGAGGAAATTTCTCCAATGATCATGGGGTCGCGTCATTTCAGCATCGTTTTTTGTTTGTTTTTTTAAGCCCCCTTGGCGACCCAGAATGCCTTGCGGTTCAAGATGGCCACCACATCGTCGAAGTAAAATATTACAATACAAAACCGTTAAACCAATATAATTTGCTTGCCAGATTCGGCCACTGCATCTTATTTCGTGCTAACTAATTAAAAACTGATCAAGAAACATGATTTTAATGCCATTTTCTTCAACTATTTCGCTACTACTTATTGTCCTCGGTACGGATTCACTTTTTAAATTCAACCGTTAAAACAAGCTTTCAAAATATGCGTGCAATATATAAAACGGGAAAAAAAGAATACAGAGAGAGAGATACTTGGTAAGCAATTACTAATCAATGTTATAGCTAACTTCATTAAGAGAGATTGTCTTAATTTTTTGGCGATGACTAGAAGATTAGACAGGCAATGGCACAATGTACCGGTAATTTCGATTACCGACAAAGTCGACACGAAAAATAATTTCCAGAACGCATGTACTTTATTGTCAGGGTTTATTGTGTTTTTTTTGACAATATTTTGAGGGGAGGAAATAGAATGATTGAAGATGATTGTAGGTTTTTTAAGAGTCACGGTATGTTTGAAGGGAACTAAGGTGAAACATCGAACCGAAATGGGCTCCGTAATCTTTGAACCTGCGGTGAACCTTGACATTCGTTTAGCAGTGAAAGAAATTTTATTATTATTATCATTTGTTTTTTAACTCTTTTTATCTGGTTTTTTTTTTCTTTTTCTTTTTTCTTCTTCTTTTATCACATCTTTCATTACCAAAAAGAAAAACAGTGCCCGCCATGCAGTTACGACGACTGTGAATACCCGATAACTGCATTACTTTTTATCTCTTTTTATATGCACTTTGATGATTAAATATTTTTGAAAATGTTTGGATAGAAAAGCTTGCTTCTTATGAAACTGATCATTGTTTCCCTCGAGTTTTTTGTATCGCTAAATACGTATCGTGTAGCGTCTGCGATAAAATACGGTTTCTATTTTTAACCGTTTGATTTGAACATTCTATTTGAATTTTTGAGGCATCTTTTCAGTTTATATTTGAACTTTTCTAATAAGCAAGGCAGAACGACAAGCTGCTATATATACCTTAATTTCCACGAACCAGAAGGGATTCAATAACAACATTTGCTTTAAGAGTAAATATTATTTTACGAATGTACTTGAGTCGGTCCAAATTGTATAGATCTTTGACGCGATTATTTAATTTTGACTATAATTTTGTCATATTCAGCGTACGTGTCTGAAAAAAAACATTGTTTAGTTGTCTCTGCCGGGAAAATAAAGACAGAACACCTTTTAACTTTACGGAAATTGGAGTTGAAAAAATGACAAACATTTGTCAGAAAATAGGAATTTTGTACCGGTAAGAAAGTAAGACAAGTAGTCATGATCAGTTTCACTCGAACAAATAATTTTTGTAAATCAATAAATGAAGTTTTGACAACTTCAAAAGTGAAGGATAAAACTGGGAAAACGATTGAAAAATAGATTAATTGGACTGTTTCTTTTAGAAAAAATTGTAAATGATCTCATGATCAATTTTCATTTTGCAGTTTCGAGTGTTTTCGATTGCCGGCGCCATCTTTTATTCTCACTTTTTACTCTTATTTTCTCTTCTTTCTAGCGTTTTCGTTTAAAGCGTTTTGTGTTCTTTTTGTTTTAATTTTTTCCCTTTCTTCTTGTGATACTAAGACTATTTTCAAATACAGGAATAGTGGCAATCATTTTCACACCAAACCGACGAAGAATGATTGAAATTATGACCTTTCTTCCTTGTCCTTTTTTAGTTCCGTTCCTTATTCCTTTCTTTCTTCGTAGTCCATTTAAGATATTCTCGTTCTTCTTTTTAATGAGCTTGAATTCAGGCACAATACACTAAAAATTGTCTTGTTTAAGTTGTTGGCTTAGTGAAAGTTTAGCTGCAATAATCTAGATTTTGGCGTTGAAAAAAAAATTGAAGCTGGAAAATACACGCAAAGGAAATATCCAAAGCCAAAGGCAAAAAGTGCAAAGCTAATTTAACCAATTATCCTAAAAACTCAACAACAAAAAAAAAATTATTTATCAACTAAAAATTTATCTAATCCGAAAACAAAAATGAAAACGGGGAAAATTATTACTGGAATTATAGAATAAGTTGGACTGAAAAACCTCGTCGTTCTCTCGGTCCTGAAGATAAAATTTTTATCCCTTCATGATAACCTTCACGACGGAAACAACGCTTCGATGGTCGTCAAAATAAAAGCTAAAAATAGACCACTACTTCTACTCTTAAGTACAAAGGATGAATTTATTACAAAATAAGTAACATATATTTCAGAAAATGGTCAAATAAACCTGCAACTCTAGGGTTTTTTTTCTCCTTTCCGTTGTGAAGCGTTCCTGGTACGAATGTCTTAAACTGAGGGAAATCTTCTCAGTCGTGTATTATTTCTTTACAAAATTTATCAGTCAATGAAGACTTGGGAAAAAAAACAATTTTCTCTCCATTGCTCTTAATTTTTATTCTCTTTTATTCGATAAAACAGATTGGAATTCGAGATTTTTAAAGTAACATTAACGAAACATAAGCGATATAAGATTCAAACCAGAAGACTGTGGTTCTGAATTGGCAGTGCCGAATATGTCTCAGAGCTCCAAACTTACATTGTAAAACCAGTCGTTTATTTACAAAGAAGTGATTCATATTAATGATAAAGCTAGCAAATATTTATCTTTATATTAGTTACATTGAAAAATACCGAACTTGATTCCAAAGAAAACTAATTCGATAATCAGCAATATTGGCCATTTGAAATTTTCGTCTGAACAATTGATAATTTCTTATTTTAGGAGCAATCAGTGTAACCAGACGGCGTTTTTCATGGATTCAAAACATGTATTATCTACATATACATCAGCATTATCTGTGTCTGCTATATTATATACCAAAATCAATAATTCTACTTTACAATTTTAATTTTAAGAAATTTTGAGTCGAATGAAATGGTAGACAGACCTTTTAATTTCTTTCCAATATGTAAAAGGAAAGCAGAAATGAAAACTGTAAAATTGCAAATGTCGTTTAAAGAGTTTTTTTCTCTTGTCTTGCCTTTGACCAGCAAATCTTTTTAATTTTTTTTTTCTATATTCAGCCAATTATTTCTTTAATTAAAAGCATGTTCTTTGAATTCTGTTTTCTTCCTGAAAGCCCCACAGGCTGAATACATCATATAATGTCTGAGTGTCGATTCAAACCTTTCCACATACATACTCCAAATGTATTATATATGTACTTCCCAAAAGACCAATCTTATGTCTCAATTTGACTTACGACCATTTAAATTTGTCTGATTTATGCCCACATGTGTGATATCTTTTGAAGTCCAGGCTCATAATTCAAACATCATTTGGATCATTTTTTGCGTCGTTACTCTTTGTCAGGTTCACCTGCTGCCTTAGAAGAAACAACTTGCATCTCGAAAACAGAGCTAGTTACATCCGTGGTAGTTGGTGTTTGTAATATTTCGATTTCGGTAATGTTTTCGTTTATATGTATCTCTGTTGCATTGCTTCCGGCACAGACAGTGGGGATTTCTGCGTTGCCAGAATTTGACTGCGATGCAGACACACAATTATCCGTTATAGTTCTCAAATATTCCAAAATATCTTTTGGCTCTTCTTCTTCTTCTTCAGAACTTTTAGTGTTGATGAAGGATTTAATAGTTCGCGTAATTTCTTTCCTAAGTCGCCTATTTAGAAAGGTATAAATGTAGGGATTCAATAAAGGACCCAGGTACAACATCCAGGAAAATGCTAGCTCGGCCATGGGAGGGCAGAAATCCTGGCCACTATACCAGGACCCAATATTGCACACCACCATTGGCAATCGACTCGCAAGAAAACTACCAACGATAACAGAAACTGTAATTATTGCTTTGATGTTGCTAGTCGACTGGGCTTTTGCTACTGACGTGAACTGTCCATCTTTGGACGTTTGGAACTGGATATTCCCCGGTCTGATTTTTTTAGCGCTTTGCAGAGCAGCCCGTACACTCTTATGGTACATGACAATAATAGCACAAGCGGGTAGAATAAAGCTAATCATTAGATTGAAGAAATAATAGGTTCCCAACGCTCCACTCAATGTCCACTTGAATCCACAACGAGATTGCTGGGGAAGGAAAGAATAGTTCAGTTCTCCGATATTAAAAAGCGGTATGCTTGCCCAGAAGGCTGCCTGTACCAGCACAAATCCCACGACCCATAGTAAATGTTTTTCGGCGATGTTGGCAGTGTGGCTCATTGGATTCGCCAGTGAATAATACCTATCTACACTGATCACCGATGTTAGAGTCGCCGTAGCGATGTATAATGTCTGGTAGAAATAGCCATGGAAAGTGCAAAAGCCTTCGCCGAATTGCCATGAATGCTTCTTGTATGAGACAATCGAGAAGGGAATGACGAAAAGAGAAACTGAAAACTCCACCAATGCGAGAACGGCTACGAGAAGATTGCTCACAGTTCGTAGAGACGGCTTGAAGAACATAAGTAGGATGACAGCAAGATTGCTCACAGCGGCTAGAACATCTAGCAGAGAAAATATAACCACGAAACCAGTGTTCGCTTCGTAAAAGACCATTATTCAACGACCGAGTCAAAATCGTCTCGGTCGCCAAGAACAACACACTTTAGACGTCGTTTCTCCTTCAAAATTATTTGTATAAGTTAAACTCATGCAAAGAAACGATCTTTGAATTAAGTTAGCCCAGTGTGGTCCTCACTTTAGATGTTCACACAAAACAGTGTGCTTTTATTTGCGACAAATCAAAATCGGACCCCCCAAAAAATATAAAGAACTACGTACGCATGCGCTAAATTATAACATACCGATCCAAGCAAGCAATCACATCAAAATGCAGAAGTTGAGCCCAGAGTCTAGTTTGTTTTCGTCTTATTATTTTCTTCTTAATTAACATCTGCCATCTTGTATTTGGATTTCGCTTTTTAATGAAGCTACGCAAATGAGGCCTGAGGTTTTTTTGTTTGCCAAGTCTGTATAAAGTAATTCAGTCTGTCATTAAACCATATATACCAATAATTTTGACTTCAAAAGACAACTCGAGTTGGGAATTTCATTCATTATTCTACAGCTGTTGGTGTATATTCGTGTTATCTCAAAAAATCCTTGAGTTTGCCAACGCCTGGTAATTGATGTCATCGTTTGAGAACAATCAGTTAAAGACCTACACGCGTCACTAACATGGTTATTTTTAAAGTTCATTTCTGTGGACGGGACAGAAGTTTCGCGCGCGGCGCTGATCAATTATAATTTTGATGCAACTAATTCGTTTTATATTATCTTATCAGTTTCATCAAAATTGTGCCTTTTTATTTGATCTCATTTTATTTTATTTTGCTTTGTCTTTTTTATCATTTAACTTAAAATTCTTTTTTTTTTTTTTTTTTTTTTTCAGTTTGGTACAAAATTTTGCTTTATGTCATTCAGCTTTATTTCATTTACTCTCGCAGTTTATTTATAAATTTCTTTCATTTCTTTCTTTGATTTGAATTTCTTTATTTTCTTTGTTTTTAATACTTGCTTCGTTTGTCCATAGTTGATTAAGGTACTTTCTTTTCCTGTGTATACGTGCTTTATCATGTTATTAATCTCATTATGATTTATAAATCCAACACTAGCGGTCTATCATCAATGCTGCATTCTGATTGGATGATTTAATGTAGGCTATAAATAATAGCCTACTAGTATCGAAAAGTGCCGGCTTTGAAAGCCAAAAAAATGAATTTAACTTAATTCAAGACTTCTTTGCCTCTAAGTATTTGACCAACTAGTTGGATTTGACTCAAACAATTAGTCCTCTCACCATCACGTGGCCTATAAGTCAATAACCCATTCGTGCTCGAGGACTAATTACTAAATACATATGACGTCAAAAGCTTGTTTATGAGGGGGCCAGAGTGGTGAAGAACGATACGAATTTGCACTAATTTTACTCTGCAGCTGATTCGATATCTCTGATATGTCTTGTTTACGAACATTTTATATATTAACTGGTGTTTATCCTAATATATATATACGTGGTATTTGTTGGCTATATAGGTGGAGGGCAATGATGAAGGGCCTATGTTATTCCCAAGGGAACGAACAGGACAACTAAGCCAGCATTTGTTGGCTATGATGCCTTTCTGTGTTTTAAAAATACAATTTTTTCGCAGTTTTATTTGTGTATTTCTACGACCATGATTCCTTGCAACAAAACAAAGGATTGTTCTAATGTGACTTCATAGTGAGAGCAATTTTGCGTTCAATAGTATCCGAGCTTCATTTCTGTTCTTAGTTTCTCAGATTTTTAGTTTTGTGTGTGTGTGTTTTGCCTAAAGCAACAGCGCGTTTATCTTTATTTCGTGTAATGCTTGTCACAATAATATGCTAATATTATGCCTGGGGCTCTGACGTAGACTGGTTCAATCAAAATATACCGGTCACCGTACCACATCATCCGAGACTCGGTAGGTGCAAGCAAACTCTAGCCTGCGTCACATCCGGATGTGACGCAGGCTAGCAAACTCATTTTGCGATCAAATTGGACGTCTCATGTCTCAATTTTGAGTTAAGGCTCTCGGAAATGCGATTTCCATAGTTTTAAGGGTCATTTGTGGCATGTACCAAGGGAACTGCCTGCTTTGCCTTTATAGTGGCTACGGCCATGCAAGGAAACCGCTTTCGTCAAAAAAATAAAAAGGTCTGACCCTAGCTTAAATTATAAAAAAAGGTCATATTAGCACTGATATCCCTCTCCTTTGAAGCCAAGGCCTTCTCCCAATAAAAAAGGTACCTTCCACAAGAGATACAAATACTAAAAAGGATTTCAAAAATACACCTGTCTTATTAACCTTGAATGGGTTTACATTTTTAGATGAAGTTCATCTATCTTATCTATTTTTCTATCTATCTTTTTACGTCTTTATCATTGGCTTCAAAAGGCATGATTTTGATGAATCGGATGTAAAAATGGTGCTCTCTCTTAACTTCCTCTACCTGTACAGAGGAGGCGTCAATGGGCCAGATATAATAATTACGTAACAGATGACTTAACTATTAACAGAGTTAACTCTGCTATTAACAGCAGATTATATATATGATATATTCGTAGCAGCTCGACCTAAAATCGTTCATTAATAATGTCAGAAGAAGACATTTTGAGCTTCAAATTAAAGGCCGCGTTTGGACTCCTGTTTTTCAGATTTCTGGGTTTTTTTTATCACGACGAATTGGCCATTTACTGAATAGAATCATTAAGCAATTCCTGTCGATAGCGCAGCGAGTTATAGATTTATCAATCCGATGAATGAAAGAAGGTTGTCACCTTCCGAAACGCCATTGAGCTGTCGAATGTGAAAGATGTGAAAAAAACATTGAAATGGTCTACTACCATATTATCGTTGAAGTGCGACCCACGATGCTCAATGTCTTGTTGTTCGCCGACTAACATTTAAAAAACACTAAAAAACAATATCTTGATGGAGATTTTAGGCTGAATTAAATATATATTTAAATCTTTTAATTCTCTAAAATCTTGAATTTATCTGTGTAATATTCATAATAAAATCATGCCATATTTGAATCATACTTCAAGATAAAGCTCACAAAGGTTTCTCTTTAACCCTTAGTTAAGACGGTAATCCTCCTGAAACTGTTGCCCGCAACGCTGAATACCAAGGACGATCCCACTGCTACGAATCAATCAACCCCTGGAAATGTTGGCACAACGTTGAATACCAAGGACAAACCCACTACTAAGAGTCAATCAACCCCTTGAACTGTTGCGCAAAACGTTTAATACCAAGGACAAACCCACTGCTACGAGCCAATCAACCCCTGGAGCTGTTGCGCGCAACGTTGAATACCAAAGACAAACCTACTACTGCGAGCCATTCAACCCCTGGAACTGTTGCGCGCAACGATGAATACCAAGGACAAACCCACTACTACGAGCTTATCAATCCCTGGAACTGTTGCGCGAAGTTCTCAGAAGCTTAAACTTTTTTTATCAAATTTGATTGTGCGGAACGTCGTTTTGTTGTACTATTAATTCATGCTATAGTTGTCTTCCTCTACGTTTTTGCTAAATTAACTTGACATTTTGAATACAGTATCATAATGGTTATTGAACCTTTATTCAAACAAGGTGGCCCATTCAGCTAAAAGCTGGAATCCAGAGAGGGGTCCCTGTATAAGAATTTTGATTCAATCATTTCTATATTTTATAACAATTTTTTTGAAAGGTTATTTTCTCTAAACAGCATATAGTTTTCAATAAATCCTTTTTGGAATTTTTTTGCTGTCTACAACTAGAAAATATAAAGCCAACAAACACTGGAGACGGAAATACTGAATAAATTAATTGTGTTTATTTATATCACGCTGTACAAAGATATTGGGAAAGAAAAGCAACAAGCTCAAAAAATCTGACAGGAAGCCTGGTATACATTACATGATTGTCCAACTTTTCATACGTCAATAATATACCTATAACACATAGGAGAGTGAAAATACAAGTGTTTTGATTTATCTGAGAAAGGAGTTTACCATCGAACTTGTTAGATTAATAATACTAAAATTGCAAAGTTTTATAGAGAATGCCCTTTTACTGATTCAGAAATGAATTTTTGAAACTTTAAGCATTTTCTTTTTGCAAAGAAATGTATGGGCATGGCATACACAAAAGCCTCGTTATCAGGCTGGGCACATACATTTCTTCGTAAACATTCCAAAAAATACTGAGTTTCAAAAAATGTATATCTTCTTCAGTTTTAAGGGAAATCTTAACGAAATTTTGCAGTTTTACTTAACTATGGATGTGACAAATTCGATAGCAAATACCTTTTTCAATTAACTCAAATATACTGCCATGCAAGCATGATATAGGAGTATATCACAAGAAAAAGCCAAGTTAGCATCTTAAATTGACTTTCACATTTTTAGAAATACTAAGGGTATGTTTGGCAAGTTGCTGGTTTTCGATTAGTCAAGAAAAGTCTTTGCATCTCATCATCTGCTCTGCATAGTGGTAAAATACAGACCAGCATGTGCTGTCAGCCAGAAAAATTCTATGGAAAACTTGTGCTTTAGCAGATGAATATTCTGAATGAGATAGCACTATGAGAATGGGAGGACCCACATAGCAAGCATGTGATATAATGTTATCATAAAAATACGATGAATCACACCCAATACAATATAGATAGAACGACAATAATATACAATAGAGTGCAAACAATTAATCCGTGAAACACTAATTACTAAATAGTACAAAATAGTGCTAATTAAAATAATAGAAAACAATGGAATTTGCTTGAAATTGTGGTATTTAGTATTACTAAAGTTTCATGGTTATATTGCTTGCATTCTAGACTTTCTGAACACATTAAATCAACTGAGGGTGCTATGTAGGTTTTCCCCCATGAGAATCATAACCCAAAATGTTTGGGTGCTTTTTGAAAGATTTCTATTACATCTTTAGGCAATGGCAATATTTCCTCTAAAACAGAAGTCAATGATTATGGTGTTAATGTTGCTAGTGGCTACACAACCATATTTTTTTCAATCTCGTTCAAGAAAAAAAGATTGGGTGGTTATCCCTGTGGTTTATTAGACTTGCTACAGTATTAGTATGTCAGTAATAATTTATAAAACTGTCTTAAAACTACTCATTTCTAAATTAATAATCATGGAGTGATTCATAATATATCGTCATTCAGTCAAATTCATTTTCAAATCAATTCTTCTTATAATGGCCCATTTTCGCTATTCTAGAAGAGTGCTTGCACACATTATAGGCGCTCCAAGGAAACAGCCTGCATGCAGACGGCAAGGTACAAATTGGGCTACATACAGGTTAAGGAAACATGGAATGATTGTAACTATTTTTCCTTTGAGCCTATATTGTTGTTGACTACTCAACCAAAATAACACAAATTGGCTATTATTTTAAAGTTTAAATTTAATATTTAGAGCAAGCCCCTGTCAGAGGTAAAGCAGCAAGATGTATCTATCACACTCAGTGAATAGTTATCGTATTTAGTAAAAATTTGTCAACTTGTTATTGAAATTTGTTAATTTGTTCTGCATGTAAGTGATGACCATAGTCAAAACTAACAAATGATGGTTGCCTTTCCAGAGAGATTCCCCTTGAGTTAAAGGCTTGTCAGATCATAGAATTTCATGTGAGGTTATTAAAAACAAAAGAAATGAACCAAAAGACCAAAATTGGAGCATTAGTGACAATAAAAAAACAAAAAATATCTTGTTCGCATTTATACATTATAACAAGGCTAAAAACAAAGGCTGATCCTTCACTTTCCAGTATAACTTTGACCAACTATTTTGAGCCAGAAATGGCCGAGCTAAAACTAATTTTGGCCAGTAATCATGGCCAGCTTTTATTTGAAGCCCTGCATCAAGATGTCACAGGTCTATGAATCGACGTACTACATAACTGATCATTATGATCCATAACAATAAATGTTGTGTTAAAATAATATTATTAGATGAACAAAACTATAAATAAATCATTGGGAAAGAAGTAGAATCTGGATGTTTCTTACGTGCAACAATAGTTAATAGATTATTAGCTATGGTGCAACAAAACAACGGTTCCAAGTTAAAAAAAACTTTGTAAATCAGAATAAAAAATTTGAAAAAAAGTCTGTAGTTCTAGAACTGTAGTCTTGTTACTATTCACTGAAGAAAATCCAGAATATTTAGATCGATCTATTACAAGGACAAAACATCGAAGCAGAAAACTCTCTCCCATTCATTTAAACACAAAGGGTATTAATTAAAAATCTCAAAATCAATTCTAAATCAAAATTCAAATCAATTCTTAAAACTACAGAGAAAAGTTTTCTCACATTGGCAAAAAAAAATTCTTAGTAGGAAAAAATATTGATACTTTATGATGAAACTTCTAACCAAGCTTTATGAATGTACCTCAGTCTCCGTCTGTACTTTGTCAATGCATTTCAACCATGCATGAACTCCCTCCATCAGAAAACAAGCTCAAAATACACATTTTATCAAGTAATGTGCTCGACATGCAGTGCCTAAGGAATGTGAAGTTTTTGACAAGTTTCTTTTTGGCTGAATCAAATTGTTTATCTGTGTAACCAGACACAGTCATGATGGTATTTCAGCTTTAGTTCAATTTACAGCAAAACACATCCCTTTTTCTTCTTCCTGTTCTTGGCTTCTGGAGTTTTTCTGTTTATCTGTCTTACCAAGTCATAAAATATCTCATTGACATTGATTTTTAACTTGGCTGAAGTTTCCAAGAATGTGCTACGAAAAAACGAGGGGAAAATCATATTTAAATATATGTATTCTTAAAGAATCCTTGGAGAGAATCAAAGCATAAAGCGTTTTCAAAGTTACGCCATCTTTCACACTCACTCCTAGAATGGACTAGGAAAGAGTTTGATCTACATGTGAACTCTGAGAGCAACAAATTTAAAGCAGGCTGCTGAATGAAACATTCATAATGATAGCTCCCTAGCTCATTTACTGCTTAAACGAAACATTAAACTTACCAGTTTGAAAATTGCTTAGCTAAATTTTGACCTTGATCTTTACCTACAACCCTTTCATCTTCTAAGTCGCACTTGTTCCCAACAAGAACCATGGGAACCTAGATATAAGAAGTTAGAGAAGTTAAAACATTTCATCCTTTATTCTTGCCCTACACTCAGGAAGTTGTGTGTCACTAATGGAAATCCTCGAGGGAATTATTTAAATAATATAGCAAAATGTTTCTAATTAATGTTTCTATTTCTTCATTTCAGTTTAGTCATTCTCATAAGAGCATTGAGACTTTGTAGAATGCTCCTAATAAAGTATTATCATTATTATTATTATTATTATTATAATCAACTACTAAATTCTAATTCGATCTTTGGGCTTTCATTTAGTTTGGAGCCTAGCTCTGCTGTGATTGTCCCACACTGTGATACGACAGCAAAAAGCTTTATAGTTTTTTTAAAAATTTTTTATTATTAATTATTGATTTGATGAAATTTTAATCATTTTCCCCCTTCGTTTGTTTGCTTTTATGTGTAAATGCGTATTTGCCTGTGTCTTCAATTCAAGTAGTTAGTTGTAAATTACCCATTTGTAGTACGATTTACAATATTGTAAGTGAAAAAAAAAAAAAAAGAAATAAAGTTTCCATTATTATACTATTAACAACTCTTCCACACTTACATCATCAGTATCTTTAACTCTTAAGATTTGTTCTCTTAAATCTTGAAGATCATTGAATGTTGATTGAGCTGTTATGGAGTACACCAAAACAAATCCTTGTCCATTTTTCATGTATAAATCACGCATTGCTGTAAATTGTTCCTGTTGAAAAAAGGAAAAAAAATTTAATTAATGCTACTTTTATAAATGACACTTTCAAGGGTTGCTCTTCCTTACTGCATACAATAACTGAAATAAATGCATGGTAGTTAATTTCATTTCATATAATATTAAACTTACATGTTCATAGTTTTTTAGATAGGTATTATTTTTATACAGATTATTACAATATATACATATATGTCTTTTTCTCTTTTCTTGGACCACAATGTAAACTACTAGTTCCCCAGAATGGCTTATAGGGTCTTAGATAGGTGTCCCCAATTAGTTTATTTTGTAATAAAAACGATGTGACACATTAATAAATTTATTATTATTATTATTAATTGTGTTTATCCAATAAATTTATTATTTATTAGTATTAAAACAAACTCAAATTTATTGACAACATGTTCATATAATTTTTGTTTTTTTAACTGACTTAATTATGACATTTATCAGACCACATACTTCTGAGATAATATATGTACATATCAAAATTTTGTTCCAATAAAATTCATGCTTCAATGAATTTATCATAATTTATTTTTTAAATACCTTGTCCTTGTTAAAGTAAAAAAAAACTACTTTTAAAAATTTTAAGGGATTAATGAACATACGGTTTTAAAGCTGCTTAGCATCATCATTCTCTAGTGAATGATTAGAATATTGCAAGATATAGGAATAAAGATAAATTCCTAAGGGATAAAAAAGCTTGATCTAGTTTTTAAACATACATGTAAAAATTAGTCGCACCCGAGAAATTAAGACCAAGAATAAAACTGTTTAAATGATTCAATATATCAATGACTTAATAATGAAAACTTCATATATATATATATATTATGTCTTTGTTAAAAATATGGAGCTTTCAGTGGACTTTTAAGCACATTGTATAACTCAAACTAATTGGTGAATAGGATTTTGCTTCAGTTATTAAAACGGTAAGTGGAACCAAAAAACAAACAAAAAGATAATAGAAAAATTAAAATTAATTAATATCAAAAGTACACAACTATTAACGGCTTTGCATTATTAGCAGTTAGAACGAGATTATTTAACCCGTGAAATAAAAATTATTAGTCAACGTGTAATAGTCAAATAGACACAAAAGAAAACAATGGAATTAGGGTCTACTAAAGCGTGTTAGTGTAATATCTATTTCACGGGTTTAGTGACTTCACTCTAACATACATGTATGTAGCAGAGGTTAAATTAATGATTGCCTAAGAAACTAGAAGAGGCCACCCACAATAAGAAATTGTTACTAATTCCAATCATGGTCATTATCATCATATCATTTTGCATTCATGTCAAACTTGATAGAGACTTATTTAGCATGAATGCCTCATTCAGATGCTTGTGTGAATAACATAATTTTTTTTTGAAAAGTTTATTTAAGGGACCAATAGGTCAAAACCAATGCACCTTTATACTGTATGTATATCTCCCCCTTATAGAATTTAAAATATTATCTTGAATAAAGAAAAATGCAAAAACCCAAAGAAAAAGCAATAAACTGTCTTTCTAAGTTATAGCCAACTCCTTGAAATTATCCTGGATCTGCCTACTAAGGATTAAGGAAATATGAAATGTTCAGTCTTTACTAAACACATAGTTTGATTTGGTATACTGATTGAATCAGTTACTATTTCAATGCTATATAATTTGACAAGCCTTGCCTAACACAATAGTGTTTGTCATAACAAAATAATGAGGCTTTCCAGAATTCCTCAGTACCTTTTCTTTTTACTAGGGGAGTGGACTGAGGACTTTTTATTTCTGCTTCATGCCAAATTTACGGAGAGGTTTATCCGTCAGTAAATATATTATATTAAACAGCCAATGGCAACATTTTTGGCTCGAAATGGAAATGGAATCCCTGCAAGGGAAACAAGACGTCATATGCTTGCACTTTGTGCTTGCCAATTTCTCCTTTAAAGGGCAGGTAGAGAAAAAGAGTGGATGACTCGTAGCAAGTCTACAAAATAACCTGATTTTGACATTAAGGCAAAATAAATCAAGGGTGTTGTAATGGGAATGCACTTCTACCTGAACTGTATATCATAAGTGAGGGAATTAAGCTAAGGGTGGTGTAGTGGGAGTGAGCTCACCTCTTACCTCTGGAGTCCCAGGTTTGATTTCTGGGTCTTTTCAAGGCTTTTCTTTGGGTTCCTGATTTGCTTCCCTTATAATATACAAAACCCAAAAACCTAACAGGCCAAATTCCAATTTGTGATCTGTGAGTTAACAGTGCCGTAACTTAGTTACCTCTGATGTATCAGGTTCAATAAAGTCAAGGGGCCAAGGACATGAAGGTGTGTGATCCAGAGCTAAGTCCAGTATCAAATCCAAGGAAATAGATCCCACAAATTACATATGGTCTGGCATCTATACAGTATATGTTTCAAACTAAAACTTGTAACATGTTCTGACAAATTAGAGGTCATATCCTTGTAAGTCCAACGTTCTATTTCCTTTTAAGATGATAAATAATTCTAAAGACAGCCCATCTTTACTCAATTCATTTGATAATAGGTAATTAAGATTATACAACAGTTGTCTACAAAGCGAGGTGTCGACCATCCTCGTTTAGGATAGCGTAAAAAAAATTTTTGCCATTAAATAACTATGATTTTAAGTAGTCTAGCGATAGCCAAAATTATGAATACTAAAGGCATTTAAAAGGTTCCAGAGACATATAATAAATCAAATCAAAATAATATATAATTGCAGGTTAGACGTTGTGTTTGAAGCAAGTTATGTCTTGAAAAAGACTTGTTCTAGTATCGAAAGATTGTCCACATTTTATAACGCCTGATCGCCCACTGTTCGATAATTTTTGATTTAAAACTATATTAACTAAATCTTTAACTTCTATAGAAGATAAAAAACAATATTATTAGAGAATAGGAAAAGTCTTGTACCAACTTGGTGTAGACATTGATTTGCAAGACGTTTCCTGTTGATCGCTTGCGGTTTGAAATTCGTAGAACGACTTTAATAAAATCAAATATCGAAAATAAAACTCACTGTGCCTGCTGTATCAAGTATTTCCAACATACACTGTTGTGCATCAACTTCCACTTGCTAAAAGAAAAAAGAAAAAGGAATCTTTAGTTGATATTTCCTCTAAAAATTCTCCCCAAGTGTTATTCATGGTCTCGTAAAACCTCAAGGAAGTCGATAGTTAGAAATCTTAGTTTAAAAAACGGCGAAAATTCGTTACCTTTCGATAAGAATCTTCAATCGTTGGGTCATACTTCTCGACAAATATCCCTTGAACGAACTGAACTGTCTATAAAGAAAAATAAAAATAATAATTGGTTAATAGAGCCTCCTCTTGAAAGATTTTCTTTGTATAGCCGTTGAACTGACTCGACAATTTTAAACTTGCAACGCCAGCCATTATTTCCGATCGAAGTAAAACGAGTTGCTTACCAGAGCACTTTTGCCTACACCTCCAGAACCAAGAACGACAAGTTTATATTCACGCATTTTCAAAAGAAACAGCTTTCAAAGTGAGGGACCTACAAGAAAACAAGGAGTCGCCATCTTAGTAAAGTAAAAACAACTCGGCCAAACCAAATCATTTTGGCTCGTTTTCCAAAATGGGAGGGGAAGCGAAGACAGCAAATTTACCTTATCTTGAGTAAGGGAGTCTAGAAAGCGAAAATTGTGGTTGTTTAAACAGAAAATTCAAGCCAACTCCTATATACACAAGACAAGTAGACGCTCCCAATCTTGGAAATAAGAACAAAATATCGGGCGTGTACGTCACTAAGTTATATATGACCTCGATCCTATGGGGCTATATTTAGGACTTACGGGGGTGGGTATAAAACATGACGCTCACAGTGGCCTCGGGATTCTTGTGTCTTTGGTCATCGGTTGCACTTAGAGAAAATTAATACAACTGAAAAAAAATCGATAAAAAATAATAATAAATGGATATATATATATATTCTAAATATATTTATCAATTTTTCGTGAAAGGTAAATTCAAGGTTTCTTGCATATCTAAATCTAATTGCCGAATCTTTAATCTATAAAGGTTGCCCATTCGACAGATATCAAATAAATATAAATCATAATTAAGAAAACAAAAAAACAAAACAAAATATTTCTTTTCCCGCCGGCTTGTTTTACTTTTTCAGACTGGCCATTAGTTAGATATAACTGTATAAAGTAGTTATTTTACCATCGAAATTTAAGGGTGAAAATTGAAATTGCATTTATTTCTTTATGGAGGAATTTTGATCTCTGAAGCAGACGTTTGTAGGGATTATTCCTAGGCGTTTCTAGGACAAAACATTTACTTTCCCAAATTTCATTTGAGTAACTTTTTATAAAGTATTTTTAATGTTGTAATCAAGAACTTTCTAAAATACCTGACTCGTTGTATCATGATTGCGTCACGAAAACACTTAACGATAAAGACGGTAACGCACGTTCACGTAACGCAGTGGTGCATGGTCTTTAAATAACGATCTTTTATTGATTAGAACGAAATGCGAGAGCTCGATACTTTGGAATCCTTCAAAAGAGCTCTGCAGCGAAAAACTTGCAATAGCACCCTTAAATAATTAGTTCTATAAATGAACATGTCTATTTTACATATTTACGCGTAATTAGGATACATTAATTAGCATAGGTAGATCGGATAGGTAGGTAGATATTAATATAAGTAGATAGCATATATAATTATATATTATTACATATCAAAATAGATAGTTTTATATTCTTTATTCATATTCATTGCTTTAATTCTAGCACGGCACGCCTGACAAGTAGTGTAACTGAGTCGTTTACCATGGATAAATAAAGTTAATTCCTTCATTAAGTCTAGGCCTACCCCTTCTCAGGCCTTCCCCCTCCCCCTTCCCTCCTCCCCCTTCCCCCCTCCCCCGAGAAACAGTTTTTATGAGAAGGTGGGATTTTGTAAGGGCGTAAAAACTTGTGCGCGTACCTATGGAAGAGTGCACGCAATCGAACTATGCCCATGACGTCCTTAACTCCACCTATTTCATTAATTAATCAATTAATTAGAGTTGTGTCGACTAATTAACAAAAGGCGTGTTAATCAGCTTTAATGCACATACCGTCATAATTTTTAGAAAATTGATTGTAATTGTAAGATATTTTCAACTTGAACCAATCATGCAGATTCAAAAGCGGATTCTTTGTTATTTATAATTAGTGGACTAATTAGTGCTAATTAGTGAACAGTACGCTAATCAACTTTGATAGGGTCTTTGAAGAAATTAACTTTCGTTTGACTCTGCCCCCCCCCAAAAAAAAAATCGCGGGTATGATTTTAGTGCCATGTCGTTCCTGTAACACGCACACGCGCGCCGGGAGTGTTTCGAATGTCGACGTCATTTCCGTGCTGTATACGTAAAAGTCCTGGTCAGCAGTGTGCACAATAAGACTATATAGCGAACCAATCATCGTTGCAGCAGTTTTCCCAGTGGAATTCAAATCTTGTACCACAAACCTGATAGTATCGACAATGGATAAATTTTCAGTTATTGCAAAGTATCGTGATTCGTTAGCCGGTCCCGCGATCAATCATTTGCCTCTCTGTCTGCCTCGGTACCGCGGTAAATAATTGCTCGTTCGCCACATAAAATTATTTTCAGTCAGCCTCATGCAATAATTGCTTCAGCTATATGCTGCACTTCAACATGCAATTAATGTCTAAAACATTTCATAGTCTGGGGAAAATAAGATACTGGCAAAGCACACTCTAAGTATTGGCGTAGCGCGGGGTACCGATCGTGACATATGTGTGAGTGGAGGGGCAGCGGAGGGAGCAATTCTTAAATTTGGCCACGGACAAGTTCGCGGAATTCAACTTTTGCGCTATATTACAGCTAATCGGCGAAGAGCATCAAGGTGAAAGAGGCTATTCAGAGGTAAAGGGGTAAAATGGGAGCTGCAGGGTATTCGCCTTTCTTGGACTGGAAAAATGGGATTTATGCACTGGTCAAACAAGACAATGAAAAAGGGAATGGGATTGATGCTTCAGCAATAGGCTGTGACTATGGGATTTGGTCAATATAGGGGCTGGGAAATGGAGTTAGGTCCCTCTATTAAATATACCGCTCAAGTTCACTCTATAGCGGCTAGCCCCCAACTCCGCTGCCACCAGAAAGGAGTGATTTCTCCGGCCACTAATATGTGCATGGCTCGATCTACCTCCGTATTGATTCGTTCTGATCCAAATCAACGCGCGCGGAATTCTTCGCTTGCACGTTACGTCATCGCGGCCATGTTGGTACCATTCAACAAAATATTTCTCATTAGCATCCATTGTTAATACCACAATGGCCGCCATGTTTTTGTCTTTTAACTCTCTTGGGAATGCTTGCAACCCATCAATAAGTATACGGACTTTTGTACAAAACCAGGATTGCGCGCATTAAAAAACACTCCCCCTTTTTTAGCTTGTCATATTTATAGAAAGCGCGGTATATGTATAATGGTCGATTATTTTGGGGCTTTTTTATAACAGACTGAAATAAGACTCTTAAAATAACATAGTAACTTGAATCAAAAGATTCGACGCAGTTATTTATAACCTCCGAAGTCCGAGTCGAATAGATGGGCGCGTCATTCCCTTCCCGAACTGAAAGCTAAATGAATTTCGAAGTTATTAGCTTTCCAAAGAACTTAAGATTCTTAAAAATTGGTCATGAAAAGATAAAAACAGAAAATAAATTACAATCACGAAAGCCTGAGACGTGCCGATCCAGATAATCACTGTAATCGATATTTCATCGTACAGTAATCGGGTCTCGTTAAAGTAATAATATTACATGGCCGATCGATCGGAAGGTGGTTTATTTGTGATTGATCATTCTCACTAAAAGCTGCAGTCAGTAGCGAAAAAAAATTGAAGAAACCTTACAGTATTTCAGAAACCTCGCCCATTTTATGTATAAATCGGCCTAAAATAGCAATGGAGAATATTATTAGCTCAAGTGAAGTAGCGGGTGTTGACTTGCAGCCAGCAAACGCGTCCAACGAGCCGGACTCGAAGTGTAGAAGTTCATCGAAAAGACGCTCAAAAACCCGCTCAAAAGTCTGGGAAAAAGTTGCTTGGTTTACTAGAAAGGCAAAAAGTAACAGGGAAAATAAAGCTGAAAGCCTCGAAGAAGCAGGAAAAGGAGTTAAAAGTCCATCGCTGAGTGTACTACGAAGTGAAGAACAAGAGGTTCCTGTGTTGAATTCCGCTGGAATTAAACTGAACTCTTTTTACAAAACAAAAACAAAATCGGGGATAAGAAAGACAAGGAGCTTTAACTATTTGAAAAGAAAGAAGTTAAAACATTTTGCCAGTGATGCAAATTCGAGTTTACAGGAAGATAATAATAAGGAAAACGCAGACCCAACTTCGACGAGTTGTCAAACAGCAACAGGGAATTTTCACGACTTTGCTGGATTTGGTCGAAAATGCTCTAATACTACTGCTAGTTCTACTCTATTGGTAAGTGAAATGGCAAAACAAATGAGCTTAAAACAAGAGGAACAGTTAAAAGGAAGTGTCAGAAGTTCATTGTCTTTGCCATTGAGTTTGTTGTCTTTGAATGAAAGACCTGTTCCTGACGTCTGTAGCCCAAGCTGTCAAGGCCTTCTTTGTGGCTGTAAGCCGAAAAATAAGAGTTTCTCAGGCCCGAGCTACAATAGTTGGCCCCGCAAGAAGCGCTTATTAGCTGCGAATCATTCCTACGAGGCTTTTTCCCCGCCTCAGAAGCAGAAAAGAATTTGTGGTCTTAGAAAAACCGCTACTTTTAGTGGATTCGACTCCTCAAAGTTGTGCCTCAAAGAGTTTAAATCAGATGGGAGTGAACTCAGAATGGGCAAAAGTACACCACTACTATCTGGAACCAACCAAATAAAAAACCAGAACGGATTAACAATAGGGGTTATTCACTTCTTTAAGAGTTCAGGAAATAATTATTCTATAGTTGGTAAAGATGGATGTATTCCGAGGGCAATATTGCCAAATGATGTGAAAGATTTGGATGTGTGTAGTAAGTGTTCAATAAAGCAAACAAGAGATGATAATACTGACATAGACGTTGTTGGAAATATTGGAATTTCAGATACTTTACATTCAAATTTATGTCTGGATGCTAAAATGTGTGATGACACTGAAGGGTTATCCTTGACGTTGCAATCCGATTTGCTGGATAATGAATTTTTTGCTGAAAAAGAACAATGCAGTGAGGAAAACAGAAACAATACAGAGAACATTTCAAAGGATTTAGATGAGAGTGCCAATAATTGTGCTATTGTGTCAATGAAAGAATGTTTTATGGTTAAAGACCCCTTTAATGAGGTCACTAGTCCGTCTTCACAACATCTCATCACAGCATCACAACATCAAGAAAACATTAGTCAACCAGACACACTGAAAAAAGACATTCATCAGTTATCTGAATCTATGCTTTCATCATCAGATAATGGACAAGTAATTTTGGAAAGCCAAGAGATAATTAGTAGCTCAGATGCAAGTGCTTTGGACTCAGTACATTTGAATTCGTTGAATGAAATATGTGCGACTGACAAAAGAACAGCTTATGCAAAGCTAGATATCATTAGAGAAATACCAGATAGTCTTGCTAAAGGGAATACTAAAAATATTGAATCACCCAAGGAATATGATGAACATAGTATGGCACAGACGAAGGAAAGTCCAGAAAGCAGTCAAGCATCAGAAACTAGAATCTACTGTATAAAAATAGAGGATCAAGTCACTGATTTTTCTAAGGAAGGCAGAATCAATTTCCAAGCTGAAACCAAACTTCAATCTCCAAGTACTTTGTCAGATCTGATTATTGAGGAGTTAAAAGATAGTATTTATGTCAAGGAAAATCCACTTTCCCAAAGTGAAGATAATTCAAACACATCAGAGATATTGTGTACGATGACAAATGATTCAGCACCTGAATCAGAAGAAAAAGATGAAACATCCGCTGCAGAGAAGAATACGATTGGTGATCCTTCACTACCATCAAACATGGCAACATCAGACGAAGGGAAATCAATATCAAAAGATGAAAATATTCTACCAAAAATTAAAAGTGTTAATTCAAATTTCTCCTCTAGAGTACCTCTAAAGTCTTCAGGTGGAAACAAAATACCAGAAAATAAAAGTAAAAACATTCTAGGAAGCAGTTTACAGCAGACAAGACGAATAGTGCTTAAACAAGGCAAGCCAAAAGTTGATGGGCCACATTTTAAGTATCAAACAGAAGTATGTCTTTTTTTTCTTTGCTTAAAATTTTCAAGGATGTTAATAGTGATTAATAAGCAAAGTCTGTGTTATAGGGATTAGTTGTTATAATTAATTTTGGTTATGCAGCTGTCAAAACAAAATTAAAAAAGGGAATGTATTTTTGGTCAAAGGACATTGAGTAATTGCTAAGGTCTTCCAAACCATTGCCTCCTGATTAAGCTTTCGATACCAGTTCAAATTCAAACTAAGAAGCTAATTTTTGCAGGGGGAAAATTCCAAAAAATTCAGAGAAAAACCCTTGAACACAGGCTTAAACCAACATGAAGCACCTCTGCTCAAAGATACCTCTCATTGGCAGTTGTCTTGATGCTGTGTGTTTTTGTATCTTAACATCATTGCTTAGAAAAAAAATGGCCAGTCAGTCGCCAGTCATCATCAGCAGCCAAAGTAGTCATACCCTGTTGCTGGCTCAATTATAATACTGGTCAAAATGATCGACAAGGCAAAGATTTGACTAGACAAGTTGACATTCTGTCCAGACATTGTCCAAAGACTGGCCACTATTTTAAGCCTTCTAATCTTGAAGTATAACTAATTCACTTAAACAATAATTCATTACAATATGTTTTGGTCCACAGACTATTTTGAACTGGTTTTCAGAATTCAATGATGAACAGAAAAATATACTAATCAAGAAACTTTTGGTAAGAATTCTTAAGAAAATATCAGTTGTACTTGTAAGTGTAAGGCCCGCTTCAGACATCAATCTTTTGCCGCGCCGAATCTAATTATTTACATTTAGTGCATGAGAAGAGTGACGTTTGAATCATTTGAAATCGACAGATTTAATTAAGGTCGGCAAAGAATTAAAGTCAACTGCATGAGTTGTGCGAAACGGCAAAAGACTGGCGTTGATTCAAATGTCTATCTTTTGTTGAGCCGAATCTAATGCATAAATTAAAAAGGCTCAAGATTTCAGCAGTTTTTGGTTTTTGTCAATTGCGACCAGCAACATTAAAATCAACGTTTGAAACGGACGTCGAATTTCAATGAATTTGAGTTGACTTCAATTCCAATTAAATTCGACACTGCAAAAGATCAACGTCTGAACCCGGCCTAAGTGTAAATTGTGTAGTTCCAAAAATTATCCATACCCATCTCACGGAGGAATTTTTTTAAGACACCAGCTACCCCCCAGAAATTCCAATTTTCTTCCATACAAACTCTGTAATTTTTGTTCTTTCTCTGACCCCCCTACTCTTCGGAAATTCCAAATTCCTCTGTGGGGTGGGTATGGATGATTTCTGGAACTACACATTCTATAGGGCCGTGCCGTGACCTTGGAGTGACGGCGTCTGCACCATCTTCATGTTGGTTTCGGGTATTTGATTGGATGGAGAGTAAATTCTTGCGCAATGTTATCAGTCTCACCATGGAATACACAGTGTCACAGCTGCGTTCATACTTCAAGCTTTTAATAGTCTTAAATTTAAAAAACCTGCTCAAATTTTGAGTTCCTATTATTGTGCTTATTGATTTCTTTGCCACAGGTATCCCAGATTTACCTGAAATTCTGTAGAGTTTACAAAGATCCCCTCGCAAACCTACCTTCCCACACACAAATTGCCATTGCTATTACATTCCTTAATCAATAATTTCTGTAATTTGTTGTTATGTGTAGGAGCAGTGTGAATTACCTCAAATGCACCTTCTTTCTGTCATTATGGAGCCAGTCCTTCACAAGACCTGTCCGTCGAATTGTCAAGACATGTTGGAATGGTTACCACATACAGTGACCAATGCTGTTATGTCATACTTAGATCCAGGTATTTTAAACATAAACTATTCTAATAAATAGATTATAATAATGATGGAAAATAAAGAAAAAAAATAGTCACTTACTGGAACTATTTTGAAACAAGGCGAAGTTTCGATTAGAGCCACTGGTCTTCATCAGGCATGTTGCTTGAGATGGATTTTAATGCAAATTAATGACAGGGTGGTTTTTCTTCCACTGAACTCCAATAGCCAACTTTTGATATTCTGGTTAAGTGATCTAGCTCAAAACAATCTGAGTCAAGGATCTGGGGAAACAAAAGAATGATCACAATTATGCTATTGTTTCCCCAGAGCCTCAACTTGAAATGTTTTGTGCTTGATCACTCAACCAGAATATCAAAAGTTGGCTGTTAGAATGTAGAAGTTGAATTTTGTGGAGGAATGAAAACCAGAGAAAAAAGAGAAAGTCCTTGAAAACAAGAGAGAACCAACAAGCAACCTTACTCACATATTTATAATACTGAGTCTGGGAATCAAACCTGAGTCACATTAGTCAGATGCGAGCACTCTTAAAGTGCATGCACTAAACCCGTGCACAATAATTAGTACTAATTAGTACTATTTCATACAGAATCCTTTGTTTTCTATTGTTTAGTTATCACTATTTAGTGCTAAAAATTAGTATAAGTTTCACTGGTTTAGTGCAAGCACTCTATCCCTATGCCACTAGTTATTTTTTCATGGGTAGCATGGAGGTTGGGAATATTTGCCTCTCTGCTCTCACTGGTAATAATAACTTTTTTATAGTCATGGGCTCAACACTGGATATGCATATCTGATGTACCAACAAGGGTGCGGAATCTTATGTAATATTTGTTGTGTCTTTCAGAAAGCCTTTGTAGATGTAGTCAAGTCAACAGATTCTGGAACAGCTTGGCAAGCAATCCATTGATCTGGAAAGAATTGTGCAAGTATGAAAATAATTATTATTCGAATTAACATCTGTTAGCCAAGAATTTATTAGTCTGGGCCCTGTTGAACCAAGGGTGGATAGCGCTATGGATAAATGTTATCGAGTGGATAAATTTATTTGATAACAGTATTTATTTGATAAGAATTTATCCGTCTGATAGTGCTATCCACCCTTCGTACAACCGGGCCCTGTACAGCAAGTGATAAAATTTTATTGAATTATTTAGGAGCAATGAATGGCAGTTATCCCGAAAAACTGAAGAAAAACAGATGATATTGCCTTGCGGCACTGTCCAGGTGAGTATATTAGTCTAATCCTTCTTGATTTTGGTAATAGCCAACATTTTTAGGAATCTCTAGGTTTCCTAGGGCATACTCGGCCAATGAAACATGCCATTGAATCTCTTGATTAGCATGCATGAAAATCTAGATTTTCTTTTCTGCCAGAAAATAAATGATTCCTGCATGTTAAGCTGCTAGAGTGCAAACAATATAACCGTGAAACTTTAGTGATACTAAATAGCACAATTTCATGCAAATTCCATTGTTTTCTATTGTTTAACTAGCACTATTTTGTACTATTTAGTAATTAGTGTTTCATGGATTAATTGTTTGCACTCTATTACATCTTTCCTTGAAATTGTTTTGTTTTAGTGGAAGAAGATGTTTGCCGAAAGATACCTCCTCAGAAAGAACTGGTTGAATGGAAGATGTAAAGTTAGAACATTTGAAGGACACACACAAGGTGAGTGATAATAATTCTTTAGTATTATCTACTGTTATATTGGTTGTGGCTCTAAATGGCATATTTAAAAAAAAGAATAAATTTCATTCATTGTGGTGCAATATTTTCTCATTTCACACCATAAGTCATACCCTTGAGAATAGGATTCTTTGTTTGAGATACAAGTCTCCATATTCACATGTCTTTTTTCGAAAAAAATGTTACTCTAGGGAATGAGATGTGGTATGTATTATTCTATAGTTAGGATAGAACATGCATGCTGATTGGTCAAAAACTGTTCATTATTAGTGAAAAGAGCACGGAAAAAGCTGTTTTGTTTGTTAAATAGAAAACATTTGATCACCACAAAACAGGTCTATTTACATGTAAACCTGATTTCAGGGAACATGGTGGAAAAAAGAGCTGTTCTATTTGTATATTTCATAGAAAGATCAAAATACATTGCAGTTTTCATGTAGTTTCCTAATACGTTTTTGCAAATCCTGTATGTGCTGCAGAGGTTGTCATTGTGCTGTAGATGGCATCAGCACTATGCTCAGTTTGCTAATACAACACACTTAGTTCTTTATCATCTAAAAGTGTGCTTAGTATTTTAATTGATTTCTCATTTCTATTATTTTTTTGACTTCATTTTTATTTTTTATTTTTTGACCTCATTTTTTTTAAATTTTTGACCTCATTTTTATTGTTTTTTTTGACCTTATTTTTATTTTTCTGACCTCATTTTTATTTTTTTACCTCTTTTTTTTTTTTTTGACACTTGGCAGGCATATCTTGTGTGCAATTTGACGACACTCGTATTGTAAGTGGCTCAACTGATAAGACAATCAAGGTCTGGGACCTTAGTCGTGATGATAGCCATGCTGTCCTGACACTAGCTGGACACTCAGGGACTGTACGCTGCTTGAATCTGAATGGTAATAGACTTGTCAGTGGGTCTGTTGACAGATCCATTAAGGTAATAATAGTATTAATATTATTAATAGTGCATTAACAATTTATTAAATTCTTGGATGATAAAGTTGAAAAATAAGATATAAGTTTGCAGCATTAAACTTCCATCGACAAGTTAAAATGGCAATTTTGAAATAATATTTTGACTAATCTAAGTCAATTTATGGCTAACTAACAGATCAAATAAATGGAATTCGACTTGGTGTATATTTACCCATTCGAGACCATGTGTCATTCTTTGCGTGCATTGTATCCATATATCTTTTCATCATAAAGAAATGTGCGTTTGTGCATTGTGCTGTTATAAAGCATGTTCCTCGAGCCAATTAGAAAGCAAGAATTATAATGAGTCAGTTATTTTAAATAGATTTCCAAAACCTTTTGATTGAGGGAAAGACCTAATTAACCATTCCTTGTATATTTGATATATTATAATTAATAGGTATGGGACTTGTCATTTGAGTCTTACTGGAGTGGAGCATCTTGTAAAGTGACTATGGTTGGTCACATGCATACAGTCAGGTGTTTACAGGTGAGATCTCTCAAATCTTTCACTTTTTTATTATTAAAACAATTATTGTTATTTTTGGTTGTTAGGGGAGGACAAAAACAACATTTGAAAAATGGCCTGTCACAGACAGTGTCTGGCTAAAATATATTGGCAGTTGTCTTAAAAAACACCTTTTAAACCATTCCTATTGGCTAGTCAGGAAGGGAGGGAGAGGAGAGGAGAGGAGAGAAAGAAAAGGAAAGGAAAGGAGAGGAAAGGAAAGGAGAGGAAAGGAAAGGAGAGAGGAGGGAATGATAGGAGGAAGGAAATAAGGAGGGGAATGAAATAAAGAAGGGAGGGAGGGAGGGAGGGAGGGATGGATGGATGGATGGATGAAAAAAGGAAGGTGCTGCAAATAAACAAAGGAAAGAAAAAAAAGGAAAAAAGTAAACTAAGGAAATTTATGATTCTACATTAAATTCATCTTTTTATATGCCGTCATTCTGCAGGTTGATGATGAAAAGGTTGTAAGTGGTTCATATGACAAGACTCTGAAAGTCTGGGACCTCAAGACAGGACAGTGTGAATTAACTCTAAGGTACACTAAACCGTTGTGAGTCAATATTAGCAATGACACAACATTTACCTAACTATCTTTTCTAAATTATTTCCATTCGGTCCTCCCATTGTGTGTACTGTCTTGTCTCTACCTGTACAGCCCCTTGTCTGATTTCAATATTTTAATTTCTAGAGGGCATAATGCAGCAGTCCTCTGTGTTCAGTTTGATGACAATAAAATTGTATCAGGTTCTTATGACAACACTATAAAGGTGAGATTAAAAAGAAAATATACAATTTAAATTGCTTATTCTTTCTATATATTATTAGCTTAAAATAATATTAGGTGATATTAGGGATATATTAGTCACAGGAAAACCCACTTATTGCAAGTGTCCATTTATTTTTTTTATTATTTATCCTACTTTATTGAAAATACAGCCAATCAGAATGAAGGAAAGCCAATATATATACTATTAGTTGATAATATTTCAGTCTAATAGTCTAATATTAGTTGCTTCCGGGAACAGTCATTGTGACCTATGTATTCCCTGGATGGTGTGGGATAAAAGAGTCAAAATTTTGCTGCTTGTTGCATGTTGCTTACTAAGCATGAAATGCATTACTGTGTATTCACTTTAATACTCTTGAAAATAATGTCAGCAGAGAAGAAATTATTCCAAAAAAAAAAACGTGGAGAAAAAGTTTGGAGAAATTCCATATTTTTTGTGACCTTTGGCTGATTGCATTCACATCACCCATGATGGTGCAATATTGGTATACAGCATACAACAAAACCTTTAACAACCTTTTTTGAAGTAGCTGTACATGTGTGCTCACCTGAAGGCTTGTGTGTACATGTTGCTGCAATTTTCACAAACATGCGTACTCTGTGTCGACTGCAAGCTACACCCTGAAATTTGGTTTTTTGCTGCCATCAATCAAACCCTATCAGTTGGTACCTTTCATATTTTTGATTGATGGCAGCAAAAAAAATTTCAGTGTGCCGCTTGCAGACACAGAGTTCCCATGTTTATGAAAATTGCAGCAAAAAAATAGACTTAAATGCCTCCTGGAAACATATTCCATGGTATACAACTCAAAAGTGTTGTGTAACTTAGTATCTAATATCCTTTCTTCGACTAACTAGTATGATAATATGTTTCTTGTCAGGTTTGGAGTCTTGATGAAGGTGAATGTTTAATGACCCTAGCAGGTCATCATGATGCTGTTACCTGTCTTAACCTGACCCAAGATGGCAGGAAGGTCATAAGTGGATCTCTGGATCATAACTTGAAGTTCTGGGACTTGGCAACTGGAAAGGTATCATGGGTCAGACCATAGTTAATTGCACTGCACATATGCATCATTGCACACACATTATCCCTTGGCTATGAATCTTTTTTTTTTATTTAACCATATATTTTCTAATCATTTACTCCAAGTATAAAGCATGGTTTTCACTATGACATAAGCATAAGCATAAGAACATGTCCTCACTATGACATAAGGCAACATAAGCACAAGCAGAAGCATATTAAAAACAAGGGGATTGCTTTGATCCTTGTGCTTATGCTTATGCTTGTGCTTATGTCGCAGTTAGGACGTTAAAAGAGAAGTGAGTGGGCTTGATATGCTTATGTCTGTGTTTATGCTTATGCTTATGTCGCTAGTGAAAACCACGCTTAACGGCTCATCTAGGGAGATCACAATGATAATTATATTTTACGATGATTTATGGAGTACAACTCTTAAAGGGAGTTAGCTATGGCCCTAAAAATCACATATGCAAACCCAGTTGACAGTACTTGAGCCTTTACTCAGTGAAGAAAAAAGGTTGTCTGTGATGTGGGAACCAGCCAGATGGTTAAGGATACAGGATACTCTAGTCGACTGCCTCCTGTTCATCACCCTCTCGCACAAAAAATCCCTCTAGTGCTTAAAACTGCAATATAGAATATATTCTTTTTAAGCAAAAAAAGTTAATCTAGTATGACAGTACTACTTATACTTTTGAATTATTTTTTCCAAAGCTATTACAGCGAAACATGAAGCACATGGTCAACGGCTTTAAATAAATGTTAATTTTTACAATACACCTTATTTGTGGTGTGACAATTGAATGTGACAAACCTCTATGGGAATAAACAGCTATTGTTTTGAAAAAAGTCAAGATATGAATGTTATTCCTTTTGTATCCTTTGGGATACTCATGAATTTTTTGAAGGGTAAAAACAAAAGAAAATGAATCCTCTGGTTTGTCGCACTGAATTGGGAAAACATTGCCACACCATGAATAAGGTCTGTTAGTTATTAAATAATTCATTTTTAAATGGGTACGGAATAAGAGATGCATATATCAAGATCAATATCCTTTGTTAATATGTAATTTATGATGTTAGGAAGAGATCAGACACTTTTATCTGATTCTAAATCTTTTTTGGCTTTTTTTTTGTAGTGTATTGGTACTCTGGACTGGATAAGATCAGAAGGACACACTGGTGTCATCAGGTAGGAATCAATTGATTGTACAGTCTTAAACACAAGACCTCTTCAGTCTAAGTAATCTGTTTGAGGGATCTAAAAACTAGTTAAACCCAGTTCAGTTTCTTTTATCGTAGACCAATGTGTCATTCCCAAGAGTATCATTTCTTTGTTTAATGTTTTTTGGATGAGGAAATAAATTGAATAATACTAGATGCAACTCTAAGATAAATTTTTATACTCAAGATAATGACGTGTGGTCTGAAAGCTAAGTGGTGTTGTCCATTATTATTTCATACATACGTAATACAAAATATTTTCATCACTTTGTCCATATGATTTAATTCTCAGGTGCTTACAGTCAGACAGCTGGAGAATTGTTAGTGCTGGTGATGACAAGACCCTAAAGGTATTGCAGTAATGAAATATTTATTATAATAACAGCGTTAGGCAGATTCTTACCAGTCCTGTGCTCATCTCATTCATGGTATTATTTTCCATGGAAACTCAATATTAAATTACCTTTTTTTGCTCAAAATTAGGGACCATTCAGGGATTCACTTGGTAGTCAACCAGCAGCAGTAAGGGGGACTCGCGGTCACCCCTCGGAATTACACGGATATTCCCCGTGCTCACGTAACAGCGTCCGAGTCGGGTATTACCCGCGCGCTGATTCCCTTACTGCTGCTGGGTACCGTAAATGGAGGTTAAGATATCCTTTACATATAGATGGACGCCATCACGAGCATTAGAAATAAGACTGTGCGCAAACTGAGAACTCAGGTGTTGGATCGCCTGGATGCTGACTTTGCCTTTACAACGTTTATGGAGGGCGATACGGACGAGACAATGACATATTAGAAGAGTGTATGGATTGTCCGCGCCTCGACAACCATGTTTCGACTACCTTTTCTACTGGTAGGCACAAAGTAGTATTTTTTTGTGTCCTCTGCGCTGGTAGCAAGCACCAGAAATGTCCATAGGGAAGTAGGTGGAGGCGAAATGCCTCTCCATGGTAGCAAGGGCCCCAAGAAATGCTATTGCGTAATATATATTTCAAAAGTGTCTCAGAATGTTAACAATAAGGTTAAATCTTTGTTAAGTATATATGGAAGAGTGTCTCAGAATGTTAACAATAAGGTTAAATCTTTGTTAAGTATACATGGAAACTATTCCAAAGAGTGTCTCAGAATGTTAACAATAAGGTTAAATCTTTGTTAAGTATATATGGAAACTATTCCAAAGAGTGTCTCAGAATGTTAACAATAAGGTTAAATCTTTGTTATATATGGAAACTATTCCAAAGAGTGTCTCAGAATGTTGACAATAAGGTTAAATCTTTGTTAAGACACTTTCGAAATAGTTTCCATATATACTTAACAAAGATTTAACCTTATTGTCAACATTCTGAGACACTCTTTGGAATAGTTTCCGTGGTGTCTTAACAAAGATCCAACCTATGGAAGAGTGTATGGATTGTCAGTGCCTCGACTACCTTTTTTTGTGTTCCCAAAAGAGCGTATGCATGTTCCAAAGGAGTGTATGCTTGTTCCAAAAGATACCAATCCGTGTTCCAAAAGAGTGTATGCGTGTCCCCAAAAGAGTGTATGCGTGTTCCAAAAAAGATGTGCGTTGGTTTGCGCAAGAGTTTTGGATCTCTACTTATTTTTATTGTTGTTTGTTAACAATCAACAATAAATACTAAGACCCCTTTTCGAGAAGGTCTGCAAAAATGCCCGAAGAGAATGGAGGCCCCTTCTACCTTCTTTGTAGGGCCACGCGCAATGGTGCAGCTACGTAGCCCGGAATTCGAATGTTGCCTATTGTCTCCTGCGCTCTGTACAAGCCACCTACCACATCCAAAAGGATTTCTATCGTGCGCTGTTTTCCTAGCATGTATCCAGCTATGCCTATGGCTATGTACAGATACATGCTATATCTGTGGACAAACAGGTATCTACCATATGGATCCATAGGGTATTCCATGGACAAACATAGGGTATGTTCCGTATCTACCTACATATATGGCCACACCCAAGATACTATCCAAAGAGGAGATCGCAGACCTTTTGGAAGACAGGAAGAATGGAATGGGGCTACAAAAGGTAGCCAAGAAGTATGGTGTGGGTATTCCCAAAATACGCAGGATAGAGCAGGAAAACAATGCGACGCCTGCAATTCCAGAAACGCCACCTACGACAGATTTGCAGAAGCATTTTCTAGAAGTGCAGGATTCCTTTGCCATTGTTTTGGACGACCTAGGAAAAGCAAAGGAGGAATTGCTGGCCGAACTTGCAACCACAAAAAAAGAATTGCTAGACCGCGTGGACGATCTAGAAAAGCTTCGTGCGGAGCTGTCGTCCAAGATACAACCACCTGGTAGCGACGAGGATGGCTACTACAGCGAGGAAAACCTAGAGGACGAAGTGGAGGAAATATCCACGAAGATAGACTGGCAAATAGCCGGGAATATAGTATTTGCCATCTTTGGCATTGGAGCATTGCTTTGGGCGCGCATGCAGCAACCAGTGGAAAAGGTTGTCTACTACGAACGTCCGGGGCCTTCCGAACGGCCACAGAGGCCTTCTAAGATTCCGGAGATGGAGTAGAAAGGGCGTCTACCAGATCGACACCCTTTGCGGACACGTGCACCAATCTATCCTTTCTTTTGTTTGCGGTGGTCTTTTCCCTGCCTATTTTGCAGTACAAAGGCGGCGGAGATGTCCAGTCTATTTTTTGCGCCTGCAGAAAGTGTCCCCAAACGGGCGTGGTTGCATGTTCTACCGTGCAGCCCTCCAATACGCATTGGGAGCATCGGGGGGATAGGAATAGGATGGTCCTTTCTTTGCCCCTGTATGTGGCTTTTGCGTAGCGCCAGCATTGGTATTCGCCTTCCTGCATGTGCAAAGCCTGCACGCATTCTTTGTTTGGCGGCGCCGGCACTTCTAGTAGCTTTCCTGGATTCCGGGGTATCGAATGGTCTATTTTCCTAGCCAATTCGTAGTACGTATCCAAACCGGGTCCTTCGGGCACGAAGACAGTGGCTATGTTGTTTTCCCACTCCACCAATATTTCTTCTCCAGGTATGGCAGTGCGTATGTTGCCGTTGGCTTCGAACTTCCCGACTGCAAATGCATCCAGCAACGCATCCACAGCCCATGCTACGGAAGTTTCTTTTGCCCCCCTGCGCAAAGCTACTCGGTGCCCTTTGGCAGGCCAAGCGGCATCTACGTTTTTGGGTACTGCGTATCCTAGTATTTTGTAGTCCCCTGCGGGTATTTCTTGCATTCGATGTATTTTGCGAGGCACGGAATCCTCTAGAAAGCGCTTGGCTGCGTCCTCTCCAAAGAACAATTTGCGTAGATTGTCTGTCCTTCTGGAAATCCTATCCAATAGTTTCCTATATTTTTCCAACTCTTTTTCTATGGCTTTCCTGTCTTCTTCCTTTTGCCGCAGGATGGACTGCCTTTGCTCCGACAGTTCTGCGTGGTATCTTTTCGTGGCTTCGACCCACTCGTCGCCTTCCAAATCGTCCCGTATGTCTTCCAAGCGCTGCTGTCGTTTTCTTTTGGACAGGAAGGATATTCTGCGGTCCGTAGGCACTTCCAAAATGCCAAAGGCGCTCTTTTCTACTCCGATCCTTTGCGCCTTCTTTGTGCGCCATATCCACTCCACGTGTTCGCTCGTAGGCAGGAAGTCTGCGATAGTAGGAGCATTCGCATGCACGCGGGTGGGAAACTTGGACTCCGCCAATACGGTAGGACTATCTTTCGTGTAGCAGCGCAGCGGCAGTATTTCCACCGGATCCAATTCTCCTACGTCTATGCGGAATATGGGACATCTGCGCAGACCGAACTCTGCTATGGTCCAAAGTACGCATTGCTCCCATTTGTCGTTGCCCCGCACTCGCACACCGGCTATCCTACCCGTTCCTGCGTGGCAGTACCAAGCTAGGAATATTTCTCCCGTTTCCTCGCAGCAAATGCAGCAGCATCTGTCTAGGAGTTCGGCAAGTGCCAACCACATGTTTTTTGGCGGCTGCACCACGAATATGTCTTCTAGCGGTGCTATGGTTTCCGCAATGGCATTGGTGTGTTCTTTGGAGAAATCCCTGCTGTAGATGGATATTTCCACGCGGGTACAACCTCTTTTCTGCACATCGGGGTGCAGGAAAGTTCTACGCAGGTGGTCGTTTGGGCAATCCACATATTCGGCAAGCTTTGCGCCTACTGGGTTTTGCACTTCTCCAGCCTCGAAGTTCGACACTATTTTGTTGTATATTTTCGTCCGTTTGCCCTTTTCCACCCAAGTACAAACATGGCTGCCCACCTGGTGAGTATTGTCCAAAATGGTGCCTTCGCGCCAACCAGCTTCCCCTTGCTCTTTGTAGCCCATTTGCCGCAGTTTGCGCACCAATGCCTTGCGGTCCAAAGTGCCAGAGAAATCCTGTGTGTAGTCGACGGAATAGATGCCATATCCGTGCGCATCCAATAGCCTAGCGAACTTGGCAATGCTTTTGTCTACGACTTCTATGGACAATTCGGAGGTGTCTACTTTGGCCACGAAGGTGGCTGCGTGTTCGCCGTGCAGGCTATTCCACTTGTTGGACAAATGGGACACGCGCTCTACTATGTTGCCTTTTCTGCATGTGTGCGCCATGCTGGTTGGTAGGAACACCCCAAAGGCTTCCGTGGCTGCAATGGATATTTTGGATACTATTGCCTTTGCATTTCTACACACCCGCCCATACAAGTCTTGTTCTGCAACGAACCCATACACAAACACGTCGTCTACGAATGGTGGTAGCCCATGCAGCGGCTGCAAACTCGTAGGGCCTTCGTTTCCACGCAAGTAGTTGCATTTGGATATGTCCGGCAGCAGGTTTCCATCGTGGGCATTGTCCAGTAGCAAATGTGCTAGCAGCCTACTCTTTGCACGTATTCCCATCTCTTGCAGTGTTGTCGAAATAGTCTCTTGGGAGTCCATCTCTATATATAGGGGTAGAAGCAAATGCTACGAACGTGGTCTTCGTTGGACAACTGTCGCACTCTTTTTTTGGATGCAAGTTGGAAGGGCGGTGAATCGCCTCCCTTCTATAGACATCTTTTGGAACAAGCATACACTCCTTTGGAACATGCATACGCTCTTTTGGGAACACAAAAAAAGGTAGTCGAGGCACTGACAATCCATACACTCTTCCATAGGTTGGATCTTTGTTAAGACACCACGGAAACTATTCCAAAGAGTGTCTCAGAATGTTGACAACAAGGTTAAATCTTTGTTAAGTATATATGGAAACTATTTCGAAAGTGTCTTAACAAAGATTTAACCTTATTGTCAACATTCTGAGACACTCTTTGGAATAGTTTCCATATATAACAAAGATTTAACCTTATTGTTAACATTCTGAGACACTCTTTGGAATAGTTTCCATATATACTTAACAAAGATTTAACCTTATTGTTAACATTCTGAGACACTCTTTGGAATAGTTTCCATGTATACTTAACAAAGATTTAACCTTATTGTTAACATTCTGAGACACTCTTCCATATATACTTAACAAAGATTTAACCTTATTGTTAACATTCTGAGACACTTTTGAAATATATATTACGCAATAGCATTTCTTGGGGCCCTTGCTACCATGGAGAGGCATTTCGCCTCCACCTACTTCCCTATGGACATTTCTGGTGCTTGCTACCAGCGCAGAGGACACAAAAAAATACTACTTTGTGCCTACCAGTAGAAAAGGTAGTCGAAACATGGTTGTCGAGGCGCGGACAATCCATACACTCTTCTAATGCATCGTATATCCAACAAAATATCTTAACCTCCATTTACGGTACCCAGCAGCAGTAAGGGAATCAGCGCGCGGGTAATACCCGACTCGGACGCTGTTACGTGAGCACGGGGAATATCCGTGTAATTCCGAGGGGTGACCGCGAGTCCCCCTTACTGCTGCTCAACCCATACAAGAAATATAATAATAATTTTTATTTTATCAAAACAGGCATTTTTTTGGCAGCTTTCACTGTGGGCCTGCTTTCACTTACATACACTACCACTACGTACATTTACTATATTCTATGCACACATCACTAGACTCACATTTTGATTTTTATGGAGGGAGGAAAACTGGGGAACCTGCGAAAAGTCCGTGTCAAGGGAGAGAAGGACATAAAAAAAAATTCACATGTGGTGTCCGCAGTGTTCAAACCAGTGCCCGACCAGTTGCACTCACAACCATGACAGACAACCCATTAGCAGCATATGACACCTATGATCTAACCCTCTTTCTCCCTTTTTTCCATGTATTTTGTTTATTTGAAAAGTGCTATGCAACACATTTTGTGCCCCCCTCTTGCTCACGATTTTTTAAATGACCCCCCCCCCCCCCCCCCTCTATCTCTCTCTGGTAATAAAAGTACCATTAGATAATATTTCTATTTTAGCTGTGGTGAGTAATTCATTTTGCATTTGTTGGATACAGATGTGGAGTTTAGAGACTGGTCAGAGACTTCTCACCCTTCGCTGTCACACTGATGGTGTCACATGTCTACAGTTCAATGACTACAGAATCGTCTCAGGTTCTTACGACAAGACCGTTAAAGTATGGAATTTCTCACCTGAGCATGCGTTTTTGAATTCATCGTGATAGTGCTTGATAAGCGTAAGTTTGTGAGAACTACGTGAGGACATGATAATGACAAATATCCAATATAGGTAAACCATGTAGTGACATAGGTCGACTTGGGAGGATTTACATGGTAATATATTCAAATGGGATTGATGTTTTCATATTTTATTAAGAGTTACCCAGAATTCAGGTTAGTTATCAATTCATTAGCTGCCATTAATTTTGTAATAGAGGTTATCTACATATTTTTGGAATTCCATAGCATTGCTAAGCAAAAATAATAATAATAATTTATTAAAAACTACATGAAGCTGTGCCGAGGTGGTCCTCTAGAATTCTGAAAATTTTCTGGTAACTCTCAAACACGGCCCATTTTGAGGAAAAGAAAGACAAAAACTAGTGAATAAAATTGGAACTTAAATGCTGTGTGTCTTCAACCCATCCATGCAGTCCCAACTAGTAACCACTAGTTATTATCAAAGACAAAAATTAGTTTGTCGAAAGGGTAGAATAACTACTGCTAATGGTAATAAAAAAATATTTTTTCATTTATCATTGTTAAAGTACTCTGGTATAGTTTAGTATAAAAATGAAAATAAAATGAAATAAAATAAAATATCAGTAATGTTAAAAGTGAGAACCAGTCAATAAATGGTGAAAATAAAAGTTGAAATGAGTTTACAATCTTATGACTAAGTCTGTTTGGTTATGTGAAAGATTGCACCTCAACTATGAAATCACAAAAAATGAGTCCTAAAGTTACACAATAAATAATAAAACAAAAATTCTGTGAAAACCTAATGTATTTATAATCTATATTTATATTAGAGGACAAATAGACACCATCTTGGAAATGTCCCCTAATTTAAATCACTCACCCACATTGCACTGCAATGCCAACTTGAACCACTGTAACCATTCATGTAAGACTACATGAAATGGTAGCCTCCTTTGCAGACATCCTGCGAGGATGTCTGCAATGGAGGCTAATGAAATGGCACTATTCTGTAATAAAGTTTAAGGTTAGGTTTTTTTTGGAGTTTGGGTTAGGATTTGGGTTAGAGTTACAGGATGTTAGAATCTTGAATAATTAATAATCAAATAGTGCCATTTCATGTGGAGTGCAAACAATATAACCGTGAAACTTGAGTAATACTAAATAGCACAATTTCATGCAAATTCCATTGTTTTCTATTGTTTAATTAGCACTATTTTGTACTATTTAGTAATTAGTGTTTCACGGATTAACTGTTTGCACTCTAGTCTTACATGAAGTACTAATCACTGTCTTCATCAATCTCAGGATGGCTAATATGCTCACTGGTCTGCCAATGCAAATTCTAATTCCTTCAAGTCATAAGCCCTCTGGTTACTCCCAAGATTTATATTTCAGTCAATTCTTTTCATTTCCCAGAATTTCCACAGATCCTCTTGGCAGTCCCTTCAGGATATATTATATATGTACCGGCCACGAGTATGTAATAGGGGAAGCTGTGCCCGAGGTCTTGAATATAGAAATCAAAGCCTTTAGCTTTTAAAGACCTTTTTTCCCAATTTACTTTTTCAACTTGTTTTGCAATTATTTGTTATCCCAGGATTCCGGAAAGTGGTCAGAAAAAGCTGCTTACACGTGCAGCCAATCAGAACACAGGATTTTTAGGATATTAGAAAAAATTTCATTATTGCAGCAATGCTGTTGCACATGTATATTCTGTGGTATTCAACTCTTCCTTTTGGTCAGACATTTGTGGTGTTTTGAAGTTCTCAACTAAATGCCTACTATTTTCATTGTTGTGAGATAAAATAGTTGTACATATTCAATGCTTTCTCATGGCACGCCACTGAATATCATAAATGAATGTTATCAGTCATCCACTTGGTTATATGGATATCACACCATGGAATATCCCACTTGTCACCCATATTTTCTAGGCATCTACACTCACTTGTCTCAGCGTATACGAGAAAATTCAAGTGACTCGTCTAAATTTCATGGTATACTACTCAAAACCACTGTATAAAATAATAGTATAATTTAAAAATAATATAATTATCAAGTAGTAATAAAAATAACACTTTTTCAAAATCAAAGATAGAGCTGCATACACAGCCCTACTTATAGATATTGTCTCTTTATTTTATAGCGCTTAAATTAATTCAGTAGCTCTATTTCACATCAATCATTAAATATTTGAATTTATGCTTTAAAAACTATAAGCTAACAAGCTTTTATTTATAATATGTTTACATTCAATAAATCAACTGTCTTTTTTACTAACAACATGCTCGTATAACAAGGCATTTCCATAAGCAATATGCAGAAACTAAGTAAATAATGTGCAGAATTGGAACAATTTTACTTGTCTCATGAAAATAAAGTAAGCATAATACATAGCTGTAGAGTACACTCTAAATCCGTTTTCTTTTGTTTTACTTTGACTCACTAAAATACGACTCTGTTTCACAAGCAAGTAAAATCATTCCATCGTTATTTACATTTCATTATACAAGTTAGTAGAGTGAAGGCATATAACCCGTGAAATAAATGTGTATTAGTCTAATATATATTTCACGGGTTAAATGACTTCACTCTACCATTCCTTGATACTTTCCTTAGACCATTAGCCTTCTTTGCAGATGTTCTTAGGGTCCGTCATGGAAATATTGCACAACAGAACCTTAAGGCGTTGGGCTAATTCACCGTTATAACGTAATACACTTATTATTAAACTGTACTGTAACTTCATAGTCTGATCCTATGGCTTGATAAAATTCTGCTCGTGCATGTAGCTAGTAAAAAGAACCCTATATATATCTAACTATTACTATTATAAATAAATATTTTTTACTATTATTTATTACTATTCCAGGAATTTAAAAATTGATACATGTGGTCAACTAGAAAAAGATAAATATTCAAATCTCATATTATTCTGAATTAGATATATCGCATCTTAACCCTTGATAACATTGATGGTATGAAAAATTACCCTATGAAAGTAGAATTCCATCCCTTGAATATAAATATTTCAAATACCAACCTAACAAATTAATAATATTTGTTTACATTAAATAACACCCTCTTCAAAAATTAATCTCATAATAGCAGTAAAAATCTAAGCTATTGTGTAAATCAAACAAAAGAATTCTAATTATGTTACTTTACACCACAAAATATTTTGTGGGCTGACGTACTGTAATACAATCGTAATTTCACAATACTTTCATCCAACTTCAACGACAGTTGTCTAGAATTTAAGATACATATTTTTTCTTACACAATATCATTGATTTGGTATTCATTGGCTTAAGGCACGATTACACGGAACAATTTTCTCTGCATGGAGCAGTGTGTAACGACTGTAACATACAGCACAATTTGAAAAATATTGCAAGACAAGTTTCAGAATTTGTTTCTACTTTTGGCAATGATCTGCAGCATGTAGACAATCTTGCAACTCGTGTTTCAACGCCGTTGTGACATAAGCTGCAGAGAAAACTGTTCCGTGTAATCGTACCTTTTGGCCAAGAATTGGCCAAGGATTAATTTAATCATTCAGTAACATTGAAATTGAGCTAGTTAGTTGAATTAGTTTAGTAAATACTCCAGATGTTGTTTAAAAATTAAAGTGACTGTGATTACTGCGTGACGATATTTCCCAAACATTTTCTGAAAGCAAATTAATTATTGTCACTCACTAATTTCATGTGTTTGAATAATGTGTCCATATTTTGATGCTAGGGCCTACATTCTTTACTTTCTCTAGTGTTTTTTTCACGTATAAAAACTTAAGGTGAAAACTAAAACTATAATTGTTTCATCGAAGTAATTTTCCTGATATTATCAAAACAGCAAAAAATTCTTGAAGTGTAAAACAGGATTCTAAAATTGTCAATGTATGTTTTGAGTTCACTGCTTTATAATGCTTCAAAAATCTGAATATATGCAATATTAATGTACCCTAACTAAGTGTATGACAAGATTCATACAAGCTAAATAACCAAGACTGTTCTTATTCATAAGTGTAGCATAAATCTAGATATAATTATGTTTAATATTATTCAAGTCAGTGGAATCTCAAGATAACAGTGTAAGGACATTACATTCTTTCCCATTTGCTGAACATTGCTTTAATTCATGGTTCAATCCCTTGCTTAAGCCCTACCCCACAAATTACTAGAATATCTCAGAATTTAATACTCAGATCATGAAAAAATTGATTCTAAATTGTTTCAACAGTATGTGAAAATCAAATCAAATTGCTGTGTAATATTGTATGTGAGACAAGATTTTAATCCCACTGAGAAAACTTATGAGTCAGAACCATGAATTCTACTTTCAGATTGTCCTCATCTTGAGGCGAAAAGCTATTGTTTTTCACACTTATGAGGGCTTCCAATCTTAGAGATGACTGTGTACACTGTGTACACCGAAAAAGAACACCCTCTAACTACCATCTTGAAACCACTCCAACTTTTCAAATTGAATCTATCTTGCTTACTTCCCTCAAGACTATCTTATCAGATTCTGTAACAGACAATTTTCATTTTTGCTCAAGATCACAAGATTTAATCAGCTTATCAAAAACTGAGGGCAAAAAACCAGGCCCATCGATGTACAAAATAAAATGATCATTCCCTATACACTAAATAATCAAGAAAAAATCATACGTTAGAAAAACTGATATTAGCAATGTGTAGATTTGGATCAAGTGAGGCCATTTTATTCTTCTTCGATATTAGCAATCTATGCATGTCAAAGGCTATATATATTTCTAAATAAAGCACAAGCAGTCTGATAAAACCCTTAAATTATAAATTGAAATAAATAAATATTGGTAATAATTCTAATTTTCTAATTAACATGACCTTAGTAATGTATTTTTCCGAGAGTTTGAAATTTTGACTAGTTATTAACAAAGCTCTAAAAATTGTAAGCTGGTTCATTGTGTAATATTTCAATTTTGTTTAAATATAAATTTCTGCAGCATGGTTTAGTTAATTCTAAGATCAAACTTTGGTAGCTAGAGACTAGAGACCCACAAATTTAGGTTAGATAATTGTATTGAACTATAATAAGGCATTGCCTGTAGTTCAAAGGGGTTCCTTGCATGTCTTACAGGAATGCAGCTGCAAAAAACTTTTATCATTTTGCATAATGCCACATAAAGAAACTTACCAAATCACCAGGAATTCAGGTAAATCTATAAACAAAGGACATAGCCTTAAATGAATTTAACAGTACACTGAATTTTCAATAAAAATAAGATATGAAGAGCTGGGGAAAAGTCCTAAAGAATAATTTATCGAATGAAAAATTTAAAAAAGTGAAAATATGTAATTTTCTAAGGTTTTGCTTGTCTTATATGGAACAATAGATGCTTATCACTCGCTTAAAAAATTATAATATAATCAAAATATATTGTTAAATGCATCAAAGGAACAAATTCTATCAAAAACCATATGAAAAGGCAAATTAAAAATAAAGATTAAATGATAATCAAAAATGTACTAAAACTTAAATCTAGTTTGAAGTTGAAGAGAAATATGATAATTAAATTAATACAAACTTCATTAGCACTAATGAATTCTAAATTATTTCAAATTTCTTATATCTTTGCGAGAAGTAAACTAGCATGTTTAACTGATAATAAATTGAGGTCTGTCCAGCGATCATTTAAAATTTCAATTTCTTCATATTTTGTAGAGTTATATACCATAGGCCTACAGTAGCATTTGATTTACTTTAGTTAACTAAACTAGCCTCTAGGGATGCATGACTGTCTAAGTATAATAAGTAGTAACTGGAAATAAGAACATTATTCCTGTTAGTTATAACTAGAGCCTAGAGCTATTGATTTTGCTGCTCAGTTTACCTATTTGGCCAAAGACAACTTGAAAGTTATTTGTTTTTAAGCTTGAAGAACCTAGAGCGATTGTAGTTGTTAAGATTTTTGTGGCACACGATCTGCGTGCAAGTTGAATTTCCTTGCCTTGCTATGATGGTAGACCAACTTAGAAATATATCCCATACACGTGAAATTCTCCCATACTTTTGCTTCATGGCTTCTTGGGTGTTTGGGCGCATCCAGTTTTCATACCAGCGTTGGATGGTGTAGGAGTAATGAATTCCAACCTTCTCTGTTCCTTGGACCTCGAAGCCAGCCTGTTCAAGTTGAGTCACAAACCAACCAAGAGGACAACTTGCATCTGCTCCAGGAAAGATATACTTGGCCATAAAGATTCCCCAGACAAAGTCTTCCCACTGCCATGCTCTGCGCAGCCCAGCAATTTGAAGGAAGAATACACCATCGTCTTCCAGCAAATCAGACACCTGTCTAAGGAATGCCTGGAAATGTCGCACACCTACATGTTCAGCCATTTCCAAGCAGGTAATCTTGTCATATTTCCCTGTGGGTATATCACGGTAGTCAATACACAAGAATTTAGTGCGTGCAGTAGCACCCTTCAGTTGTGACACTCTCTCACCCCACTCGACTTGGTTCCTCGCCAGAGTGACCCCAGTTGAGGTGGTCCCACAATTCTCAGCTGCATAGTTGACCAATGTACCCCAACCACACCCAATGTCCAAATGCCGGTCACCTTCTTTCATCTGGACTTTCTCACAGACCATCGCCAGTTTATTCTTCTGCATTTCCTCTAAAGTTTCGCTTTTATCGTGCACCATTCCCGACGTATATATCATAAGAGGGCCAAGGAAGGCCTCGTAGAAATCATTGCCTCGGTCATAATGGTCACGTACCTGTTTACAATCCTGGTTTTTTGAATGAGACAACAACTCGGGGATAAAACTGAAGACGAAGAATTTCAAATGATAAAAGGATAGTTCAAAAGTCGCGAAGAGCTTTCGTTTTTCCAAGGCTTGAAGCGGGTCCATTTTGAAGTCGAGTCTACCATCTGCGTAGGCTTCGTACAGCACATAGAATGGGATTTTTCGTTTGCCGTAGGTTTTTTCGAGCGATTTGTCATGGAAGGTGATGTATTGACTGACACAAGATCCTTCAGTGCCGAGTTCCCAAACACATAGACGATTATAGACCACGAGAAAAATCCCAAACAGAGGAACGAGGAATAGGAGAAATAAAAAGGGATAAGACCACCACGGCAAGCCGAAGAAATATTGAACCACACCTGGAAAACCGAGAATAATTGATAACAAAGATGTATAGGAAACCCTTTTCCATGCTAACTGGTCGTTGAAATCGACGGTCGAGGTTCCCTCAGCTGTTTTGATTGCTCCGTTTTGAGCGTGTGCCATAATTTCACGGTCTGATTGCGTTCTACCAGGCAACTCAGACTTAAATTCCGCTTCGCTTCGGGTCCTTCTCGCCGGGATATTCTAGTACAGTGGATGTGACGGTGCTAGTGAGGGAAAAATCTGTTGAACTGACAAAGGGGAGACACAAGTGATGATTTGTACACGTGTAGAGTGTCATAAAAGGACTTTGTTCGGACACTCCACCTTAGGGGGAGGGGATGAACATATTTCTACACTCAACAAATCTTTTTGCTCATAAACCCTCGCAATAAACTTTTATACACTAAAATCAGTCATAAATACGTTATTAATGTAATGAAGCTTTTATTTTTTTGTTGAAATTGAAATATGTGAATTTTATAAAAAGAGTACTTAACCGCTTTACCCTTGACCCCACGGGTGTTATGATGATTAATCACGTGATCAAAACATTGTTGACCGGAAAAGGGTTTCAGTGCACTGTTTAGTTATTCATTGATGAAAATATCAGCATTTCTTTTAAACATCTGCCCACCTAGTGATTAAGAAATGAAATATTTTGTGGTCATACACGAATATTTTGAACTCAATCGATTCTAAGTTTGAGTTCAAAAAATCTGAAGATTTTTAAGAACAACAAAGATTTTTTTTGGCCGAGTCGTAAAGTCCGTAAAAGCAGTTCTGGAGGCTATAAGAAAATGGCTTAGAACTTGAAAATCACCACATAATTTTTACTGATGTTTAATGAAGCTTTGTGATTCTAAGTCGCTCGAGGGATGTATATTTTTGTATTTCTATTCAAGATCGGCATGAACAAAATTTGTGTTAATGCTTGGAAAGATCATTAAAAGTTGTATAAATATGCAAATTTAGCGCGTAACTGATAAACCCTTAAAACCTTTACTTTATTCTTCGTGTCTGGTCCTGCTTTCTAGTGATTAAAAGGATTTAAAAAAATATTCTAAGTGTTGAAAAGTGGTTGCGACATTTAAGACATGAACAGAGTCGTAGAATGGTACAGCCGCTTGTATGAAGGTCATTTATATATTCTAGAATTGAACTGGACAAAACTGAAAGTACAATAGCATTCTTCTTTTCGTAAATAAAATATGTTATACATTAGCAATGCTTTCCTTGATTCAAAACAAATCGATCGAAAGCAGAAAAAAAAGATGCCAGAGGCATTTTCACTGAGGTGGACTATGATTCGGCTAGGAATGGATGAAGAGTTGGTTCTTGGAGTTTACAAGTGTACTAGAAGTATTAAACAAATACAAGAACTAAAGTGCGAAGGATGAAGAATAGAACAGCACCTGGCCAGTGGTCAAGCTGCCAATCAAAGTCGAATAGAAAAGGAATAGCTGTTAAAAAAGATCTAGAATGCTACAGAGATTGATCAAGTTAATGCTGATTAAAAATATTGTACTGCTGCCTGCCACTCAAAGAAAACCCTGACCGCGACACGAAGGAAAATAAATCATGTACTATCTTTAGAATTAAAAGTGAAATTTTTCGGAATTTTAAAATTAACCACAAATGCACGATTGATTTAGGCCCCGTCCACACGTATCCGGAAATTTTTGTATCCGCAATTTTTTTTTTGCTGATACGGGTTGCGTCCACACGTTTCCGCAAATTTTTGTGTCCGTATCCTCAAATTTTTCGAAAACGGATAGTGTGGACGGTGAAAACGGTGAAAAAAATAATTTGCGGATACAAAAATTTCCGGATACGTGTGGACGGGGCCTTAGAAACAGTGGACTGAACTGCTACGGGTCGTACCATGAACCAAACAAACTGCTCCTTAACTGGAAATTTAGCAGTTAATATATGATTTTATGTCTAAACTTCAAAGATGTCCGCTCCGCGCCGCCGGAGCCGGCTAAATCAAAATAATATGCTGGGTCGAACTGAGATTTTACACCGGCTTGTCGCGCGAGATTTTGAACCATGCATCTTCAAGAACGATCTTCAATCTAAACAGGTCGGGGGAAATATATAAGTTGAATTACGCGGGAAGAAGGAAAAACCCTGGAAGCAAATAAGATATTTTCTTTTGTTTTCCTTTCAAGAAAGAAACGGCTGGACGAGAAGCTGTACATCCTAACCGATCTCATTTTTCGCGCGCGGAAGCCATTGGGTAACGATTGCAATGCAAGTAGTACTGGAATCGTGATGTATTTATTTAGGAATGGGTAATCTTTGGGCAATTATTAAAGAATAGCTTGTTCACCCACGACAAATAACAAAATCGGCAAAATAAGCCCACAAATGCTTTCAACACTTAGGCGTTTAATATAAATATTTACGAATTATTTATTTACATTATTTACATGGAAACTTCTAAACTGCTGAGTAAAGATAAAATGGGTGTATTTTAGAATAAGTGAGAATTAAGAGGTTCATCTCTAAGCTTTTCGATAAAGATACCCGACAACTATTTTTTTATAGTACTGTGCGAGAAACATGTACCGTGGTAAAAACACCAGTCAAAGACAGAAAGGAATCAACGAATGGAATGGTGTAAAACGCAAAAAAAATGTTAATAAAGTAAGGAGGAAGCTAAAATCTAAGAGGATTAAAGAAAGCCTGCACTGTAAATGGAATGATACCCGAAAATATTATTAGAGGTAAGGTTTTTGTTAATCTTTATAGAAAATAAACTCTGCCGGTGTAAATGTTCAAAATTGGGGCCTAAGACCAGCGTATGCCTTCCACCCCTTCACGTTATCTGCCTCGGAGGGATGGGGTTAAAGCAAAAAATGACCTTGAGTAACCTTGATTCGTGTTCAACCAGACAAACATGTGATTTTCTCCTTTAAACACCACTTCAAAAATTCAACGGAAAGACTTAAGATTAGTCACCTGATCCGACAAACTCTTCAAAAATGACGGTCATTCAAGGGCAGATTTAATCTTCTAGGATGATTGTAATAAAATAACCACGTCAATCCGTGAACGAGATACGTCTGTGACAGATAAGCGGAACGTCTTTTTTCTAATAGATTTTGAGTTACTTAACAGTTTTATCATAATCATTCCGGCTAAACATACGAAAACCCAGCATACAAAAGAAAATACGTATACCAAGAACGATATTCTGAAATATTAAACAAATAGGGTGGTTGGGGTGCTTAGGCTCTCAAGATTTCAACCGCAATTTTGGTTTTGCTAAGAGGCAGGACTTAAGTATTGGATCTATAAAGATACAGTCGAGTAGATATTGTTTTTGATCGCCAATTTGGCTGAATACATGCCGAATCCAAGGTAACGCGACGACAGCTGTTCTAAAGATGTTCAGCTGGTTTTCTGCAGAAGGGACAGGAATTTTTCTGTAGGACCATCAATTCGTAGTCGTCGGTGTGAAAAACCTATAACACAAATCAAAAGAAATGTCAATCATATCAATACGTCACTAGTTAACAGTCTCCCCATTCACGATCAACTCGAAAGGGCATGGTTACACAACTACTTACTGCAGGGGAAATCAAAAAACTAGATTAGAGCGCTCTGAAAAGAGCCTAAAAACATTTCTTGATAAATCTATCTTGACTATTTGGAGTTTCATGTGCAATTAAAAAACGTGATTCAAACTAACGACTAATCAACCTCGTCGATTTTCCCTCTCTTTTTCCCTCTACTCTTTTTCTTTCCCTCCCTCCCTCCCTCCCTCCCTCCCTCCCTCCCTGTTGGGGGAAGGCAGGGGAAGAACTCATGGTGGATGTATTTAATGAACAGCAGGGGATGGATGCAGTTAATGATTTAACTACTTTCTGGTTAGCAACCTCTAAACCTTGCTCCAAATACCTAGAAATCTCGGGGAACTAGTTCTTTTTGTCACGATAGGTTCCTTGTGACGCAAAAGAAATATTTAAATATCTACGAATAACTAGTCCAATTTTCCTGTACCCCATTTGATCGCCCCCTATCCATTTCAATGCAAAAAACACACCCGAGAAGTTCATACATGAGATACGCACCCGATTACAGGACTCGCACAGTGTTATCGATACATCAGGCATTAATGACCTATAGTACTGGTACTTGAGAGGCCGAGGCCATTTCTTTACTATGACTTCCAGTTTGTTCATAGCCTTAAGAGTTGAACGCCCTACTCTCACAGGTACGAACTCTGATCCTCCTTGCTATAATAAATAACGAATAAATCATCTTAGCATACAGGAGCGTCGACCCAACGCTTATTACGAGGAGAGGAGAGTCCAAAATTGGTAACATAAGATTTATAATAAATTACATTTATATAGAAAATAATTTGTAGACGCCACAAACAACAAAAATGCGGTATACGGTGGATCACTTATATAAGATTTGACTGAATATGTGAAATCAAACGATTTGAAGATAAACAAAAATCCAGTACACCGTAGGTTGAAATGGTTTTACTTACACGGCATTTATAACATTTGCAAAAAAAAAAAAAAAAAATTAAAAAAAGAAAGAAGAAAGGCTTCAAATTGTATTGATATCTTGAAACAACCGTTGGGCTGATCTGTCAGTGCATGGGTAATAACTCACAGATCGGAAGATGATTGGAATTTAGGCCCCGTACCCGTAGGCGTCCACACGCAGCGTATTCGAATCGTTTTCGAATCGTTCTCACTGTCCTCACGTATCCGGAAATTTCTTGATCCGCCCTGCACGCTAATGCCTAGTCCCTTTGATGGAAATTTTTTCTTATTGAGCATGCGCAAAATCGTGTTTACGTCAGCGTATTCGAAAATTTGCGGATACGACCGTCCACACGTATCCGTATTCGGAGCGTATTCGAAAATTTCCACTCTGGAGACCGTTTTCGAAAATTTGCGGATACGGATAAAAAAATTGTGGACGCAACCCGCATCCGCAAAAAAAAAAAAAAAAAAAAAAAAATTGCGGATACAGAAATTTCCGGATACGTGTGGACGGGGCCTGAGACTGAATAGGTTTTGCGACGGGAAAACTGTAGAACCCGGAGTAAAACCCTCGAGAAAGCATAGCGGGGCTTCCGCAGCTCTCCTCTGGGTGTCCCTGACAAAGAACCAGGCTACCCTCTAGAGGAAACATTTCACTCACCTCAAAGCTCATTAGCTTTGCTGTAAATGGATCATCATCGTCATCCTCAGGCGGTAGGTCAGCGAGTGACAGAGTTTGTACATCTAGTATTGAGTTAAGAAAATGATATAACCAGGAATGAAGATATGCAAAATAATCTGAGAGAATCAATAGCGCTACCTGTAACGAGCTTTAACAAAAAGAGAGAGAAGAAAAAAAATTCAACCAAAAAAAGCTTGCTTGATAGCTTGCTCAATGCTTGTCAAATTCGCGAAGACTTTTTTAGACTAACTTTCCAAATGGAAATTTAGGTTTCTTTCAGACTTTAACTTTTTTTAATGGACGATGTTTAATAAAGACATGTCAAGAAACTGATGGCTGGGTACGCTCTAGGCTGTCCATTAATGCCGGCGAGAAAGGTGACTTCATTTTGATAAGAGGGTGCTCTATAGCTGGGCTCCGTGACCAAGAAAGCAAACAGTCAGTGAAAAACGAAAGGTAAATAGATCCTTATAGCCAGTTGTCAAGGATACTGCCCATGTCTGTGGATTTCCATTTTGACAAATCTTTTTCTCGCTTTGCTGTTGGTTCAACTTCGATCAACTTGACTGCTTCATCGTCACTACATAAAGAAAACAATAATACATATAATAATAATAGACCTTGGCTCGAGCGCGCTCGGTGTAATGTTCTCCCATTTCAGACCACGTATCATTCCCTAGAATACCATTTCTTTGTTTAACGGTTGCACATGAGAAGGCACATGAATATGGATAGAGCTCAAACAAAGAATCTTATTCTCAAGGGAATGACACGTGGTCTAAAATGGGGAAACATTACGCCTGAGCCGAGGTCTAATATATAAAGAAAAAGAACTGATATTAGCCGAGTTGTCTAAAATCTTAGGGCAGTTTTCGTGTGAAGGGGAAACGATAAATCAAATACGTTGTCGTACCGTATCTTACCGTAGAACTACGCGCTATCGTTGAATGACTTTCTGGAAGACAATGGGAAGGCATTTCTGTGTTATGGCATGTCCCACCGTGAACGTCCTGCCATAAGGTAGTTCCGTATCTTCACACTCGTAAGAAAACTGCTCTACGGCATGTCGCACCGTGTACGTGATGTAAGTCAGTACACTGTATGTTTCACACTCATACGATAACTGTTTTATATATTTCACGTGAATTTACAAAGAAACAAAAGGAATGCTTAAACTAGGTTCACAAGAGCAACGCAACTGCAATTGCAAAAGCAAACGCGAGCAAAATAACGTTTGAACTACAGCAACGCAAATGCAAACGCAAGACCAAAAATATCTTTAATGTAAACAAGCACCACTGCGCTAACTTATCTTAATTTACTTGCGCGTGTGAGCATTACTTGCGTTGCTCGTTTGAACCAGGCTTCAGACTTCCTCTGTGGAAGCGCGTATACTCTATCATGATGTCTTCAGCAGCCATACCTGATATCTTCTTCCAACACAAACTCCACTAAAGGTAATACCTCTGCCATAAATAAAAATATCCAAATTAGATTACTAGTATAAGCCCAAAAACATGTCTCTCTCTTTTCTGTATCAGAATTTGGTCTGTAAAGATTCGATCCTCCTTTTTTCGTTCATTCATCTCCCGCGCCTTTACGAGGAGGGAGAAGCACAATTTCTCATTTTTTTCACCATTTTTCCATTTCCTTCTCCCCCTCCTTACCCGTTCCCTTTCATCAAATTATCAAGTAACCTATAGAGCGTTTTCACTCACGTGACAAGGCAGCCATATTGATATACCAAACAATAGAAACTTTCTGCATAGTTTTTGGACAAAAATAGAGTTCAAATTCCGGAGGATAGAAAATGTAAATGTTTGGTATACCAAAATGGCCGCTGTATCGTCACTCTATTGTTACAGATACAACGTACCGAATGAAGAGAACGAGTAGACAAAAGGTTGTCTACAGTTAATACATTGGTTGCCTTTGTTATTGAGTAAAGGATTGGTTGTTGAGCATCGGTAGCACATTGGTAAAACCTCCTGGGTAAGACAAATATATAATACACTTGATAAATATATTGCATCAACAACGTTCTGGTTTAGCAAAATCGATGGGGCCTAAAGAGGCCGAGCTAGGGGTAAATTGTGATATGCACATAGCCTTGAAATGGCGACAAGAGATCCACGAACTAGCAAACAACGACAGCCTTGTTTATAATGAATTACCGATAGCAACGGGCCCCCCCCCCCCCCCCAACCCCCCCTCCCCCCGATAGGGCCTCTCTAAAGATAATAGCACCAGTAATTAAAAATAAATAAATAAATATAATGAATAATGCACAAAAAACTGTTTTTTCATGGTTATTGCAAAAACCTCAGTATACCGGAACCGCCGCGAAACCGGATTTTTTATCGGTCCCAGCACTGTCCGGTATAGAGGAGTTTTACTGTAAAACAAATTTATCTATAAAGCGCTGATTCACTCATTTTTCTAAGCGCTTTACAATACTAAGTATATAAAGAAAAAATAATAACTAGCAATAAAAAAATCTATGATTATGTAATTTTGCATGAATAATATTATAAAAAACATTCAACTCAAATTTCTTTTCGAGGCGCGCGCGCGGTCGTCGAGGTCACGGCAAGGCCCCCACGTTATCATATTATGCTACGTTTACCTCAAACATATTTGCCTACCTCATTATCGTGAAATGGCTTGGACCTTATAGTTACGCTACCAATATCTATAGCTTCTTGAAATCTTGATGGGATCTTCAAAGCCTAATTAAATCAATACACAGTTTATTCATTTCTTCGATTATGACTGAGTTCTATTATTAGACACAAACGTACTGACGACAAAAATGGGGGGGGGGGGGGGGGGAGGGAAGCGGGATGGAAACTGAGAACAGCTTGGTAAGCCACAAAAAGGAAACGCCCTTTTTTAATTCCCATACCATTACCATTACATACCATTAAAAAAACTTGTCATCGCTTATCGCCACCGCTATTACAGCAGTGGCGCAGCTCAACGGGGTGGAACTGAAAGCATTACACTGCTAGAAAGGCTAACAAACCCTAGCTATTTTCACCTGAAGTTTGTCGTACGCTGTTCTGGCCATTTTGAATGCTCCGAGGTTCTTGCTTTGTTTCGCCAGAGCAAACAGTGTCGCACTGATGATTGTTAAGTAAAAACAAATATATTGGGCACTTAATGATTATTCAAACCAGTATTATCAGAACCAGGAACTGAGATTATTGTCCAGAAAACCACATATATATTGCTTCTCTAACGCCTTCCAAAAAATCGTAACATCCTGGAGAAAGAAGATCCGAAAGCACGGCGCAACTACTGATTGCAGCGTTCTGTGCTATCTCCTTCCCAGAGACTGCGTATCTTCTGGCCTGCGGCGAAGAACTAGGGCTCTGACATACTCCATTCTCCATTTTTTGGCGCATGGGCAATTTTCCGGGAGTGAAATATAATCAATGAAAATCATGCTTTCAGTGTTCTGTGTTTACTTCCGAACAAAAAAATAAAAAATAAAAAAAAGAAATCTGGTGCAAATTTTTATATTTTTGGCAAGTCTTTGAACGCATGCGCTCTTATACCGGAAGTCCAAGAAATCCTGGTCTCAAAAAATGGATTATGCCAGAGCCCTCCTTCTCCACCGCAGGCCACAAGAAACGCAGCCTCTGAATACGAGATTGCGTTCAGTGCAGAAGTAATGTTGTGCGCAACAAGGTTCAGTTCTCCATCTAGTTAATGACCTTCTTCTGTCATTTCAAAATATCATGAAACCTTTGAACACATGCTTACAACCAATGAAATGTGACTTTTCAATCTTCTGCTGGAGGGAATTTTGTGTAGGTAGCCGTGGTTCCTTAATTCATTTTGTAGCAAGAAAAGCTGCTGCGTGTGACATCCCTCGAAAAACTATGCAATGTTGCGCGTCAACTACCGCTTTTAGTTGCAATAAGGAGGAAAATTCACTGAATAGTAAAATGAGAGGAAGGATACACTCGAGATACTCCGATAGGTGTTTCACGTATCAGCAGATGAAGCAGGTAACGGGCGATGTTGAATAATGTTTCAGGAAGATGCGACGTGAACGGTTCTTCCTGGAAAATACAAAGGATAATTCATGTTACTTCTGAATATTTTACTGATTAGTAATTAGTCCTCGATCACGAGTCAATAGTCCACGAGGTCGAAGGCCGAATGGTCTATTGACTCATAGGCCATGAGGGCGACCACGGCATTTTTCACTACTAATACTGTATAACTTGTAGATTACTAGTACCTCATCCAATCAGAATGCAGCATTGATGATAGACCTCTAGTTGGATATGACTAATTGGTTCTATAAGGCTATGAAAATTGACGGTATGGACGCGCCGTGCCGTGCCGTGCCGTGCCGTGCCGTGCCGTGCCGGACATGTGTCTGATTTCACTACGACTGGTTAAAAAGATGTTATAACATAGTTAAGGTAGGACGCGCGCTCTGATTGGTTTATAGCGTGAGGGTGTATCTATAGACTAACTAGCAATGGACGCAAGATAAGCATGAACCATTTGTTCATTTGAATGCCTCTAAAGAAGTGACTGACATACCGTGTATCGGTGTACAGAATGATACAAGTGATATATCTCAGCCTTCTCTTGGTACTCGTGGAACTTGTCCAGCATCATCAAGTCTGGCTCTTCTAAAATACAAACACATAAAAAGCAAATATAAAAGGCAGCACAAGTTCAAATGCTAGCTACATATAAAAACCTATTACTTTTATTGGGGTTTTATAGTGAATAAGGGAGAGCACGAGAGAGAAAGAGAGAGACACATGCGCAATACACGAGCACTTCCGAAACTGTTGAAATTTGCATAATCTGCATGACTTGCATGATCCTGAGAGAGGATCAACGGCCCAAAACAGCTGCAAATCGGCAAAAATTTAGTACAGACCAAGATAAGAACAGGATGATATGAAATGTTAGTAGCATTTATTTCAGTTTTTTTTAAAATAATGCATATTAAAAAAGTCCTAGTGAAATATTTACAAAAACATAGCTTGGGCTACCTGTGGTACAAGCTGCAGCTACGTAGTCTGCAAACTAATGTTGGCATGTCATGTGCGTTCGCTAAAGCACATTGTTAAAGAAATGAAGATAAATAAAGGGGATTTTATTGGTACCTGATTCATCGCTGCCCTTTGCCAGGTCCAGACATTGCATGGAAAGCTTCCAGTAATAATAACCAGCATCTTGGAATCTAGACAACAATGGACAATAAATATGGTTAACCTGAACATTAAATGAAGATGAGCCTCTAAAGTAATGGTAAGAGTCGCTTATGGCGAATTTTACATCAAAAAAAAATAACGCAGTTAACGGGTATGTCAACGATATTATAGTTACACTGTGGAACCTCTACAATCAGAACACCGAAGGGCTAGCAAAAAATTGTCCGCCTAATATAGAGGTTGGGTATATGAAACAAAGATTGTATGGTGATTTTTCCTGAACCTAAATATCTGTCCGTAATATAGAGGTGTCCGTAATATAGAGGTGTCCGTAATATAGAGGTGTCCGTAATATAGAGGTGTCCGTAATATAGAGGTGTCCGTAATATAGAGGTGTCCGTAATATAGAGGTGTCCGTAATATAGAGGTGTCCGTAATATAGAGGTGTCCGTAATATAGAGGTGTCCGTAATATAGAGGTGTAGGAAAATAGAAAGGCGCAGATCAAGGCTGGCCATGCAAGGCGACTATTACCTGCTTTCCACGACGGCGTTTTGACACAACTGATCAAGAACACGAACAGCGTCGTCTCTTCTTCCAGCCTTGTGGAATGCTAGAATTATAAAAACAGGAAAGCGAGAGAAAGCGAATAAGGGGCTATACGCACTATGACATAGCAGTGTCATTCGCATTGTTATTCCGTTGTAAGTCCTACTAAGGCGAAAGCGAAGCAGGTAAGGCAGTCCAGGAAATGGGCAGCTAAATGGGTTTTTAGCTTAACTTGGAAAGTGAAATGTTTTTGTGTCTGTTTTTTTCCCCCCAAAGTATTATATAAAGTGGGATTTTTGGTAATAAGACGTAAGACGAATTTACAAATAGCTAATTTTTGCGCATCGCGGCTCAATACTAAATTAATCGAAGAAATGCACAGAAAATTCTATTACAAGTGTTGCGTAATACCTTCCTGGGCTTCGTCGAACCGATCATTCTCAGCTAGCCAGTTCGCATAAGGTACATAAACGTTGTCCTTTAAACAGAAAAGACTGCGAATTAATTTTCAACTAAATAACATCAACCAATCAACCAAGTTTTTTTGGTTTGGATGTAAAATAAAATGAAATGTAAAGGAAAGCAGCATCCCCCCCCAACACACACACACACACACACACACCCAACACCGTCTGTCATCACAGGGTTTAAAATAACGGCCGGTCATCGGACAAATCTTTGCCTTGCTCGTCATTTTGACCAGCAACGAAATAAGTATTACTGAGCTAAAACTAATTTGGCTGGTGATCATGACTGGCGAATGAACGGCCGTAATTTTAGGCCATATGCTGCACCACAATCAACAAAAATGACGACAAAGAAACGACGTCACAACACAATTCAAAAACATAGGACCATACCTTATATTCAGGATGTTTCTCTACCATCTCAAACGCTTCATCCCAGTGTCTTGTTTCAACATGTAGTTCCATCAAAGCCTTGGTGTCTCCTTTCTTGATATACATCTCTGTTGCATAAGCATGCTGGAATGAAATCATTACAACATTAGTTTACTCTCCAAACGATTCGGCCGGCTCTATCTTTTAACACCCTTTTTCCAGATTTGACGATGCAAATATAGGATTTTGTTGCACTGTCATCGAAAGAAAATACCATCTTGTAAGAAAAAAACTTTATCGATCAAAAATAAAGATTACCTGATCAAGCTGTTTGAAGAAGTACGCGCATCTATCGATTCCTTCTACGTCTGCTTTGTTTAAGTTGCGGCCTACTTCCAATAGTCTATAAGAAGATTAGACAAAGTGAACATATTGTAACGAGTGCATAATAACCAAAGTTGCCACTATCGCTATTTTACAGCTTCACAGTTATTCATAAGTCCAGTGTACGCTACTTGCAGTTACATCTTCACGCAAAAAGCCCTTCTGCATCATTTAGGACAATATTTTTGGATTATGCCTTGTAAGTGACGAGGGCTGTAAAAATAGAGTGTAAGATTCTCGTTGACGGCAAACGTGAAACGTCAATTGACTATTCAAAAATTCTTTATAATTGGTGAAAAGGAATCTCAAAAATCTCCAAGTAGTAGATAAACAAAAGAATACTTGTCTTTGTCTAGAAGGTTTGCAAAAGGTAAAGAGAAGTGTAGGGAAACGATGAAAACGTGGTCACGTTTGTTGTTTGCGGGAAGGAAAAACGGGAATCTTAATCTGCCTAATAATGACAACCCACGAGGAAGTTTACCAGGCATTGATGCAGGAGCAAGAACAAAGTTGAAAATCACAGCGCCATAACAGTATATTTATCTATTTATTTATTTATAAGATAAGTTATATTTATGTTACGTATTTATGTTAATTTAGGGCCCATTTGAAAACCATGTACTGTATAAAATGGCTTCCTAATACAACATTAGTAAACTACAACAACAGTACTTACTTATCAACCCAACCATGTTCCCCAATGATGTCAATCGCCTTGAGATTCTCTCCAGCAGCTAGAAACATATCCCTATGGAAGGAAATATGATAGATAAATAAATAGGGAAATTTATGGGGAAATTAAGAAATGAACCAGGGGGGAGTGGGGGGTGTATCCTATATATAGAAGGGTGGGGAGGCTCGTACCTGAGAGGTACCTGAGGAAAATTTAAATAGGAATATTTGCAAAATTAATAGGAAAACACGACATAATAAATGGAAAAACATGACAAAATAGATGCCCAGATGTAAAAAAGGAACCAGTATAGAAACATGAAAAAATGAATGGGATTGTAAAAAAATGAATGGGATTGTAAAAAAATGAATGGGATTGTGAAAAAAAGGAAATAAAAACAATTCAGAAGAAACTTTGATGTTAATACTCACACGGCAGCTTTAGGATCATTGGTTGTCTCGCACCACTCGGCTTGTTTTTTGATCAACTGTTTGACGTTTTTAGGATCACTGGAGCCAAGGAACTCCTATAATACAAACCATATTTGTACATTATTTAGACAGTTTGTCATTTATCAGCAATGATGATGGTAGTAGAGATAGATGTGGTGATGGTGGATGATTGTGATGATGGTTCTTGTTAAGGTCTAATTATATCATTGATGATGATGGTAGTAGTGATATAGGTGGTGATGATGGTTGTTGGGGGCACCTGAATGATGATAGTGATGATGGTTGTTGTTGATATGATGATGATGATGATGGTTGGTGGGGGCACCTGAATGATGATGGTGATGATGATGATGTAGGTTGATGATGATGATCGTTGTTCATGATGATATGACAATGACGATAAAAATGATAATAATGATTGGTGGTTTGTGGCACTGGTAATGATGATGATGAGGAGGAGGAGGATGTAGGTTGATGATCAAGATCGTTATTCATGATCAAGATCATCAAGATGTTCATGATCAAGATGATAATGATGATGATTATGGTCATGAAGGTAATGATAACAACAATGATTATTAACATAATGATAACTAATTTATAAATCTTACGACACTTCTTACCTTAGCATATTCAAACTGTCTAAGGTCTGAAAACATTTCCATTGCCTATGAACAAAGAGAACAAAACTAGGTCACTAGATTTAGATAATAAATTTTCGTTTGCAGGTAGAAGATGGGCAAAAAGAGCGTCCACAGTGGGAGGGTAGGGTAGGGGGCATGGGTTGAAGTCACACAACTGCTTACCTTATCTTCATTTGCAGGTAGAAGATGGGCAAAAAGAGCGTACAGAGTGGGAGGGTAGGGTAGGGGGCATGGGTGGAAGTCACACAACTGCTTACCTTATCTTCATTTGCAGGTAGAAGATGGGCAAAAACAGCGTCCACAGTGGGAGGGTAGGGTAGGGGGCATGGGTTGAAGTCACACAACTGCTTACCTTATCTTCATTTGCAGGTAGAAGATGGGCAAAAACAGCGTCCACAGTGGGAGGGTAGGGTAGAGGGCATGGGTTGAAGTCACACAACTGCTTACCTTATCTTCGTTTGGTAGAAGATGGGCAGAAAGAGCATCCAGTGGGAGGGTAGGGTAGGGGGCATGGGTTGAAGTCACACAACTGCTTACCTTATCTTCATTTGCAGGTAGAAGATGGGCAAAAACAGCGTCCACAGTGGGAGGGTAGGGTAGGGGGCATGGGTTGAAGTCACACAACTGCTTACCTTATCTTCATTTGCAGGTAGAAGATGAGCAAAAACAGCATCCACAGTGGGAGGGTAGGGTAGGGGGCATGGGTGGAAGTCAAACAACTGCTTACCTTATCTTCATTTGCAGGTAGAAGATGGGCAAAAACAGCGTCTACAGTGGGAGAGTAGGGTAGGGGGCATGGGTGGAAGTCACACGACTGCTTACCTTATCTTCGTTTGGTAGAAGATGGGCAGAAAGAGCGTCCACAGTGGGAGGGTAGGGTAGGGGGCATGGGTTGAAGTCACACAACTGCTTACCTTATCTTCATTTGCAGGTAGAAGATGGGCAAAAAGAGCGTACAGAGTGGGAGGGTAGGGTAGGGGGCATGGGTGGAAGTCACACAACTGCTTACCTTATCTTCATTTGCTGTTTTCTTGTATAGTTTTGCTGCATCATGGAATTTTCCCTTCATAAGAAAAAACAAAAACTCTATCTCACTGACAGTAAAAGAAAAATTATTTCAAGCCTTCAACAGTGTACATATTCAGTACCCCTTTAAATATCAATAAAAACAAAGAAAGACCAATGTAAAAACTGGAAAAGAATATATGCTGGTCAAACAAATGGAATGGAATGATGCGAAAAAAGAAGCAATGGAATTCTTAGTTTGATATTGAAATAAACCTGGACGTCTAGTTTCTTGTAATGGAATGGAATGATAGGAAAAAAGAAGCAATGGAATTCTTAGTTTGATATTGAAATAAACCTGGACGTCTAGTTTCTTGTAATGGAATGGAATGATAGGAAAAAAGAAGCAAAGGAATTCTTAGTTTGATATTGAAATAAACCTGGACGTCTAGTTTCTTGTAATGGAATGGAATGATAGGAAAAAAGAAGCAATGGAATTCTTAGTTTGATATTCAAATAAACCTGGACGTCTAGTTTCTCGTACCTGATAAGCATACACATCAGCAAGAAAAGCTTGTTCATCTGTTTCACCTCTTTTCTTACGCTCCTACAGAAATTAAAAATAATATCATACATCAAAACTATTGACAATAATATGAACAACAGAAGGTGAAAAACCTGCTTCAATGAATGAGATGATTTCATTTAAATACAAATGGAATAAATAACATGACAGCACTTTTTTTACTTACCTCAATGTTGTGGATAAGTTCCAAATATCTCAGATCTCTTACTCTAATGAAAGCCTAGTACAGTCAAATGGATATTAATAATAATGTTAGATTTAGGCAAATGCTTTAGTATTGCATTAAAAAAGCCCAAGGCAGCATCAACAGTTCCAGCAACAGAATAAATGAATGAATGAACAACTTTAACACCAACAGCAGCAATGGCAATTACAACTACAACAACAGCAACAACAGCAGCAGCAGTAACGTACAACTATAACATCAGCAATAACAACAGAAAACCACAACTATAGCAACAACAGCAACAACAGCAGCAGCAATAACAACAGCAACAGCAGTAACTTACAACTACTACATCAGCAATAACAACAGAAAACAGCAACTATAGCAACAACAGCAACAGCAGCAGCAATAACAACAGCAACAGCAGTAACTTACAACTACAACATCAGCAATAACAACAGAAAACAGCAACTATAGCAACAACAGCAGCTACGTACAACTACAGAAAAAGTAAAAACAACAAGTGAACAAAGAATCACAAAAAAAATCACACTTACTTTCTTAGCAATATCAAAGTCAAGTCCCTGTTAAATAAACATTTGTGATCAGTTAAATACAGACTACACAAAAACCAACATAACAGGCCAAACAGCTAGTAATAATATTATAATATTACCGTATTTACTTCTTTAAACACTGCCCTCAATCAAACGCCCGAGCCATCAAATATGTGTCGCACCTAAGCGCTTTTCTCCATACAAAAAACATTGGTACATTTCTATTGACTTCTATTGGTACATTTCTATTATATTTGGTAATACTTTTTTTTAAGCGCAACCTTCGAATAAATGCCACCCCCAAATTAACACCACATATGAAGCCAGAAAAAGTTATTAAGCGTCGCGGCACTTAAACGAGTAATAGGTACAGTCCATAGCCACCATACCTCCAGAGCCTCCAAAGCCAGTGCCATCCAGTCTCCTTCAGTCACTCCTAGACAGGCTACTTTATATGCTTTCCTAAATGATAAACAGAAATTACATTTTTCACTGATTTATCATTGTATCCCAATATTTTCTCCGGCTTACTTTCACAAATATATTTCTCATTTTCTTTACCTTCCTCACTGCTCCTATATTTATATTGCTCATTGTAATACAGACTACTTCAAGAAAATGATTACTCTAACAAGACTTTAAGAAGAGCAATTTTTCTTACTTGTAAATTTTCTTTTCCAGATATTGATACATTGGTGCAGACTGAAGAGAAAGATATTCAATAAAAATTGTTAATAATCTATTATTTATTGACACAGTATCAATCAATCAATCAATCAGTTTATTCAATCTACCTTTCTGGAAATATAGTAACAAGTATTCAAAATTCTATTAACAATAATTGTACAAATATGTAATAAAAGAAATAGCGATTGCAGATTTTATAATTGAATGTATATATATCCAGAAGGAAGACACCTAAAGAAGAAACCATAGGCTTATATTCTTGAGGTGTCTTATATAAGCTTGGGTAATTTAGATATAATTATTTGATGAGGCATGAAGGTGTATATTGTCATATATAAAAAATGAATATATAGAAATAAATACATATTAGTACATACATATGCACATGAAGTTAAAGTTAGAAAGTATTAATTTACAATGATCAGTAATTATAAAGAGTTCATTTACAATTTAATTTTTAAAAAAATACAGATATTAAACTCAATTGATAGATTAAATTAATAAGCACGTAAAGATCAGTGTTTAGACATAACAGCTGATGAGATGCTTTTTTAGTGTAATTTTGAAAATAGATTTTGAACTTGCTGACCTAATGTGATTGGGTAGCATGTTCCACAGTTTTGGCCCTTGACTTATTACTATGAATTGTTTAATATTGGTTCTACAGAAAGCAGGTCTATAATTATTTGACTGTCTAGTTGGATAATTGTGGATTTGGGAGTTTTTTTACAAATTTTTTTGAAAGGAGTTAGGCAAAATTTTATTTTCTATTGAATACATAAACAGCCCTAACTGAAGAGAGTGAATATTTTGCAGTTTTAATAAGTTATGTTGAAAAAATAAGGGAGAAGTGTGAGCATCATATCTAGAGTTAGTAATAGTAATGGTAAACAACATGACCCCAAAATCAGTGCCTGTAGGGTATTGCCCAATAGCGTATCATTAACTTATTAATGTAACCTAACAGCATCCAAGACAGTTGTCTCACCAACACCCTATCAACCACAATATGTCAAATAATCAAATGTTAAGGTATAATTGGGTTACCTGTGGTACTTCTACTGCAGACATAGTATAGACATGAAGACAAAAGATCTTGGATCCACTGAACCCCACAACAAATCCCTGATGACAAAACAATATAATATTGAATGAATAACAATATCTTAAATCTACTGCACCAAGGTGACTTAGGGCACTTTCCATTAAGTCGAACTAACCAGTCTAAGCGGCCAGTTCTCAAATGGTAGGCGTCAGTTCTCATTAGTTTTGAGACCATGACTAACCAGCTCTAAAGATCTGACACATACCATTTGAGAACTGGCTGCTCGGAGTGGTAGGTTAGATACAACAGAATTTCTAATCCATGCAAAAATCAAAAGCATAAAATAATATACATTTTACAAAACACAAAATACATTCTTAAACGGCCAAATAATATATAAAATACACATACTACGCTGAATTAAGGGTTTGACCAATAGATAGGACACAGGCCCAATTATTACAAAGGTCAAGAATAAAAATTAAAAAACCTAGAAATCGTTTTAGAATTTTCTAACTTCTTTTTTACTATGACAATAATCATTCACCTCACCAATTCAAGTTCTTTTGAGCATCTCTTGAAGTAAGGGTGAATGACTTTGACACAAAAGATCGTACCGAGTAGACTTTGTTTACTAATGAGGCCATTCTGACCTCACTTCTATTCAATTGGTAGTCCCAACCGCATTTGGTGGCCATTTATGAGAAAGGTGTATGACTAGATAAACAGCTTTGTAACCTACCTGAAGTTTCTGCTGATGAACAGGGAAGCTGCTTGCTTTGATATTCAACATACCACCACCTGAGAAACACAGCATGTCCTAAAACAAAGCATGATAGGCACATTTAATAATCATTTATGGCTTACTTATAACATAGAAAGCTATTAATAACAAACTAAAAACCTTTTGCTAAATTTTATCACATATTAAAGCAGAATGAAGTTATGATTACAAACAACCAATAGGATGGTGTTGTATTAACGTTATGCACACAGTCCAATGTGTAACCAATGGGTTACACTGAAAAGTACTTTTTCAACTTACTGCATTGTGTGTGTTCCATGCAACACTGTTAGCATTGGGTTCCTGTTTAAATAAATACGATAGAAATGCTGTTAAAATTTGAAATCACAGGTCATGCTCTACTTACACTGAGTTCAGCCGGTATAACACAACATTTTAATATGCTAAATTTGTATAAAATTTATCCATATGATTGCATATGTTCAGAGTCAATTACCTGAAAAAGCAGTTCTGCCGTGTTGATGTCATAAACTAGACATGTACTGTTCTCATCTACTACAGCAAGTTTGACACGACTAAATGAACAAAAAGATCAAATAATCAAAATAATGGAATCAATGGTCATATAAAGCTCTTGCTTCTCACCTCTAGAGTCTCGGGTTTCCATTCCCAAACTAGGCATCACATGCAGGTTAAGTTTGTACCTGAGTGAGTTAACCATGCAAAGGTTGATAGTAACCTTAAGGCTCTATACCTTGATGCAAGGGCTTTTATCCAGGTTCTCCTGTTTGCCTCCCTCCACAAAACTTAACATTAAATTCCAATCTGTTAGTTAGTTAGCCATGCCATGACTTTGATCAACCCAGAGACTGTTTCAGGGTTCAATCTGTGAATTAGCCATGCCCTGACTTTGATCAACCCAGAGACTGTTTCAGGGTTCAATCTGTGAATTAGCCAATGCCCTGACTTTGATCAACCCAGAGACTGTTTCAGGGTTCTATCTGTGAATTAGCCAATGCCCTGACTTTGATCATCCCAGAAACTGTTTCAGGGTTCAATCTGTGAATTAGCCAGTGCCCTGACTTTGATCAACCCAGAGACTGTTTCAGGGTTCAATCTGTGAATTAGCCATGCCCTGACTTTGATCAACCCAGAGACTGTTTCAGGGTTCAATCTGTGAATTAGCCAATGCCCTGACTTTGATCATCCCAGAAACTGTTTCAGGGTTCAATCTGTGAATTAGCCAGTGCCCTGACTTTGATCAGCCCAGAGGTTGTTTCAGGGTTCAATCTGTGAGTTATCCATGCCCTGACTTAGATCAGCCCAGAGGTTGTTTCAGGGTTCAATCTGTGAATTAGCCATGCCCTGACTTTGATCATCCCAGAAACTGTTTCAGGGTACTGTATCTATAATATTTGAAAGGTTAGCTAGATAACAGACCCTAAAGCTATAACACAGTTCACTTACTTTGCACAAAGATCAAGACATCGTACACTAGTCTCTTGCTTTAGCAGCTGAACAGGAAAAGGATTGTTGACAAATATCTTCATAATTTGTCCACTCTTGAGCCCAACTAACAAACCCTCTCTGCCGACAGGACCTCCAATAACCTTGATATACCTGATCAGAGATTCCATAACCCACTCCCTAGAAAATATAACCACTAATTAGACATGCTGAGCCTGGGTAACGAATAGAATTTAGGGTACCTGACTTTGATTAGTCTAAAAACTATTTCAGGTATACTAACACCTAATTTCTATTAATTTATGTTTTCTTCATCTTTTGATTTATTCATGTAATAAGTGATGAAAATGAAAATAAATATCAATCTGAAAAGGTTTTTGGTAGGGTGTTTTCAGAAGAGCATCAGGAAGTTTTTTTGAAGGTGTCTGTAGGTTGTTGGTGTCTGTTTGTATGTGAAATAGGACCATAGGTCATTAGATGGGTGGTATCCGAAGAACACCTGTATGTGACCTCCTTATGTGGTAGGGGTTTCCATCATGTAGGGTTATACTGCCTTACCAAGATGTACATGTATACTCATTCAAAGGAACATTTTAAACAATGTCGTGCTTCTACACAAATTATAGAGTTGAAGTGTCACTCAAAGGCCTATTCTGAGTTTGATAAACAGGATGCATTATGGTCTAGCTTGGGTACAAACAACACCATATATGGAATGATGAATAATGATGGATGATGAAACTAGACCATAAGGCACCATGTTTGCTATTTTAGAAAAGGCCTATTTAAATTCCAAATCTTTAGCACCTTTCTTTGTTTCCAGTGAACGACAAGCACTGCAGCTTCTTCTCTTGACAAAGAATAATATGATTGGCACAAACAACCAACAAGTTGCATTCAAGTGTTTTTTCTATTTTTTCCTGTAAATGATCAAAAAAAAAACATCATTAGGGGGTACCATTTTTAACCAGGCTTGTCTTTGTGCTACAAGACTAGTAGCTATCACACTGACCTTGACTCTGTAGTGCATGTCTGAAGAGTCATCTGTATTCAGCTCATAAATAACAACTTTGTCAGGAAGTTGAACCTATAAATACAATAACAAAAATCATTTGTAATGATTATTGATGCGAAGTGGTAGATCTAGTGAGTATAGAAGGGACAGTACAGTACCTGCACCTCTCTTCCTCCCCCCCCCCCCCCCCCCCCCCACCCCCTCCTCTTTTGAAAATTGAGGACATTTCAAAAAATAACTTGAATACTGAATACCGCTCTCTATTCAGCATATTCCAAGACCGGGAGTAAAATTATATAGTAAGATTATTCTACAGTAAAATTATTTATTCAATGTTACTAAATTTTATTGGCATAACTTACAGCCAGTCTGTGCTTGTAGATTGCAATCTTTTTAACAAGATCTCTACACTTGATCCGTACTGCAAAAACAATGTAAAGAGACTAAAATTAATAAATTATAATCTTTTCATAGTGGGAAAACAAATTCTCCTAAAAATTTCTCACGTTCTGCCAGCCTGGTATCCTTTATATGCGCACAATAAATACTATGTATATTATCATTACTAATTCTTCAAAGAAAAATACAAATTAAATGCTAATTGACACTAATATTAAGTTTATGATCAATAGAAATAAATATACCTTTTTGTTCTGTAGTTAAATGTTGAATAATTACATCTGTCATGTTGTCTCTGTATGCATATCTAAAGAGAAACACAAATCCCTCAGCAAAATATACCTTTATCCATCTTCCTTTTCTCCCATTATCCATCCAACACACTTCCCTCCATCACTTCTTCCAATTATCCATTCATCAATCCTTCCCTTCATCTCTCCCATCATCTGTATTCATCCACCCTTTCTTCCAATCCTGTTCTCCCACTATCCATCCATCCATCTACGCATACTTTCCTCCCTCCCTCCCTTCATCCATCCAATAATCAACTGATTAAGTTTATTGCCTGAAGATGTAATAAGCCATAGCACTGTACCTGTCTTTATAAAGTCCATGAACAGTACTAAAAATAAGCTGGTAATAAGCAATGGTCCCATCTTGACACCCAAGAGCCTGAAAAAGAAAGATGAAATGCGTATAATAATTATTATAAATCTGTGCAATTATAGCCTGCGTCACATCCGGAATTTTCTTCGTAAATACCGTCTGCTAAGCATCGCCAGAAAGCTTGTTCTGGACCCCCACCTCACGTTAAAATGAGCAATGGCCAACAGCCAATCAGAATCTATTATACATAATCGCGCAATTTGCGGGGGGTCCAGAACAAGCTTTCTGGCGATGTTTCGCAGACAGTATTTACGAAGAAAATTCCGGATGTGACGCAGGCTATGCAATTATTAAAGAAGACAATAAAAAGCCATCTTACCACAAAGTTAGCGTCTGGTCTAACTTTACAACACCAAACCCAGCTTTTTTGTTCACCAATAGTGGTCAGCTTGACACCTTCTTTGGTATGTAATGAACACTTAAACAAAAAAATGTAGATTTTTATAAGCTAACTAGTAAATATTAGCTACTGTAGCATAAGGCGTTCGATAAAACAGAACCATGAAAAATAGTGCAAGGCAAACAAAAAAAAATTTCAATCAAAAATAATATTAAATCCCTGACGGTGGGCAAAGGGGCCTGATAGCTTGGATTAAAAACATCAAACATACATACCAGAAATGAGTGGCTCTTCTTCCACTAGATTCCAAATGGAATTTAGAAGTTGATTTTTGAGGAGGGAGGAAAACCGGAGAACCCAGAAAACCCTCAAAGCACAGGAGAGGACCAACAAACAACTCTACTCACATACAACACCGAGCTCGTCGGGATTCGAACCCGAGTTGCATTAGTGAGAGGCGAGTGCTCTCATTGCTACGCTACCCATGCTTCCCATTTCTTGATTACAGAGACTCATTTACTCAGACTTTGTCTTTGCCTCATGTCATTGTCTAAATTGATATTCACAAATACTAACAGTATTATAAATATATACCTGAGGTATATCATTAGTTACCTGCCTGTCTGAACCTCCCATTATAAGGTATTCTCCTTTTGAAAAGTAGCCCAATGAACAGGGATCGTAACCAAGGTGACGGTCTTTACCAGCCTGTAATAAACATAAATTATTATAATTATAGTCTCCAGGGTTCGTGCTGAGGTAACCACTTAAAATTCAAGGACTATTCAAGGAGTATACAAGGACCCAAAAAAGAATTTTCAAGGAGTATGTTCAGCTAATGCCAAGGTTTTACGCGGTGTTTGCACATGGCTGACTTTCAGATTTTCCAATCTTTCCGACTAGATCTATTTCAGAACCATGCAAGTAATGATCAAAGCAAACATTCAAGGAGTTTTGCTAAAATCATAAAAAACAAGAGCTTTTCAAGCGCCCTTCAAAATTTGAATTAAATTTAAGGAGTTTTCAAGAAGTTTAAGGAGTAGCATGAACCCTGTGTCTCAAAATTTTTGCAAAAAGAAAAAAAATACTTGAGAGAATGGCAAAGGAGTAGTATAGGGAATGGGGGTTCCAGCGCAATCTCAACACGGGCAAGACCCGTGTCAAAAATCCACCTACGGAAACAACCCACTCCAAGTGTGGTTGGGGGCAACAGCGCAAATATGTTAGTCTATATATGGAGTGCGAAGATTGTAAAGAGTTTGTTTATGATTTCTGTGTAAAGTGCTTGAAACCCAAGTTTGTACCTACTAAACCAAATAAGTATATTTGTTGTGGTAAGAAAATGCAAATAGAAGACGACACGTCAGCACAGTGTTACGAGTGCGGTAAAAATATTCGTAATGCCGTGCCTTGTGCTACCAGGGAACAATATTATTCCAACGGAGGTCGTAAGAAGACGCCATACAAAAGAATAAAATACTTTAGGGACTGGATGAGTCATATCCAAGGTTATCGACCGGTATATTTAGACAACGAAGTAAAGAAGAAAATCATAGACCATTTAGAAGAGCCAACCCCACAAAGTCTACGGAAGACATTGAAAAAATTAAAACTAGGTAAATATTACAAAGCTATTCCCTATCTTTTGTCTGAAATTACCGGTAAGTGTATTCCCGAGGTTTCTGATATGACAAAAGCCGAGTGGATGTTTTGTCGGCTGGATAAGAATATTCCTTATTACCCTGACGTAATTTACGAAATATTTTACAAGATAGACCCCAACCACCCCCTGTTAGGATGGATTCCAAGAAGATAGTGAACGATTACGTCATATGTTTTCAGCCAATCAAAACCTTCACAATTTTCTTTCACATTTGTGAAAACGTTTCACATTTGTGAAATAGATTTGTGAAATTAATTTGCATATGAACCAGACAGCCGGCGTTCAATATGCAAATAGAATCCTGTCTTGCTTTTTTCAAAGCAGATGTTTACTGAGCAAGCTTTCTTTGAAGCTCTTCTTTTGCCTCCTGGTAGATCTTTTTGCGAGATTCCTCGGAAAGATCTCTTACGACTGTTTTTTTATTCCTTATGTCCGTCTTTAATTTCTCGTACTTTTCCTCTTCGGCTAAGATAAGCGAGAATTCTACGTCGTCTATCTTTCTGTCACGCAAAGCCTTTGAGACAAGGTCAGTGATCGTATTTACTTTAGCCCTTGACAGAGCTATTGTCGTGTCGTGTTTTGATATTTTGCTTGACAACTGTTTCATAATGCCCGTAGCAACAGCCGAAATAATACCACAGGCTGCCCCAACGCTGGCCAAAGGAACGCCAACGACTATTCCGGGTCCAGTAAGCGAAGTAGCAACGCCGGAGCCCGTTAACACAACAGATATGGACCCTGAAGTTATCGAAATCTTATGTAGCGTACTCCGGGCTCTGACGTACTTTTTTCTAACTTTTTCATAGTGTTTTGTCTGCCCTTCCAAGTAAGCCAGGATTAAGTTCGCTTTATTCAGACGAAAGTTTTCAGCGTTTAATTCGTTAGGTTCCTTAGGAAGTTCAGGATAAAGTGGAGGCGCTGATGGTATAACATCCATTATATATACTAATGTACGACGCTTTTGGGAATGATATTGAGGAGCAGCCACATCACGACAACCGGGATTACTGGAATTGGAGAGCATTTAGGAAGATGTTTCCACATGCAGACCCCAGTAAGTTCGAAAGAAGACCCGATGGTATTTACTATAACGGCTCTAGGATGTACAGCAACGAGGATTTGAAGCCTACGCTGGTTAATCAAATAGACGATCAACTGAAGCATTCGCCAATGCATAAGCCAACGCCAGCGCCAACGCATGTTGAACCCAGTTGGTCAAAGGAATTATTGCTTGGTACCAGTACTTATCCGATACCCGCAGTTTCATTTGATAAACACCCAAGCTTGGACCTAACGCTGAACATGCGGATTTCTAACAAGCATTCCTTTCCGTTAAAGGTGCGGGATATCTTCAAAGACGTACCCATTATTCATACCACCGCTAAGGAATCTCATGAATGGTTAAGTGGTCCTAACATGCGTTATTGGCCGCAGCAACTAAACTTTGCAGTTTGGTGTGCCACTAGCGGCTGTGGTGTAAGCGCAAGCTTGATGAAGAATTCAATATTTATGTTTCATTTTCACTTCACGGTTAGGAGAATACTACATGAGATGGGCGTTACTGCGCTGCCGGGAGATGCCACGTTTTATCCAAGAGATAATAAATACAGCGTGCCGGCTTATGACAGACTTTGTAAGGAGTTTGACGTTGTAGGGAAGGATTTTAGATGCACTACCGGTGCTAACAATGGTTTGGGACATATTTGGGCTTATTGGGGGATTGGTGGGCATGTGCTAAGTGATAAGGAAGTTCATGCGTTGAATCTACGATGGAACACGGGATATCACAAAGAAACTCACGACAGTAGCACCTTCTTTGAACCAAACGCTAAGACCACTAAGGAAGTTAGAGACGGACCTTTGTTCAAAGACGAGGGCGGTAAGTATGCAGGGGCTAATCCACTGATTATCAAAATTACCAACGACGAGCAAACAAAGCAATATCTTAATTTCATACCCCCAGAAGGTAAAGGACTAACCAAAGCCGGCCTTGCCCGTTTAAACCGCAGCATAGAAGCTTACGTGTATTCTATCCTTGGAGCCCAGGTAAACACCCGATCTAGCATAATTGGAAATACTGGCGCCGCAGAAGAAACGCGAGCCGAAGCCTTGATCTTATTCGAAAGTTCAATCTTGGAGGGCGACATTAGCAAGGGCGTACAGCGTTACCAACTAGCTATACAAAATTCTAAGGCGAGGTTGGACTATGCAGTAGCCCCTGGTTGTTGGTTAATGCCTAGTAATTTATCTATAAATACTGGTTCTGTAGTAGGATACAACAACAAACTTCAACGAGCTACTAAGGATATGAAGTTTGGGGTGAATGACGTGAACTCTGACACTCTTAGGAACATTCCTCACTTCGTGGAGAAGCCAAAAAAGGAACACGCAGAAAAACCCGAACCAAAGAAGAAGCCCCAAAAGAAGGTCCTGCCTACGATACCCGAGGAATATGACCATAACTTACTAAAGGCCGGCGTAGCAGCTGCAAGCGTTGGTCTAAGCTATTATATATGGCGATGAACAACCCCTACGTAACTGGAGTAGATTGTGTTTATACGACTTACACAGGCGAGAAAAAATACACCCAGGCATCTTGGGTTGATGTCACGGGCATGTCCGTGAATTTGAATTACTCAGGAAAGAAATTGATATTATGCAGCATTTCTTTGGGGGCCGTTAGCAGTGCGAATGTAGGATTTCGTTTCTGTGACGACAATGGAGTATTGCAACCCATGCGCGCGAAGACGAACAACAGAGAGCCCACGCATTTCTCAGTAGAGCCGCCAACGAATAGCGCCGAGAATCTTTCCGTTTGGACTTTCCACATGGTTGCTGATTGCCACGGAAAGGTAAAGCTGCAGATAAGAGTAGATGACACCGGGAGTGTTTGCATAAATAGCATAGAAAATCAAAGGAATACTGTCTATAACCACATGACCATCAGCACTTTGACGGTAATGAGCCTCTAGAAGGGAACTTGTTCCCTGTAATATATGAATCCATACGTGAGGGAAACGCGTTATACCCACCGCTTAGATGAAGAGGGATATGACAACGGCGCTTGGCATGACGTTGGACTGTGGGTTGAGGTTGGGGGCACTGCATTGGTCATTTGCACTATTAGCATTAATGCAAATACGCATGCGAATGTGGGGTTTAGGCTTATCGATGAGAATAATAAGCCCCTGCTTCCTTATCGAACTTCAACGAACACCAGGAAAGTTACCCATTTTTCGATGGAGCCCTACACTAGGTCCTCTGAAGACCTAACGCCAGTAACTTTTCATATGCTAGCCAATTGTAAATATGCTAAGTTGCAAGTCACTTCTGATGACGGCAAGTTTGGGATAAATCGCATAGGTCGCAGGCCCGCTAATGCAGCCTGGAGTCATAAGCCCATTTCTACCATGAGTGTGTTGCCGTTGGTTCCAAATTACCAGGGCGGTGCTAATACCGTCTTTCATTATCCTCAAAGCAGGGCACCGCCCGATGAGAAGATCAAGCCTTCATCTTCTTCAGGAGGACCACCCCAATAGCGACGACCAAGATCCAGATGTTATTCCCTACAAACTTCAACAGTTCGCCGCCGGCCCTAAGTGCCAAGGAAACAACTGAACCCAGCAGCCCAGGAAGACCGGCTGCCATCTTTTTTCCCAAGTCCGTTAGTCCATTGCCTAATTTCTTTACGCCCGCGCCTGTAGCCTTAAGAGCGGATAGGATAACTCCTACTACGCTCGAAATAGCGACGGCGAATGCCAGCGGAAGGCCATACTTCAAAAGGGCTCTTTTTACCTTTTCCTTGGTGGTAAGCCCCAGCTCCTTTTCCAGGTTTTCCTTTTGAGCCCGCAATTCCGCAAGGCGTATTTCGAGGGCCTCCACTTCCCTTTGAGCTGCTTCCCTTTCTTCCTCGGTACGAGTTTGGTCCTCGATTACTTCTTGCTGCCGCTCTATTTGTCCCTCCAGGTCTTCAATAGCCTGGTCCATTTGTCTGACTTGCTCTTCCATAGTCTTTATTCGTGTAATTAACTGCCGCCGTTCCTCTAGAGAGCCGGATATGGTGGTACGCAAGTTTTTTCCTTCCTCATTGCTTATGTCCAGGTCTTGCAGGACAAGATCGAAGGCTCTTTGGACTTGGTCTCTTTCGCGTCGAGCCTCGTTTCTTTGTTCTATTATTTCCACTATCGTTTGGTCCTTGCTGTCAAGTTGTCTTTTTTGAGCATCAGTAAGTAGTCGGTTTTGCTTCATATATTCTTCCTCCCTTTCATCCAACGTTTCTTGCAACCCCTCAGCGCGTTTTTCTAACGCAACCCTGTCGTTCAAGGCTGCCAACCTTTCTAACGCGCTTCGGGTAGCTAGTTGAAAGCCTTTTAATCTCGAGACGTCACCCCTAACGTTACCCTCCTCATCGAAGAGGTTTTGTGGGGTTGTCCAGCGGTTTTTGTCGGGATATCTCATGTCTTGAACGCTTATGCGGACTTTGTTTCCCCTTTCCGTGAGCTTTACATCATCAGCATCGAAGTTGCTGTAGCGCTGCTCTAGCTCTCGAGTTGCCCACTCTACAGTCTCCCGCGCAGTTGCCCCCTGCTCACCTATGTTTTGAAGCTCTAAGTACTCAGGGATGGGGCTGCCGTGGTTTCTCGATTGCCACATGCGATTCAAGGTGGCCTTGAAGCTTCTCCATCTATCACCATACCTACTTATTAAGGCCATGTCGTAGATGTGAGGTTCGGTATCCGCGCCTTTAGTCCATGCGTCGTATTCTTCGTCGTTAATATCGACTTGGCCTTCTTCGGTGGTGGGGTCAAAATCCGTTCCTTCTACTTCCATTATATATGATAAGCTCAAAGTTAAACCCCAACATATTACCTAAGCAGGTTGGCGGACTGAAAGCAGAACGCACCTTTCACCGGGTCACCTTTACGCCTTCTAGCGCAAAGCCAGGGGAAACCCTGTACGTAGGCGTGCCCCGCCTAACGGATAACCTAGTGTTGGTTCCTGGCACCCTGGCGCTAAGGTTTGACCTAGCAATACAACCAAACACTGCGGACGTGCGTTACGTCGTCAATAACGTGGGTAGAAACCTCGTTTCCAAAATACGCGTAAAGTTCGCCGGGGAATCCTTGCTGGACTTGAACAGGTATGATTTGTATACCACGTACAAAGACTTATGGTTGACTGCATTTGACCGCGCGCAAAGGATAGAGCAGGGAATCGCCAGTGATGCCATACGCAAGGTAAGAAGCGCAACCTCTGGCGCCTCAGGAGAAGACGAAATAAAGACGGCTTATGGTACTAAGCATGTAGTTCCATTAGATTTCGAAGTTATCACGAACCACGGTGCATACTACCCAAGGCAGCTAAGCGAGCTGCAGTTCGAAGTAACCCTAGCAGACACTACGAACATCCTACAGGGAAAGGACGTAAGTTCAGCAGCCGTCCACCCATACTCCGTTACTAACTTAGAGCTGCAGTACGAAACGGTATACAGCGAAGACTTAGCACGTAGCGCCGGTATGGAATACAGCTCCGGGAAGGCTTTCCTTTACGATCACGTCGTGATGTACAAGACGTTCAGCTTTACAAATAACGTCGAAGAGGTCATCAACCAAAGCATTAACCTTCCCAGGCGCAGCCTTACAGGGATAATGTTGCTGTTCGCAAAGACATACACGGCAGGATTGCGTGACTCCGAGGCATTCTTTAATCCTAACATCACTAACGTAGGCGTTAGCATTAACGGAGTGCCTAATAAGGTTTACTCACAAGGGATAAAGCCCGCGGATATGTACCGGGAAGTCGCACGTAAGTTTGGCGACCAAATTAGCCCCGAGGAATTCTTTAAGGATAAGTATGCGCTGTGGATCGACATGCGCACGACGAACGACGAAGACCTACATGGACAGGGATTGCGGCTGGTAAATACCCAGGACGGCATTACGTTGGAGATCAAGCGCACCAAAGACGCCAGCGACACTACTAAGATCAACGCATATATCTTCGTAGTCTCAGACGCGCAACTGAGTGTAGAAATGAATCAGCTAAAGAGCGTTGCATATTGATGACTCATCCTTTTGATAAAAAATATCGTTGGTATATAATGCTTCGCGTATTTGAAAACAACGAAACTAAACTGCAATGCCTAGTGCAAGGCGACCAATTGTATTTCAAAGCAAAGGAGGTGGCTGCGGCGTTAGATTATGAGAACACCAAGAAGGCCATCAGGGATCATGTCTCTGAAAAGTACCAGAAAAGATGGGTTGACATGCAAGGGGTCCCAAACCGTTCCCCTTCTACTATCCACCCACAATCCGTGTTCATTTCGGAACCTGGGCTGTATGAGTTGATATTTAGCTCCAAGCTACCTAAAGCAGTGGAGCTGCGTAGCTGGGTCTTCGAGGAAGTCCTACCTGCGCTTAGAAAGAATGGTAACTACGAGCTGGAGAAGCGCTTCAATAGCCCAAATAAGATGAAGTTTAAAATAGAGACCGAGTCTGACCTACATAATCGGGTCGTATACAACGTTCGCAGGTTCTACCCATATGCAATCATAGTCCCTGGCTTAGGAGAACTGCAAGACACCTCAAATAAGCGCATTAAATGCTGGCAGAAGGGCTACCAGGCAGGGCAACCCGACCTGTTGATTCTCAACAGTCATAAAAAATATAATGGGCTGTGCATCGAACTGAAAACACCTAAAGGCAACGGAGTCCTGTCCGACAAACAAAAGGTGATGTTAGAAAGATTCGAAGAGAATGGTTACCTGACCATCGTAAGCAATGATTACGATATGCTGACCAGGGAAATAGCCGAGTACATGGCCGACGTACGTACCCCTTGTCCTTGGTGCGTAAAGGCCTTCAAAGGCCCCAACACCTTAAGCACGCACCTTAAGATATTCCATAGGTATAATGATTCTTAAACAAACATACTGGCGAGATCTGCTGCAAGGCGTTTCATACCGAATAAAAAATTACGTCGCATTCGAAGACATCGACCGTTTGAGGTTGGTCTTAGAACGCGACGGTCAGGAATACAGCCTTTGGGCGCCTGACTGCGTGAGATACATACTGCAGGGTGAAGAATATACACACCTACGCAGTCATGGTAAGGTAAACGGCCGATGGAAGTTTGACATCGAACGTCGAGCGGAGGATAATCCGTTGTGCGACTAATCCTCTTCATGGGCGGATAAGTAGTCATCTGCTGTGTCTGCCCTCATTTTTTCCGCCATTTCATACGCTGATAAGGTAATAGTCACACCTCCTAGGAACGCTGCGATGTAAGGTAACATTATACCTTAAGTAGATTCCACTCTTTTCTTACCAACAGATAATGATCTAAGGGCTTAGGGCCATCGTAAAGGCAGCACCAAATATGTTGGCCGCTACGTATACAGCCACATCGGTCGCAGATGCCATCCCAGTGTTCCCTATTCTCCCACCTTACACCCTCATAGTCGTCGAAGCATACGAAGTCTTCGTCGATCTCCTTCTTACGTCGCGTGAGCACCCGGCCGGTTTCAAGGGGGCAACATCGCTCTGCTAAATCGCCGTGGGTCTCGCAGACCACATCTGTGAGGTCATAGCGACGGCAGCGGTACTTATGCCAGTTTTCTTCGAAGAGGGGTTCATCGCATCGGCGGCAATGACCTTTAAGGCAGACTCTATGCTCGCGGTGATATCGTAGGGCCTGTACTGTGGACAGTTCCTTACCGCAGTCACCGCAAACAGTGCCGATGGTCTTCTGACAGACTTTCTTGGAAAGATGGTATTGCAGTCGCTGCTTGCTACTAAAAGCTCTATCACATTGCACGCACTTCATTATATATACCTTATTTTTTATTGTTAAATTGTTAAACCCTGTAAGAGGGTTTTAGGATAGGGTCTATTATTTCTTGTTATTTTGTTAAGCCCCCATTAAAAGATGAGGTATCATTCTTTCTCATTGTTGAAGCCAGCAAAAAGATAATCATGTTAACCATTCTTCGATTACGATGATTTAACAAAATAACAATAAAAAATAGGTCCTTACTTGAGACCTCTTTGCAGCATTTAACAAAATAACAATAAAAAAGAAAGACCTATGCTAATTCCTCTTGCTGGGGCTTAGTAAGATCTTCTTTGCGACCTCTTACTCTTCTCGAACGTCGTCTAAAGTCCTTTGTGCTTTAGTATCCGCGGGACACCAATGTCCAATGAAGTCTTCTTCAGAGAATACCTTATTACAGTGACAGCAGCTGTGTTTCTTACGAGGCGTCGGAGGGGTAACGATGATGCAGTCAGCAGGTAGTTCGCACGTAATGCAGTCCATATATCTATGGGGGATATCGAATGAAGTCCTTAATGGACTCCTTAGCCCAGCCCGCCATTGTCAAAAGCGCGCCAAACCGTTCTGCACGCTTCAGACCACACATTTCATCGTACAATTCCTGTACGCGCTCTTTTAACCGGTCTATCTCTTCCCTTTGCATTTCTATGGTGTCTCTTTTATCCTTTGCGTCGGCGGTAATCCTTCTTACTGCTTCCACTGGTTCCATCTATATATGAACCCAGATCACATGCCTTGTAACGCTCTGATAGTAGGACCCACCGGCTGCGGAAAGACCCAGTTCATCGTGGAGCAGCTATTAGGATCCTTTAGATACCGCTTTGACTACATCGTGCTATTATGCCCCACCTACGTGAACAACCGCACCTGGGAAGGCATAGGAGTGAAAGATGACGACTTCTTCGTAGATATCTTAGACCCTAACGAGTTATCCAGCCATTTGAAGTTCTGGCATAAGCAATTCCCTAAAGATACGCAGACGCTCCTCATATTGGATGACATTGCCTGTGGGGACGACGTAAAAAGGCGCACCTCCGAATTAGTGAAGCTCGCCTTTAGCGGCAGACATGACAACATTAGCGTTTGGTTGCTTTCCCAGCAGCTTACCAGTGTCTCTAAACCCTTCAGGGAAAACATAGGCTCCCTGGTCGTATTTTATACTCCAAGTAAGTCTGACCTGGAAACCATCTTAAGCGACTACGGTGGTGAGATAAGCAAGGAACAGTTGCATGAATACATGCGGCATTTAAAAACGCATCAACATTCCAAGATGATCTTCTCTTTGAGGTTTCCCTACACGGTTGGAATCTATGATTCCTAATGTATATGGACATTGAGCAGCTGATAGATGAAGTCCCCACACAGTTAGACGAAAGTAACCTTAAGGAACAACTTAACATCCTTGTTTCCTCGGGGAAGTGTAAGGAAATGATAGGCAAGGAACTTACCCATGAACAGGTTAATAAGCTGTCGGAAGAGGAAGTCAAGAAGTTCCATAAGAGGTATGAGGCTGCCCTTGCAAGTAAGACCACGGACGCCGTAGCATACTCAGCCATTAAGTTCGCGACTAAATTGCTTGGACTTGCGCTGCCCATAGACGACGTGGAGCAACTACAGAAGGACATAAGAGATGACTATGTCATATCCCAAGAACTTAAGATAACCTGTGGGTGGTTGTCTTTGAAGTGCGGTAAGTTAATGGCAGTCGCCTCTGCGGCTTTGCACGTAGCTCAGCATGTCGACTTGAAGGAGGTACTAGGTTCCTTCGGAACATCTTGGAAGGACTTCAAGAAGGACAGAGAAGTCGAAAAGGTCTTCCAGGCGGCACTTGCTGAGGTACCTGATCAAGTCGCCTCAAGTACCTAGTCAAGTCGTTGTCAAGTCACCTCAAGTACTTAGTCAAGTCGTCCTTAAGTCATTCTCAAGTACTTAGTCAAGTCGTTGTCAAGTCACCTCAAGTACTTAGTCAAGTCGTCCTTAAGTCATTCTCAAGTACTTAGTCAAGTCGTTGTCAAGTCACCTCAAGTACTTAGTCAAGTCGTCCTTAAGTCATTCTCAAGTACTTAGTCAAGTCGTTGTCAAGTCACCTCAAGTACTTAGTCAAGTCGTCCTTAAGTCATTCTCAAGTCCTTCAAGTCCCTTAATATAAGATGAGTGACACCGAAGAACAACCTCCCGTAGAAGATACCAAGATTACCAAGGCTAAATCTCCGGGCAGAGTCGCTGCCGGAAAGAAGCTCGCGGAGATGAATAAAAAGAACAAAGCAAAGAAGGAGGAAAAGGTGGAGGAAGAGGAATCCTTTATCAATCCTGGGTACGTCATTGGCGCGTTAGGAGTCGCTATAGCAGCAGGCCAGCCTTTACTTACAATGGCGGGCTACGAAGCCAAAGTAAAGTGGGAGGCCGCAACATATCACGCACCTGTAGAGACGAAAAAGAGTAAGATCCCTGAAATGGAGTAACCTTCTCGCTTTGTAATATAATGTCGACCGCGTTGTTGAAAACTGTTGAAGAAGCAGCTATCATTACTTCTATTGTTGCGGGTATTGGTTGGGTAGGTAAGAAAGTGCTCAAAGAAGACTTTACTGAAGACCCAAGCAAGAGCTTCGCTAATTTCGCTAAAATGACCGCTGCCGTAGGCGGGGCTATCATGGTAAAGGATTACCTACGGAAGGAAAAGTACCTACCTAATGTATAATGGTTAGCTTAGTCGCAGGTGGAGTCATTGCAGCTTTAGCATTTACAGGGGCTAATTATGGTGGTAGATATCTGGATAAATTAGTTAGCGGTGATAAAAACGCAGAATCTAACGCCGAAAGAAAAAGGCACGACTTAGCGCTGGAGAAATATCAGCGGGACGTGGCGGCTTGGAATAAAAAAAGACAAGCCTACAGGGATTGGTTGGATAAGAATTACCAAGACAAAATGCAGGCGGATAAGAACTTCGAAAACACAGACTACGCCTTCAAACTTTATGCGCAAGCGCACCCCACAGTGGCGTTAAAGAAGCCTGACTTTAAGAATTACTACCAGCCTTCTAAGAAACAAAAAAATAGTGAGTTGGTCTTCGTAGGAGTCGCAGGGCTGGCAGGAGGCGTGGCCTTGGCGTATCTAATATAATGATCGTCTTTTGGAAAGCGACAAGAATGACTTTACCACTTATCTGAATCCTCCCATCCGCGCGGAAAGGGTTCGGTTGGTTAGTTGCTCTTTGTACAATTCTTGGTATAATTTAATTGATGGCTTTGTCGTTGACAATGCCGCCAAACTAAAAATACCAGATTCCCAATACACACCTATAACACTGGCTAAGGAGCTAGCAAAGCATGGATATACTCTTACCACAGGATTACCCCATGAAATGACATTTAAGAAAATAATGGAAGCGCTAATTTGAAGGACAGTTCATTGGTAGAAACTCCTGGGCCTTACTAGTACCACGATAAATAGCGGCAGTACATATGATGTGAAATGGAAAGTCGCATCCTCTTATGAAGTCTATTGCGACTTGGTCCATAGTTACAACAATGGAGAAAAGTCTTCTCTTATGTCCAAGTTTCTGCCCCAAGGTAATCCATTTGACCCAGTGGAATACACTCCCTTTCTTTGAGCTATGACTTATCTAATTTGGTAGAAGCATAAACATCCACCATTAAAGTGGACGGAAAGACCGGTGGATTTTAACGGACGTAAGATCAATCTTGTTTTGGAATTCATATAATGGGCCGCGTAGAGGACAAACTAAAAGGATTTACTATGGGCCGGAAGGTTATTGGAAATGAGCGTCCAGCTATCAAGAAACTCGCGATCGCGGCCAGGGTATCAGATGAACGGCCTAGAACTGGTTGAAAAAACAAACCCTCTGGCAGGTTTATCTTCCCGTGCCTAGTACATTCCCAGGCCCAGCTTTACCGTAAATACCCCCAATGAAGTTCATCAGGCGGATTTCTTTTCTTACCGCACGATAAGGTGAGAAAGAAGACCATAGGTACGCTTTGACCGTAGTCGATATCGCAAGCAGATACAAGGACGCCGAAACCCATAACCAGCAAGGATTCTGGGGAAGTCGCAGAAGCCCTAGGTAGGATTTATAAGCGCGTCTTGAAATGGCCTAAGCTGCTGCAAGTGTGATGCGGGGACGAGTCATGGGCGTGGTGACTAAGACCTGAAAGACCACAGCACTTAAGATAGAAGAGCTAAAGCAGAGTACAACAGGGGTCAGAAGCATCTCGAAAGAGTCAATAAAGACTTGGCCG